>NC_090379.1:35672854-36272854 GCF_036365525.1 Heterodontus francisci
TTAGGGGGAGAGAGAGAGAGAAAGAGACTAGGGGGAGAGAGAGAGAGAAAGAGAGACTGGGGGAGAGAGAGAGAGAGAGACTAGGGGGAGAGAGAGATAGAGAGACTAGGGGGAGAGAGAGAGAGAGAGACTGGTGGGAGAGAGAGAGAGAGACTCGGGGGAGAGAGAGAGAAAGAGAGACTAGGGGGAGAGAGAGAGAGAGAGAGAGACACTGGGGGGGGGGGGAGAGAGAGAGAGAGACAAGGGGGGGAGAGAGACAGAGAGAGAAACTAGAGGTAGAGAGAAAGAGAGACTAGGGGGAGAGAGAGAGAGAGAGAGACTAGGGGGAGAGAGAGAGAGAGAGAGACTAGGGGGAGAGAGAGAGAGAGAGAGAGAAACTAGGGGGAGAGAGAAAGAGAGACTGGGGGAGAGAGAGAGAGAGAGACTAGGGGGAGAGAGAAAGAGACTGGTGGGAGAGAGAAAGAGAGACTAGGGGGAGAGAGAGAAAGAGAGACTGGGGGAGAGAGAGAGAGAGACTAGGGGGAGAGAGAGAGAGAGACTAGGGGGAGAGGGAGAGAGAGAGTAGGGGGAGAGAGAGAAAGAGAGAGTAGGGGGAGAGAGAGAGAGAGACTAGGGGAGCGAGAGAGAGAGAGAGAGTAGGGGGAGAGAGAGAGAGAGAGACTAGGGGGAGAGAGAGAGAGAGACTAGGGGGAGAGAGAGAAAGAGAGACTAGGGGGAGAGAGAGAGAGAGACTGGGGGAGAGAGAGAGTAGGAGGAGAGAGAGAAAGAGAGAGTAGGGGGAGAGAGAGAGAGAGAGAGAGACTAGGGGGAGAGAGAGAAAGAGAGACTAGGGGGAGAGAGAGAAAGAGAGACTAGGGGGAGAGTGAGAGAGAGACTAGTGGGGGGGAGAGAGAGAGACTAGGGGGGGGAGAGAGAGAGAGAGAAACTAGGGGGAGAGAGAAAGAGAGACTGGGGGAGAGAGAGAGAGAGACTAGGGGGAGAGAGAGAGAGAGACTAGGGGGAGAGGGAGAGAGAGAGTAGGGGGAGAGAGAGAAAGAGAGAGTAGGGGGAGAGAGAGAGAGAGAGAGTAGGGGGAGAGAGAGAGAGAGACTAGGGGGAGAGAGAGAGAGAGAGAGACTGGGGGGAGAGAGAGAAAGAGAGACTAGGGGGAGAGAGAGAGAGAGAGAGACTAGTGGGGGGGGAGAGAGAGAGAGAGACTAGTGGGGGGGGGAGAGAGAGAGACTAGGGGGGGGAGAGAGAGAGAAACTAGGGGGAGAGAGAGAGAGAGACTGGGGGAGAGAGAGAGAGAGACTAGGGGGAGAGAGAGAGAGAGAGAGACTGGGGGAGAGAGAGAGAAAGAGAGACTGGGGGAGAGAGAGAGAGAGAGAGACTAGTGGGGGGGGAGAGAGAGAGAGAGACTAGTGGGGGGGAGAGAGAGAGAGAGAGACTAGGGGGGGAGAGAGAGAGAGAAACTAGGGGGAGAGAGAAAGAGAGACTGGGGGAGAGAGAGAGAGAGACTAGGGGGAGAGAGAGAGAGAGAGACTAGGGGGAGAGAGAGAGAGAGAGACTAGGGGGAGAGAGAAAGAGAGACTAGGGGGAGAGAGAAAGAGAGACTAGGGGGAGAGAGAAAGAGAGACTAGTGGGAGAGAGAGAGAGAGAGACTGGGGGGAAGAGAGAGAAAGAGAGACTGGGGGGAGAGAGAGAAAGAGAGACTGGGGGGAGAGAGAGAAAGAGAGACTGGGGGGAGAAAGAGAAAGAGAGACTGGGGGGAGAGAGAGAAAGAGAGACTGGGGGGAGAGAGAGAAAGAGAGACTGGGGGGAGAGAGAGAAAGAGAGACTGGGGGGAGAGAGAGAAAGAGAGACTGGGGGGGGAGAGAGAGAGAGAGAGAGAGAGAGAGTTGGGGGAGAGAGAGAAAGAGAGACTAGGGGGAGAGAGAGAGAGAGAGACTGGGGGGAAGAGAGAGAGAGAGAGAGTTGGGGGAGAGAGAGAAAGAGAGACTAGGGGGAGAGAGAGAGAGAGAGACTGGGGGGGAAGAGAGAGAGAGAGAGACTGGGGGGAAGAGAGAGAGAGAGAGACTGGGGGGAAGAGAGAGAGAGAGAGACTGGGGGGAAGAGAGAGAGAGAGAGACTGGGGGGAAGAGAGAGAGAGAGAGACTGGGGGGAAGAGAGAGAGAGAGAGACTGGGGGGAAGAGAGAGAGAGAGAGACTGGGGGGAAGAGAGAGAGAGAGAGACTGGGGGGAAGAGAGAGAGAGAGAGAGAGACTGGGGGGAAGAGAGAGAGAGAGAGAGAGACTGGGGGGAAGAGAGAGAGAGAGAGAGACTGGGGGGAAGAGAGAGAGAGAGAGAGAGACTGGGGGGAAGAGAGAGAGAGAGAGACTGGGGGGAAGAGAGAGAGAGAGAGACTGGGGGGAAGAGAGAGAGAGAGAGAGACTGGGGGGAAGAGAGAGAGAGAGAGAGACTGGGGGGAAGAGAGAGAGAGAGAGAGACTGGGGGGGAAGAGAGAGAGAGAGAGAGACTGGGGGGGGAAGAGAGAGAGAGAGAGAGACTGGGGGGAAGAGAGAGAGAGAGACTGGGGGGAAGAGAGAGAGAGAGACTGGGGGGAAGAGAGAGAATAACTGGGCAGCAAAACTACTTGCTGGCTGTAAAGTACTTTGCGACGTCTTGAGGTTGTGAAAGGTTCTATATAAATGCAATGTTTTCTTTCCTACAACTTGTAATTGTAATAGCACCTTTAACATTAAAAAGAGGCCCAAAGAGCTTCAGAGAGGTGTAAGGGGAAGAACAAAAAAAAGTGTGCCGATTAGCATCTGATTCACAGCACACATTTAAAATTCACTCATGGGCACATAGTTTTCCCCTCTTATGGCTGGTCCACACATTTGACGCCATGATCTGTACCAATCAGGGCATGTTAGATAAAATTATTGACCAGACAAACAATCTTCTCACCTGTTGGCAAATAGCATGAGATTAAGGCTTGGGTACACTCTAATTTTATCGATGTACACTGTGCATTTAGAATATTGACAAACCACTTAGAGACAACAAAAGCACAGCACTGCTGTCAGAAATCATGGGAAGGTGCACGAATATGAATTTGCTGCTAAGTCAAAATGCCAAATTGTAGATGTTAGCTGGGGGAGTTGGGGTGGGTGGGTGGAGGGGGGAGGGAGAGCATCAGTACATAAGGTTTCAATAGGCTCAATGTTAACCACAGAGGAGATATGAAAACATCAAGGAGAATGTTTTATATGTTTATTATATGTGGATTGCCAGATATATTTCCACAGAGCCCAACATTCCCTGCTGCTTACCTCTCGATTTCCCTTCGCAATAAGTTTGCAATAGGCTAACGGCGCTAAAAGTAATTGATAAGAAATTCAGGTGTATGCAAATAGAAAAAAATTGTAGCAATCACTGAGTGATTTATTCCACCAGTTACTTTAGTTAAGCAGACACAGCTTTTACTGGAGTTACACACCAGAGCTTCTCCTGGAACTACTGGTAAATCATGTAGAAAAAAAAATGTTACTAGTAGGGGTGGAACTCAGTGGTTATAGACCTTTGATCAGGCAGTGAACATATTGCACAGGTTGGGCTATTTTGCCACCATCTCATGGATGTCATGCAATTGGGATGCTGTAAATTTGAGTAATTCCAGGAAAATTCAGGTGGGAACAGTAGCAGTTCAACTGGCAATGAGCAATGCATATGTATTAGACAAAACGATGTTGTATAACAATTTAAAATTAACAGTCTGAGTCAGTGTTTGAAGGCTTTTCTCATTTGCTCAATGATTGGAAACAAAGGTTTTCTGCCGTCCGTGTTTACTTGCGTTGTTATGGATTGATTGTATCCTGGGAAATATTTCCTGCAGTGAATAATCTAAGGGAGACTGTTACTGTCAGTCTTTTTCTTTCTATCTGACCCAAGAGAAAGATTAAACCAGTCCAGAGTTGTTTTTTAAGGCAGTATTCAAGGACACAATTACTACTATTTGTCTTCTTAGGAAGATTGGCACCAGATAATTAGTGAAATGGTACAAAAGAGAGCTGATGTGCCAGTGTATATATTACGTTTACAATCAAATGAAAAAACAAACACATTTATACGTGCCTAAGTGAACACTTTGCCAGGAATTGTTTCTAATGAATCTATTTGCTCTGATTTAATATAATTTTTGTTAAGTCTGTTCAAAACTGGTGAAATTTGTTTCTTCTAACCTTGTAAAATCCATGGCAATGTAGCCCAAAAAATCCCTAAGTACAACAAACTTCATTCCTTCAGTAAGGTGATCTATCTTTCGACTCACATTGTAAGGCTCCAGAGCCAGTTGATGATACTTTTATTTTTTTACATACTTACTTATAAAATTGAAAGCAGGGATAGCGAGCACCCCTACACATCACTGCTGAATTTATCATTAGCCAGTAGCTCTGACACATTGGCCCAGATATTGCTGCCAAAATAATGGTGAGTTTAATGCACACCTAAGGCTGAATTTTACCAGCCCCCCGATATTGGGGGTCATGGCAGGGGGGCCCGGAAAAGACTTCCGGGAGAGGCCCACCATGGGCCTAGATGACGGGAAGGCCCCACCACATTTTACTGGCAGCGGCGAGGCCTAGGGGTGGACCCCGTCACTCAGCAGCGGAGCCTTCATTTAAAAATTTAAATAAATTATAATGAATGCATAAACATTTAACTTGTCCTGATGGCCGTCCCACGGCAATATTCTGGCCAGTGGCCAGAACTCCCCCACCTTTGGATCTCAGTTCGGAGATCCGAGGCATGACACTTGTGGGGAGGGGTTGGGAGAAGTGAATTTTTCATGGCAGGGTGAGTGGAAAAAACGAGCACAATTGGCTGAGAGGATGGTGGGAAGGGGTTGAAGGTTAAAAGAAAGTAAGTTGGGGGGGAAAGGTCGTGGTCGAAAAGCTACTTTTTCTGGGGAGGTAGGACAAATAATAAAATGATTATTTATTGGGGGTGGTGGGAGAGGGGATTGGTAGTGTGAATAAATTTTTATTTTAATTTCTTTCCAAACCTGTGCCTTTAAACATTTCAATGAAACTGAAGGGCTTGAAGCTCTTTAAAAATGGCGGTGGCGCCTGATGCCATTACCAGGGACAGAGCAGCTGCCCCCTCTACGTCATCGGGGGTTGGCGCTCCACCCCCTCCATGCAAGATCCCTCCAAGATTGGCGGCAAGCTTTTAAAATTCAGGCCCTAATGTGTAAATCGTCCAGCAACTTGTGATGAGGACGGGATACCCCGTGAATTAGGAATCATCAAATTGCTGGACGATTTGTACCACTCCGCCATTAGCCTCACTAAAATGGCAACTCGCCCTCAACAGTTTACCCTCAACTTCCCTGTGAGTTTCAAGAAATTGCAGTATTTGCACACTAACTGCCAATTGAATTTTGTGCAGCAAGTTACAGCTAGTACTTAGTAGCACAAGTACCATTTTAATGACAAGATTTATATTCCTGAAATACCACTCGACCTCTCACGCCCAGAAAAGGAACTGAAACAGGGGCGTCTCATTCCTGCAGCTAGTAAATCATTGTTAGAAATTTTAGAAAGTAAAAAGTTCCATTCTTAATTTCTTTACTTTTCCTTTGTCTCATTTTTCTTTTTCTCTTAACCCAATCTTTACTCCCCACCCCCCTCCACTTATCTTTCTATACCTGATTTGACTCTAATTCTCCATTTTCTTCTCCATTGTTCCTTTGTTTCTTTCTCAATCCATAAGTCTCATTGGTTAAGGAAATAGACAGTTGGTCCCATCGTTCACAGTCCCAGATGACCTGTTGCCCTCATTGCACCATTATCAGCTCATAGCTTGGCTCAAATGTTAGCACTTCTGCCTTTTAGTCAGGAGGTTTTAAGAGTTCAGCCCAATTCCAGGACTTCAGCACAAAATATAGCCTGGCACTTTCCTGCAGTGATGAAGAAATGCTGCATTGTCAGAGGTGGTGTCTTTTGGATGAGATGGTAAACTAAGGAGCTGTTCACCTTAAATCAACAGAACGTAGACTTTACTTTCTATTTAAGTATATTGAGATTGTCGTAGTTTTCTAATTTTAACTCATTGGATGTGAAGTAAATACTGAGCGACTTTTGTAGAGCTTGTGCAGGAAATGTTCCCTATTTTTAAAAACATCAATAATACTAATATGGAACCTCAGCAAAAGGATAAGAACTTATGGCTTTGGTCCCAAAACTACCCCCTGACCCCTCCCCCCCAATCCTGTACTATCAGGTCTGATGTTACTAATTGCATACTTTTCCACATAGCATAACTATGTGGCACAATCTTTCATTTATTCAACACAAATCTCAAAGGATTAAGTGTAAAATAGTTCAGGATTCTGATATGAAACAGATAATAATTTAAACCCATTGTGCTAAATGAAACATAGAGGAGTTGGCCGACTTGTGATGAAAATGTGATGTGGCTACTGGCTGAAACTTGAAATTGGGATAGTCTTCTTTCCAGGTTCTATTTACAACATTAAATCCCCATGAAATTGAGTTTGAGTCCACATCAGTATAATGTAAACCCCTAATCACATATAAAATGGCATATAACTGGTATAAAAGCTTAACATTAATGGAGTTGGCTTTATAGAATGCTTAGCTCTACTATTGTACAAATATTAATTGTGCAGACTTCAAACCATATCTACTTTCACCCATTCTTTGTGACCTTCAGTTAATATTTAATGATCCAACTAAGATCTGGTTTGGAAAACCCCTTGCTGCCCAGTTCAAACCACTGACTCAAGCAAGTGTGTTGTAATGCATTCAGGGCTGCAAACTGAAAAATACAGCATACCTTAGTTAATTACCAGACGAGAAATTAGAAGAGTAATTGAATTTCCTGTCTTCGAAAAGCACGGACCAGTCTCTTAAAATTCAGTAACAGGGAAATCACTGCTCATCAATTAATTTTTCATGCAAACTATGTTTTTCAAGTGTCACAATCCAATAATTTCTTTCATGAGAACACTACAACCCTGAAGTTACACTGTGGAATGCTAACAGACACATGCTTAATATGTTTGACGCAAATTCCTTTCTGTACTATTTTAAGCAGAGGAGTTAACGGGTTTAAAATAAATGGGTTAACATCTTTTCTAAAATAGCAGAGAAAGGAACTTCAGACCAACATAATCCCACAGCATAATTTGAGGCCTTATGTTAATTGACAGATTCAATCTTTTTGATGTTACACTTCTGCCCTTTTGAAGTCGTGCCTTATCCACCAGGACCTCAAGAAATGAGGAGTCTTGTGGTATTGGGCCTCAAGGAATGAAGTCTACTGCAGCATTTATAGATTATTTTGAGCAGTAAATTACAGAAAAGTTCACTGTATTGATGGAGGTTGCCAAGAGGAAAATGAAAAGCTGATGACTGTGAGGGGTCAGGTAGATCATGTAAATGGATCATTAGATTTGAGCTCTTTTACACATATTGTATCCAAGAGAGACTCTTGTTTCAATGATGTTTTGGCAAGAATTTCTGGCTGATACACAAGGAGTCAGCCTTGTAATTACTCCATGCTATATTAATATGCAGCCACTTTCCTGTCAACAGGAGTATAACCACTAACTCAAGCTATGAGTCACAAATTCATGGGTTGAAGCCCCGCCCCTGTACTGAGAGAATGTTGCAGTGTTGGCACATTCTTCAGATAAGACATTAAACGGAGAACCTGTCCACCTGTTCAGGAGGATGTGAAGAATCCCATGGTCGTATTCAAAGAAGTGCAGAGGGGTGTAAATTGGTTGTTGCATATGCCTACCTAACAATCATAATTCATTGGCTGTGAAGCTCTCCTTAAGGATAGGAAAAATGTTAAATGAACACAATTTTTTACTTTTAATAGATGCATTCAAAATTCCTATTGTCTACTATTTTAATAGAGCACTACCTGATTTATATTAGGCACATGGTAGTGCAGACTGATTGAGCCTGAATGGCATCATGATTGAGCCCAAACCTGCCTTTACCAAAAGTTTATACACACATGCCTTCCAATACATGTCACTGGAAAGCAATCAGGGATAAGATCCCTGCTGCTATTTTTTCCATCTACCCAGACCAATACAGCCAAGGTGAACTCGGAAAAGTCTGGAACCTTTCGACTCAGTATGGCTCAGCCCTATAGCACAGTTAATAGTGTAGAATGGAATGAAATGTTGCAATGGAACATTGATGGACAGGCTAAGTGGGCAGAACTGTGGCAGATAATGTTCAATGTAGGAAAATGTGAGGCCCTTCACTTTAGACCCAAGAAAGAAGGACCAGAGTATTTTCTACATGGTAAGAAGCTAGGCACTGTGGATTGAGAGAGAGACTTAGTGGCTCAAATACAGAAATCACTAAAAGCTAGTGGACTGGTACAAAAAAATAATTTAAAAAGGCTAATGAAACGTTAGCCTTTGTAGCAAAGCAGCTGGACTACAATGGGGTGGAAGTTATGTTACAGCTGTACAGAGCTCCATCTTAGAGCCATCTGGAGGATTCCATTCAGTTCTGGAACTGCATCTTAGGAAGGACTTATTAGGTTTGGAGAGGGTGCAGCGCAGATAGGGTAGATAGAACAAAACTATTTCCTCCGGTTAGGGAAGTCCAAAACAAGGGAGCATAACCTTAAAATTACAGCTAGGCTGTTCAGTAGTGATGTCAGAAAGCATGTCTTCATACAAAGGATGGTGGGAATCTGAAACCCTCTCCCTTATAAAGCTGCTAAAGCTAGGGCAATTGAAAAATTCAAAACAGATTGACAGATGTTTGGTGGACCTGAGTATTAAGGGTTACAGCACCAAGGCAGGTAGATGGCATTAAGATCAGCCATGAATGAACTGAATGAGAGAACAGGCCCAAGGGGCTGAATCGCCGGCTCCGGTTCCGACATTCACACTACATGTAGTGCCTAAGCACTCTTAGGAAACTGTTCTAACTGCAGATTATAATGAACACTCCAATGTTAAAGAAGGAAAGAGAGAGACCCTGAGGATGTGGAGGAAGGAAAAGATTTGTGTCAGGATGCATAGGAAGGTGAGGAAGCACAATTCTCTCTTCCTCTAATGAGAAATCCAGGGCCTGCTCTCTTTTGATGAAATGGGCAGCTGTCTGTTGATTGATTTAAGGTTCTGGCTCAGGGACAATTAGAAAGGGAAATAAAATAAGTGGAACTATAATAATATGTCAGACAACTTAAAAACACTTCTCCTCTAGAAACTGGACAATGTAAAATCAATTTATTCCAGACATGCATTATTCAGTGACTGCTATTAAAATGCATTTAAAATATATTGATAGGGTAGTGCAGCTTTAAGTAATTTTCAGAGAATGGAGAATAATTGAAATGTCAAACTAAACATTAGCATAGGACTCTACAAAGTCACCTCTTCATGTTTTTCTGTCACTGTGCCAAAATATCTTTTATTAGCTTAATTGCTAAACGATAGCCACAGAATGCTGATTTCACAATCCTGCTTTAATGATGCTAATTGTAACTGCTCAAGTCCTTCTCCACTAATAGAGTAACTACTGTGAATGGTTGGATGTATTCAAGAGTGGGAGTTTACTGTATCTTTTCAAATTATATTTTTGTTTCTGCCTAGTTTCAGTCTCCATTTGGTTGACCCTCATTCAGCAGATCGAATTGCAATATGCAAAATTGGATTAATTATTGCAGGTATTTTCATTTTCCTGTTGAATTGATTCTTTGAGGGTCATGAATCTATGAAATTCTCTACCTCAGAGAGCTGTGGAGGCTGAGTCATTGAATATATTCAAGGCTGAGACAGATAGATTCTTGAACTTTAGGACTGTCAAAGGTTTTGGGGAACAGAAAGCAGGCAAGGAAGTTTTTTTTATTCATTCATGGGATGTGGGCGTCGCTGGCTGGGCCAGCATTTATTGCCCATCCCTAAATGCTATTGAGAAGATGGTGGTGAGATGCCTTCTTGAACTGCTGCAGTCCTTGGGGTGTAGGTAACACCAACAGTACTATTAGGAAGGGAGTTATAGGATTTTGACCCAGCGATGGTGCAGGAACAGCAATATAGTTCCAAATCAGGATGGTGTGTGACTTGGAGGGGAACTTGCAGGTGGTGGTGTTCCCATGCATCTGCTGCCCTTGTCCTTCTAGGTGGTAGATGTCGTGGGTTTGGAAGGTGCTGTCAAAGGTACCTTGGTGAGTTGCTGCAGTGCATCTTGTAAATGGCACACACTGCTGCCACTGTGCGTTGGAAGGAGTGAATGTTGAGAGTGGTGAATGGGGTGTCAATCAAGCAGGCTGCTTTGTGCTGAACGGCATTGAGCTTCTTGAGTGTTGTTGGAGCTGCACACATCCAGGCAAGTGGAGAGTATTTCATCACACTCCTGATTTGTGCCTTTTAGATGGTCGACACGTATTGGGGAGACCGGAGGTGAGTTACACGCCACAGAATTCCTAGCCTCTGACCTGCTCTTGTAGCCACAGTATTTATGTGGCTGTTCCAGTTCAGTTTCTGGTCAATGGTAATATCCAGGATGTTGATAGTGGGGGTTTCAGCGATGGTACCATCAAAAGGAAATGGTTAGATTCTCTCGTTTGAGATGGTCGTTGCCTGGCACTTGTGTGGCGTGAATGTTATTTGCCACTCATAAGCCCAAGCCTGGATGTTGTCCAGGCCTTGCTGCAACAGGGCATGGGCTGCTTCGGTATCTGAGGAATCGTGAATGGTGCTGAACATTGTGCAATCATCAGTGAACATCCCCACTTCTAACCTTATGATGGAAGGAAGCTCATTGATGAAGCAGCTGAAGATGGTTGAGCCTAGTTGAGTTGAGGCCAAGATCAGATCAGCCATGATCTTATTGAATGGTGGAGCAGGCTCGAGGGACTATACGGCCCAGTAGTGCTCCTGTTTATGTTCTTAAGTTATGATTTTTCATGAATTTCCCTCAGTGTAAACAAGGGTCTGTGCACTCTCAGTGCCTACAGAATCCAACTTATTCTTGTGATGGTCCTCTATTGCTTTCTATTTGTTTAATTGAAAGATCATTGACCCGAAATGTTAACGCTGTTTCTCTCTCCAAAGATTCTGCCAGAGCTGCTGAGTATTTCCAGCATCTTCTGTTCTTTTTTTTTAATGTTTGCTTGTTTCTTCCTCTGTACTCAGTTCTCAGTTTTCTATTAATGATTCCCCCTCAATTAGCCTACAGCTTTTACAAGTTAGCCCCACCTCAGTAATTTCCATCTACCACCAAGAGTTCCCTCTATCACAAGCCTCTCCAAACTTTACCCTTCCCCACCTATATAACGGTCAGAAAATCAGACTGATTGGCAAAGGTGTAGCCCTCTTCATTGATTAAAATCTTTTCCACGTTTGAGTTAATAATGGTACTAGAATATACCAGAGACTCCAAACCAGAGTGTATATTTGCCATCCTAAGATCACCGCAATAGATACTCAGACACTCCTTATTAAATGCCTATTGATGAAAGTGCTCCTCAAAACATGTCTTTCATTTCACATGCATCATTTCTTATCCATCACAAATGTGGCAAAAAAATTAAAATCATTTCTGATAGACACCATGCCTAGTGCATATCACATGTGTTTGCTGCCTGTAGGTATACTCCATGACGTTATGCTTCAATATATTATCCTGAAAGTCAGTCACAAGGTAAAAGGCCAGCTGGTACTCACCAACTCTCACCAAGAACACAAGCCTGGAGAAAAAAATCTTACATTTGGCCCTTTGTATACAACATCTTCAGAAAAGTCAGCAGAAGCTGAAATCACAGGGACCGCCACTCCCTTCAGAAGGATAACTTAGTATTTGTTGACCAACTCCACTCTGCCCTTATTAATTCTGGTAATGCAAAGCAGGACAGTAATACTGCATCATAAGAGCCCCTGTGTTATTTATTTGCCTGAAAATAGCCCCTTTTTACATATAGTTTTAGTGAATAAAAAAAAAATTTAAACATTCACAACACAGTCATTGAGCTCTTCAACAGAACTACCTTCACTGCATATGTGAGCCTCACGTTGTAAAGTCATTTATCAAAAGCAAAGGACAGTGGTGTATACGAGACATCACAAACCACATTCAGCAAGCTTGTCAAGATTGCTTGACGTTCCCTGTTCACACTGAGCGTACAATACCAGATGCTTTGCTGGACGAGAAGATTTCCCTTATAAATGTGTAACACCAACACCTGAGAGAGTACCACATATCTATAGTCAATAGGTGACATGTACATTAATACGTATCTATTAATGTAATACGAGCTTTAGAAACCTGAGTCAAACACACAACTTTAAATGAGTGGTTTCCCTATTTGCATCACACTTTGGGGAAATGAATGTATTGGGAAATTCTCATTAACAGTGCAACTTTAGAATGCAGCTGGACATGTTCTCCTGCAGTTTGCCTTTCGAAAAGTAACCTCAGCTTCAGTAATTTAATTAGGCCATGCCATATATGGAAATAAGACGGCTGGAGGCACCTGCTCCCTTGAACTATGACTCCATTTTCAAGACAGTGCTTCATCAATTACACAAACCACACCTGGAGAGGTTTGCATTCCACCAAACTCTCCCAGTCAAATATTTTGAGCACAGTCTGAGCTTCTTGTGCTCGATAAGAACTTCTGCAATATAATACCAGTCTTGAGCAGTAAAGGATGGGTAATGGTTGTTAGGGATATCAAATGACACGTCACTGCCAAAGAGCATTGCCAATCTCAAGAGCCTGAAGCTGTTAATATTGAATTTTAGAAGCATTACAAGTGTAGTTTTGGGATTGTGGATCTAAAAATGAAAACAAAAGTTCATCCACAGTTATCAGTACAGATCTAGATGACAAAGACACAGCAAAGAAGCCTGTATAATTTCTTATCCATCACAAATGTGACAAAAAAAAAATCATCATTTCTGATAGAAACTATGCCAAGTGCATATCACATGCGCTTCACGCCTATAGGTATATCTGTGACAATACTCCATGACTTTATGCTTCAATATATTATCCCGAAAGTCAGTCACAAGGTAAAAGACCAGCTGGTACTCACCAACTCTCACCAAGAACACAAGCCTGGAGAAGAAATCTTGCATTTTGCCCTTTGTATACAACATCTTCAGAAAAGTCAGCAGAAGCTGATTAAATGAAGCAAAGCAGCAATGTCAGCCAGGTAGTGTCAGGTTACCACACTGGTTGGCCTTACTATATCCAAATCCCATTTTCAAATGCCTAAGGTGCATTTCCAGGCCAATGAGTTTCAAGTCCTACCTTAAAGTAACTTTTAAAGCTCCACACCACGCAGACTCCTTTCTCTTGCCTCACAGGGATTCATTTGTGAAACAAGAACTGGAGGAAAATCTGGTGTTCCCTTCACTCTGTGTGCACTGTTGGATTTTCTTTTCCTTCAGCCAGAAAAGACTTAGAGAGAATGGCCTCCTCTGAGCACAACTTCCTGAAACTTTAGGTGTGGTTTAATTTATTCTGGGTTTCATTCGCTCACAGAACAACAAGGACGTTTGCATAGGAGAGCAGATTACAAAACCAGTCATCTGGCTTCAAACAGGTAGAACCATACAGGTGGAATGATCAGTTTACAGATTTGTATATTCAGATTGATATACGCATCAACACATTAGATGAAAATTGATGAGCTTTTCAGGACTCTGGAAAACTTCCTATTTAAAAAAAAATAACTAACACTTTTATGGTACTATGTAATCTAGTAGCCCTTACACAATCATAATACTATGTATTAAAGAAAACCAGTCATTTCTTGCTGGTTCCAGGGCATTACTGCAGTGACAGTAAATGGCTTCTGAATGACCTCTGCAGGTACCTAATACAAGTGTTTACAACTGACTTGAGGATGTCTTTAATTACAGCAATAAGATCTTATGGTCCGAATGGGACTGGCCAGATTACATGCAGCAGCCATAAAATATTTCCTGCATAACACCAGTCTTTATAAGCGGCATTATACGATTTGCCCTGAGAAACACCATGAGAGATCAGTTATTAATGATTGCAATTTTTTTTTTTTTTAAAAAGCACAGATTATCTGAAAATGGTCATTAACAAAGCTCACTTTTTGGGGTCAACCACACAAGATCAAAGCTGATACATTAGGAATGCTTACCTCATGTTTAGTTTGTTAAATGACAATGGGTCAATAGTTAAATTTAGAAGAAACTAGCCAGAGAGTGGTTAGAATATGGAATGCACAACCACATGGAGTAGCTGAGGCGAATGGAATAAATGTATTTAAAGGGAAGCTAGATGAATACTTGAGGAAGAAAGGAATAGAAGGAAATGCTGACAGGGTTTGTCCAAATGTCTGTCGTCTGTAAATTCTATGCAATTCTAAGTAAAATCAGACAAAACTGATTTCGGAATTGAAATACAGCATTCTGTTCACCCTTCAGTTTTATTTTGATGATTGAGCAGCAAGAAAAGCCCCTATTACGCCTCTGGACATCACCACACAATTGATCCTAGTACTGCATTATGCTCATAACACAAGAAGCCAAAATGGCAGCCACTTCTTCACCTCAACATGGGAGGAGACCTTGCTCTATGTTGGAAAGCCAACTTGGACAATACTCGGTAAAAATACTGACTAGGACATAAACTTGTTCACCTATTGCTTTCACACTATTACGTGCAAAGCTTTCAGACTGAGTTTGATCAGTTTGGAGTTTAATAGATCAAGTTGTCAGGAAAATCCCATATGCCAAATGAGAAATATTAATTTCATCGGTTAGAAACTTACATTAGACTTTCAATGGAAAACTCCTACAGTAACTTTTAAAAAACTAACAGCCAAGATGGCCACTGCAATTTGCATCTGAAATACCAGGTGATTGAACTAGAGACAAAAATCTAACAAGAAGCCCAGCCAGAACAATACATTGGCTAACTGAGCAGATAACCCAGATCATCCTCATTAGCGGGCCATTTAAAGTCATCCTGAGGCATTCATAAGTGGAGACATCCCTCCAGGAGGTAAACACTGACAACCCCACCTGAGAGAGCTTTTGGATTTTAGACTTTGGACCTCATTAAAAACAAAGGGGATTGAGAAAACCATGTGACCGTCTGTCCATCTCTGAAAAAACAAAAGTTTTGTTAGACTCAAATAAGACAAGCAGAAACTGAGTGTGCAGAGGCAGAGAAAGCTGCATGTTTCCCTTTCTCTCTCTCCTCCTAGAAAACATCAAGTTTGTAAATTGTCTGCAACCCTCCAAACCTACAGACTGCCAGAGCCAGTGACCAGGGGAAGAGAGCCAACTACAATTCTGCCTTCAAGAAAACCCTGAGCAAAGCAGGCCAACCACAAAGTACAATTTGACCAGCGAGGACTTCAAGAATAGAGCTTCAGCTGGAGGCTACCGGATCATCCACTTCATAGACTGTGTATTTAAGTTCCATTCATTCTGGACTTTAATTCAACCACCAAATCTATTTTTCCCTCTGTAATCTATTTGTGTGCGTGTGATTCTCGTGTGAATGCATACGTGAATATGTGACGTATTTTAATTATTTTTAAATCGGGGTTAGAGTGTTAAGTATAATAAACTTACCTCTCTCTTGTTTAAACGCAAGAAAAGCTGTCCGATTGGTTCTTTCACGATCACATCAAAGAAAAAAAGTAAAACACTCACTGAGGTGGTAACATCAACCACTGTTTATAAAAGGAATAAACCCTGTTGCGGCCAAATAAGAGGAAGGGCAACAGCGGAGCACGAGACCTCCTCCTCACCTGGCCGTAACAAGTGCATTTTATTTCATCATAAATGTTTCCACTGTTAGCTAGTGAAATGGAACAGCAGACTAACAATCTAAAGATAAAGCTATGGCAGTAGATAATAAGAACGTTTAGTGACACTCCAATGCAGTATCCAGAGGATACAGGGTGGGTGGAAGTAAATTACAGAAGTAATAATCTAATTAAGCACTTCAGATGATGTTAAAGCATGAAAACAAAGCTTGATCATTTATTAAACAGGAAAATAACTATGGGAGTATATTTCATTTAAAGTTCTTCCCCAGTTTATACTGAAGACCAACAGAGATGTCAAACAAAATTTATCAAAGTATTCTTTTCACTAAATAAATGAGAATATTTCAATGAAAAGCACCCTTTTTAAATTTATCTTCTCTTGTAATCACCTGAACCCCAAGATTGAGTTTACGCCATTTTATTTTATATTATTACAGGGTTGCTATTCTGAGTAAATGTTGCTCACTTACTGACAGCACAGAGCAAAAAAACCACAGGTGCCCACAAGTTCACAAATTCTCAACATGTGCCAGGCGGTGGGCAAGGTATCTCATGGCAGCATGTATTCAAAATATTTGACTTCATGCATTATTCTTATTTAACCTTTGTCACTGCTTTCTTTCCGTGCCACAATTAGGTGACATTGTAAAATGACAAATTGTACTTGGGCTATCTCGGTCTCCGATACCACTTCAAGTTTACATGAGAACGACCTAACTGTTATAGAACTTCCAAGCCAGATTGTGAAGAAGACAGTGAGAGCTGGAAGTTGAGGTACAGACTGTTTATTGCTTGTGTCATTCAGACCCCCATCTGCCAAGAATGAGGCATATAAATTTTGTCATATGAACATTAATTTTAAACTGTTGCTGGAGTGAAGAAATGTCTTGTTAAAGAGATCACCAGACCTTTGACTGGAGGACATTTGCATACTAAGAGACGATGCTTGTGGAGACAAAAGACTACTCCCTGGTCCAATTGGCCCAAATGGATTTTGATCACCAGACATTGAAGGTGTAAGGAAGCACATTCCAGGGACTACTAAGATGATACAATTCACAAACGCAGGAGTGGTTAAGCCAGTTAGTCACATTACTTTTTTATTCATTCATGGGTTGTGGGTGTCGCTGGCCAGGCAAGCATTTATTGCCCATCCCTAATTGCCCTTGAGAAGGTGGTGGTGAACTGCCTTTTTGAACTGCTGCAGTCCATTTGGGATAGGTATACCCACAGTGCTGTTAGGAAGGGAGCTCCAGGATTTTGACCCAGCGACAGTGAAGGAACGGCAATATAGTTCCAAATCAGGATGGTGTGTGACTTGCAGGTGGTGGTGTTCCCATGCATTTGCTGCCCTTGTCCTTCTAGTTGGGAGAGGTCGCGGGTTTGGAAGGTGCTGTCTAAGGAGCCTTGGTGTGTTGCTGCAGTGCATTTTGTAGATGGTACACACTGCTGCCACTGTGCGTCAGTTGTGGAGGGAGTGAATGTTTGTAGATGGTGTGCCAATCAAGCGGGCTGCTTTGTGCTGGATGGGGTCGAGCTTCTTGAGTGTTGTTGGAGCTGCACCCATCCAGGCAACTGGAGAGTATTCCATCACACTCCTGACTTGTGCCTTCTAGATGGTGGACAGGCTTTGGAAAGACAGGAGGTGAGTCACTCACTTCAGGATTCCTAGCCTCTGACCTGCTATTGTAGCCATGGTATTTATATGACTACTCCAGTTCAGTTTCTGGTCAATGGTAGCCCGTAGGATGTTGATAGTGGGGGATTCAACGATGGTAATGCTGTTGAATGTCAAAGGGAGATGGTTAGATTCTCTCTTGTTGGAGATGGTCGTTGCCTGGCACTAGTGACACGAATGTTACTTGCCACTTCTCATCCCAAGCCTGGATATTGTCCAGGTCTTGCTGCATTTCTACACAGACTGCTTCAGTATCTGAGGAGTCACGAATGGTGCTGAACATTGTGCAATCATCAGCGAACATCCCCACTTCTGACCTTATGATTGAAGGAAGGTCATTGATGAAGCAGCTGAAAATGGTTGGGCCTAGGACACTACCCTGAGGAACTCCTGCAGTGATGTCCTGGAGCTGAGATAATAGACCTCCAACAACCACAACCATCTTCCTTTGCGCTAGGTATGACTCCAGCAGCAGAGGGTTTCCCCCCCAATTCCCACTGACCTCAGTTTTGCTAGGGTTCCTTGATGCCACACTTGGTCAAACGCTGCCTTGATGTCAAGGGCAGTCACTCTCACCTCACCTCGAGTTCAGCTCTTTTGTCCATGTTAGAACCAAGGCTGTAATGAGGTCAGGAGCTGAGTGGCTCTGGCGGAACCCAAACTGAGAGTCACTGAGCAGGTTATTGTTAAGCAAGTGCCACTTGATGGCACTATTGATGACACCTTCCATCACTTTACTGATGATTGACAGTAGGCTGATGGGGCGGTAATTGGCCGGGTTGGACTTGTCCTGCTTTGTGTGTACAGGCCATACCTGGGCAATTTTCCACATTGCAGGGTAGATGCCAGTGTTGTAGCTGTACTGGAACAGCTTGGTGAGGAACGCAGAAAGTTCTGAAGCACAGGTCTTCCGTACTATTTCCGGAATATTGTCAGGGCCCATAACTTTTGCAGTATCCAGTTCCTTTAGTCATTTCGTGATATCACGCGGAGTGAATCGAATTGGCTGAAGATTGGCATCTGTGATGCTGGGGACTTCAGGAGGAGGCCGAGATGGATCATCAACTCGGTACTTCTAGCTGAAGATTGTTGCAAATGCTTCAGCCTTATCTTTCACACTGATGTGCTGGGCTCCCCCATCATTGAGGATGGGGATACTTATGGAGCCACCTCCTCCAGTTGGTTGTTTAATTGTCCACCACCATTCACGGCTGGATGTGGCAGGACTGCAGAGCTTAGATCTGATCCGTTGGTTATGGGATCTCTTAGCTCTGTCTATCGCATGTTGCTTATGCAGTTTGGCATGTAGATAGTCCTGTGTTGTAGCTTCACCAGGTTGACACCTCATTTTGAGGTATGCCTGGTGCTGCTCCTGGCATGCCCTCCTGCACTCTTCATTGAACCAGGGTTGGTCTCCTGACTTGATGGTAATGGTAGAGTGGGGGATATGCCGGGCCATGAGGTTACAGATTGCGGTTGAGTACAATTCTGCTGCTGCTGATGGCCCACAGCGCCACATGGATGCCCAGTTTTGCATTGCTAGATCTGTTCGAAATCAATCCCATTTAGCATGGTGGTAGTGCCACACAACACGATGGAGGGTATCCTCAATGTGAAGCTGGGACCTCGTCTCCACAATGACTGTTTATCACAATCACTCCTACCAATACTGTCATGGACAGATGCATCTGCGGCAGGCAGATTGGTGAGGACGAGGTTAAGTATATTTTCCCCTCTTGTTGGTTCCCTCACCACCTGCCGCATACTCAGTCTAGCAGATATGTCCTTTAGGACTCGGCCAGCTCAGTCACTACCGAGCCACTCTTGGTGATTGACATTGAAGTCCCCCAGAGTACATTTTGTGCTCTTGCCACCCTCAGTGCTTCTTCCAAGTGCTGTTCAACATGGAGGAGTACTGACTCATCAGCTGAGGGAGGGCAGTAGGTGGTAATCAGCAGGAGGTTTCCATGTCCATGTTTGATCTGATGCCATGAGACTTCATGGGGTCCAGAGTCAATATTGAGGACTCCCAGGGCAACTCCCTCCCTACTGTATACCACTGTGCCACCACCTCTGGTGGGTCTGGCCTGCCGGTGGGACAGGACATACCCGGGGATGGCAATGGCAGTGTCTGGGACATTGTCTGTAAGGTATGATTCCGTGAGTATGACTATGTCAGGCTGCTGCTCAACTAGTCTGTGGGACAGCTCTCCCAACTTTGGCACAAGCCCGCAGATGTTAATAAGGAGGACTTTGCAGGGTCGACAGGGCGGGGTTTGCCGTTGTTGTTTCCGGTGCCTAGGTCGATGCTGGGCAGTCCGTCCAGTTTCAATCCTTTTTATTGACTTTGTAGCAGTTAGATACAACGGAGTGGCTTGCTAGGCCATTTCAGAGGGCATGTAAGAGTCAACCACATTGCTGTGGGTCTGGAATCACATGTAGGCCAGACCAGATAAGGACAGCAGATTTCCTTCCCTAAAGGACATTAGTGAACCAGATGGGTTTTTACAACAATCGACAAATCGACCTGCTGGCCAACTGGGAGTTGAATTGTGCCACACAGAAAGGAAGAGAAGGCCATTTTGCAACTGAAGCTGGAACAAGCAAGCCTCTCTCTTGGCTGTCTCGCTCTCACTTTGTCCCAAGTCACCAGACCCACGGAAGACATATAAACCTCAAGAGATAAAAGACTCCAACATCGAAACAAGTTGAAGTGTGAACTGGGCCCCAAAGAATAGCAGGACTTACCGGCAAACAAAGACTCCACTTTGAACTCAAAGGACTGCAATTATAATTCCAATATTGCCTCAAACTTTTTCCCTTCATCCATTAGAGAGGATTATTCAGGACAGGAGTTACTCCCACTTGGAAGCAAATGAACTTATTAGCGAGAGACAGCATGGTTTTGTGAAGGGGAGGTCGTGTCTTACTAATTTGATTGAGTTTTTTGAGGAAGTGACGAAGATGATTGATGAAGGAAGGGCAGTGGATGTTATCGATATGGACTTTAGTAAAGCCTTTGACAAGGTCCCACATGGCAGACTGGTACAAAAGGTGAAGTCACACGGGATCAGAGGTGAGCTGGCAAGATGGATACAGAACTGGCTCGGTCATAGAAGACAGAGGGTATCAGTGGATGGGTGTTTTTCTGAATGGAGGAATGTGACTAGTGGTGTTCCGCAGGGATCAGTGCTGGGACCTTTGCTCTTTGTAGTGTATATAAATGATTTGGAGGAAAATGTAGCTGGTCTGATTAGTAAGTTTGCGGACGACACAAAGATTGGTGGAGTTGCGGATAGTGATGAGGATTGTCAGAGGATACAGCAGGATATAGATCGGTTGGAGACTTGGGTGGAGAAATGGCAGATGGAGTTTAATCCGGACAAATGTGAGGTAATGCATTTTGGAAGATCTAATGCAGGTGGGAGGTATACAGTAAATGGCAGAACCTTACGAGTATTGACAGGCAGAGAGATCGGGGCGTACAGGTCCACAGGTCACTGAAAGTGGCAACGCAGGTGGATAAGGTAGTCAAGGTGGCATTCGGCATGCTTGCCTTCATCGGTCGGGGCATAGAGTATAAAAATAGGCAAATCATGTTGCAGCTGTACAGAACCTTAGTTAGGCCACACTTAGAATATTGCATGCAATTCTGGTCGCCACACTACCAGAAGGACGTGGAGGCTTTGGAGAGGGTACAGAGGAGGTTTACCAGGATGTTGCCTGGTCTGGAGGGCATTAGCTATGAGGAGAGGTTGGAAAAACTCAGATTGTTTTCACTGGAACGACGGAGGTGGAGGGGCGACATGATAAAGTTTTACAAAGTTATGAGCGGCATGGACAGAGTGGATAGTCAGAAGCTTTTTCCCAGGGTGGAAGAGTCAGTTACTAGGGGACATAGGTTTAAGGTGCGAGGGGCAAAGTTTAGAGGGGATGTGCGAGGCAAGTTTTTTTTACACAGAGGGTGGTGAGTGCCTGGAACATGCTGCCAGGGGAGGTGGTGGAAGCAGATACGATAGCGACGTTTAAGAGACATCTTGACAAATACATGAATAGGAAGGGAATAGAGGGATATGGGCCCCGGAAGTGCAGAGGGTGTTAGTTTAGGCAGGCATCAAGATCGGCGCAGGCTTGGAGGGCCGAATGGCCTGTTCCTGTGCTGTACTGTTCGTTGTTCTTTGTTGTTTGTTGTTCTTTTCTACTTTTTCTGTCTCTATCTGCCTGTGTGTTTATCACATATGCAAGCTAGCGTGGTCGTGTCGCATATTCGTAGTCATTAACCGGATTAGAGTTTAAGATTAATAAACTTCTACCTTTCTTGCTTAAATCTAAGGAAACCAGTCTGATTTCTTTCCCTTACAATTCTGTCCACAAAAAATCTATCCGGCCAATTACTTCCCAATCATTTTGCTCTGAGTCATCAGCAAAGTGATGGAAGCTGTCATCAACAATGAGATCAAGCGGCACTTACTCACCAATAACCTACTCGCCAATGCTTAGTTTGGGTTCTGCCAGGGTCACTTGGCTCCAAACCTCACTACTGCCATGGTCCAGACATGGACAAAAAGCTGAATTCCAGAGGTAAGGTGAGAGCACCTGCCCTTGACTTCAAAGCAGCATTTGATTTGAGTGTGGCATCGTTACAACCTCAGTGAGATCGTTAATGTTAAAATACCAGATATGAACCCCCAAACCAACTTAAAGAATTAGACGACAACATTTCACGTTTGAAGAATTGTATTGTAACAACTAAACGAAAAGAAATCCCCATTAACCAAATAGTACTTTGGAAGTAGCTGATACCCCAAATTACAAAAAAAGGTATTTTCTTTACTTATTAAAATACCTTCGTCAGATACAGGAGAAATGCCGCGAACAACAGATGCCCCTCTACATTGCTTTCATTGATCTCACCAAATCTTTGACCTCGTCAGCAGACCTGGTCTCTTCAGACTACTAAAAAAGATCGGATGTCCACCAAAGCTACTAAGTATCATCACCTCATTCCATGACAATATGAAAGGCACAATTCAACATGGTGGCTCCTCATCAGAGCCCTTTCCTATCCTGAGTGGTGTGAAACAGGGCTGTGTTCTCGCACCCACACTTTTTGGGATTTTCTTCTCCCTGCTGCTTTCACATGCGTTCAAATCCTCTGAAGAAGGAATTTTCCTCCACACAAGATCAGGGGGCAGGTTGTTCAACCTTGCCCGTCTAAGAGCGAAGTCCAAAGTACGGAAAGTCCTCATCAGAGAACTCCTCTTTGCTGACGATGCTGCTTTAACATCTCACACTGAAGAATGCCTGCAGAGTCTCATCGACAGGTTTGCGTCTGCCTGCAATGAATTTGGCCTAACCATCAGCCTCAAGAAAACGAACATCATGGGGCAGGATGTCAGAAATGCTCCATCCAACAATATTGGCGACCACGCTCTGGAAGTGGTTCAAGAGTTCACCTACCTAGGCTCAACTATCACCAGTAACCTGTCTCTAGATGCAGAAATCAACAAGCGCATGGGTAAGGCTTCCACTGCTATGTTCAGACTGGCCAAGAGAGTGTGGGAAAATGGCGCACTGACACGGAACACAAAAGTCCGAGTGTATCAGGCCTGTGTCCTCAGTACCTTGCTCTACGGCAGCGAGGCCTGGACAACGTATGCCAGCCAAGAGCGACGTCTCAATTCATTCCATCTTCGCTGCCTTCGGAGAATACTTGGCATCAGGTGGCAGGACTATATCTCCAACACAGAAGTCCTCGAAGCGGCCAACATCCCCAGCTTATACACACTACTGAGTCAGCGGCGCTTGAGATGGCTTGGCCATGTGAGCCGCATGGAAGATGGCAGGATCCCCAAAGACACATTGTACAGCGAGCTCGCCACTGGTATCAGACCCACCGGCCGTCCATGTCTCCGTTATAAAGACGTCTGCAAACGCGACATGAAATCGTGTGACATTGATCACAAGTCGTGGGAGTCAGTTGCCAGCATTCGCCAGAGCTGGCGGGCAGCCATAAAGACAGGGCTAAATTGTGGCGAGTCGAAGAGACTTAGTAGTTGGCAGGAAAAAAGACAGAGGCGCAAGGGGAGAGCCAACTGTGCAACAGCCCCAACAAACAAATTTCTCTGCAGCACCTGTGGAAGAGCCTGTCACTCCAGAATTGGCCTTTATAGCCACTCCAGGCGCTGCTTCACAAACCACTGACCACCTCCAGGCGCGTATCCATTGTCTCTCGAGATAAGGAGGCCCAAAAGAAGAAAAGAAAATACCAGAAAACCTCACACCACACTTTACACAATCTTCTTTGATGGAAATTTTTTTTTTAATCCATTTATGGGCATGTGGGCATCGCTGGCCAGGCCAGCATTTATTGCCTATCCCTAACTGCCCATGAGAAGCTGATGGTGAGATGCCTTCTTGAACCACTGCAGTCCATGTGGGGTAGGTACACCAACAGTGCTGTTCGGAAGTGAGTTCTAGGATTTTGACCCAGCGACAGTGAAGGAACAGTGATATAGTTCCAAGTCAGGATGGTATGTGGCTTGGAGGGGAACTTACAGGTGGTGGTACTCCCATGCATTTGCTGCCCTTGTCCTTCTACGTGGTAGAGACGCAGGTTTAGAAGGTGCTGTCTAAGGAGCATTGGTGTGTTGTTGCAGTGCATCTTGTAGATGGTACACACTGCTGCCACTGGGCGTTGGTGGTGGAGGGAGTGAATGTTTGTAGATGGGGTGCCAATCAAGCAGGCTGCTTTGTGCTGGATGGTGTTGAGCTTCTCGAGTGTTGTTGGAGCTGCACCCATCCAGGCAAGTGGAGAGTATTCCATCAAACTCCTGACTTGTGCCTTCGAGATGGTGGACAGGCTTTGAGGAGACAGGAAGTGAGTTACTCGCCTCAGGATTCCTAGCCTCTGACCTGCTCTTGTAGCCACAGTATTTATATGGCTACTCCAGTTCAGTTTCTGGTCAATGGTAACTCCAGGATGTTGATAGTGGGGAATTCAGTGATGGTAATGCCATTGAATGTCAAGGGTTAGATTCTCTCTTGTTGGAGATGGTCATTGCTTGGCACTTGTGTGGCGCGAATATTACTTGCCACTTATCAGCTAAAGCCTGGATATTGTCCAGGTCTTGCTGCATTTTTACATGGATTGCTTCAGTATCTGTGGAGTCACGATTGGTGCTAAACATTGTGCAATCATCAGCGAACATCCCCACTTCTGACCTTATGATTGAAGAAAGGCATTGATGAAGCAGTTGAAGATGGTTGGGTCTAGGACACTACCGTGAGGAACTCTTGCAGTGATGTCCTGGAGCTGAGATGATTGACCTACAACAACCACAACCATCTTCCTTTGCGCAAGGTTGTCTCCAACCAGCAGAGAGCTATCCCCCCCCGATTCTCATTGACTCCAGTTTTGCTAGGGTTCTTTGTTGCCATACTCGGTCAAATGCTGCCTTGATGTCAAGGGCCGTCACTCTGACCACACCTCTTGAGTTCAGCTCTTTTGTCCATGTTTGAACCAAGGCTGTAATGAGGTCAGGAGCTGAGTGGCCCTGGTCGAACCCAAACTGAGCAGGTTATGGCTGAGCAAGTGCTGCTTGATAGCACTGTTGATGGCCCTTTCCATCACTTTGCTGATGATCAGGAATAGAATAATCGGGCAGCATTTGGCCGCGTTAGATTTGTCCTGCTTTTTGTGCACAGGACATACCTGGGCAATTTTCCACATTGCTGGGCAAATGCCAGTGTTGTGGCTGCACTGAAACAGCTTGGCTAGGAGCGGGTACTTCTGGAGCACAAGTCTTCAGTACTATTGCTGAAATGTTGTCAGGGCCCATAGCCTTTGCAGTATCCAATGCCATCAGCTGTTTCTTGATATCACATGGAGTGAATCGAATTGGCTGAGGACTGGCATCTGTGACATCTGCTGCATTCTTCATTAAACCAACGTTGGCACCCTGGCAGCTTTTTAACTCATTTGTGAGATGTGGGCATCGGCAGTTGGGCCTGCATTTATTGCTCATCCCTAATTGCTTTATGGTAATGGTAGAGTGGGGGATATGCCAGACCATGAGGTTACAGAATGTAGTTGAATACAGTTCTGCTGCTGCTGATGGCCCACAGTGCCTCATTGATGCCTAGTTTTGAGTTGCTAGATCCATTTGAAATCTATCCCATTTAGCACAGTGGTAGTGCCACACAACACATTGGTGAGTATCCTCAGTGTGAAGACGGAACTTCGTCTCTACAAGGACTGCGCGGTGGTCACTACCAATATTGTCATGGACAGATGAATTTGCGACCGTTAGACTTTTCCCCTCTTGTTGGTTCCCTCACCACTTGCTGCAGACCCAGTCTAGCAGATATGACCTTTAGGACTCGGCCAGTTTGGTCAATAGTCATGCTGCCGAGCTACTCTTGGTAATGTAAATTGAAGTCCCCCACACAAGAGTACATTTTGTGCCCTTGCTACCCTCAGTGCTTCTTCCAATTGGTGTTCAACATGGAGAAGCTCTGATTCATCAACCGAGGGGGGGGGGGGGGCGGTAGGTGGTAATCAGCAGGAGGGTTTCCTGCCCATCTTTGACCTGATGCCATGAGACTTCACAGGGTCCAGAGTCAAAGTAGAGGACTCCAAGGGCAACTCCCTCCCGATTGTATACCACTGTGCCACCTCTGCTGGGTCTGTGCTGCTGGTGGGACAGGACATACCCAGGGATGATGATGATGGCGTCTGGGACATTGTCGTCAAGGAATGATTCCGTGTGTATGACTATGTCAAACTGTTGCTCGACTAGTTTGTGGGACAGCTCTCCCAATTTTGGCACAAGCCTCCAGATGTTAGCAAGGAGGACTTTGCAGGGTTGACAGGGCTGGGTTTGTCTTTGTTGTTTCCGGTGCCGAGGTCCGTGCCGGGTGGTCTGTCTGGATTCATTCCTTTTCTTAGACTTTGTAGCAGATTGATACAACTGAGTGGCTGGCTAGACCATTTCAGAGTCAACCACATTGCTATGGGTCTGGAGTCACATGTAGACCAGACCAGCTAAGGATGGCAGATTTCCTTCCCTAAAGGACATTAGTGAACCAACAATCGATAAAGGTTTCATAGTCACCACTAAGCTAGCTTATTTTTGATTCCAGATTTGTTAATTAATTGAACTCCCATGGTGGGAGTTGAACCCATATCCCCTTCAGCCTAGGGCTCTGAATTACTAATCGAGTGACATTTTCATTGTGCCACCACCTCCCCTACAAGGAATAACTTAGGAGTGTGATGGAATATTCCCCACTTGCCTGGACGGGTGCATCTGCAAAAACACTCAAGAAGCTCGACACCATCCAGGATAAAGCATTTCCCTTGATTGGCACACCATCTGCCATCTTAAACATTCACTTCCTTGACCACTGGTACACTACGTCAGTGGTGTGTACCATCTTCAAGATGCACTACAGCACTCGCCGAAGCTTCTTCAGCAGCACCTCCCAAACCTGCAGCCTTTACCAGCTAAAAGAACAAGGGCAGCAGACACAAGGGAACATTATCACCTGCAAATTCTCCTCCAAGTCACACAACATCTTGACTTGGAACTATATCACCGGTCCTTCACTGTTGCTGGGTCAAAATCCTGACATTGCCTATCTAACAGTGGGAGTACCTTCACCACACTGTTACGGCCATGTGGTGAGGGGTGAGTGGTTCCCACTGTTCAACTCCCAGACTGCTGCAAGTGCTTTTGTTATGTTACGACCGCTCAGAACAAAGCATTCAATCAAAATATATGATTCTGATCGCGGTGGGAGCAATGCACTGTCAATTCAGTCCTGTCGCTCCACAGGTCGCATCATATTTCTTTAAGCTTTCCAAATCGAAGATAGCAGCAGCCAAATTGAAACAATCTAGTAACCCGAATGAAGCAAACCAAACCAGGTATCTTTAGATATCAACAAATTAAATATTTATTATTTGAAAAAAAACTATAATCTTAAACACCAAGATAAACCAATATCTAAAGACCTTATAACTTCTTATTTTTTAAAAAAAAAATCTAACTCCTGCATTTGCATACATATACTCAAACTAACAGTAGTTTGACTTTTAATTAGCTGACCGAAAATTTAAAAAAAGTCTTTGCAAGTTATGTTCCTAACGAATGGAGTTTTTCAATACAACACAGTCAAAGTTCACTTGCAGTCTTCCAAAGCCTGATGAAACCTCAGGTCCTTCCAAAGACAGGAATTCAGCAGTTCAGTTTGGCAGTTGTAGTATTAAACCCTTTTTTCCCAGCAATGAACACAGAAGATCTCAATAATTTGTTGTGAAAGAAAAAAGCCTTTTTCTTATTTCTTTATGGAATTAATTCGCTTTGAAGCTTTGCAGGATTTTGAGAGAGAAACAACACAGCTTTTATTCCTTCACTTTAAATTGTCTCAGACAGCTCTCCTTCTTCTTCACTTGCTGGAACAGTCTCTCAACTGACTGCTGTTCAGCCAATTTTTTTTAAAAGTCAAAATTGCAACATTGAATCTCTGTCCTCTCTGTGTGGCTGCTGCTTGGCAACCAGAATGCACTTTGGCACACTGAGTGTCCGGAACTTGCTGCCTTAAAGATGCACTGATCTTTTACAGTCTTAAAGGCACACCACTATATTTCCAGGAAGAGAAAAAAAAACACAGGACCGTGATAGTTATTAGTTTAAAAAGACAGCGACAGGCTTTTTTGAAGGTTTAAAACAGAAAATTAATTATTTATTGAGCAAAACACGATATCTCAAAATTGTTACAACTGCACCCACTCATGCATACACACACAAGAGGCAGATAGAGAGGAAAAGAGGTAAGTGGCTTAAAGTGAGATAGGGTTGTGGGGTTCATGGTAAACCTGTTGAATTCTCTCAGAGATCAAATTCTCTTTGGTTGCAGGCCTGAGATGTTTGTAGATTTCTCTGTTGGTTGAAAGTTCACTTTGAAGATAAAGATCACTTCTAATTCATTGCTGCACAAGTTGAAAATGTGGAATTAACAGCAGGGCACCTTCCTTCTTGGCTTGATGGATTTTCTCCCAACTCACAGCTGGACAAGCTTTTGTGATGCTTCTTCCTGGGTCTCCCCCTCTCTCCCTTCAGAGAGCTACCTTTAAAGCTAAACATTTCTCACATCTTGCCTCTGTTGCAAGAGATATTTTCCCCCCTGTGGTGACTGACAATTCAAAAATGTCTCTTGATGAGTTCAGGGTGGGTGCAATTAACACATCTTAGCTTTGAATGTATCCTTTGTCCTTGGAAGACAGTTTGAATATACTAAACCAGGTCTTTTGACCTTCGGCAGCCATTGTGAAACACATTGTCCACTATTTTAAAAGAAAAGTCCATTTTTATAACTCTGCAGGCTGAGTTCTTGTAGTTTCAATCGCGGCACTTTACATGAGCATCACAACACGAACTGCAGTGGTTCATAAAGGCAGCTCATCACCATATTCTCAGGGCAATTAAGGATGGGCAATAAAAGCTGGCCTAGCCAGTGACGCTCACATCCCAAGAATATAAAACAAGCTGAGGCAGGACAACTATCAAAGACTCATTTAATATGTGGCTCAAAATGGTAATTAAGGCCATTGTAGTTTCATCAGACTGTCAAAGGCAAACTCCTTATATAAAATGAGGCATGAAAGATGTAAAAACATACCTAGTTCAGAACTGCCTGGATGTTTTTACTCTCTGAACTCTCAGCACCAAAATTCATAGGCTTTGTGTTGAAATCTTCTTTATATACACTTCATTTCTGCAAGACACAGGGAGCATCATGGCTTTTGTTTCTGTAAATACCAATTTACCATTTTTAGGTTGTGTGTGTAGCAGAATGGCCTTTCATGGGTTTTTTTTTTTTACAGATCAAAGAATATTGCAACAACGGATTGCAAAATAATCTGTTGCTTTGACAACATAAAGCTTGCCAAGGTTAAACCTATATTTGGGTATTCATGTACTCTATGTGGATTTTTTAGGCCTCTTTTTGGCTAACGGAGTCGACAAAAGCAGAATCCAGACTACTTTTTTTTTAAATGAGTCAAATTGCTCTCCTCATATTATTCAACCCATGAGCTTCTGACTGAATGGGCTGTTGCTCAATTCCAAATAAACCTTCTAAGCTCGATTTCTAAACAAAATGATTAGCACTTATCATCACAAAATTCTGTCCAATTATCAAATGTTGGTGCTCCTGAATGCATTACATTTCTCTCCCAAATGAGAGATCAGTTGCAGCTCTCTACCTCCATAAAGATAAGCGGGCCAAATTAGCTCACCTGGTTTCCTTCTAAAAGGCACTACTGACTTACAGGAGCAAATATTGTGAAATCACAGCCATGCTTCCCGTTATTTAGAATATGTGCCTCAGTTGGATTGGATACTTGGCTTTAAAAGTAAAGCATGTTGTTTCTGTAAATTATAAAGACCAGTGAGCTGAGCTCCGTCTGATCCCCACAAAATTCACAATTCTCTTGATCACACTTTGATGCAAGTTTTACGAAAATCAGTGACTTTCAGGCAGAGTTCTGGGCCCTTAAAATGTTCGGACTTGGAAAAAGATGCTTTGAATTATAATTTACAAGCGGATCTGTGTGGCTGTGACATTTTGGAGACGTAAATATATACAGTCGTCAGGATGACAATCAAGTCTTGGACATACTGTGGGATTGTGAGTTGTTAATTCAGTTCATAACTCAAATCGGTGCCAGCCTTGACTTACCTTTGGCTGCGTTTAACAGAATTCCTGAATTCACCAGAGTTTGGATTTTAGTTCAGTACTCATCTCTTATGATCTCTCTCCAATCAGCCAAATTATGACTTTTTATCTGTATTAAAATAGCTGGGTTCCTCATGTCATTTCTAGATATGCTGTTCTTCACATAAGAAATTTATCCTGAATTGAACAAACGGGATTCTGAAGGGAAAACTGCTGTTACCCATTTGCCAAACAGACTCATGCCTTTAAATTAACTCCAAACATTTCAAGTGTTATAGAGTTGATTGCAATCCCTCACCACCAACAACGCCCCCCCCCCCCCCCCACCAAGCAATTTTGCCTTGATAACACCCTACAAATGAAAATCTTAGCAAAGATTAGTTTTATGTTAGTCTCAGAAGCTCATTTTGGAAAACACAGAACAATCTTACTTGCACTGCCAAGTGCCCCAAGAAGTCTGTACCTTACATTTTGCAGCACTAGTGATTAATAGTATACAATAGTTCCCTAGTTACTCCCCATTAATGTCATTTAGTAAGCAACAATGAAACTGATCTTGTGACACTCAATAGCTTTGACGCCTGCCAAGTTCAGCACTTTTAGTCCAAGGGTATAATAGAGCAATAGGTATAAATGGCAGTGTAATAGCTTAGCAGTGAAGTGGTTTGTGTCTTGATAGGGGTCAATACTTCTACCTCCTTTTAAATTGGAGCATTTCAGCAATTTCGTAGTGGGCTGGAGGTGGTGCATCAATACAATCCCATTCAACTTAATGGCCTCTCAGAATGAGATTGTTCAATTGGTGCCAAATTAGTGGTAGTTTTGTTTTATGAACGCAGATTCATGAGGACCTGAGTTGACAGTAAGCTCATTCCACTTAACTGCAGTCTAACGGAGACCATCATCTCACTTGTCTGGGATATATTCAAACACAGATCAGAGAATGATACTATAAACCCACTCGAATTTGAATTTGGTTGGTAATGTAAAACAGGTGATATCAATTCAACTGCCTGTTATACATCTCTCCCTAGTTTTATTTCCATGCAGACAAATGCATAAAAGGTGGTTGAATTGATAATTACCCGGTCAAAACTACCCCTACTCTGTGATCCCCTTCCCCTCTCTACTCCCCCTATGTGGTGCTTGACTATGATTAACTCAGTATCAATTCCTTTTCTGTCTTGAATTCAGAGCAGATTGGTGAAAATTACTCAGAAAATTGAGTTAACGGCCACTATTTGGTAAACTGTAGTTCCGACATATAAAGTGGGAGGAGACCTTGGTAACTTAGGTCATCCACCACACCGCCCAAGTGCATTCTGCCTACTTGAGCCTAACTAGTGCATTTTCTAAGCAGCATACTCAGCAGAAGTTAATTACCTGTCTGAATTCAAGGCACAGCAAAACAGTACACCCCTGACTATCCTGAAATATTGGATATACACTTCATTAGAAACATAGTTATGAGGTGCTGCTGTTTTTAAGAGTGTAAGTGCAAAATTTGCTCAGAGAAGGGTGGGCTTCTGTGAAAATTCATGCCACCAGCCAGCATTGCATGTTTGCTGGCACCATCCCGCCCCTGGGTCATTTTCCTGGAGGTGGGATCAGGGGCAGAAGGGCTCCCTGCCAGCAAGTGGCAGGTAGTCAATTAAGGCAAGTAAATGGCCACTTAAAGCCGATTGTCAGAGGCCAAATGGAATTTTCCAGTTGGCCTGTGAGCCACCCCTGGTATCGGGAACTAGGCCAGCTGCCTTGAAGTGGCCTCCCGACGGCAGAGTGGGGGGTGGGGGGGGGCAACATGTCAAGCAGGCTTTGAGGCCCTCCCCACATGCCTGGCCACAGCTGCAGCCACAGGCCATGCTGTGGAGCGGCTCCCCCTCCACGCTGGCGGCCCAGCTGCTGTGGCCATGTTTTAGTTTAAAAGTTTCAAAAGTGGCTGAGAGGGCACATCAAAATGGAGGCGCCCTCTCTCTCTCTCTCTCACCTGAAACGGCAGGCTGCAGCTGCTTCTGAGCTGGAGGGCCTCCTACTGGCCCTCCAGCTTACAGAGCCCGCCTACCATCCTTAATTCGACAGCAAGCATGCCCTCTGGCCACTAATTGGCCAATTCAGGGAAAATCACTCCGGGTGACTGTTTCTGATACTGTGTAGTATTGGAACCTCCATTTGAGCCCGACATTGGGGTCCCAACCCAAAACCCTGCCTGAAATGTTTTTGATGAACAACCATTGTCGGGGAGGAGGGCTGTGTTGAAGGACGGAAGAGGAAAAAGTACATGGCAAATTCACACTTCTGTAAGCTATTGAGAAATGGACTGATGAAGCCAAAAAAGCAGAGTTGTTTCTGGAGCATGTTGTGCAAGAAAGATGATGTGAATCAGCTGGGAGGATAGTTCTGATGAAGGGTCACTGATGCTGCCCGACCTGCCGAGTATTTCCAGCATTTCTTGTCTTGATTTCGCATTTCCAGCATCTGTAGTATTTTGCTTTTATTATATGGGAGGATAGGGTGCCCAATGTTTAAATAATGGGAAGGAATGGTCTGTTCTGATATGAAGATCACAAGAGTTAGGGTATGTGAGCCTGGTGGCAGAAGATTAATGCACTTGGACGATGATGGAAGGAGTCCCAGCAAGGAAAAAAGCATGTAGAAGGTCAGAGCTGAGAGGATGATGCTATGTACAGGTAGAATTGAGCTATACAAGGTGGAATTCAGTGGGAATGGATGACAAATTCTGGGTAGGATAGGGAACTAGTTGCATTCTTGTGGACAAGGGGTTGTCATTAATGGTAGCAGCTCAGCATGCAAACCCGTTACAAGTGGGATTCCAGAGGGATAGTTGTCAGCATCATTACTCTTCACAAATTGTCTCATCAATAATCTGGATGAACGTATTGGTGATACTGTCCACAAGTTTATGGATGACATGAAGATTTATGCTTGTTGTCAGAACCCTTGAGGAAAACTGAAGATTATGCTCTGATCTAGATGTGATGGGGGAATGGGCATGCAGCTGGCAGATGGCACTTAATGTAAAGAAATGTGTATGGGTAGGGCTGTCACCAATCATGCATTAACCATGGCAGGCTCTAAATTGATGTCTGTTGAAAGGCAATTAGACCCGAGTCTCAAAAGGCCCATGAAAAGGCCATAGCTACAGCAAACAGAACAGTAGGATGTATAGTAGGATGATCCAATATAAAACAAAAAAAGTCCAATACTCTCCTTGTACAAGGTCTTGGATAGGTTCCCTTATATAGTAAAAGATACTGGAAAGGCTCAGAGCAGGACTATTAAATGAATAGCTAATTTATAAACCCTGAGCTATCTCGAACTTTGGCAGATGGGTCTTTTTACTTTAGAAAATGTAGACTTCAAGCAGACTTGATTGAATTATTTAAAATGATGTAGGGACATGTGGATAGATTACTTGAATTAAATAATTAGATAGAATGAGGGAACATGTGTACAAGTTATGTAATTTCAGAACTAGATTAGATGTCAGGAGGTTTTTCTGTTCACAGAGGATCATTGACCTTTGGAATAAATTTTTGGCTCATGGAGTGGGAGCAGATTCACTGTAAACATTCAGAAGGGAAATTAAAAAGTTCCAGAAGGAAACGGATATAAGTACATGCAAAAGATACGTGGGATATTAGGGATTGTACCTTTTGGTCATTGTTACCTCCTGGAATTTGTTGGCCGTTGCCTTCGGGGTGGGTGGTTGGGTGGGGGGGTGGGGGGGGGTGGCGTCAAACGAATTTTCTAGGATTCTTTTCACCCGGAACTTAGCCTAGGTTTTTTTTAAACCCCGTCTTTTTTTTGCCTCTCCCAAGAACTACATGAATGCTGGCGAGTGTTGCCTAGTTGCTATAGCAACAGACTTGATGGATGAGCTGGTCTTTCTCTTTTATCTTTTTTATATTTCTGTATGAGCAAACATTGTTGCCAACACTTGCGATATCAGTATCAATCAGTTTTGCACTTAAAGAACTCACATTTATATATGTGGCACCTTAGCATATCCTCATGACATCCTAAAACACTTTACGTTTGAAGTGTGGTCAATGTTACATTGCAGCCAAAGCATACTTCATAATGCCCCAAACAGAAGTGAGATGAATGACCAGTTAATCTAGTGCTGTTGATATTTATTAGCAAGGACACTGTGCTCTTCTTTGAATCATACCAAGGGACTTTTTTTTTTTACATTCATCTAACCAGATAGCTAGGACCTTGGTTTAACAGCACCTCCAACAATGCAGCACTCACGACTGCACAAAATGTCAACCTAGGTTATATTCTCAAGTCAAGAGGGGCTTGAACCCACAATCTTCCAACTCAGAGGCAAGACTGCTATCACTGAGGCAAAGGTTGACACCTATTGTGTTAATAGAGGAAGAGAGCAAGAAAAAAGTCTCCCTCTCCTTTCAGTCCCACATTCCCATTGAAGTATCTAGTTCGTGAAGAACAGGTAGTTTCCATGAATTTAGGATGTTAAATGAAAAAAAAAATGTTACAATTCGTTCCCTGCAGCTTTTGTTTCCTGCCCTGAACTCTCTCAATCTGTGCCTCTATTTTATTTCTGATAGCTCTTTAACTGGTGGGTTAAAAGGTCCTGTTCTCTCATGATATATTTTTCAGAATGTAATACAATGTAATCTACTAGACTTGTTATCCATGCACTCAATATAGGTTTAGAAATGTAAAATGAGGTCCCTTGAAAAGCAGCAAACTGCAACCTGGTACACAAATCTCAGTAAAAGGAACAAAAGTTGAACTATTACGCTGATTTAGTTCTTGGCACTGACCCCCAATACATTGTGATTAAGGACTTTGTAAAACTCTGGCCCAATCACAAATTTGCACTGGTCCTGCTACGTATCGGGTTCTGCTCTGTTCCTAAAGCAGTTTGTAGTTACCCGAACCAAGGTGAGGTTCTTGGCAAGTAGCACCAACACATCTGCGATCACACACTGCTACAATCTGGAATATTAGACTGGAATGTACTGATGGTGTAATTTGTACAGTAGGTGAAAGACACCATTCCAATACAGGGATCCTCACAATTGGAAAGCTGACCAGAGATAAGGTTGAATCCTACACAGGTTATTCAGTTCTCTGATTTTCAGCTAAATAGTATGGGTAATGTATCAGAGAGTTCTCGAATTGAAAATGTCCTTTTTAAAATAGAAGTCCCTTTCTGATCCCTTCTCTCTCTTCCCGCCTCCCTCCTCCCCTCCCCCCAGACCACCCAAAAGCATATTTCTGTCTCTTGTATTCTGGAGACATTAAGATTTACTGATAATTTATCATTAAAGTTTATAAATAAATTACCATTGTTAAGGTTCACAGATAAATTACCAACAGTACAACAAACAAACATAAAAATGGCCGACCAGTTGGCCCGTCAAGCTTGTCCCATATAATCATGGGGCAACGTAGCATCATGATCCTCAAAGACCCCCACCTACCAGCAGCCATGTATCTCCTAGAAGAAGCAATAAAACAGATCAAGAAAAACCCTAGGTGAATTCAGTAGGGGTGGGGTGGGGGTGGAGGGGAATAAGAGAGAGATATCTATCTTCAATCCTCAAAAGTGATTAAAATGAATTCTAATAGACTCAGTAACCATGAGACATAATATCCAAAGTCCACCTACCATTTATACACTGCAATATTAATTACAGTTAGAAATTCATCCAGCTCCTTTTTGCATGCAAAATCTGCACTCACTGCACTAGGTGGCAAATATTCAAAAGGTTGATGGCCCTCCGCAAAAAGAAAAGCTACCTGACATTTAATTATATGCTTATGTAACATACACATGTTCGCTGATTCTCCCTAATCTAATTAATTCAAATAGTCTACATTATATCAATTGATGGGGCCAAAACTAGACACAGTATTCAAGATGAGGCCTAACTAAGGTCTCGTTTAAAGGCAATATAGCATATTTTGTTTTATATTGGTCCATCTGAGTATAATCCTAATACTCCACTTGCTATTGCTATAGACTCACAACCTGGTCCTTTAGAGATTCATCTACTATATAATAACTAGGGTCCTCTTCCAGCTCAATAATCTTAGATCAGAATCCTTCATGGTGTACACAAGATTAGCATTAGCCTTAGCCACCTGCTTAACACTACATTTATCAATATTAAATGACATATGCCAGATGCAAGCCAATTCTCTGATTCCCAGTATATCTAAAAATTTATTGTTCCTACAGTTATCCCCACCATCAACTTCTTCAATGACCTTTGCTCTGTTAACAGCTTCCTTTGTCTTTAGCTAAACTCCGTACCTATCTCTGTTCTCCTGAGAGTTACTTTATTTTAGTCCATTAAAGTATTTTTCCTTTTGCATTAAGATGGTTTTAAAAGCTATTCCATTCACACATCAGAAAGCGGCACAACCTAGCTACAATCCCACCCTTGTCCCTAAGCCATTTCTGTCCAGTTTTGGACTGAGGAGTAGATAACAGGTCAAGTCCAAGAGTAAAATCCTTGGAGGCAAAATTCAATAGGCCCCAAAGACAGGCACAAGGATCACAATGCTTGATTAACCCACACTCATTGCTTCCAATGCAGGCAGCTCATCAACTTCATGCTGCCTGATAATTTGCGTGCAGCCAGTGCTAAATGTGCTACTGAGTGCCTGCATGCCTCAGCAAGGGGCCCAAGTATGTGCAAGGGCAGCACCATTTAAAGCCAGCCTGCATCTCTTAAAGGGAAGGCACCCTTGGGCTGGAGCAGGTTCTGGAATAGTTTGTGGAAGAAAATCTGAGCAGGAAGCAGAGTGAATTATGGCCATACAGCACAGAGAGCAGGCTCCAAGGTTCCCTGACACTGCACTGGAGGCCTTGGTGGAAGAGCTGGAAAGGAAGGGAGATATGATCAATCCACCGAGGCCAGATGGTCCTCCAAAAAAAACTTGGTAAAGGCAGTGGGACTGGATAACTGTGGCAGTCAGTGCCAGGAGTCTAGCCCCAAGGACCTGGATGCAGTGCCTCAAAAAGTTTAATGACCTCACACGGGTGGTGAAGGTCAGTGAATGCATCTTCAAATGCCACATTCCAACAACTGTACCACTAGCCTCACACAGTGCTCACTGTACCACATCCCCATCTCTCACCTATCAACCATCGCTATCAATCATAACTCATACTTAGCATTTACAGTTTCACACACACACGTCTCATAGCGTTACACACACTGCCAGCTATTCAACAAAGGCAGCCACATCACCCAAACAGAATGCACCACACTCATTGGCACCATTTCCTCTCTTTTGCAGGACAACTGGGTGCATAACCAGAGGCAGCAGCACCTAACCGGCGAGGGACAGGCATGGTTGCATATCCTTACCCCAATGAAGGAAGTGGTTTCTATTATTTGAGCAGCCATTGCTGAGCCTGTGGCCAGTGGCGGGACAGAAACCATCCAACATGACAGTCTCCTCATACCTAGCCCTCCTTCTCAAATCCCACCCCACCCCACCCCCCCTCATCCCACAATCTCTTCTAATTTACAAGCAGCATATCATGTAAGCATGCACTTCCTGCTTCCCTCAACACAGCCCTACTCTTGTGCCTTTCTCCTTTCAAATACCCAAGTACTGTCACCTGGCCAGGCAGTGGTGGAAGAGCAAGAAGACAATGAAGGTGAAGAAACACCGTCACCCACTGTCTCACACTCAGCCACCAGCTCAGATACTAGCATTGCACGTAACTTACCGTATAAATAGAGATAAGATCTGCACATGGTGAGACACCAGGCATGAGTGGCTTGCAGCCATAACAGGGGCAAGGGTAGCACAGCTCACCAGGTGACATAGTCGCACACAAGTTCTGCTGCAGAGGACTGACATGAGGACTTTGATGGGTCAGGCTACAGAAGGCGGCTGATGGGCATGCACAATGAAAGCCTGTTGCTATGTCAAAAGAGCACCAAGGTGTTTGGTACCAACTTGGCACAGGGCTTTAAGCAGAACATGGAGCCCATCCTTTCCAGCATCAAAGCGGTGACCAACTCCATGGGAACACTTGCAGACCCAACCATGATGCAATGTCCGATAGCCAATGTCTCAGCTTCCATTGCTGCACAAGCAAAAGCCACTCAACGTCAGAGTGCTACAGTGAAAGCTCTGACTTCTATAATGCAAGGTCAGCTTCTGCCATGCAGGCTCAGACTGCTGTCATCATGGCTGTGGATACCAGTGTTCAAAGGGGTTTGCAAGGTATCACAGAAGTCCAGCAATTAACTAGGATTGTTAAAGCACTGCCATGGAGCACGAACCAGCTATTCTCTCTCAGGGTGACAGCATCGTCCTCCTACTCCTGCCCCTATGCCCTTACTGTTACACGTCAACCAGCCAGCCCAGCCTACTGTTGCCTATGCTGAGATGGTGCAGTACAAAGCCAGGCCTTGCAGGCCAAGAGCTGCTTGAGCTCATCCTCCAAGGCTATGTACAATCCCCCCCACTGAAAGTCAGCAACCTTCCACTAACCGCGCTGTAGCCACTGAAGTAGCATTATGTAGGAGCACAAGGACAGGCACTAAGGGAATGCACAAGGCTGATCAATTGGCTTTTGTATGGTTTGATTTGTTTGATTTGAAATGTTTATTTTGTGTTGGTTTTTATTTTTGTATTGTGGCCAATCTGTGATGGCCAGTGACAGTGGGAGGTAAGGGGGGGGGGGAATTTAATGTTCTCCCCGCTGCGGGTTTGGAGGCGGGGAGAGCATATAATCGGGTGGGATGGTGGTGGGGAGGGTGAGTGGAGAGTAGGGGGATACCACCACCTTCCCGCCTCCACCAAAATTAAGTCCTGTGAACGGCCTTCTTGCTTCGCCACCAATTGAGGCCCTGAAATGGGCAATTAACGCCCCATTAAGGGCCCCCGCTGCAATTAACCAAGCAGCGGGTGGGCATATTGCCACACAGGAAGCATGGCAAGTATTACCATGCGGGCTGCTTGCTGGCTCCGGGAGAGGGGGGTGGGGGGAGGGTCCCTTATTAAAAGGCACTTCGTGCTGAATGAGGGACCTAGCATTGGGAAGTGGGGTGCCCGCTGAGAGCCACCCCCCTGCCCTTGCTGTCAACCCACCTACACCACCCCCTCCCCCATAACCCCTACTCCTCGAGAGCCTTTCCACCCTGACCTGCCTGGGTCCAGCGCTATTCATGGGTCTTGGGTGGGTGCTCCACCGGCAACAGCCACCGCCTCCTCAGTTAAAGAGCTGCCACCTTCTGATTGGCTGGCAGCTCTCAGAGGGCAGGACCTCGGTTGCCAAGGTTTTTGATCCCATGGAAGGCTTGCCGCTGTCCAGTAAGTGCCTAATTGGCATTTGATTCAGTAAACCTCCCACAGAAAAGGTGACATGGAGTTCTTGGCATTGCTTTTGCCAGACATCGAGACCTCCGTTGCCCGGATAAAATCCCAGCCAAGGTGTAGGATTGTTGCTGAATGGAGAAGTGGGGTTTCTGCTGTCTAGACTGTCTCCTCACTTCCTTCCTTCACCACTTGCTCCTCAGCTGATCACCTACAGCTGGTGACAAGTGTTGTACTCTCATGATTGCAAGGTTGTATAACATGCAACAAAGCATGACGAATCTTGACACTGGCTCTGCCAAGTACAGGAGAGTTCCTCCAGAGCTCTCCAGTGGAATGCTGTTTCAGCACTTCAATGGTCTGCTCTATTACATTGCCTGTGGCAGAATGGCTTTAATTGTGTGCATGCTGCCCATGCATGCATGGCTTGTGCACCAAAGTCATGAACCATATCGTCAGCAGAGAGCCCTTGATGCTCAGTAGACGCCCTCTGATTTGTCAGGGTGGCTCAAATGTAGATAGCACAGTGGACTGCTGCAGAATGAAGACAGCAATGACTGCTGCCACAATACCAGGCATTGACCTGCATGATACACTGCATATGGCCACACACTGGCTGGACTTTGAGGGAATGGAATTCCTTTTGGTTGCGGTACCTCTGAGTAGGCATGCCGCTCCCACAAAGCAATGTGCATGCAGTCAATGGCACCCTGCACCATGGGGAAGCCTGCAATCTTCACAAAGCCATGTGCTCACTCTGCCTGCTTTGCTCTGACAAGACAGAATGAAATGTATTCATCTCTCTTGGAATACAAGAGCCTCGGTTACCTTACCTTATGCAATAGTAGAAAGCCTGCTCCAGTCTGGGAGAAACCCGACGCAGAACCATTAAGTGCCACTGTCACCTGCACAGCCACTGGCAATACAGTTCTCGCCCTGCTCTGAGGATGCAGTTGTGGCTGCAGCAGATGGCAGATTTCAGTGAGAAGATCCTTACTGAAGCATAACGTCAGACACACTATTCCTCGCTGAGGTTCAGGTTGGTGATTTGCTCCTTGCACACCCTGGCCTCCTACTGAGAGCCCTTCTTCCCCTCCTCCCTCTTCAGCAGCTTGTCCTACTCTGGGTAGCCTCTACTCATTCTCCCTGTCATGCTCTAGTCCAAGAGGAATACATACTACTTCACCCATGTCTGGGAGCAAGTGGTTTGTGCAGAATCCTTGAAGTCAGGACAAGTCAGCACGTGCCACACCACTCCTTGTAGACTTGGAAACTTTAAAGAACTGTAGAGACCACCGAACACTTCTACAATCACAGCAACAGGCAGCAGAAATCAACCAACTAACCTATAAACAGTTGATGATCCCTTTAAATAGCACTGGCGGGTGGTCCTTCCTGCTACTGAACTTGTATCTGGCTGTGCATGTTTAAGATATGATGCTAGCTGGAACGTTGAGTTCCAAAATGGCAGCGCTGGTGTCAAATCAACATTACCACACTGATTAGCATCATGATCTGCCTACTCTGCATACTTCCTGCACACACACCATACCCTCACCAAAATGGCATCCCCTTTGACTCACACCAGAAAAGTGCATGCATGCTGCGGATGCCATTTTAGATCCAAAATGGCACTCAATGCCAAAAAACTGGGTGTTCAGGAGCTGAATTTTGCAGCCCCTATTTCTTTCCCTCCCCCACAGCCCCCTTTGAGTTTACAGAGCCGATTAGAACATTTTAATGATTATTAAAAAGTGCCAAAAAACTGAAAATGTGGTACTTGCTAGGCATGTAAAGGAGAAGTGCAGAGATTTAGGGTGCTGCGTGGTGGGGGAGGAGGGGAAATCAGTAAAAGTGGAAAGACAAAGTTGATAAAGCTATTTAAAAAGGTCAAGAAATCTTAGGTTTTATAAATAAGGACATAGAGACAAAAAAGGTAATGTTAAGTTTAAACAAACCAACTGTTTGGGTGTTAGTTTCAATATTATTATGTTCAGTTTTGGGTGCCCTGTTTTGTGACGATGTCAAGAACACACAAAGGGTACAAAAGAGATTTACTGACATAATACCAGAGATGAAAGGCTTGAATTCTGAAGTGAAACTGTAGATCCTATTGGTTCTTTTGTTGAGAACAGAAAAGGTTAAGTCGTAGCCTGATGTGTTCAAAATTATGGCGAGCTTTGATAAGGTAAACAGAGAAAAATATTTGTACTGGTCAATGAATTAGTAACTAGAAGGCAAAACTTTAATATCCTCACCAAAAGGGACAGATTTGAATTTTTCTACATAAAGGATTGTTATGGCATCAGAAACAATGGTAAGAGCAGAATCCATAATTTTTTTTAAAAGGGAAGTGAATAAATAATTGAAAAATAAAAATGTTACATTGAATGGGGAAAGAATAGAATGGAACCAAAGTACAGAGGCCTTTCAGAGAGCCTGCACAAAGATAATGGACTGAATGGCCTCCTCCATGTTGTAAAGTTCTATTATAAATGGTTGTGAAAGGGGATTGTTTAACCTTATTTAGGGAATGGGTCTGAGAATGGAAAAAAAGCAATAATAATAAAATAATAAAAATCAATAATAATTGCTGCAGTGAACAGAAAACCATTTTGGTTTATTGATCTTACAACGTGAGATCTTATTACTATCTCTAAAAGCCAAATAAGGTTGTATTTCATTTAAAAAAGACCTTGAAAATAAGTATTACAAAGTGCCAGGCAACCAAACAGACAGTTCCCTAGGCAACAGGAAAAACTTAGCAACCACTTCAAAAATCACTAATGTATACACTGTGTATGATTTCCCCCAGTTTTTCACCCAATTTGAGCTGCTTCACATGATCGCTATGTTTCACTCCACAACCTCCCACCACAGACTGACTCCACCCGAAATTTAAGATCATCAATCTGACTTCACAAGTATTTTCTTTTATGAAGGCATAGGATTATGTAGTACAGTGGGACAGAACAGTGGGACCACTATATAAATCCAAACCATGTGATGTGAAAAAAGATCTCCTCTCTTCCTTAAATGTTCTAAATGAAGTCAGTTAGTACAGGCTCAGCCCACTTCATAGTGTGTGGGTCCAGACCAGAGATTGGCCAAGATTAAACACAAACTGCCACTTGGTAAAGTAGAGCACTGCAATGTGCAGACTAAAGCTCCCTCTACTGTCCCTCAGGAATGTGCTTTTGGAATCCAATCTTGGAAGAGTGTTCCTTACTCTATTCAACTTAATTTTCCTCATATCTCACACCAGCCCATTCTGTGACCTCCCTAAGAGCAACTGCCAGTTAGTGGCAGCATTTGCTCAATTTTAAGTGTTACCCTTGGCTCTCTGGTATTAATCCAACCTGCTGAGTTCAAGCCCACTCCAGGACTTGAGCATGTAATCTAGACTGACACTTCAGAGCAATACTGAGGGGGGACTGCATTGCCAGAGATGCTCATCTTTCAGATGAGATGTTAAGCTGAGGTCCCATCTGCCCTTTCAGGTAGATGTGAAAGATCCTATGGCACTATTTGAAGACTAGGGGATTTCTCCCAGCGTCCTGGCCAACATTTATCTGTTAATCAACACCTCAAAAAACAGAATAGCTGTTTATTTTTCTCATTGCTGTTTATGCGACCTTGTACGTAAATTAGCCATTGCATTTGCCTACAAAACTATGGGCTGGATTGTGTTCTCCTCCCAATGTCGGGTTTCATGGCGAGGCGGGTGCCGGAGAATTGGAGCGACAGCAGCTGCCACGGAACCCGACACCAGGATTGCCAGTTCCAATCTTTCCGAGTACAGCAAAGCTCTGTGGCGGCACTTACGCCACTCTGTGACGGGACCCTACTTTAAATCTGCTAAGTACCTCTTTGCATCCATTTGAATGTAATTCGTCACAATTTAACCATCCATTCCCAACCTTGAGCTTGACCTGCAACACTCACAGAATGACAGAATTGTTACAGTGCAGAAGGAGGCCATTTGGCCCATCACGTCTGCACCGGCTCTCCAAAAGAACAATTCACTCAGGTCCATTCTCCCAGCTTCTCCCTGTAACCCTGCACATTCTTCCTTTTCATATAACTGTTTAATACCCTTTTGAATGTTTCAATTGAACCTGCCTCCACCATGTCCTCAGGCAGTGCATTCCAGACCTTAACCATGCTCTGCGTAAAAAAGTTTTTCCTCATGTCACTTTCCTTCTCTTACCAAATACTTTAAATCTGTGCCCTCTTGTTCTCGATCCTTTCATGAGTGAGAACACTATCTACTCTGTCCAGACGCTTCATGATTTTGAATACCTCTGTCAAATCACCTCTCAGCCTCCTCTTCTCCAAGGAAAACAGTCCTAACTTCTCCAATCTATCTTCATAACTGAAATTCCTCATCCCTGGAACCATTCTCGTGAATAGTTTCTGCACCCTTTCCAATGCCCTCATGTCTTTCCTAAAGTGTGGTGCCCAGAATTGGATGCAATACTCCAGCTGAGGCCGAACTAGTGTCTTATACAAGTTCAACATAGCTTCCTTGCTCTTGTACTCTATGCCCCTATTAATAAGGCCCAGTGCTTTATTGACTATTCTTTCTATCTGTCCTGCCACCTTCGATAACTTATGCACATATACACCCAAGTCCCTCTGCTCCTGCACCCCCTTTAGATATGTTTTATTATTATTATTACGCGCCTTCACTTTCCCGTCCATGAGAAGCTGGCGCCAATAGAGGCGGGGAAGGGATCAACTCGCATTATTTTATGGATGGTGGGGGAAGGCATCAACTCTGCATTGTGTGTATGGATGGGGTGGAGGGAAGGGGCAACTGCATTATTTTATGGATAAGGGCGGGAAGGGCTCACTCTGCATTATTTTATGGATGGGGAAGGGCTCACTCTGCATTATCTTATGGATGGGGGGGGGGAAGGGTACAATTCTGCATTATTTTATGGATTGGAGTCAGGGGGAAGGGTACAACTCTGAATTTGGATACAATGTTGCAGGGCTAGCAGCCTTTTAAAGATGGTGCCAGCACCTGCTTCTGCATCAGGTGACCCTGTTCATGGTGTCACCAATGCTGCCCCTGCTACGTGATTGGTTGGGGGGGGGGGGGGGGTCGCCCTCATTATGGTAAGTGGCCGCCCGCTGCAGAATTGCGGTGGCACAGCCACATGGGTCACATGCAGGATGGCCACCAGGTTCTGTGCCTGCCGCGGGACTACAAAATCCAGTCCTAGAATTCAAAATGAATTCATTGGTAATAAGACACTTTTGGTATGAAGACATGAAAGGCACCACATGAATGCAAGTATTTGGTGTGAACCTACAGCCACAGAAATTATACTTTCTTTATCTGGAATATGGAGATCAGGTCCTTTGTTGGCTTGGGCCATCAAAATCTTGCAATCGGGAGAGAAGAGACTTTTACCTAAACAATCTATGTTATGTATGAACTAACATCTCACCCAGATCAACAATGTGGCACAAAATGTTCCTCATAAATCAACTTTCCACGTAAGTGCTTCCTCCAAGGAAACATTGGGAAGACTGAAGCCATTGTCCTTGGGCCCCATGACAAATTCTGCTCCTTAGCCACCGACTCCATCCCTCTCCCTGACCACTCCCAGAGGCTGAACCAGATTGTTCACATCCATGGAGTCCTATTTGAGCTGAGCGTCTGACCTCATATCCTCTCCATCCACCAAGCCTGCCTATTTCCACCTTCGCGACCTCATCCGTCTCTGCCTACAGCTCAGCTTATCTGCTGCTGAGACCCTCCATGCCTTTGTTACCGCTAGACTTGACAATTCCAATGTGCCTCCCACCTTGTGCCCTATATAAACCTGAGCTCATCCAAAACTCTGCAGCTCATTTCCTAACTCACACCAATTCCCGGTCACCCATCACACCTGTGCTCTCTAATCTACACTGGCTCCCAGTCCAGCAATGCCTCAATTTTAATATTCTCATCCTTGTTTTCAAATCCCTCCATGGCCTTGCCCCTCCTTATCTCTGTAACCTCCTCCATCCCACAACCCTCAGGGATCTCTGTGCTCCTTGCGCATCGGTGCTCCAGCGTTGCTGACCGTGCCTTCAGCTGCCTAAGCCCATTGCTCCAGAATTCACTCCTTACACTTCTCTTTCCACCTTTAAGACACTACCTAACATTTACCTCTTTGACCAAGCTTTTGGTCACCTATCCTAGTGTCTCTACATGGCTCAGCATCAAATTTCATCTGATAATGCTCCTGTGAAGTGCCATGGAACATTTTTACTAAGTTAAAGGCGCTATGTAAATTCAAGGTGTTGCTGTTGTTGTCGGAAAAGCTGGATTGGTTTGTTGGAAGGCAGTGAAATGTGGAGCTTGCATTGTATTTTAAACTTTAAAACATCAATGAATGGAATAGACTCCTGCAGTTTAATGTTCGATTAGTTGTAATCAACCTTGACAGGGTTCCATAAAACATTTGTCTATTTTGACTCCTAATCCAGGGCAGGGATTTTATTCTGGCAGTGGGGGTCCTGACATCCGGAAAAAGCGATGCCAAGAATCCCCATGACGCCTCTTCTCCAGAAGGCCCGCCAAATTTAGTGCCATTCAGGCACTTAAGTGGACAACAGCGGGCCTTCCACAGGATCAAGGACCCTGTTGCCGGAAGTCCTGCCCTTGGAGAGCTGCCGGCCAATCAGAGGATCGTCACTGGACCCATGCCACAGATAAGTCAGGGAGTGAAGGTTCTCGTGGGGTCGGGGTCCAGGGGAAGGGGAGGGGGAGTCGCTAGCAAGGGCAGGAAGGTGGCTCTCAGTGGGTCCTCTTCCCAATGCCGGTTGCCTCATTTAGGCACTAAGTACCTTTTAACGGGACCCCTGATTTTATGCTCTCCCCACGTCCAAACCCACCATGGGGGAGAGCATAATATTCCCAAGGACTTGTTTGGGCTGGTAATTCAGTGCAGCATGTGAGGAATGCTGCATTAGCTGAGGTGTCACCTTCACTAAACCTGCATTGCCTAGTCAGATGGGTGTAAAGGTCCCGTGGCACAACATGGGGAAATGCAGCATTCCTCCCTCAGTTAACATGTCCAGAGGTTACAATAAGGTAATCACTAAATGCAAGACTTTCCTTTTGCCTCCAATCCCTTTTGTCCCAAGTTGTTTTTTTTCCACAGCATTAGATACCCAAAATGGGAAAATCCAGGATCCCTTTCCTTGTGCAAGTCCAGAAAAATACACATTGGTCTGAAATTTATACTCCCGCCACCGGTGGGTCATTTAAATAGCCGGGACGGGCTGCCCCACTGATGGGGTAGAGGGGGTGGGCCGTCCATCCCCGGCAATGGCGTCAGCTGCCTGTGTGCAGGTGCTGACACCATTTTTAAAGGGCTTTGAGCCCTACCGTTAAATTTAAAGAAACAATTTTAAAACATTTATTTTGCCCCCACCCCCAATAACCATTGAATTAATTACTTGCCCTCTCCCCACCAAAACACTTACCTTGGCCACCTGACCTAGCCCCCCCAAAGTGCATAAACTCTAACCTAAAGTCCTTCCCACCATCACCTACACCCATGATGATTCTCTGACCCCATTCCCACCCTCCCTGCACTGAGAAACTTACCTCCTCCCCCCTCCCAACCAGTGTTCCGCCTCAGTTCCCCGGACAGGGATCCGATGGTACGGGAGTGCTGGCCAGCGGCACAAAGATTGCACTGGGTCAAACGGCAGGAGCGGATTTTAATTTATTTAAATATTTAAATGGGGGACCCGGCACCGAGCAGCAGGGTGGCCCGCCACCAGCAATATCAGGCCCGGCCCTCTCCCGGAGGCATTTTCCACCACGACTCCCAATATCAGGGTGGGTGGGGGGGGGGGTGGGTCTGTAAAATTCAGCCCATTTTCAAAAGTAGAAAATGTCACCAAAATATAGAATCAAGTAAACTAACTCCAAATTCACAATATTATGGCTTATTTCACATCAACTGAGTGTGGTTTTACTCGATTTTTAAAATCTGATTAATTGTTCTTCAATTAAATGGATATGTAATAGAGCATAAAAATCAATATCCCATTGCACAATGGACTTGTATATCTGGAAATGACTGTGTAACAGTTCCATCTACTGGCAACATCTATCATTAACACACAATAAATGTTGCCTCTGAAATGACTTTGCAGTTTAGCGTGTACACAAACGCTAAAGGTATTCATCTTGCCACTATTTTAGAGCAGCTGAAATATCTTCACATCTCCTTTGATGTAGCCAAGAGAATAATTTAGAGTGATCTGCTATGTCGGTAGGATGCAATTCCACCATTCATGCTTCATCCCCTGACCAAACACTGGCCAGTTTTTTTTTAAATGTTGACACTCGTTTAGGTCAGGTTTGAAGCAAATGTAGTTTGGCAGTCGAGTCTGTGTGTTTACAGTACTGAATCCGCTTCTTTTATCCCAGCACCAAAATTGTAAACCAACAAAAAAAAAACTGTAATAAGAACAGGAAATGCTGGAAATACTCAGCAGGTCTGGCAGCATTTAGTTTAGTTTAGTTTAGAGATACAGCACTGAAACAGGCCCTTCGGCCCACCGAGTCTGTGCCGACCATCAACCACCCATTTATACTAATCCTACACGAATTCCATGTTCCTACCACATCCTCACCTGTCCCTATATTTCCCTACCTCGTACCTATACTAGGGGCAATTGCTAATGGCCAATTTACCTATCAACCTGCAAGTCTTTGGCATGTGGGAGGAAACCGGAGCACCCGGAGGAAACCCACGCAGACACAGGGAGAACTTGCAAACTCCACACAGGCAGTACCCAGAATTGAACCCGGGTCACTGGAGCTGTGAGGCTGCGGTGCTAACCACTGCGCCACTGTGCCGCCCATTTGCGGAGAGAGAAACAAAAAACAGACTTGAAATGTTAACTCTATTTTTGCTTTCGGACAGAGCTGTTCATTATTCTGCCACCAGCACTCTCTCTGGACAAATGCTTTGTCTTTTACTACAGCTATTACCCCTCCCTTTGCTTTTTGTTCTATGCCATTTTTGTCATTTAATCTCTCCTGCCCTCCACTCCATCACAAACCTTCCCTTTTGTTCTTCTTGCCCCCCTCCTTTCATTTGCTCAAAACCTATTACATTCCACTTTTTCTGCCTTCCATGTGGGAAAACATATTCTGCAATGAGGAAACGGAGGGCTCAAATTCCCATCCCATATGTAGCACAACACTGCATTTCCCATGAGTAAATTATTAGTTAAACGTTGCCTTGATTTAACATGTTCCGGTATCAGTACTTCAAGCAGCTAAACTACAAATCTGTACCATGAACAGGATATTGGCTGCCTTGCTGTCAGCAATTTAAAGTGCTGTGACTTACTATTGTACACAAATAACGTGGATAAATATTTTAAATCATGCCAGTCAATCTGTAATATGCTAGGATAGAAATCGAGTTGGTGATTGGGCAGACGTATAGCTTCAGCTGACGTTGCCATCTTAAGATGTGTGCTGTGACATTTCCTTTCCTCAATTAAATGGAAATAGATGATTGATAAAATATGCCATCTTACTCATTGAACTCTTGATTCAGCTCCACATAAACTCAAATTTTGTTATGCTGGAAGTACAGAGTTTTGTCCACAAAGAGTAAGAATAAAACCGGATAAACCACTCCGCTGCAACCCAGGCATCAAATCAGAATACGACAAAGATACACTCTGCAAATCCCACCTCTGCAACAGTTGGAAACTGGTGCCAATGTTGGGGGAGCTCTCCCACAGATCAGTCAAGCAACAACCTGGCATAATTAGACACATTGGCCACTGTCCCAGATTCCTCCATCACCATCCTGGGCACATCCTGTTCCACTGGTTGGACAGACACACCAGAGGTGGGGCCACAGCTGTATACAGTCAGGTGGGAGTGGCCCTGGGAGTCCTCCAATTAACTCAACCCCACAAAGTCTGGCATCTGGTCAAACATGAGCAGGGGAACCTCCAACTGATTATTACCTGCTGCTCTCTCTCAGCTGAAAATCAGTGCTCCTTCATGTTGAAAAGCATGTGGAGGAAGCACCGAGGATAGCAAAGGCACAGAATACATTCTACTTGGGAAACTAAAAGTTTTAAATAAATAAAAGTGCGTTATTTATCTTTTAAAAGTAATCTTGGATGGATATGGGGAAAGGGGTGAGCGTCCAGGATCCGATATTACCATGAGGATGCGTCTAAAATCAGGAATGCCTTGGTAGTGCCACCAATGAACAAGCTGGCTGAGTCCTGAAGAACGTTGCTGCTGGATTGGGCTTGCTCACTGATGCTCAGTTTAGGTTCTGCCAGGACCACTCGGCTCCAGACTTCATTACAGCCTTGGTCCAAACATGGACAAAAGAGCTGAATTCCAGAGATAAAGGCAGCATGACTGCCCTTGACATCAAGACATTCCAGGAATGAATTTGAAAAATTAGTTGATTAGATGCTATAAACCACTCACAGTTATCCCATTTCAAAGAACAGGAGTGGCTTATGATCGGTTGGAATATTCCAATAACTGGCTAGTTGCTTAGATAACAAATCAGCTCACGGACCTTGTAGTTGTATTTGTAAATGTAACAAATTAATAGGGAAAAGTGTTTTTGTTGGTAACCCGGGACGGTGTGGTGAAACCACTCTCAGATGACAAATTTTGGAAAGGACTCAAACCGGAATCCTTCCACTCCACGGTACACAGCACTAAGCATAAACATGAAAATCACTCTCATGAAACCATGAAAATTGTGAGAATATCTTTTCTTCAGGAATGCTACTGCACAGTTTAAACTTAACACGATTTGAGATACAAGTAAGTAAACTTGCTCTGGAGAGCAACTCATTTTAACATTGATTATTGTTGAACTTTGTTGCCCATTTTCAATCTCTACGATGCCCCTGGTCATGTTAGGATCCAGGGATCTTTTGTTAATCAGAGGGGGATAAATTAAGTTCCATTAGTAGAGAAAAGGAGGAATGAAAAGGAAGAAGCAGTAATAAGATTACAATCTACCAGATGTCTCTGGGTGGCCCTGGATATCCTACAGATGCCGAGGAACAGCATGAATACCACTTATATATCTGATATTTTCTGAGGCTGCACTAACCCATAGTTTCAGTGGCAGAAGTGGAGGTATCACTAATTGTTTACTTCAATAGGCTACCACCACTGGAACACTGAGATAACAAATGCAAATTAAGGCTTTGGTGTTCCCAATGTAACCTGGTCATGTTAGTTTCTCACAAGCAATGGTTTTAGCATGGTGCATTATCATTAATGTGGTGACCACATTCACACTTCTGAAATCTAGGTCAATGCTTCAAATTTGTGAAAGTGAAAACAAAATGTTTACTCATCACCTTGGCAATGAGTCATTGACTTCTGCTGATCTCAAACCCCAAACTGCAATAACACTAACAATGAAAAAACAGAATCTGTGTCATTGGCTTCAGTTGGAGGGAGTTCATTTCACAGGGCTCACCTGAGGGGATTGAACTCGATTAATCTAAAGAGAAGTGGCGCAGAACTAAACAAAAGAAACATTCTGAGATGAAGTAAATACATTACAACCTCAGCATTACAAGCAATGAGTCCTTCAATATGGAATTAGTCTGGAAAATACAGAACAGGTAATCAACCTAAATGATTCCAAAATGTTTTGTGAACTCGACTTCTTCCAAAAGCAAGACTCACATTGCAGTCCAACACTGAAACGTACCTTTAAATTTTGCTGCATTAAATTTGTCTTCATTGCATGCTCTATGTACATTAAGAATTGCTATATCCTTGACAATAGCCTACTCTTCAGCCTAAGGTGATAGATACGGTCTTTGATAGATTAAAATCATTTAATCTTATGTCATCACAAAATAACAAATCACCCACATAAAAATGCACTGGGTTCTGACAAAAAGGGACTCTACTCATCATGTGCCAGACCAACTGGTCAAGATTGGTATTCTCCAAACACTGGATGCTGTAAGGCCGCTTTATCATACATTAAGTTCAAATATCACTGGAGCAGAAATGTTCGTTGATATGCACTTCATACTAATTCAACTCCACTTTTTTTTTTAAAACAGATATCACCTGAAATTTCCAGGAGATTCTCATGATATTCTGGCGTAAACTGCCTTCCTCCTGGGGCTTCCACCAATCTTCTGCTGAAGAATGGGAGATCCCCCACAGAAATTAGGAATAGAAGTTACAGGGTAGGAACTGTGAGGACAGAACAAACAACATTGTGATGAGCAGGACAAATGTACCATACGGGTGAAGAACTGTAAATTCAAACGGCTATACATTAGGAAAAGATCGAACAGAAGATCAAAATTGAAACGAAAGGGCTGTTCTGGGAAAATCTAAATGAAGGAATGATAATGAGCAGGCAGTTTTGGCAGCAAACAGAGAGTGGGCGTGATGAGTAGGACTTGGCTGATACTGGTGCAACTGCAGTGGGGCAGCAATGTTAGTGTGTCAAAAAAAGTATTTTGTCAGAAAAACAAGTGCTGAAAATACTCAGCAGGTCTGGCAGCATCTGTGGAGAGAAAAGCAGAGTTAACGTTTCAGGTCCGTTAACTCTGCTTCTCTTTCCACAGATGCTGCCAGACCTGCTGAGCATTTTCAGCATTTCTTGTTTTTATTTCAGATTTCCAGCATCCGCAATATTTTGCTTTTATAAAAGTATTTTTCCATGGTTTATGATTTTTCTTTCTGGTTAAAATGGGGTTCTCTGCACATGCAGTAAGTCAGTGCATTTGATTCCACAGTCAAACCAGTTGAAAAAACCTGCAATGAGGCAAATTATTCTAAATGTATTAATGTTCTAATTACATTCATGTTTAGTTTTGTTGCCAAATGTATATTCGTTTTATAATCTCAATGGCTCTCACTGCATGGTTTTAATGAGAAACATGCATGGAGATTCGAGACCAGCCTTACTTTTTTAAAATCTACTGTGAATAACAGCTTAATTTAACTGTGGACGGTTACTTTTTAATGCCCATTATGTGTGGGAGAAGGGATTAACTGGATGATCCATGCCCAGAGAAATAGAACTGGCATTTTTCTTCCCGACAGCTTTGTAGTTCTTGTTCCATCCTTGTAGAAGTAAACACATAAAAGCTCAATGGGAGTTTGCTGAAGTTGATGTTTACATTTTGTGTTACCAATTCTGATCCAGGTTTAATTTCTTTAGACATCTTTGAAAATTGTGTCTTTAATGAACCAAAGCCACATGTTAACTATCTAAGTTAATCAAGTTTGTCAATATTTAGATTTTTCTAATGTTTAATTTCAATTTTTAATAAACCTGATTTGTAGATTATAGCCTAAGTTTCACAGTCTAATACACTGATATTTGATGCACACAAGAGGGCTTCTGTCATTTTCAATGGACAGTTTATATCAAGAAAGATTTGACCCAAGACACTGCTACATTACCAATTACTGTGCATATAAGGTTTATGTGATAAGGTTTACTACTATTGGTGAGGTTTTTCCTACTACTGGTAACATTTTAGTTTTGGTCGGGTGTATTAATATTATTATTGCTAAGGTTATTATTACTATTACTAAATTTTGTTACTATTGCTAAGGGTCATTACTATTGGTAGGATTATTAGTATTAGTAGTAGCAGGTTGTAGTACCAAGATTTATTAGCTAATAGATAGAGCAATGGCTGCTCCAACCTCTGGAGTGTACATCCAGTGCTATGTGGGAGCTCCAGGACATTTCCTGCATCCTGGATAACCACATGTACAGTTGCAGCAGTCTGAGCTGCGGGTATCGGAACTTGAGCAGCAGCTGCTGACATTGCAGTCCATCCGTGAGGTTGAGAGCTTCCTGGATAGCACATTTATGGAGGTAGTCACCCCTCAGCTTAAGGGGGGTGGGGGGAATAGGTGGCCTCCTTATCTCGAGAGACAATGGGTAAGTGCCTGGAGGTGGACAGCGGTGTGTGGAGCAGCGCCTGGAGTGGCTATAAAGGCCAATTCTAGAGTGACAGGCTCTTCCACAGGTGCTGCAGAAATATTTGTTTGTCGGGGCTGTTACACAGTTGGCTCTCCCCTTGCGCTTCTGTCTTTTTTCCTGCCAACTGCTAAGTCTCTTCGACTCACCACACTTTAGCCCTGCCTTTATGGCTGCCTGCCAGCTCTGGCGAACGCTGGCAACTGACTCCCACGACTTGCGATCAATGTCAAAGGACTTCATGTCACGTTTGCAGACGTCTTTAAAGCGGAGACATGGACGGCCGGTGGGTATGATACCAGTGGCGAGCTCACTGTACAATGTGTCTTTGGGGATCCTGCCATCTTCCATGCGGCTCACATGGCCAAGCCATCTCAAGCGCCGCTGACTCAGTAGTGTGTATAAGCTGGGGATGTTGGCCGTCTAGACGACTTCTGTGTTGGAGATACGGTCCTGCCACCTGATGCCAAGTATTCTCCGGAGGCAGCGAAGATGGAATGAATTGAGACGTCGCTCTTGGCTGACATACGTTGTCCAGGCCTCGCTGCCATAGAGCAAGGTACTGAGGACACAGGCTTGATACGAAACACAAAAGTCCGAGTGTGTCAGTGCGCCATTTTCCCACACTCTTTTGGCCAGTCTGGACATGGCAGTGGAAGCCTTTCCCATGCGCTTGTTGATTTCTGCATCGAGACAGGTTACTGGTGATAGTTGAGCCTAGGTAGGTGAACTCTTGAACCACTTCCAGAGCGTGGTCGCCAATATTGATGGATGGAGCATTTCTGACGTCCTGCCCCATGATGTTCGTTTTCTTGAGGCTGATGGTTAGGCCCAATTCGTTGCAGGAAGCCACAAACCTGTCAATGAGACTCTGCAGGCACTCTTCAGTGTGAGATGTTAATGCAGCATCGTCAGCAAAGAGGAGTTCCCTGATGAGGACTTTCCGTACTTTGGACTTCGCTCTTAGAAGGGCAAGGTTGAACAACCTGCCCCCTGATCTTGTGTGGAGGAAAATTCCTTCCTCTGAAGACTTGAACGCATATGAGAGCAGCAGGGAGAAAAAAATCCCAAAAAGTGTGGGTGCGAGAACACAGCCCTGTTTCACGCCACTCAGGTTAGGAAAGGGGTCTGATGAGGTTCCGCTATGTTGAATTGTGCCTTTCATATTGTCATGGAATGAGGTGATGATACTTAGTAGCTTTGGTGGACATCCAATCTTTTCTAATAGTCTGAAGAGACCAGGTCTGCTGACGAGGTCAAAGGCTTTGGTGAGATCAATGAAAGCAATGTAGAGGGGCATCTGTTGTTCGCGGCATTTCTCCTGTATCTGACGAAGGGAGAACAGCATATCAACGGTCGATCTCTCTGCTCGAAAGCCACACTGTGCCTCAGGGTAGACATGCTCAGCCAGCTTCTGCAGCCTGTTTAAAGCGACTCAAGCAAAGACTTTCCCCACTATGCTGAGCAGGGAGATTCCACGGTAGTTGTTGCAGTCACCGCGGTCACCTTTGTTTTTATAGAGGGTGATGATATTGGCATCGCACATGTCCTGAAGTACTGCTCCCTCATCCCAGCACAGGCAAAACAGTTCATGTAGTGCTGAGAGTATAGCAGGCATTGGCACTCGATTATTTCAGGGGTAATGCTGTCCTTCCCAGGGGCTTTTCCGCTGGCTAGAGGATCAATGGCATCACTGAGTTCCGATTTTGTTGGCTGTACGTCCAGCTCATCCATGACTAGTAGAGGCTGGGCTGCATTGAGGGCAGTCTCAGTGATAACATTCTCCCTGGAGTACAGTTCTAGGTAGTGCTCAACCCAGCGGTCTATTTGCTTGCGTTGGTCAGTGATTATGTCCCCTGATTTAGATTTGAGGGGGGCGATCTTCTTGATGGTTGGCCCAAAAGCTCTCTTAATGCCATCATACTCTGGTGTTTCTGGTGTCAGAGGCCAGCTGAATATGACTGCATACGTGTTGCCAAAAGTCATTTGCACAGCACCTGGCTGTTCTTTGTGCAGCGCTTCTGGCTGCTTTAAGTGCTACGGATGTTAACTCGCTGGGGGCTTTCTTGTAGTTCAACAGTGCAATGCGCTTAGCAGCTATAACAGGTTCCAGCTCTTCAATGCGAGATTGAAACCAGTCTGCATTCCTCTTCGCACGTTTGCCGTAGGTGGTCACAGCTGACTCATAGATGGCGTCTCTGATGTTGGCCCACTTGGTCTCAGCATCCCCTGTGGGAGTGTTTTGAAGGGCTGTTACAAGTGAATTTAGAAATTTTTGTAACAGCTGTGGATGAGAAATTCTGCTCGTGTTGATGCGCGGGTGGCCCTTCTGCTTGGAATGATGCAACTTCTTTGGTCAGAGTCTAACCTTGCTGCACACCAGGGAGTGGTCGGTGTCGCAGTCCGCACTGTGGAAGCTGCGTGTGATTTGAACACTGTTTAAGGAGGCTCGCCTTGTGACAATGAGGTCTATCTGGTGCCAACGACGTGATCTTGGGTGCCTCCAAGAAACCTGGTGACAGGGTTTAGTGTGAAAGAATGAGTTGGTGATGCTTTATGATAGGTACATAACTCAAGCAGTCTCTGCCCGTTCTCATTCATCCTACCAATGCCATAGCGCCCAAGGCAGGAGGGCCATGAGTCATGGTCGGCCCCAACCCTGGCATTAAAGTCCCCCAGCAAGAACAGGTGTTCGGTGTTGGGGATGCTCCTAATGATATAATGGAGTTCCTCGTAGAACTGATCTTTAGCTTCAGGTGGGGAGCAGAGTGTTGGAGCATAGATGCTGAGTTGGTGTACTGGACCAGAGGTGGTGAGCAGTCGGATGGACAGTATGCGTTCCGAGCCATTTGAGGGAGGCTCCATCATGCTGAGCAAGGAGTTTCTGATGGCGAAGCCCACTCCATGCTGTCTTGGTTCTACAGGATCCCTGCCCTGCCAGAAGGTGTAGTCTTGCTCTGCTAGAGATCCATTTGCGGGGAGGCGTATCTCCTGAAGTGCTGCAATGTCTACATTGAGTCTGCTGAGCTCGTTGTTAATGATGGCGGTTATAGGGTCAATCTCACACAAAGCTCCACTGCTGCACCATGGCAGCATTGTAATCATGTTTGATCCCATAGGGGCAGTGTGTCTACTCCAGCATAACCTGAGCCATTGAAGTCCAGAAGAAAAAAAATGATCTCAAACAGCTGAAAAATCAAAATCTTGTTTGGACAATTCTCAACCATAAGTATATAACTAAAACATCTTTGCAAAGGGTCACAGTCAAGGTTTTCTTCAAAAAAAAAAGCATTGGCTTGAAACTTACTTGGTATCATTCTACATAATTGGATAAATGATGCCAAGTGGAAGGATGAAGGATGGCCCTTCTTCCTGGCAGATGCAGCACAAATGAGACACAAAACTCATGCCCCCAACATATTTTGACCACTGGCTGCTTACGGGTGGCACTACCGTACCGTGGGATGTAGTCACTTGTCCGCCTGCTTGATCAGAATTGAATGGGTGGCAGAGAACCTCACAAAAGAAAGGAGGGAGAAAAAAATAGATTTTACAAAATACAATTTCTTGTTACTGGAGAAAAGGCGAAATAACATTTCAAAGCGTAATTCACTGCCACTAGACAGACAGACTATGCACATTACGAAAGAGTTAAATTACAGGAAGGCTCCAATATAATCAAAAACATGGGATAAGATTTAGGACCGTCATGCTGTAAGTGGACAGAATTTCCTTGACGACAGATAGTCTTCCTTCAGACATTTCTCACACGATCGGCTTTAGCAAAATCAGCTCCAGCAACCTCCCCACCCTTTTCTTTGTCAATACATCTAACTCTACTACAGAATGAGTGCCAGCTCTTTCCAGCAATGATTGGTCTACTTCCATTAAAATTATCACACCACAGAGTCAAAACAGAATTGCAAAGATTACTCTCTCCCTCCCAGAACCGTGACAGGGTTCCCCTTGTCCTCACTTTCCACCCCATCAGCCTCCATATCCAAAAGATCATCCACCGCCATTTCCGCCACCTCCAGCGTGATGCCACTACCAAACGCATCTTCCCCTCCCGTCCCGTCAGCATTCCGAAGGGATCATTCCCTCCGCGACACCCTGGTCCACTCCTCCATTACTCCACCACCTCGTACCCTTCCCATGACACCTTCCCCTGCAATCACAGGAGGTGCAATACCTGCCCATTTACCTCCTCTCTCCTCACTATCCCAGGCCCCAAACACTCCTTTCAGGTGAAGCAGCGATTTACTTGTACTTCTTTCAATGTAGTATACTGTATTTGCTGCTCACAATGTGGTCTCCTCTACATTGGGGAGACCAAACGTAGACTGGGTGACCGCTTTGCAGAACACCTCCGCTCAGTCCACAAGCAGGACCCTGAGCTTCTGGTTGCTTGCCATTTCAACACTCCCCCCTGCTCACATCTCTATCCTGGGCTTGCTGCAGTGTTCCAGTGAATATCAACGCAAGCTCGAGAAACAGCATCTCATTTACCGATTAGGCACACTACAGCCTGCCGGAATGAACATTGAGTTCAATAATTTCAGAGCATGACGGGCCCCCCATTTTACTTTTATTTGTAGTTATTTTTTTTCTTTTTTACATTTTTTACAATTTTTTTTTAATGTTTATTTCATTTCATCTTAGTTTGTTCAGTTTGCTTACCCACTTTTTTTTTCATGTTTGTATGCTGCTGTTCAATCTTCAGTCCGTTAACACCCTATTTGTACTAATGCTTTGTCTTTCAACACACCATTAACATATTATTTGCCTTTGCTCCATGACCTTTTGGTCAGCTACGTGGCCTTGTCCAATCTACACCTTCTCCTTTGTTATCTCTTGCCCCACCCCCACCTCACTTGCTTATAACCTTTGACATTTCTAATGTTTGCCAGTTCCTAAGAAGGGTCACTGACCTGAAACGTTAACTCTGCTTCCCTTTCCACAGATGCTGCCAGACCTGCTAAGTATTTCCAGCATTTCTTGTTTTTATTGCAAAGATTACCGTATCCATCAGGAAAGTAACTGAAGATTCATTGCCACAGTCTAATATTGATTCTGTTACATTTCATTTTTCTCCAAAAGCATACTAATTCTTTTACCATTTTGTACTGTTGTACCATCAACAATATAGGTGCATTGCCAGCCTAACTGCTCAGCATACAGACCTTTTGCTCTAGGTCAGACAGGTTTTGAATGTGAGTCATGCAGGCATAGACAGCTCCACTGGAATAATTTTATCAGTTTTAGGTGAGTTACTTTACAAAGCATTTTGCTATGGTGGAATGCTTCACCTGAGAGAGAGAACACGTCACTTTGCCCAAAAAAATGTTTCCAATTAATTTCTATGATGACCAAGCCGAGAGGTCAAGTGCTGAGAAATTGAATCCGTTCCACTTTCCATCACCAGTGGCAGCACCTGAAACTTTCAAGTCCGAAGTAAAATACAGGGTAAAGTTCCCTTTACCAACAATGCATCTTCCCTTCCTCCAACCTTAGATCATCTTTCACAAGTGCACCAGCATAAATGCTTCCATTAGCCACCATAAGAACTCTGAGTAAGATTAACAATTTATACCAAACTTCCAGCTTAGTTATTTATTGCTGTGGGTTCACTTCTACTATCCCTGGATTACCATTGCCTAATATTTATAATTCGATGTGTTACACATCCAGCAGAAAAAGGGGACCTTCTTGCCATTAGTCTGGGGGGAAATTCAAGCTCATTCCAGAGGTAACTCTCTGTCAAACATTTAAGACCTCATGCAGATTTTCACTTTTAAATATAGAGAAATAGGGGAAAGAGCAATGACCTCATCCACTGCTCCAATTGACCTTTTGCTTTATTTAAGTACTTATAAATGGCAGTCTTGTACAAACCACTGCAACTTATTCAACTGTGCAATAGTCACTGTCATTGGACATTACATTCATGCTCATACATGCATATGCATGTGTACTTTAACCTTCAGGTACCTGTGTTGGTAAAATGGTAAGACAAAAATAAGTGTGCAATTGTTTGCTGATCATTGAGAATGCTTTACTTCCAAAGTTATTGAATGGTGGTAGAGGTTTGTGAAGTAAATACACACAAAGTACATTTATCTGTATTATGTGACTGCATGTATGACATTTTCTATTGAAATTAGTGCATGTGGCTAAACTGGTGTCACCGTGGCCAGTCAACAATTCCTACTGGATGATACTGTGGTAAACAGCAGTGATTGCAGCATGGATCCCTAGGAGACACCACTTCCTACTTTCTGCCAGTCTGAAAATCTTCCCTGAATGCCTAGCCTCTGTTTTCCGTTTGGTAGCCATCTTTCAATCTTTCTGCTACCTGACCCCTGACTCCACATACCCTCAAGAAGTCTCTTAAGTGGCACCTTATCAAACATTTTCTAAATGCCATGAATATATCATCCAGTGGATTGCCTTTGTCTACTTTTCCTGTTGCTTATTCAAAGAATTCAATAAGGTTGGTAAACATGACATTCTATTTAGAAAGCTATGTTGACTTATATTCCCCTGTTCTCGTCATTTTGTTATCTCATCTTTTAGCAAATATTCTATGATCTTTCCTACACTCACATTAAGCTAATTAGTCTATCATTCACTGATGTTATTCTTTGGAGAATTTCAGTTAAACGGTCATGAAAATATTTAGTTTATATAGAAAGTACTATGGATTAGAAAATATTCAGTGCCATTAGCTTTTGAAATCAATCTCTGTTACAAATTCACAGAAAGTCCTCTCTTCACAATTGTGCATATTTTGGAAGCTGTAAAGATCACCAGGTATTGAAAGGGTTAAAGGAACACTGCAAACATAATTGCTGCTAGAACTGAATGATCACGATTCATGACCGCAATATACCTCGGGCTAGTGCAACCCAACAACTGACCAACTTTCATCCTGGTTGACTTTCTTTGAGAGTTTTATTGACATTTGACTGCAGTTAGTCACTGAGCGACCATCTCTAGGTCTGGATCACCTAATGTGTACAAGGAGTAATGACACTGTTTGGAATGGGCCAAGTATATTACAGATACAGATGCTTTTAAGGCATTAAAACCAGTTTGTAGTTTCTTGTTCGACAAACATGAGAAACAGGTTGTGAACCACAGAGGATTACATTCACTTTTTATTCATTCATGGGATATGGGTATTGCTACAAAGGACAGCATTTATCATCCATCCCTAAGTGCCCTTGAGAAGATGGTGGTGAGCCACCTTCTTGAATCGCTGCAGTCTGTGTCGTAAAAGTATACCTACTGTGCTGTTAGGGAGGGAGTTCCAGGATTTTGATCCAGCGACAGTGAGGGAATGACAAAATATTTCCAAGTCAGGATGACGTGTGATGAGAGATAGGCACTGACATGCTGCACAGCAGACATTTAACAAAACTATTGACTCAGCCACGGGCATGGAGGCAATTAACCTGTATATAATGCCATCAAAACACAGTGCAATTTAAAACAATTTCTCCCTATAAAGTAAGCAACTAAGCATACAAACATCAATGGAGAGCAGCACAACTGTATTAGCTAGTTAGCAAGCAAAATAATATGCAATACCAACACAAATTACTTTTGTTGACAGAATAGAGCTAGCTGCATCATGTCACAGGGTAGTAGATGGACTTTATCGGATGACCTCTGTGTCAGGAGTGCAAATGTATCCAATAAATCATGAAACTCAAGGAGAGGATTGTTATTGTAGTCATTAAGGTGAGGCAGTAGAAAAAGCAGCACTAGGAAGATGGACCATTTTTCACACTGCTGTTATCACCATACAATTTAAACTATGATGTTCTCTGTTTGTGCAATTTCTCCACCTGCTTGTAATATGTGTCTGAAGACAGGGCAGCCAACAAAAGGGCAGTGATCTCCAAATCAGGAGAATTTTATAGGGTGAAGCAGATAGTACTTCAGAAGAGTCATGTAAAACAGAAAAGCAGAGTTGGACAGAAAGGGGCACAGAGATTAATAGTAGGTAGCCAAGACTAGTTTATTCATCTTGACAGACTGTTAAACCAGGTCCTGGATTCTAAAATGTAGAAGCAATAGAATCTCCCATGGACAAAATGTCATTTCCTCACCAAAGCTAGTGACAAAATTAGAGAAACACAATTACAAATAAAGAGCACCCTTCAGTTCCCCCAATAAAGCAATTCTCTTAAATTCACTTATGTCAATATCAGTCTATCCCTGTCGATTCCGATTCAGCTCTGACAAGATAATTATTAACGAAAAGCAGTTCTGCAAAATGTTGAGTGGTTGTTACTGCATGTATTATTCGATTATAAAATGTTTAATCATTATCTGTAAGATCGTACTCCAGACTAACCAATTTATGTCCAAGCCAAATCTATCACCTGTTAGCAAAGGTGCGCTTTTAATTTAATGTAATTATGATGCAAACAATTTTCAAATGACATTGGCCACTCAGGTTATCTGCCCTCAAACTGGATAGTAAATGTGTGCAGTGAAGTTACTGATCTTTGACATTTTTGTAAAACATGCCCTATAATCCAATTTACAGCAAAAAAAATCAGTTAATAACTACTTCTAACATGGTCATTGAAACATGATAAATTTTTACTATGCCTTCCCTGACAGTTTTTAAAACTGCAAATACAGCATGATTTTGTTAAGGAATCGTAGAAATTCATCATAGATTAAGGTTTATTAAAGCTATCCATTACATTGTATTTACTAACTATTGTATATTGGTCAGCACCATCCAATTTTTGCAAATATTACTCAGCCCCGTTACAACATACTCATGTATTCATTTTTTAAAAATTATTTTATTAGAGATACAGCATTGAAACAGGCCCTTCGGCCCACCGAGTCTGTGCCAACCAACAACCACCCATTTATACTAACCCTACAGTAATCCCATATTCCCTATCACCTACCTACACTAGGGGCAATTTACAACAGCCAATTTACCTATCACCTGCAAGTCTTTTGGCTGTGGGAGGAAACCGGAGCACCCGAGGAAAACCCACGCAGACACAGGGAGAACTTGCAAACTCCACACTGGCAGTACCCAGAATCGAACCCGGGTCCCTGGAGCTGTGAGGCTGCGGTGCTAACCACTGCGCCACTGTGCCGCCCCAAAATTCATGAGGAACTTACAGTGCTGACTTCTGGGGATTCTTTGGATTTTCTTGCCTGTTTTCCACTCAATACAAGTTCTGGAACAATGTGATTCTAAATGGATAGCAGCGGAATTGCAATATTTATATAGAAGTAAGTCCAGCAACTTTCAGCATGTCACTGAGCTTGTGTCCCATGTGAAAGCAATACGTGCCAGAGTGCAGAAATTGAGACATTCCCTAAGTGACTTTTGCCATTTTAAAATGAGTTTACATGACATAAGAATTTAAGCTTGTGTTTTAAAATAACATAGGTTATTTTACACCAGGTTAAAGGCTTGAAGCAGGGGTGTCTAACCTTTTCGCATGGGGGTGGGGGCACATTACAATTTTTGTCTTACATAGGGGGCTTGTGAGACAATTTTGGAAAGATAAAGGTATTAAAAATTTATCTTACTATTAATCAAAACAAGAAATATGCATTTCTGTGAAGAAGCTTTGAATAGAAGACTAATTTATTGACTTACTTTCCCATCACTATGTTGAACACTGATTTAGAACATAGAACATTACAGCGCAGTACAGGCCCTTCAGCCCTCGATGTTGCGCCGACCTGTGAAACCATCTGACCTACACTATTCCATTTTCATCCATATGTCTATCCAATGACCACTTAAATGCCCTTAAAGTTGGCGAGTCTACTACTGTTGCAGGCAGGGCGTTCCACGCCCCTACTACTCTCTGTGTAAAGAAACTACCTCTGACATCTGTCCTATATCTATCACCCCTCAACTTAAAGCTATGTCCCCTCGTGTTTGCCATCACCATCCGAGGAAAAAGGCTCTCACTATCCACCCTGTCCAACCCTCTGATTATCTTATATGTCTCTATTAAGTCACCTCTTCTCCTCCTTCTCTCTAACGAAAACAACCTCAAGTCCCTCAGCCTTTCCTCGTAAGACCTTCCCTCCATACCAGGCAACATCCTAGTAAATCTCCTCTGCACCTTTTCCAAAGCTTCCACATCCTTCCTATAATGCGGTGACCAGAACTGCACGCAATACTCCAGGTGCAGTCGCACCAGAGTTCTGTACAGCTGCAGCATGACCTCGTGGCTCCTAAACTCGATCCCCCTACTAATAAAAGCTAACACACCATATGCCTTCTTAACAGCCCTATTAACCTGGGTGGCAACTTTCAGGGATTTATGTACCTGGACACCAAGATCTCTCTGCTCATCTACACTACCAAGAAACTTCCCATTAGCCCAGTATTCTGCAATCCTGTTACTCCTTCCGAAGTGAATCACCTCACACTTTTCCGCATTAAACTCCATTTGCCATCTCTCAGCCCAGCTCTGCAGCCTATCTATGTCCCTCTGTAACCTACAACATCCTTCGGCACTATCCACAACTCCTCCGACCTTAGTGTCATCCGCAAATTTACTAACCCACCCTTCTACACCCTCATCCAGGTCATTTATAAAAATGACAAATAGCAGTGGCCCCAAAACAGATCCTTGCGGTACACCACTAGAAACTATACTCCAGGATGAACATTTACCATCAACCACCACCCTCTGTCTTCTTTCAGCTAGCCAATTTCTGATCCAAAGCACTAATTCACCTTCAATCCCATACTTCTGTATTTTCTGCAATAGCCTACCGTGGGGAACTTTATCAAACGCCTTACTGAAATCCATATAGACCACATCCACGGCTTTACCCTCATCCACCTGTTTGGTCACCTTCTCAAAAAACTCAATAAGGTTTGTGAGGCACGACCTACCCTTCACAAAACCGTGCTGACTATCTCTAATGAGCTTATTCTTTTCAAGATGATTATAAATCCTGTCTCTCATAACCTTTTCCAACATTTTACCCACAACCGAAGTAAGGCTCACAGGTCTATAATTACCAGGGCTGTCTCTACTCCCCTTCTTGAACAAGGGGACAACATTTGCTATCCTCCAGTCTTCCGGCACTATTCCTGTCGACAATGACGACATAAAAATCAAGGACAAAGGCTCTGCAATCTCCTCCCTGGCTTCCCAGAGAATCCTAGGATAAATCCCATCTGGCCCAGGGGACTTATCTATTTAGTGAGATATCTGGCATTTTTTTTGCTTGCACAAGTAAGTAGTCAGTGTTTGCCCACACACTTCTTGTAGTGAGGTGAGTGTTCTGGATGTTTGCCCATCTGTCAGGAATTATCTTGATCATGCACTCTCTCGCCCTCCTCCTCCCCCTGTGTTGTTCCCTCTTATCTCTCTCCCTTCCTTTCTGCCTTCCCCTCTTTCTCTCTCACCCTTTCTGCCCCCTCTCTCTCTTCCCCCTCGCCGACAGTTGCAGAGAGCGGGAACGCTCCGCTGAGCAGCTTTGTGGTTGGTCAGTTTTTTTAAAAATTCACAGCCGTCAGTTTCACAGCTGACAGGTGCTTAGAGCAGAGACAGTGCTTCCAAAGCAGGGCCAAATTCATGGTTTTCCAGCAGGTTCTGATTTTTTTTTTAAAGCCTGACGGAAAACCCGAACTTGTCCGAACTTTGGAAGCACTGTCTCTGCTTTAAGCACCTGGTCAGCTGTGAAACGGACAGCTGCGATTTTTTTAAAAAGTCGGACTGATCTGGAAACAGCAGCCAACGGCAAATTTCTCATCCCTGAAGTAACCAGTCACGGACCTCAAAACGTTTTACCATGGACCCATGTGTGTGAATTGGAGGGAAATTTGCAGTGTTCCCATGTGTCTGCTGCCCTTATTCTTCTAGGTGGTAGAAGTTGCAGGTTTGGAAGGTGCTGTCAAGGAAGTTTTGCTGCATTGCATCTTGTAGATTAGCAGTTCTCAAACTTCTTTGATTGAAAGCCCCCTTTTCAAATGGATTAGTAGTCACAGACCCCTCCCCCATCTAAATTATACTATATAACACTCATAATATGAAAGTTGTGAATGTAAAGAGTGTTTAATAATGCTTTTTTAAAAAAAACTAACTTACAGATGTCAGTGAGTTGGTTGTGCCTGCTTCTCACTGCAAAGTCTGCAGAGGAGAAATTTATTTGCATAGCACTGCTTCTTGTGGCTCTATGCAGAGTTATGTCGATTTATCAGGGCAGATAGTTCTGCGATCTGTAACCCGCATAGCCTGTGCAATGTTCTTCAATGATATTAAAGGAAAATGCCACGTAGATCGTGGGGCCACAGTACTGCTTGCCCCTGGTTAATTGACACAAGTCTGCATAGCGCTGCTAACAACAGTGCTATGCAAACAAATTTCTCCCCCTATCTATCCTTGGCAACAGTATTGAGAACACAGGACCTTGGATTAAGCACTAGGGTAGTAGGGGGACAGCAGGAGCACTGCTGAAATACAAGCACAGCACAGAGACAGCAGGAGCATGGGAAGAGAACAGTACAGAGAAAGTGCAGCATGAAGAGAGTACAAAATTAGGGCGGAAGGAGGGGCACAGAATGGGGGTGAAAGGAGAGGAGCACAAGGGAGGAGAGGAGGAGGAAAAGAACACAGAGGGGGGGGAAAGAAGCAGCAGCAGGAGTTGGTGGAGGGTGGGGGCGGGGAGCAGACGACGCCTCTGGCTGCCGCTCACTCACTCACTTGACCACAGTGGCTTGGCTTGTCGCCCACCTGCAAGTCTGACCCTGCGTCCTGGAGTCCCAGAAGATCTCTACAGAGCTCCAGTTATCCACGGAGCCCAGTTTGAGAACCACTGTTGCAGATGGTGCTCACTGCAGCCACGGTGTGCTGGTAGTGGAGGAAGTGAGCGTTTATGGTGGTAGATGGGTACGAGACAAGCAGCTGTTTTGCCCTGGATGGTGTTGAGCTTCTTGAGTCCTGTTAGAGCTGTACTCATCCAGACAAGTAGGTGGTTTTTCCCCTGAATCCCATTAACTGCAATGTTGCTAAGGCTTCTTGATACCACACTTGGTCAAATGTTGCTTTGATGTTGAGGGCAGTAATTTTCACCTCACCCCTGGAATTCAGCTCTCTTGGCACAAGATTTTCCCTGGTATCTTGATGGACTGATAAAAGCATTTTCGTGCATCAGTTTTTGAAGGATGTATTTACTGATAAGCAGCTGATCGGCCATTTACTACATTATAGCTAAAAATAAATCCTCACCATGAGCTCAAACGTTTTGGATATTAATTTTATTCCAGCAGTTTTGCACAGTTAAAAACCAGGAATACATGTTGAGAATAAGCAGTGTATTGATACCAGATCAGGAAGCTCATGTTAACACCCACACAACTGCCCCACAGTTAGTTTGTTTTTTGACTGCAATTTCCATTACAGGATGAAGAATAATACCATTCAGAACACACATAAGCTTATCCTCTTCAAACAGTCTGCTTCCTGTTTCCCTTCAATGATACAAACATTTTCGCCTTTTCAATTTTCTAGGTTTTCATAAAAAAAGGAAAAAACTCATTAGCGTTGTACAAATTTGTAATTGTAATTCTAGTGCTGGTCAGTAGCAGAAAGCAACTTCACAGGTTTAAAAGTGGGGGGAAAAAAAAGACTTGAGTTTCTATAATGTCTTTCACGACAACAGGAAATCCCAAAGCACTTTGCAATCAATGAAGTATTTTTGAAGTGTTGTCGGAAACTGTTGTAGGAAGCACAGCAGCCAATTTGCACACAGCAAGGTCCCACAGACAGTGTGGTTGTGACCAGAGAATCTGGGGAGGGTTCTAGGTTAGTCAAGGGACTGGCCAAGACACCAGGTCATACCAGAACTCCGCTGCTCTTCTCTGAAATAGTGCCATAGGATCTTTTACATCCACCTGAAAAGGGCAGACGGTGTCTCAGTCAGAATTTTTTTTAATTCATTCATGGTATGTGGGCATCATTGGCCAGGCCAGCATTTATTGCCCATCCCTAATTGCCCTAAAGAAAGTGGGTGGTGAGCTGCCTTCTTGAACCACTGCAGTCCATGTGGGTAGGTACACCCACAGTGCTGTTAGGAAGGGATTTCCAGGATATTGACCCAGCGACAGCGAAGGAATGGTGATATAGTTCCAAGTCAGGATGGTGTGTGACTTGGAGGGGAACTTGCAGGTGGTGGTGTTCCCATGCATTTGCTGCCCTTGTCCTTCTAGTTGGTAGAGGTCGTGGGGTGGAAGGTGCTGTCTAAGGAGCCTTGGTGCATTGCTGCAGTGCATCTTGTAGATGGTACACACTGCTGCCACTGTGCGTTGATGGTGGAGGGAGTGAATGTTTGTAGATGGGGCGCCAATCAAGCGGGTGGTTTGTCCTGGATGGTGTCGAGCTTCTTGAATGTTGTTGGAGTTGCACCCATCCAGGCAAGTGGAGAGTATTCTAGCATATTCCTGACTTGTGCCTTGTAGATGGTGGACAGGCTTTGGGGAGTCGGGAGGTAAGTTACTCACCGCAGGATTCCTAGCTTCTGACCTGCTCTTGTAGCCATGGTATTTATATGGCTACTCAACTTCAGTTTCTGGTCAATGGTAGCCCCTAGGATGTTGATATGGGGGATTCAGCGATGGTAATGCCATTGAATGTCAAGGGGAGATGGTTAGATTCTCTCTTGTCGGAGATGGTCATTGCCTGGCACTTGTGTGGCACAAATGGGCGTACCAGTGGCGCAGTGGTTAGCACCGCAGCCTCACAGCTCCAGGGACCCAGGTTCAATTCTGGGTACTGCCTGTGTGGAGTTTGCAAGTTCTCCCTGTGCCCACTTGGGTTTTCGCCGGGTGCTCCGGTTTCCTCCCACAGCCAAAGACTTGCAGGTGATTGGTAAATTGGCCGTTGTAAATTTCCCCTAGTGTAGGTAGGTGGTAGGGAATATGGGAGTACTGTAGGGTTAGTATAAATGGGTGGTTGTTGGTCGGCACAGACTCGGTGGACCAAAGGGCCTGTTTCAGTGCTGTATCTCTAAAATAAAATAAAAATGTTACTTGCCACTTATCAGCCCAAGCCTGGATATGGTCTAGATCTTGCTGCATTTCTACATGGACTGCTTCAGTACCTGAGGAGTCACGAATGGTGCTGAACATTGTGCAATCATCAGCGAACATCCCCACTTCTGACCTTATGATTGAAGGAAGGTCATTGATGAAGCAGCTGAAGATGGTTGGGCCTAGGACACTACCCTGAGGAACTCCTGCAGTGATGTCCTGGAGCTCAGATGACTGACCTCCAACAAGCACAACCATCTTCCTTTGTGCAAGGTATGACTCCAGCCAGCGGAGAGTTTTCCCCCTGATTCCCATCGACTCCAGTTTTGCTAGGGCTCCTTGATGCCATGGTCAAATGCTGCCTTGATGTCAAGGGCTGTCACTCCCACCTCACCTCGAGTTCAGCTCTGTTATCCATGTTTGAACCAAGGCTATAATGAGGTCAGGAGCTGAGTGGCCCTAGCGGAACCCAAACTGAGCATCACTGAGCAGGTTATTGCTAAGCAAGTGCCGCTTGATGGCACTGCTGATGACACCTTCCATCACTTTACTGATGATTGAGAGTAGGCTGATGGGGCGGTAATTGGCCAGGTTGGACTTGTCCTGCTTTTTGTGTACAGGACATACCTGGGCAATTTTCCACATTGCAGGGTAGATGCCAGTGTTGTAGCTGTACTGGAACAGCTTGGCTCGGGGCGCGGCAAGTTCTGGAGCAAAGGTCTTCAGTACTATTTCCGGAATATCGTCAGGGCCCATAGCCTTTGCAGTATCCAGTGCCTTCAGTCGTTTCTTGATATCACGCAGAGCGAATCGAATTGGCTGAAGTCTGGCATCTGTGATGCTGGGGACTTCAGGAGGAGGCCGAGATGAATCATCAACTCGGCACTTCTGGCTGAAGATTGTTGCAAATGCTTCAGCCTTATCTTTCGCACTGATGTGCTGGGCTCCCCCATCATTGAGGATGGGGATATTTGTGGAGCCACCTCCTCCAGTTGGTTGTTTACTTGTCCACCACCACTCACGGCTGGATGTGGCAGGACTGCAGAGCTTAGATCTGATCTGTTGGTTATGGGATCACTTAGCTCTGTCTATCGCATGCTGCTTACGCAGTTTGGCATGTAGATAGTCCTGTGTTGTAGCTTCACCAGGTTGACACCTCATTTTGAGGCATGCCCTCCTGCACTCTTCATTGAACCAGGGTTGGTCTGCTGGCTTGATGGTAATGGTAGAGTGGGGGATATGCCGGGCCATGAGATTACAGATTGTGGTTGAGTACAATTCTGCTGCTGCTGATGGCCCACAGTGCCTCATGGATGCCCAGTTTTGCATTGCTAGATCTGTTCAAAATCTATCCCATTTAGCACAGTGGTAGTGCCACACAACATGAAGGAGGGTATCCTCAATGTGATGCCGGGACTTCGTCTCCACAACGATTGTGCGGTGGTCACTCCTACCAATAGAGTCATGGACAGATGCATCTGCGGCAAGCAGATTGGGGAGGACGAGGTCAAGTATGTTTTCCTTGTTGGTTCCCTCACCACCTGCTGCATACCCAGTCTAGCAGATATATCCTTTAGGACTCGGCCAGCTCAGTCAGTAGTGGTGCTACCAAGCCACTCTTGGTGATGGACATTGAAGTCCCCCACCCAGAGTACATTCTGTGCCCTTGCCACCCTCAGTGCTTCCTCCAAGTGCTGTTCAACATGGAGTACTGAGTCATCAGCTGAGGGAGGGCAGTAGGTGATAATCAGCAGGAGGTTTCCCTGTCCATGTTTGATCTGATGCCATGAGACTTCATGGGGTCCAGAGTCGATGTAGAGGACTCCCAGGGCAACTCCCTCCCTACCGTATACCATTGTGCCGCCACCTCTGCTGGGTCTGTCCTACCGGTGGGACAGGACATACCCAGGGATGGTGATGGCAGTGTCTGGGACATTGTCTGCAAGGTATGATTCCATGAGTATGACTATGTCAGGCTGTTGCTTGACTAGGTAAGAAAGACTTGATTCAGGTAAGAAAGGCTTGCATTTATATAGTGCCTTTCACAACCTCAAGGATCTGTGCTGTATGTTCTATGTTCTATAGGGACTTTCAAAAGGCTTTTGGATAGGTATATGGATAAAGGAGAATGATGGGGTATAGATTAAATTGTCCTTGACAGAGGACAAAGGATCGGCACAACATTGTGGGCCGAAGGGCCTGTTCTGTGCTGTATGTTCTATGTTCTATGATGTCACAAAATTGCTTACAGCCAATTAAGTACTTTTGGAATAGTGGTCACTGTTGTAATTTAGGAATCTTGGCAGCCAATTTACGCACAGCAGTTTAATAATGACCAGATAATCTGTTGTAGCAATGTTGATTGAGGGATAAATATTGGTCAGGACACTGGAGAGAAACTACCCGCCCCCCCCCACCCTCCCCACTCTTCTTCGAAAAAAGCACCTTGGGATCTTTGGTGCCAATTTGAGAGGGGCCTCCATTTAATGTTGTGTTACTCCACATTTTATGCTCAACTGACATCAGACTTGAACCCACAATCTGAGTCTGCTACCCATTGAGTCACAGACTGACTGACTCAAATCCCAACAATCTTCTCTATATGGCACAATTAAATGCTCAGATATCCAGGGCTATGAACAAAACAATGATTAGAAAAGAATTATTTTCAAGGAGCTTGTAAGAAACCAGATTTAGGGACATTTTGGTTGGATGATGGTTTGAAACACTCACTTCCATTGGTGATAAAAACATGATAACAGGGCTGGATAAAAGACCGGGGGCCAACACTCTCTACTCTTCTGGCCCAGAAACAACTCACTCAGTTTCACAAAATGCTACTAGTTCATTTTTCTCTGACATTTTACTGCTGCCTTATCAATGTAGATCAATATTTGATAACGGGATATGTCAACACTACAGTGCACTTCAAGCATTGCATCTACATTGGTGTATTATACAACAGAGAAAGGGCATGCAATCAGCCAGCTTCAAGCGAGCTCATCTTATGATATATGCAGCTAAGACTTGGAGTGAAAAACCTAGAAATGCTGGTAGATACAGGGCACAATCCCTGCACCTGAGGTAGGCCCGAGGTGCACCCAATATTGGGCCTCGGTGTAATTGTATATTAACTGTGTGTTTAATTGTACGCAGGTGGTGTGTATTAACTGGGGATTTACTTCTGCTCCTGTAAATAAGAACAGACTTAAAACGGTGATGATTGAGTTTGTGTGTTAATGTTCGTAATGTGTATTTTTGTAAATAAAACCTTATTAAAGTGTGTAAAGAACAGTCTCCAGTTCTATCATCCACCACCTGGCTTCATGGATTAGAACAGAGTAACACAGAATGGTTGCCTAAAACTGGAGGTTGGAAACTGAAAAAAATTCAGGATATTCTACAGGGTGAAGGGAGTGAGCCAGAAGTTGTGATATACTTTGGTATTAACAACATAGCAAGGGCAGATATTGAGATCCTACAGTCAGATTTCCAGGAGCTAGGGAGGAAGTTAAAGAGTTAGACCTCGAAGATAGTAATCTCTGGGTTACTCCTAGTGCCATGCACTGGTGAGAGTAGAAATAGGAAGATAGGGAGGATCAATGTGTGGCTTGAAGCATGGTGCAGGAGGGAGGGCATCATTTTCTTGGGGCATTGGGACAGTTCTGGGGCAGGAGGCATCTATTCAAATGGTACGGATTGCACCTCAACAGGAGTGGCATCAATGTCCTCGTGGGGAGGTTCACTAGTGTGGTTGGCGGGGGGGATGTTTAAACTAAATTGGCAGGTGGATGGACACCAGCATATAAAAGTAGAAAAGAGGAATAAGGTGCATAACATGAGTGTGTTGGGAATTACTAGAGGAAGTTAAAGAGTTAGACCTCGAAGGTAGTAATCTCTGGGTTACTCCTAGTGCCATGCACTGGTGAGAGTAGAAATAGGAAGATAGGGAGGATCAATGTGTGGTTTGAAGCATGGTGCAGGAGGGAGGGCTTTAGATAAGACCAGGCTGACAAGGACTATGAAAAATGCTATAATGTAAACACACAAACTGTGGTGAATAAGGTTGGTGAGCTACAAGCACAAAGTATGGGAATATGATGTTGTGGCAATAAAGGAAACGTGGCTTAAAAATGGCGCAGACTGCGCACTTAATATACTAGGATATAGTGTTCAGAAAAGATAGAGAAGGAAAAAGGGGTGGCAGTACTGATTAGGGAAGACATTTTAGTGTTGTAAAGAGGGGATATCCATGAGGGGGCAAGGACAGAATCCATTTGGATAGAGTTGAGGAGCAAAAAGGGTGTGATCACACTACTAGGGGTATTCTATAGGTCTCCAAATAGTGAGAGAGAGAGATAGAGGAGCAAATCTGCAGGGAAATCAGATGTGCAAGAACTATAGAGTGGTAATGTTGGGGGACTTTAATTTCACAAATATCGATTGGGGTAATTTTAGAGTAAAGGGAAAGGAGGGGGAGGAATTTTTGAAATGTGTTCAGGAGAGCTTCCTTGATCAGTCTGTTCTCAGCCCAACTAGAAAGGAGGCATTGCTGGATCTGGTGCTGGGAAATGAGGTGGATCAAGTGGACCAACTGTCTGTGGGGGAACACTTGGGTAAAAGTGATCATTGTGTCATAAGGTTTAGGCTAGTGATACAGAAAAGCAAGGAATGATACAAGGTAGAATGTCTAGATTAGAAGAGGGCTAATTTCAATGCAACGAGAAGGGATCTAGCCAGGATAAAATGGAAACAAAGACTAACAGGGAACAGTGTAACAGAACAATGGGTTATCTTTATGGAAGAGATGCTTCAGGTTCTGATGAAAGGTCACTGACCTGAAACGTGAACTCTGCTTCTCTTTCCACAGATGTTGCCAGACCTGTTGATTTTTTTCAGCACTTTGTTTTTATTTGCTTCAGGTATAGGCTGGGTACATTCCAACAAGGGTGAAAGGTAGGGAACCAAAAACAAGGCTCCCCTTGGATGACGAGGGGGATAGAGATGATGATGAAACAAAAATAGAGAGTGTATGATGCCTGTCAGGTGGACTCATCAAGTGAGAACCAGGCTAAATACAATGAGTTGAAAAGGGAGGTGAAGAGAAAAATAAGACTGGCAAAGAGAGAATACGAGAATAGAATGGCAGTCAACATAAAAGGGAACCCAAAAATCTTCTACGAACATGTAAATAGTAAGTGGGCAGTAAGAGGTGAGTGGGGTCTATTGGGGACAAACAGGGTAATATATGTTTAGAGGCACAGGGCAAGGCTAGAATATTTAATGAGTACTTTGTGTTGGTATTTACTAAGAAAGAGAATGCTGACACAATAAATCGGTAGAAGCGGAAAGAGTAGAGGCAATGGATAGGGTAAAAATTGATTGGCAGATTTACTGAAAAAGCTGAAGACGATTAGGGTAGATAAGTCACCTGGTCTGAATAGCTTGCATCCCAGGTTGCTAAAGAAAGAGGGGGTGCAGATAATGGAACGACATGCCATAATCTTCCAAACTTCCCTCGATATGGCAAGGTGTTAGTCAATTGGAGAGTGGCAAATGTGACACCTTCATTCAAGAAAGGGTGAAAGGACAATCCTAGTAACTACAGGCCAGTTAGTTTATCAGTGGTGGATAAGGTTTTAGAAACAATAATCAGGGGGGGGAAAAAAGTCAACAGCCACTTGGAGAGATTAGAGTTAATTAAGGATAACCAACATGGATTTGTAAAAGACAGATCATGCTTGACTAATCAAATTGAATTTTTTGATAAAGTAACAGAGAAGGTTGATGAAGGGAATGCAGTGGAGGTTGTCTATATGGATTTTAAGAAAGCATCTGATAAAGTATGACATAACTGGCTGGTTAACAAAACTAAGGCTCATGGAATAGGAGGGTCAGTGTCCAATTGGATAAAAATAATTGGCTTATGGACAGAAAACAGCAAGTCATGGTAAATGGTTGTTTTTCAGACTGGAGGATGGTAGTGGTGTTCCCCAAGGGCCAGTGCTAGGACCACTGAATTTTTTTTGCTATATATAAATGACTTGGAACTTGCAATATAGAGTAGAATTTCAAAATTTACTGATGAAACCAAACTTGGAGGAGTGGCAAACAGGGAGGGTGATACCAACCACCTGCAACAGGACATAGGCTAGCAGAATGGGCAGACAAGCAGCACATGGAATTTAATACAGACAAATGTGAGGTGATGTATTTTGGCAGAAAGGATAGGGTGAGGCAATATAGACTTAATGCTGCAGTTCTAAAGAGTGTGCAGGAACCTAGGCAACTGGTGGCGGATGTGCATCGATCTTTGAAGGAAGCAGGACATATTGAGAGAGTGGTTAGAAAACCATATGGGATCTTGGGCTTCATAAATAGAGGCATTGAGTACAAAAGAAAGGAAGTTATGCTGAACCTTTACAAAGGTCTGGTTAGGCCGCCAACTAGGGTATTGCATCCAGTTCTGTTCACCACACCTTAGGAAGGATGTGAGGATCCTTGAGAGGGTGCAGAGGAGATTTACCAGAATGGTTCCAGGGATGGGGGAACTTTAGTTACAAAGTTCGGTTGAAAAAGCTGGCATTGTTCTCCCTGGAGCAAAGCCGATTGAGCGGAAATTTGATAGATGTGTACAAGACTGTGACGGGCTTAGATAAGTTAGACATATAAAAACTGTTCCCATTAACTGATGGTACAAGGACTAGGGGACACAGACTGAAGGTTTTAAGCAAGAGATGCAGGGGGAATGTGAGGAAGAACATTTTTACACAGCGAGTGGTAATGATCTGGAACTCGCTGCCCACAAGGGTGGTGGAAGCAGAGACAATGATTTCAAAAGCAAATTGGATGGGCACTTGAGGGAAACAGACTTGCAGGGCTATGGGGATCGATCTGACTAGAGTGATCAGTGAAGAGCCAGCATGAACTCGATGGGCTGGATGGTCCTTTTCTGTGCCATAAAGGACTATGTCAACGAACTAAAATTATAATGGCCATTGTGGTAAATGGCAGAAAGCAAGTTTAAGTTGTGGGGTATGATTACCTTCAGATGTTCTCAGAGTCTGAACCATATGACCAGTGGAAGAATGAAGTGGATATGTGGACACGGGTTAGACCCCTACCAAAGAGGAAACAAGATATGGCCTTGGCGGTCACTTCCTACAAGAAGTAAAATCACAAGTAAGGTATTTTGTGAGATGGATGCCTGTCAGTTAGATAGTGATGAAGGATTGGACCTTCTCTTCCGAGTTCCTGGATGAAATCGACAAGAAAGATGATCTGTGAAATGCCCATGAGACTTTGATAGATTTTGGAAAACAGATGGTCAATCCATCGATGAATATATCACGGACTTTAACAAATTGTATAAAAGGTTGACAAAGTTCCATATGGGGATCCCTGGATCTGTACTAGTGTTTAAATTAGTGGATTGTGCTCAGGTGTCTCATGTGGGCAGGCAATTGGTTCTAACTGGTGCTCAGTTCTCAGAAGAGATCCTGTTGGATCAGATGTCTACTGCCTTAAAAACATTACAGGGGAAAAAGTCATTTCCTTCAGCCTTCATGCAGCAAATGAAACATTCTGCAGTGACACAAAGATTCAATGATTGCCAGATTTCAAAATAGTCCAGATACCAGACGCAGGCATCAATACAATGGAAGGATTAAAATCAGGCAGAATAAGGATGAAAGCACTTTTAGCAATCTGGCTATTACAGCAGAAGACAAAATAATGGGCAAATGAATCCCAGGAATGCCCACGGAACAGTTAATAGCTTCAGGTGCGACTCAAAGTATCATTATGCTGTGAACGTTCCAAAGCAAAGACAAGTGTTGAAGAAAATTATGAGCAAGAGGATGAAGATAATGTTGAATCCAAACAAATTATACTGGTCACAAGGAATTTTAGTCCCGTGATGAATGTGTTAGTTGTGGAATCCTTTAATTCTGCAGTATTAGATAGTGCTTCTACTTCAACAGTACGTGGTACAGAGAGTATAGGTCTAACGACATAAAAGCCGCGTTTCTTCAGGGCGATACCTTGGAGAGAGAAAAGTGTTTCTGAAACCGCCTAAAGAGGCAACAGATGAAGAAGGAGAACTACGGAAATTAAACAAAATGTGTCTATGGCCTGAATGGCGCTTCCTGGGATGCTGTTTTTCGTTGAGATCGGTTTTGCTAAAAGTAAGTTGTGTTCAACTAAAAGCAGATCCTACAAAGTTTTATTGGTATCATAAAGGGAAACTTTCGGACACCTTCATGATGCACGTTGATGATTTCCTGTGAGGTGTAACTGCAGAATTTGAGAAAGTTATTATTAAGATTAGAGAAGAATTTAAAATTGGGAGTCAGTCTTGTGGGCTTTAGACATTGTGCGTCAGCCATGGCTCAGTTGGTAGCACTTTAACCTCTGAGTCACGAGATTCTGGATTCATGTTCCATTCTAGTACTTGGGCATAAAAATCAAGGCTGGTATTGCAGTACAGTACAGAAGGAGCACTGTGCTGTTGGAGATGCTGTTTTCCAATGAGACGTTAATCAGAGACCCTGTCTGCCCTCAGGTCTACTTAAAAGATCACATGGCACTATTTCGAGGAAGAGCCGGGAAGTTATCGCTGGTGTCCTGGCCAATATTTATCCCTCAATCAACATCACAAAAACAGAATATCTGGCCATCATCACATTGCAGTTTATGTCAGCTTGCTGTGCACAAAGTAGCTGCCACATTTCCTACATTACATCAGTGACTACACTACAAAGTGCTTTGAGACGTCTGGTGGTTGTGAAAATGCTGGGACCTCAGTAGGAGGCAGAGATGGATCATCCACTCAGCACTTCATTGAGGATGGGGATATTTGTGGAGCCTCCTCCTCCTGTTAGTTGTTTAATTGTCCACCACAACTGGATGTGGCAGGACTGCAGTGTTTAGAAAGGATCCATTGATTGTGGGATCGCTTAGCCCTGTCTATTGCATGCTGCTTCCGCTGTCTGGCATGCATGTAGTCCTGGGTTGTGGCTTCACCAGGCTGATCTCATTTTTAGGTATGCCTGGTGCTGCTCCTGGCATGCCCTCCTACTCTCTTCATGAACCAGGGTTGGTCCCCCAGCTTGATGGTAATGGTAGAGAGGGTTGAATACAATCTGCTGCTGCTGATGGCCCACAGCACCTCATGGATGCCCACTTTTGAGTTGCTAGATCTGTTTGAAATCTATCCTATTTAGCATGGTGGTAGTGCCACACAACACGATGGTGGGTATCCTCAGTGTGAAGACGGGACATTGTCTCCACTAGGACTGTGTGGTGGTCATGCTTACCAATACTGTCATGGACAGATGCATCTGTGACAGGTAGATTGATGAGGACGAGGTCAAGTATGTTTTTCCCTCTTGTTGGTTCCCTCTCCACCTGCCGCAGACCCAGTCTAGCACCTATGTCCTTTAGGACTCGGACAGCTCGGTCAGTCCTGGTACTACTCTCCTGGTGATGGACATTGCAGCAGAAAAACTGCAGATCTCCAGAAGAGGCTGAGAAAAGCTCCACAGCTGTGGTGAAAGACAAGCTGCTCCACTGAACGGAAGCATGGCTGCCTGCCAATCAATTCCATCAATCGGGTGAGTTGCAGTGCCGACAGTCAAGGACTCACGTTAAAAGCCTTTGAAAGGCTTAAAGTAATTTTCTGAAGGCATCGGGCTAGAAAAAAAACGGGGGAAAACCCAATCCTTCACTCAGGTTGAACACTAGGGCGAAGAGTGGGAAACCCCTGAACAGCGCACAACCTGCCAAAAGGTGCGAGAAACCCTCGAATACAGTAGGGATGGTCCATTAAGACAGCCAAGCCTAAAGAAAAACAAATAAACTGAAGTTCTCAGAGGGGAAAGCCCTAGAACAGCTGTTATGACTAGGTGAGAAAGGGGTCTAGGGCTCCCCTCTCAGCCTTTGCCTGGTTTTACCCTAACAAGGTTTAATTTTTAAAACACCATGTTTTGAGCTCCCCTTCAGTGAATTCTTTCTCACTGCTCTCTAATTGTAATGATAAAGAAATCAACCAGACAGGTTTTCTTAGATTTGAACAAGAAAGGTGTAAGTTTATTAACCTTGAAACTCTAATTCAGTGAAAACTACTAGAAATACGTGAAGTGACCACGCTAGCATGCATATGCGATAAACACACACGCAAATAGAGACAGAGGAGGAGAGAGAAGGAGAAAGGTTTAAAGTAATAGCTAGAGTTCAGTTATTGGGTTTGCTGTAAAGTCTTGGATTACAGTTGTCTTGCAGTTATTGTTGGGGCCCAGTTCATACTTTCAAACTTGTTTAACTGCAAGAGTCTTCTCTCTTGAGGTTGGAGTGGCTTCAGTGGATCCCCTGGAATTTCGAGAGAGAGAGAGAGACAGAGAGAGACAGAGAGAGACAGAGAGAGAGAGAGAGAGAGAGAGAGAGAGAGACAGAGAGAGAGAGAGAGACAGAGAGAGAGAGACAGAGAGAGAGAGACAGACAGAGAGAGGCCTTCCTTCTCTGTTGTCTTCAAATTGTTGTCTTTTTTCCAACTGTTCTGTGGGCACAATTCAAAATTCCAAGTTGGCCAGCAGGTTAGTCATGTGACTGACCCCTTATTTAGAACAACTGCAGGTTGTGGATTTCAAAGCTCTCGGTGGGGTGGGGGAGGGGGGTGTGGTGTAGTGCTGTCTCTTACACAGACAATATGTGGATCACTGTTGCCCAGACCAACCTTTCTTCATTGAATCAGTGAGCAGTTTCCATTGTCTTTTTTTTTCAGTCTTTTAGAATGCAAAATGTGCAGCCATGTTTCAGTGGTCTTTTAAACCAAGCCAGTTTTTTTTCAGTCCAGCAACAGTTCAAAATTAACATTCCATATGACAAAACCAACATGTCTCACTTTGGCAGGTGTGGTTTTCATGACGCAGCCTAGTAAAAACAGTAGGGAACACTTGAGAGCACCTTTGACACTCCCTTAAAGGAAGCTAGCCTAAAAAAAGTTTTTTTTAAAGGGCAACACTCTGTAAAATAAAGCAACATGAATCAAAAATTGGGAATGCTGGAGAGTTTCCAAAGAGAGACCCATTCCGATTCAAAACTGGGTATTATGGAGAGAAAGGTTTCTCAGATATAAATTGCATCCAAGTTAGACAGCCAGTCTGAAGCACAGCAGTGAATACACTTGTATTCCATTAGGGCTATAGCAGATGATGTGATTGCCAGACAAGGTCTTAATGAGGCATCTGCCAAATTCAATGAAGTTTTAAAAGCTTTCGATTCTTATTACAACTTGGAGTAACAAGATTTTAGAAAGAGCAAGATTCAACAAAAGCATTCAGAAACCGGGCAAAAGTCGATGCTTTTATCAATTACCTTTACTGAAGGATGTGAGTATGGAGACCTTAAAGCAGAACTGATGAGTTCGTATTGTTGTGGGTATTGCTGATGAATTCCTATCAGATTTTTTGTAGTCTAAAGGCGGCCTCACCCTGGACAAACTATTCAGCTGGTGAGGCAAGCTGAGGTAAGAAAGAACAACAGAGCAGTTCTGCGAGGTGAAGAAAGACCTTGGCTCAGGAGACCTCCTGTAACTGTTCAGTTACTTCACCAGAGGGCTGAAAGAGAGGCACCAGGAAAAAAGGTACACTTGTGGGGGGGAGGAAGCAAAAGGCACCATTAAACCCTGCCAGCAATGTGGTTCCAAAAGTACCCACAAGTGTGAACAATGTCCTGTCAATAGAGCAGAATGTTTTTAATGCAGAAAATTAGGACATTTCTGTAAATGTGACAAAATAAAATCTCGACTACCTCAAATTCTAAAGAAAAAGCATTTAAGAATAGAATAGTTAACAAAGTTAAACAACCGCCTGCAATAGAGCAATTGAGACATTTTCTTGGCAAGAACGATGATCCAAATCAGGCATTTTGGTCTGCAAACATATATGTCAACAGACATATCACTAATTTCAAACTCGACACCCGAGCAAATATAACAGTATCAGATAAAGAGGCATGGCTATCAACACACTTTCTGCAACCAACAGAAACTCAGCTACATGGCCTAGGAGGAGCTGAACTTGAAGCAAAGGGGAAGTTACAGGCAACACTTCAGTATAAAGGAGAACAGAGATTAGAAAGACTACGTCCTAAGAAATCAAGAGTTTTCACTCAAGTAGAGGAGCTTGTAGAAGACCTTCATCTTATGGAATTAGTAGAAGTTAAACCAGAAGAATCTAGGAGTCACTTTCAAGAGGAATTCACAAAATTGTTCACTAGCCTAGGGAGGTTGAAGACCGAATATAGTGTTACTTTGCAAAAAGATGCTAAACCACTTTTTCTCTTCATGCCTAGGAAGATTCCACACCCACTAATGAAGCAAATCCAACATCAGTTAGAAGACATGACCAAGATAGGAATCATCTCTCCAGTTACTGAGCCTACAGATTGGTTTAGGAACTGGAACCATTGCTGAACATCAAACGGTGATCTTCGCATTTGCGTAGACTTAACTCAACTTAATAAGGCTCTGGCATGAGAAGTTCACCCAATGTCCTCAACGGACAAAAGTTTGTTAAAGTTATCCACAAGCACTGTCTTCACGAAGCTTGATACAAATAGTGGCTTTTGGCAAGTTCCACTGGATAAGAAGTCAAGGTTATTGACAACCTTCATTACTCCGTTTGGAAGATTTTATTTTTAACAGTCTTCTATTTAGTATCACGTCAGCACCAGAGAACTATGTTGAATATTCTACAGGGCCTTGAAGGTGTAATATGCCATATGGATGGCATCCTACTTCACAGGGAGTCCAGTGAAGAACATAACCGAAGGGTTAGAGCGGTTTTGAATCGTCTGCAGGACGAAAGTGTAACACTCATTGAGAAGTGAGAGTTTTCAAAAAAAGTCCATTCATTTTTTTAGGACGCATTATCAGCAGTAGCAGCATAACAGCAGACCTGCAAAAGAAGAGAACCATTAGCGAATTCCCGCTTCTGTCTATGATCAACAGTTTCTTGGCATGGTCGATCAGTTGGCAAAATTCCTACCTAATTTAGCCTAAGTTACCAAACCTACATATGAATTAGGAGCAGGAGTAGGCTATTTGGCCCCTCGAGCCTGCTCCGCCATTCTATAAGATCATGGCTGATCTGTTTATGGACTCAACTCCACTTTCCTGCCTACCCAGATACCCTTTGGTTCCCTTCTGTCTACCTCTGCCTTTAAAAACATGCAATGACCCTGCCTCCACCGCTCTCTGGGGAAGAGAGTTCCACAGACTCTCAACCCTCAGAGAAAAAATTTCTCCTCATCTCTGCCTTAAATGGGAGACCTCTTATTTTTAAACTGTGCCCCCTAGATTTAGTCTCTCCCACAAGGGGAAACATCCTTTCAACATCCACCCTACGACAACTGCTGAGGTAAACTCAAGCATGTTGCTGGAATATACATCAGAAACAAGCATTTCAATGGATCAAGGAGATGCTGATTTCGCCGATGTTTTAGCCATTATAACCCTTCACTTCCAACTCCAATCACAGCTGATGCCTCGCCCACAGAGATAGGGGCAGTCCTTTTCCAAAAGCAGCCCGATGGAAGTTGAGGACCTGTTTATTACACGTCACGAGCGCTATCTGACACGGAGATGAAATACGCCATGATGGAGAAGGAAGCTCTCGCAGTCACTTGTGCTTGCGAGAAGTCTTAAAATTACATTATTGGCTTAAAGGTCATCATAGAGACAGACCACAAACCCCTAGTTGCCTTACTCGACAAAATGGAACTCACTAGGATGCCACTGTGAATCCAGAGATTATGGTTGAGGCTCATGAGGTTCACCTATGAAACAGTATATGTACAAGACAATTAAGAACCAACAGCAGATGCATTGTCTTGAGCAATGGTCGACCATCCTACTCAACAGGATATTAACTTTATTAATATTGAGTCATATTCGCAGGTCACTGCATCACAATGGCCGGCAAGTTCAAACAGACTCCAACAAATTCATCAGGCACAGATGCAAGATAAAGAATGCATATACAGCCACCAAAATTGTGAGCAAGTTTGGCCACACAGTCCCAAATGTAGCCGGATGAAAATCTTCTTCGAACACAGAAGACACTTTACCATAGTGGACGACACGCTGGTATATGATGAGAGACTGGTGATTTCAGAGTAGGTATCCACACTAAGGTCATATGGGCTCAGGGGTCCGTGTGGCGAAGGATATCAAAAAACTGATTTCGAAATGTGACGTATGCACTTCACAGACAGGATCAGAGAGAATTTCTAATTTTGACCCAATTCCCAACTAGACCGTGGGAATTGTTGGCAATGGATTTATTCTTCTTTGATTGAAGATCCTATCTAATTATAGTCGATTACTTCTCAAGATCAATCAAGGTTAAACGATGTCTGCAACATCAACTGCAGCAGGCAACAGAGTTTTACAAGACGTTTTCGCAACACATGGTATACCTGATCAGATAGTATCCGATAATAGACCAAAATTTGCGAATAATTACTTCACGCACTTTGCGGAAATATGTGGATTTGTTCATCTAACAAGTTCTACTAGGTATCCACAATCAAATGGGAGAAGCTGAGCGAGCAGTCAGAACCATTAAAGCTATGTTGAAGAAAAGTCAAGATTTCCAAATAGCACTTCTGACCTATCAAACTACTCCATTATTATGTGGATTAGCACCATCTGAACTCTTAAATGAGAAGAAAATTTTGAACACAATTCTACTCAAGAAATTGCTTCCAACATTACAAAGCAAGGATTATCAGAGGGTACAAGACAAAGAGAAGTCTTATTGAAGGAAAGAAACAAGCCCATAATTACAACAGGAAAAACCATACCAGGAACCTACCAAATTTGTCAGAAGGGCAAAAGGTATGGGTACGAGAGCAAAACAGAGTAATTCTCCAGAAAGAGGAGAATCAACAGCGATCTTAATTACTAAGAACTCCAGAAGGTACCATTTGGAGAAATAGAAGGAAACTTATTCCTTTACAGCAAAGACATCAATCGGTCGGAAGCGTTCTTCAATAGTAGGACATTCAAAAGTCCAGTTCAGCAGTTAAAGAGTTGCTCTTTTTTCCCGCGATGAACACAGCAGATCAACAAATAGCTATTTTTTTTTTAATGAATTAATCTGGCTTGACTTTTCAGAATTCTGAGAGGAAAATAATAAATAGAGTTTAAATAGATGGAGGGAGAGCTCTTCTTTCACGTGCCAGAACAGTCTGTGTCCCAATTGTCTCTGAACAAACAGTTTTCAAAGTCAAATGGCAACACTGTATGTCCTGTTCTCCCTCTCTGTAAGGCTGTATCCAGGCTGACCAAGATGCACTTTTTGGTAACTTCTGAAGCTGGCTGCCTCAAAGAAGTACTGATCTCTTAAAACCTTAAAAGGCACACCACATATTTCCCCCCAAAAAAAGGATCATGACAAAATATATTTGGATATAGACTTGGGACGAGATGTAGCTTTTGGAGGAATCACACAGGCTAGAGTGGAGTGTAAATAGACTGAAATAAAGATTAATGTTTAACCACTGCAGACTAGGAATCTCTCTGGCTACTCTAAATAAGGTGATAGATAGCATGCAGAACCAACATATAACAAACCCGTCTTTTCTTTTCAACAGGTACCAATGGACAGGCTGTGTAATTCCAGCTTTTGTTTCACCTTTCCAGAATTTGTAGAGTTTTTTTCTTACATAACTCGGTTTTCTCAACTCTACGTCCAACTTTTTGCTTCAAAAGATTGATATTTTGTTACCTTCATTCTTGTTTTTACGATATTCAAAACAGTGCTCCATATTCAAAAGGTTAGCCTGTCAGTCCAACTCACATCATCTCTACTTTATGCAAATACTGAGGTGTGCCAATGTTACACTGGGATGCATTCCGATCATGCTGTTAAATGCTGTTAATTCAAAGGTGTTTTTGCTTTAAAAAGACTGAAATTATCCAATTATCTAGTAATTCAAATGAAGCAATTTCATTAATACAGCACAGGAGCTATTTTTGCTTGAAATATATAATTTAATTTAAGCATCTTCAAAATGAGAAAAGTAGTCTGTATTGGGAGTTTACTGGATATCATTTTTCTAGATTTCAGATAATGAAACTTCAGTCTCCAAGAGGATCACTCAAACTGAACTTTATTTACAATTCAAGACATCATTTACAAACAGCCAGAACATTAATATAGATTCAAAACACACAGAGCCAGAACAGTTCAGAATTCTACAGCCTATTCACAGAATCACCCATTGTCCAGTAAGCAGCTGAATGACACAGTTTTCCAGTTCTGGTACCATGCGATGGTGCAGAATAGAACGTCCATGACGAAGCACTACAAACCAGAAAAGCCAGTGACACAAAGATCTTACATACAAATTAATAAATTCAGAATCAGATTCTTGGTAAAATAACAATGGACTAGTTATCCAGAGCCCCAGGCTAATGCTCTGGGGACATGGGTTCGAATCTCACCATGGCAGATGGTGAAATTTGAAATCAATTAATAAGTCTGGAATAAAAAGCAAAACTAATGGAGACCTTGAAGCCATTGTCGATTGTTGTAAAAACCCATCTGGTTCACTAATGTCCTTTAGGGAAGGAAGTCTGCTGTCCTAACCTGGTCTGGCCTATATGTGACTCCAGACCTGCAGCAACATGGTTGACTCTTAACTGCCCTCTGAAACAGCCTAGTAAGCCACTCAGTTGTATCAAAACAGCCACAAAGTCAAAGAAAAGGAATGAAACTGGACGGACCACTCAGCATCAAACGAGGCACTAGAAGTGAAAACGGCAAACCCAGCCCGGTCAACATCTGGGGGCTTGTGCCAATATTGGGAGAGCTGTCCCGCAGAGTAGTCAAGCAACAGCCTGACATGGTCATACTCATGGAATCATACCTTACAAACAATGTCCCAGACACCACCACCACCACCACCATCCCTGGGTATGTCCTGTCCCACCGGCAGGACCGATCTACCAGAGGTGGCAGCACAGTGTTATACAGTCAAGAGGCAGTTGCCCTGGGAGTCCTCAACATTGATTCTGGACCCCATGAAGTCTCATGGCATCAGATCAAATATGGGCAAGGAAACCTCCTGCTGATTACCACCTACTGCCATCCTTCGGCTGATGAATCAGTGCTTCTCCATGTTGAACACCACTTGGAAGAAGCACTGAGGGTAACAAGGGCACAAAATGTACTCTGGGTGGGGGACTTCAATGTCCATCACCAAGAGTAGCTCGGTAGCACCACTACTGACCGAGCTGGCCAATTCCTAAATGACATAGATGCTAGACTGGGTCTGCAGTAGGTGGTGAATGAACCAAGAGGGAAAAACCTACTTGACCTCATCCTCATCAATCTACCTGTCACAGATGCATCCGTCCATAACAATATTGGTAGGAGTGACCACCGCACAGTCCTTGTGGAGACAAAGTCCCTTCTGCACATTGAGGATACCCAACATCGTGTTGTGTGGCACTACCACCGTGCTAAATGGGATAGATTTCAAACAGATCTAGCAGCTCAAAACTGGGCATCCACGAGATGCTGTGGGCCATCAGCAGCAGCAGAATTGTATTCAGCCACAATCTGTAACCTCATGGCCCAGCATATCCTCCACTCTACCATTACCATCAAGCCGGGGGGCCAACCCTGGTTCAATGAAGAGTGTAGGAGGGTATGCCAGGAGCAGCACCAGGCACACCTAAAAAATAAGGTATCGGCCTGGTGAAGCTACAACACAGGACTACGTGCATGCCAATCAGTGGAAGCAGCATGCAATAGACAAGGCTAAGTGAACCCACAACCAATGGACCAGATTTAAGCTCTGCAGTCCTGCCACATCCAGTCATGAATGGTGGTGGATAATTAAACAACTGACAGGAGGAAGAGGCTCCACAAATATCCCCATCCTCAATGATGGGGGAGCCCAGCACATCAGGGAAAATGACAAGGCTGAAGCATTTGCATTCATCTTCAGCCAGAAGTACCAAGTGAATGATCCATCTCGGCCTCCTCCTGAGGTCCCCAGCATCACAGATGCCAGTCTTCAGCCAATCCGATTCACTCCATGTGATAGCAAGAAATGGCTGAAGGCACTGGATACTGCAAAAGCTATGGGCCCTGACAATATTCCGGCAATAGTACTGAGGACTTCTGCTCCAGAACTAGCTGCGCCCCTAGTCAAGCTGTTCCAGTACAGCTACAACACTGGCATCTACCCAGCAATGCGAAAAATTGCCCAGGTATGTCCTGTCCACAAAATGCAGGACAAACCCAACCCAGCCAATTACCGCCCTATCAGTCTACTCTCAATCATCAGCAAAGTGATGGAAGAAGTCATCGACAGTGCTATCAAGCAGCACTTGCTCAGCAATAACCTGTTCATTGACGGTCAGTTTGGGTTCCGCCAGGGCCACTCAGCTCCTGACCTCATTACAGCCTTGGTCCAAACATGGACAAAAGAGCTGAACACAAGAGGTGAGGTGAGAGTGACTGCCCTTGACATCAAGGCAGCATTTGACCGAGTATGGCATCAAAGAGCCCTATAAAACTGAAGTCAATGGGAATCAGGGGGAAAACTCTCCGCTGGTTGGAGTCATACCTAGCACAAAGGAAAATGGTTGGCCTTCCCTACATCATAAAGGTCAGAAGTGGGGATGTTCGCTGCTGATTGCACAATGTTCAGCACCATTTGCGACTCCCCAGATACTAAAATAGCCTGTGGCCAGATGCAGCAAGACCTGGACAATATCCAGGCTTGGGCTGATAAGTAGCAAGTAACTTTCACATCACACAAGTGCCAGGCAATGATCATCTCAAACAAGAGAGAATCTAACCATCTCCCCTTGATGTTCAACGGCACTACCATTACTGAATCCCCCACTATCAATAACCTAGGGGTTACCATTGACCAGAATCTGAAACCGGACCAGCCACATAAATACTGTGGCTACAAGAGCAGGTCAGAGGCTGGGAATTCTGCTGTGAGTAACTCAACTTCTGACTCCCCAATGCCTGGTCCACCATCTACAAGGCACAAGTCAGGAGTGTGATGGAATACTCTCCACTTGCCTGGATGGGTGCAGCTCCAACAACCCTCAAGAAGCTCGACACCATCCAGGACAAAGCAACCCGCTTCAGTGGCACCCCATCTACCACCTTCAACATTTACTCCCTTCACCACCAACGCACAGTGGCAGCGGTGTGTACCTTCTACAAGATACACTGCAGCAACTCACCAAGGTTCCTTCGACAGCATCTTCTACAACCTGGAAGAACAAGGGAAGCAGTTGCATGGGATCACCACTTGCAAGTTCCCTTCCAAGTCACACACACCATCCTGACTTGGAACTATATTGCCTTTCCTTCATTGTCGCTGGGTCAAAATCCTGGAACTCCCTTCCTAACAGCACTGCATCCCAAAGATTGCAGGGGTTCATGAAGGCAGCTCACCACCAGCTTCTCTAGGGCAATTAGGGATGGGCAATAAATGCTGGCCTGGCCAGCGATGCCCACATCCCATGAACGAAAAAATAATTTTAAAAATTAAACACAATTTGCTGTGTAAGTTTAATTCATTCTGGGTTATATTCTTGACACACTAAGTATCACATTCACACTCAATTTCTGTCTGCATTGCATATAAAAAGTGGAGTTTTAAAAAAATTCATTCTTGGGATGTGAGCACTGCTGGCAAGACTGGCATTTATTACCCCTCCGTAATTGCCCTTCAGGTGGTGGTGGTGAGCCACCTTGTTGAACTGCTGCAGTCATAGAGAGATACAGCACCGAAACAGGCCCTTTGGCCCATCGAGTGCGCACCGACCATCAACCACCCATTTATACTAATCCTACATTAATCCCATTTTCTCTCTCACATCCCCACCTTCCCTCAATTCTCCTACCACCTACCTACACTAGGGGCAATTTATTTTTACAATGGCCAATTCACCTATAAACCTGCAAGTCTTTGGCATGTGGGAGGAAAACGGAGCACCCGGAGGAAACCCACATGGTCACAGGGAGAACTTGCAAACTCCGCACAGGCAGTACCCTGAACCGAACCCGGGTCGCTGGAGCTGTGAGGCTGCGGTGCTAACCACTGCACCACTGTGCCGCCCCTTGGGTAGTACACCAACAGTGCTAGGAGCAGTTTGTGACAACTGAGTGGCTTGCTGTGCCATTTCAGAGGGCAGTTAAGACAACTACATTGCTGTGGGTCTGGAGTCACATGTAGGCCAGGTAAGAATGGTAGATTTCCTCCCCTGAAGGACACGAGTGAACCAGATGGGTTTTTTTTTTTTTTACAACAATGTGGTAGTTCATGATTATTAATGAGACTAGCATTTTCTTCCAGATTTATTAATTGAACTTAAATTCCCCCAGCTGCCATGGAGGGATTTGAACTCATGTCTCTCGAGCATTATTCCAGGCTTCTGGATTACTAGTCCAGTAAAATGCTGCCATCCCCACATTTGCATTGCTAAATGATTGTGAATATAGTGAAGGAATTTTCCTCCACACAAGATCAGGGGGCAGGTTTATTCAACCTTGCCCGTCTAAGAGCGAAGTCCAAAGTACGGAAAGTCCTCATCAGAGAACTCCTCTTTGCTGACGATGCTGCTTTAACATCTCACACTGAAGAGTGCCTGCAGAGTCTCATCGACAGGTTTGCAGCTGCCTGCAATGAATTTGGCCTAACCATCAGCCTCAAGAAAACGAACATCATGGGGCAGGACGTCAGAAATGCTCCATCCATCAATATTGGCGACCACGCTCTGGAAGTGGTTCAAGAGTTCACCTACCTAGGCTCAACTATCACCAGTAACCTGTCTCTAGATGCAGAAATCAACAAGCGCATGGGTAAGGCTTCCACTGCTATGTCCAGACTGGCCAAGAGAGTGTGGGAAAATGGCGCACTGACACGGAACACGAAAGTCCGAGTGTATCAGGCCTGTGTCCTCAGTACCTTGCTCTACGGCAGCGAGGCCTGGACAACGTATGCCAGCCAAGAGCGACATCTCAATTCATTCCATCTTCGCTGCCTTCGGAGAATACTTGGCATCAGGTGGCAGGACTATATCTCCAACACAGAAGTCCTTGAAGCGGCCAACACCCCCAGCTTATACACACTACTGAGTCAGCGGCGCTTGAGATGGCTTGGCCATGTGAGCCGCATGGAAGATGGCAGGATCCCCAAAGACACATTGTACAGCGAGCTCGCCACTGGTATCAGACCCAGCGTCCGTCCATGTCTCCGTTATAAAGACGTCTGCGAACGCGACATGAAATCGTGTGACATTGATCACAAGTCGTGGGAGTCAGTTGCCAGCATTCGCCAGAGCTGGCGGGCAGCCATAAAGACAGGGCTAAATTGTGGCGAGTCGAAGAGACTTAGTAGTTGGCAGGAAAAAAGACAGAGGCGCAAGGGGAGAGCCAACTGTGCAACAGCCCCGACAAACAAATTTCTCTGCAGCACCTGTGGAAGAGCCTGTCACTCCAGAATTGGCCTTTATAGCCACTCCAGGCGCTGCTTCACAAACCACTGACCACCTCCAGGCGCATATCCATTGTCTCTCGAGATAAGGAGGCCCAAAAGAAAAAGAAAGAAGAATAGTGCAGATATAAGAATTTAATACAAAAGTGTTAACCAGGGCACTAAGGTTAGTATATTGTGAAAATTAAACCCACAGATGTCAAAGAACTATGTTTTCTTCAAAATTAAAATAGCTGAGCAACTGAATAACTGAAAGAGAGATCACACTTGGTGAAACGTAAGGCAACTCATTGAAAGTGGTCCATTCGATGCATAAATAGAATTGCAGCTTAGATGGCTCAACAGGGTCAATAATGTGCCATGTGTCTGGTGCCTGAGCGCAGGTCAGAATTTTCATTCAATTGCAGCATGTCTCTCATGAAACAACGGAAATGCCAGGGCTGCAATGTCAGACATCAGCAGTCATTGAAGGGCTTCTGGCTGTGGGTTACGCACACAGTGGTGGTCTGACACAGGGGAAGGGGCACTGAAGTGTAATTACTTGTGTTTCCAATTTTAATGACAATTTCTTTTTAGCATCCATTCCAAAAGGACAAGGTTCAGCTGGAGTGCTGCATTATGGCCACCTAATCTGCAATGAAGTCAGGGCTGAATGAAACTTCCACATGCAGCTTGTTTCATAGGCTCTCAGCTCACTCTGCACTCACCACCTGTATCAGGGAGCACTGACTGGCTCAGATGTGTTACAGGCCTCAGGCTTCATGCCCAATTTTCCAGAAAGTGGGCACTCCTGGACAATGGGTGCAATGCCATCATATCAACCACCTCAATGAGAAATGCCAATGGCTTCACCAGTCATAATCCAATTGGCAATAGTACTATGAAATGTGTTACTTTTAGCTTAAGAAATTGTTCTCAGAACAGATTAGACAGACCCAGGGAAACTAGCCACACCTCTAACCAAGTTATTCCAGTATAGCTACAACACTGGAACATACACTGCAAAGTGGAAAATTGCCTAATGTTCTGTCCACAAAAAGCAGAATAAATCCAATTCAGTCAATTTCCACCCCACCAGCCTACTCGCAATCATCAGCAAAGTAATGGAAAGTGCCTTCTTCAGTGCTATCATGCAGCACTTAATTACCAATAATCTGCTCAAGGATACTGTTTGGGCTCCACCAGGACCATTCAGCTCCAGCCCTCATTTACAGCTTTGGTCCAAATATGGACAAGAGAGTTGAATTCTAGAGGCGAGGTGAGTGTGTCACGGACATCAAGGTAGCATTTGACCAAGTGTGGCATCAAGGAGCCCTAGCAAAATTGAAGTCAATGGGAATTGGGGGAAAATGTTCCACTGACAGAAGTCATATATAAAAAAGGACCAAGAGCAGGATTGAACTTGAGCACAATTTTCTATACAGATCAGCAGTTTGCTGACACTCACTGCCTCAAACATAGAAGCAGAAGTATGCCATTTAGCCCCTCAAGCCTGTTCCACCAATCAACAAGATCATAGCTGATCTGTGACCTAACTCCATATCCCAGTTTTTTCCCCATCAAATCAAATCACCCCTTAAACTTCTAAATTCCAGGGAATACAACCCTAGTTTGTAATAATCTCTTCTCATAGTTTAACCCTTCGAGTTGAGGTATCATTCTAGTAAATCTACACCGCACTCCCTCCAAGGTCAATAAATCCTTCCTATGGTGTGGTGCCAAAACTGCTCACAGTACTCCAGGTGTGTTCCAACCATGGCTTTGTTTGGCTGAAATATGACTTCTCTCCCCTTTTATTCTATTCTTCTAGATATAAAGTCCAGCATTCCATGAGCCTTTTTGATTATTTTCTCTATCTATTCACAATATTTTATTGTGTACCTGGACCCCCAAGACTATTTGAACCTTCACTATTTCTAGCTTTTCACCATTTAAAAAGTAGTCTGTTCTATCCTCTTTAGGTCCTAACATTTGCCTACATTGAAATCCATTTGCCACAGCTTTGCCCACTTAATTTATCAATAGTTCTTTGTAATTTTACATTTCCATCTACACTGCTTACACTGCCATGTATCTTTGTGTCATTAGGAAATTTGGATATGTAGCTTTCTACCCATCATCTAAGTTAATAAATACAGTGAATAGTTGAGGTCCCGACACAGATCTTGTGGGATGCCACTAGTCACATCCAATCAATTAGAGCATCTGCCCATTATCCCTACGGTCTCCTTCCAATCAGTAAATTTCCTAACCAGGTCAATAATTTGCCTTTAATTCCATGATCTTCAACTTTAGCTAACAGTCTCTTATGAAGGATTTTATCAAATGCCTTCTGAAAGTCCATTTAAATAACATCTATAGACAATCCCCTGTCCACTACTCTAATCATCTCTTCAAAAATTCTAACAGATTTGTCAGGCATGACTTACCCGGTACAAATCCATGCTGGCTCTTTCTGATCAGCTGAAAATGTAAGGTATTCTGTCACCTTATCGTTAATTATAAACTTGAACAATTTCCCAATGACAAATGTTAGGCTAACTGCTCTATAATTCCCTGGTTTTCCTCTGTCACCTTTCTTAAAGAGCTGCATGGCATGCACAATTTTCCAATCTAAGGGAACAGCTCCTAAATCGAGAACACTTTAGAAGATTATAGTTAGGGTATCTACAATATTCTCAGCTCTTTACTTTGAAACCCTGGATGGAAACCATCTGATCTGAGGATCTATGACTCTTTAATGCCATTAATTTCTTCATTACTGTTACCTTGGTTACAATAATTTTGTTGAGTCCCCATCCCCAAATCAATAATAGTTTTCCTTGGGATGTCTGGCATGTTGACCTCTTCCTCTAGTGTAAATACTAGTGCAAATAATTATTCAGCACATCTGCCATTTCCTTATCATTGACAACATCATGGTTATCAGTTTTCAAGGGGCCCACCTTGTTTCTGACCAGTCTCTTTTTCCCTAATGTGGTTGTAAAACATTTAGTGTTGATTTTGATATTCCTTGCAAGTTTCTTTCCATACTCCCTTTTTGTAGCTCTTACTATTCACTTTGCCCCATACTTTGCTGCTTTTTGTATCTTTCCCATTAGATTGGATCTGTGCTATTTTTTGCATTTTTTATGCTTTTCCTTTTAGTTTTATATTGTCTCTTACCTCGTTAGTTGTCCATTGTTGTCTTTTACATAGGGGTATAAACCCTTTAGGGGTTTAAGCTGGTTCTGTATCACGTTAAATTCATTTTTGATTGATCTTACATAATTTTACCCATTAACAGATTTGCCCAGTTTACTGTCAACAGCCTCTGTCTCATTCCATTGAAGACAACCTTACCTTAATCTAGAATCTTAGTAGCTGCTTCACACTTCTCCCTTTCAAACGTTACATATTGTGATCACTATTTGATCAATGTTTACATACCATTCGGCTGTAAACTAAATCTGCCTCATGATTAAATCTAATATGGCCTGCCTTCTTGTTGGTTTTGGGACATACTATTTCAGAAAACTGTGCTGGACACACTCAAGAAACTAGCACAAAGGAAGACAGTTGTTGGAGGCCAATCATCCCAGCCCCAGAAGTTCCTCTGGACAATGTCCTAGCCCCAAACATCTTTAGCTGCTTCATTAATGATCGTCCCTCCAACAGATGGTCAGAAGTCACGGATGATTGCATGGTGTTCAGTGTCATTTGCAACTCTACAAACACTGAAGCAGTCCATGTCCATATGCAGCAAGACCTGGTAAACATTCAGGTTTGGGTGGATAAGTGGCAAGTAACATTTGCACCATACAAGTGCCAGGCAATGACCATCTCCAACAAGAGAAAGTCTAACCATCTCCCCTTGATATTCAATGGCATTACTACCACCTAATCCCCCACCAACATCCTGGAGAGTCACCATTGACCAAAACTTAACTGGACCAGCCACATAAATAATGTGGCTACAACAGCAAGTATTCTGGCTTGAGTGACTCATCTCCTGTCTCCCAAAAGACTGTCCACCAGCTACAAGTGTGATGGAATACTCTCCGCTTGCAGCTCCAACAACACTCGAGAAGCTCCACACCAGCCAGGACAAAGCAGCTTGCTTGATTGGCACCCCATCCACCACCTTAACAATCACTCCCTCCACCACCAGCTCACCATGGCTGCAGCGTGTACCATCTACAAGATTCACAGAAGCAAATTGCCAAGGTTTCTTTGACAGCACTTCCCAAACCCGCAATCTCTACCATGTGGAAGGACAAGGGCAGCAGTCGCATTGGAGGACGACCACCTGAAAATCCCCTTCCACGTCTCACACCATCTTGACTTGGAAATACATCACCATTCCTTCATCACTGGAATTCTGAAATCCTGGAATTCCCTATCAAATAGCACAGTGGGTGCACCTATACCACATGCACTGCAGCAGTTCAAAAAGGGGCTCACCATCACCTTCTCGAGGGCAATTTAGGGATGGACAATAAATGCTGGCCTTGCCAGCGACTCCTTTGTTTTACACACTGGTGGCATTGAGCTCTTACTTTTAAAAATATACTCTCTTTCTGCAGCTGCTGGTGTGAACTGAATAGCTCAAGCCAAAGGTTAGGAAATCGCAATATTTCACATGTGCAGCAGGAGTCCCAGAATACCAACTAACATCTCTTGTCCCTTAGAAGCAACAGCTCATTGTAATTTCTCATCATTCAGTTCATTACGATTACTGCTATTGTACACAAGTGATATTCAGGGTGATCAACTGGGTAACATTAACAATGGGCCAACGCTGTCTGGAATCACACCTTTAAACCCCAATCTAAACTCTTTCTACAGGAGCAGCAGTGGAGGTATTACAATATATAGGAAATTAAACTTCCTGACCAAAATGATTCTACCTGACTGCTCCAACTGTCAGTATATTGAACTGCTGTCAAGGAAATTTACTAGTTTCAGTAAAAAAAATCCCCTAGAGCTGTTTTTCACAGGTTATTAGTGTTATGTTTATTTCATGAAGAGTCTGCACCTTATTAGTAAATGGACAGCCCTGTGATGTATGTAACAAAATCCCTGCCAACAACACTGCAGAGCCCTTTATTAAAAGTTTGTTAATGAATCTGCTGAATGTTCAGAAATTTAATAAGCAGTACAGTAATAATCTGAATAATTACAGTAATATAGCTGGGTGGGGACTACATGATAGAGGTGCTTTACAGCAACCTGTACATTTGATGGGTTTATAATATGGGTAGAGCTGACATTCTCTCGCTCTCAAAGAATTCGCATATGAGGCTAGTTGAAACAGCATACAAGAACTATTTAACTTGAAAACATAGCACAGTACCCTGGTAGCATGTTACAGATTTTTCCATCAAAAAGGAGAAAGTATCGCACAAAGGCAACACAGAAAAACAATTATAAATCATGGAATGCTCATTTCTTAGCTACTAGTAACACAGGCCAGCATTCCACCTTGCCCAACAAGGCAAGGGACAATAGCATACTGCAGTCAAAGTCATAGAAGGTATTGTTGATAACTCTGACCAGGGCAGTCTCTGAAGCTATGAGGAAGTTAGCAAAACAGCTGCATAAATTCAAGCAGCAAGCTGTGGGTGAGAGAAGCCTGGAGCTAGGAGGCGATGACAAGCTCAAGGACATAAACAAAGTAACTTGCTCTAGTAATAAGAAAGGTAGGAAAATGGCAGAACAACGTCCTTGATGAAGCCAGACATCATGACCTGAGTTTGTATTCTGACCTTTTGAGTGACGACACTTCAAGAAGTCCTTCATTGGCTACAAAGCGCTTTGAGACCTCTGGTGATCGTGAAAGGGGCTATATAAATGATTTTTTTTTAATGACCACCAAGACAAGCTGAAAAGAGTTTGCTTTACCCTGACAGGCACAGGGTCTGGAAGTTTAAGAAGGGATTAGTAGGTGCACTTGGACTCCTAAAGACACAGGTCAGAGAAACCTCAATAGATTCCCATCCATTCTGGAAAATGAAACCCAGTTATGAATGACTCTTACTTTTGGACTCCGTGGGCTGAATTTTATGGGGACAAAAGTGGACGGGTATGGAGGCGTGGGGGGACATAAAATCAGGACAGGGCACATCGGACAGGAAATCTGAAGTCGTGATATCGCATCCGGATTTTCGGCATGACTTCAATCATGGCGGACGGAGGTCCAACATCAACATGGAGGGAAGGTAATTAAGATACTTTAGAGGTCAATTGAAAGTGATTTTATTCAGCTGTTGCAATTTTATTAACAGTGCACAGGTCTCACGGGGCTTCAGAATCTTGACCCCTTCAAGGAAGTGAAATAGAGGCAACACAGCATGGCTGTCTGGAAGGGGAGGCCATCAGAAGGGCAACCATCGAGCGCCTGGAAGGGCTCCGAAGCGAGGGCTGACCTTAGTACATCAAGCATGAGGGGAAGGTGTGCTCCGCTGCAGGGAGGGGGGGGGTCAATACAAGGAGGGAAATGGACAAGTGACACCTGGTGAAAGATCATAAGTGGGGGCATCAAGAGAGGGGCACTGGCAGGGAAGGACTGCCTTTCAGGGAGAGACCACTTATCATGGGTCTCATTCGCCCAGGCTTCGGGAACTCTGTTGAAGCCGAGTCGCTCCTGAGCGGGGAAGGAGGGCCAGGCACCTGCAGTGGCACCGCAACTGCCTATGAGCCCACAGGACAGTCCTCAGCTGCCTCCAGATGCGGAACAGAGAGGGAGAGACCCAGGGGACTTGGTGGGAATGCAATGCCAGTGAAGGTCACGGCCATGCTGAACGTCTACATTACTGGATCATTCCAGGAATCCACAGGGGACATATGCGGAATTTGGCAGTTTGTAGCACATCAGGACATCCAGGTGGTCACCAATGCCCTTTTCAGGACAGCCAGCAACTACGTGCGCTTCAGAACTGATCCCAACTCATAAGCTGAGAGAAGACCATTGGTTTCAGGGCCATTGCTGGTTCCCCCATTAACTGCATGCATATGGCCATCAAGGTGCCAGCAGCCTTCAGCAACAGGAAGGGCTTCCACTCCCTCAATTTTCAACTGGTTTGCGACCACTGTGAACAGATCACGCAGGTCTGTGCATGATTTCCAGGAAGTTGCCACAATGCCTACATTTTGAGGTAGTCCCAGACGCCTGAACATTTCCTGCCTCCCACTAGCCTTCAGGGATGGATCCTTGGAGACAACAGCTACCCACTGAGGACATGGCTGCTGACTCCTGTGGGGAATCCACACACTGATGCAGAGGAGAGATGCAACACCTGCCACGGGATAATGCGAGTAGCCATCGAGCAGTCCATTGGTCTGCTGAAGATGAGATTCAAGTGTCTGGATCGGTCTGGAGGAGCCTCCAGTGGGCCTTGGGGAGGGTCTCACGTATCGGTGTGGTTTCCGGTGTGCTGCACAACCTTTCCCTATAGAGGAGGGAGCTAATGAGCAATGAGGAAAGTGAACAGTGGGATGCCTCCTCAGACAATGATGATGTGGAGCGAACAATGGGCACACTTGGCCAGATGACAGGCCCCAGGGGCAACACGAGATTGGACATGAGGGACATGCAAGGGAGGCTTTTGATACCCTGATGCATTCTAGTTTCATTTTATCCCTTATGGCCCTTGTACCTTTTCCAATAAAGCTCTTCCTTTATGCAGCCATCTTTCAGCCTTCCTTCCTTAACAATGCAATGCTTTTTTGAACATTCACACAGAGCAGTTCTGGTGAGGCTCCAGAGTTGACCCCTCACAGCATCTTCAATCGACTCCAGCCTCTTCATGCAGTCAGGGTTGCAGCGAAGGACTAAACCCTTGATGCAGGAGAAAGGGAGGGAGTCCATGCCTAGCAGTAAAGATTTCTTTACATGTGTTATATCGATTGACAATGTGATCAAAATCAAGCAAAGATCCTTGAAGACCCAGTCATTCTATATGCACTTAACTCTCTTACATGTACCCCTACGCCATGCTGCCCCTGCGCTGTCTGCTGACCATGTTGCCCCATGGCTATGGATGACCTTGGCGGTCATCCTTGGGATGCCTTGGGCCTGGAAAGCCTCCACATGCTGCGGTCCTCCTGCACAGAAGTAGTACCACCCTCTTTCGGCAGGGACGTAGGAGGAGCTGGCGACACTGGCAGGGGGACAGAGGCGCTGGTGTCTGCACCAAGTGCACCCTGACAGGAATCCCCAGCTGCAGGGAGGTACACACTGCTCTTTCCTATCAAGGCAGACCTACCTCCCTAGAGGTCCCCTGTTCTCTCACCCTGCCACTGTTGTCTTGTGGCCATGGCGAGGACGAGGGTATGGAGGTCTGCACGAATGTCGTTTTTCATCACAGCCACCGATCTGTCAATGGAGGAGGCCACTTGTGCACCAGAGACAATGCTGAGCTCAAGGTTTGAATGGACTCCTCCATCGACCGCACTCAGGCACACATAGCCTCTGGTATCTCTGCCCTTGTCTCCAAGGATCCATCCCTGAAGGCTGGGACGGGAGGCAGGAAAGGCATCTGGGACTACTTGGGGACAGACATTTTGGAGAAGGGTGTTCCAGGAACTGAGTCAATCTGACAATTCCACTATACCAGGTCATTGTTTCTAAATGAGGTTCATTGTACAAAAGGCAAAAATGACAGAATTGCTAACTTCATTTTCTACAACCTTCTGAATAAAGCAGATGTCACTGCAGTTCCAGCATTTCCCTTGTAGCTGCCAATACCAGAGGCACGTCATGAGCCTGGGGCTCAGCACAGGCCCGCCTTCCCACAGGCCTCAGGCGGGAGAGGCCAGGGCTGCTGCAGCCTCGGTCAGCTGCTCGGGCGCGTATTTGCTGTGTCCACCATCTAAAGTCGTGTGAAAACCCACCAAAGGTGCATTTAACAACATTGGTGGAGGGTGGAGTAGTATGAGGTGCTGCTGGGTCCTCTGAGGCTCCTTCCTCCACCTCAGAGGTGGCGAGCGACGCCGTGGATTCCAGTGTTCTCTGCTGTGTCACAGCTTGACCTGCGTGACAGAACAAAGACATGTAAGGGTCAAAGGCATGCCCTACCTCCATAGCAAAGGCCCCAACGATGCAGACTCTGTGCACTGTATGCCTTATGAGCAGCAAGGCTCCATCATGGCAGATGCTGCATTGTGCCCCATGGAGACCTTACTTACTGGGAAGGTGCTCGTCTCTCCGTCTGCAATGCTACATCCATCATTTGGGCCAGTCAGTCTATGGCCTCCTCCTCCATCGGCATGAGCAGCTGGAGTAAGGGACCCCCACCTCTAGTTTTCACACAGTCCCTATGATTATGTGCCATCTTCTCCTTCAGACAGAGGGAAGGGAGATGTTGGACCTCTAGCATCAATCTCAACAAAACAGGCCTCCGGCAGTCTAGTTGTCACCAATGGGGGCACACAGATGCCTCCTGCATGTAGTTCCCCACCACCGCAACCCCCCGCCCCCAAGGGAATCTCGCAACATTGCACTAAAGCAGGAGGCCTCATTTAATTGCCACCATGACAAGTCACTGGCTGCCACATGGCATCCCTTGTCCCATGCCTGGCAGTGGGCGGGTTGATCACTCTTCTCCCAACGCACTCTGGTACTTTGTGGATGCAAGGCCCAAGTGGATGAAGGCATTAAACGACTCACTTTTGCAGTCCAGATGAGGTCACTGAGCTGCTTGCAGCACTGTACCCATGTATGTGGAGTAACACTGCAGCTGCTGACCTCCTCAGCCATCTGCAGCCATTCCTGCTTGAGTGGCAGATCTCTTCCTCCCATCTCTCAGGAACAGTATGTTCCTCCTATCACTAACACCCTGAAGGAGAACCTGGAGGGAGGCATCAGTAAAGCATGGGACTGCACGGGGTCCCCAGTTGGCCATTTATTGAGAATTGCTGCTAACTCCTCCTCTTCCAGGCCTTGCAAGTGCAGAATGCACTGCAGGCCTGGGCAGCCCTTCAATATGGCTGCTTTAACTGCTAAGGCGTCAGCTGATGCCTTGCTCCCTGCCTCTGGGTTCGACCCCGACAACGTAATTGCACTTGGGGCCCATTTCATTAGGGTTAATTGGCCAGCCGCCACTAAATCGTATGCGGCCGGCTATTACTGCCCCCGGCATGGATTGTGTCCACCATTTCCCCGACAGCAAGACCAGCACCTCAAAAATAAAATGTCTTGTCTTTTCACTATTGGGAAAATTTCAGTCATCTGGTTCGGCGGTTTACGTTCACCCATTGAAACACTTGGCTTTATCATCTCTCTTTTCCATATTAAGAATGGACTAATCATTATTGCAGCTAACACCCAGCCGAATTAATTTAAAAAGGAAGTGTTCTACCAAGATTATCACAGTATTAGGTAATAGATTGACATTAATATCCTGGGCCTTCACAGAGACATCAGAAAGTAGCTACTTTATGCCTAACTGCATACATTCTGTTTGCTCTAATGAAGAAGCTAAAAAGGAATTTTAACATGAGCCGCATTTTGATTGTTTACATTTTAGAAGTTTTTATTTTTCTTAAGATTACAAATTCCATGTCATTTGAACTAAATGATAGTAAACATGAACCAGTGGAGAATTGAAGCAAATCTCAGCCATTCATGGTCCTATTCGAATGAATAACGTCTGAACAACCACCATCCATTTCACAGATGAGTAAAAATATCGAGCTGCAAATCAGAGTTACAACTGGAAGAGCAATGAGCAGTAATTAGAAGTGAAGTGCTGCATTATTACAGTGCAAAGATTCAGGGCAGGAAAGCAATAAATCCTCTCAGCAGTCGTGCAAGACATATATTCAGGATCAAAGCATCTTATGCCACGGAACCTTCGATTGAATAATGTAGACAGAAGTATAGTGGATGATATATACTGACATATTAAAACTCTTGAATCAAATAAAATTGTTTTGTAACGCAATGTCCAGACTTAAATCAACAGTAAGTTACTTGATTGAAACATACAAGATCCTGAGGGGTCTTGACAGGGTGGATGTGGAAAGGATGTTTCCCCTTGTGGGAGAATCTAGAACCAGGGGTCCCTGTTTAAAAATAAAGGGTCGCCCATTGAAGACAGAGATGAGGAGACATTTTTTCTCTGAGGGTCATGAGTCTTTGGAGCTCTCTTCCTGAAAGGGCGCTGGAAACAGAGTCTTTGAATATGTTTAAGGCAGAGGTAGATGGATTCTTGATAAGCAAGGGGGTGAAAGATTATCGGGGGTAGGTGGAAATGTGGAGAAATCAGTTCAACCATGAACTTATTGAATGACGGAGCAGGCTCAAGAGGACGAGGGCCCTACTCCTGCTCCTAATTCGTATGTTCGTACACTTCAGAGAAGTGCTTCACTGGCTCCTTGGGACAGCCTCAAGTCATGAAAGACATGCAAGTCTTCTGAGCACTGACCATCAACAACAACAACTTATATTTTTAGAATGCCTTTAGCATAATAAAACATCTCAAGGCACTTCACAGGAGCATTATAAAACAAAGTATGACACCAAGCCATATAAGGAGATATTAGTTCAGATAACCAGAAACTTGGTCAAAGAGGTAGGAGTTTTAAGGAGAGTCTGAAAGGAGCAGAGCGAGGCAGAGAGGTGTAGAGGGGGTATTCCAGAACTTGCGGGCTAGGCAACTGAAGGTGCGGTCACCAATGGTGCAGCAATTAAAATCAGGGATGTACAAGAGGCCAGAATTAGAGGAGCACAGATATCTCAGAGGTTGTGGGGCAGGAGGAGATTACAGAGATAGGGAAGGGCAAGGCCAAGGAGGGATTGAAAACAAGGATGAGAATTTTATCAAGACATTGCTTAACCAGGAGCCAATGTAGGTTGGCAAGCAAGGGTGATAGGGAAATGGGACTTAGTGAGGGTTAAGACATGGGCAGCAGAATTTTGGACAACCACAAGTCAGGAAAAAGCAAATTCTATCAATGCAAGATTTGAAACATATCCTATTTGGAGAATAGACTGATAATAAATGCAAGCTACATTGATGAGGTCACAGGCAAAACAACTGCTCCCTTCCCAACACTGCTATAAATATTGGCTATTTTCAGGTACTTTATACAACTAGTCCCACTGTACAGAGCTGGAAGAACAGAGTTTGTGTCTGTACTCAGCCCAACACCATGTTCAGCAATGCATTCAATACCTTTGCCTTTGAGATGAAGGCATGAGCTGAATGTATCAATACTAACTTTGTGACTTACTCAGGAAAGTAATATTCAGACCTAAAACAATTCTTACTCCCACAACATTTCCAAGATGGCAAATAGTCCCATGCAGAGTGATTCACCTACCCGAAAATGATGGAACAATGATAAAAGTGATTTTTCCCCCTTACAAAAACAATGACTAAACCTACTGCATATTTATACATTACGCAACAGTGCAACACCCACTTTCTTCTAAGCATGAGGTAGCTTTTCAGAAGAATTTAAATGACTTCCAGCAACATGGATATTTGACTTCTTTGCACTCACATAGTGAACTGGATATGGCACTGATCTTCCTTACACACTTTCAATTCCTCTTTTTACTGCGATTATTAAAGAACATTTTTAAAGAAACATGCAGATCTTCAAAGTGTTTCCATTAGGGACTCTCCAGATAGGCAAACACTTCTGATCCAAAACAGATTTTCAGAGTTAATTGGTCTCAACCAGGACAGCAGCAGGCTCTCAGCTTTAATTGGTATATCACAAGACAGCGGAATTAGCCAGGATTTCCCTGATTGCGACTGAATCCAGATGAAGTGTCGATGTCAAGTGAGGACTAGATTAGATTTGGCTCGAATGCACCCTGCATCAGAAGAGCCATCAATATCCAATGCCACAGCTGCCACACATTGAGCAACCAGTTGGCTGAGATACCAGAGGGTGCTCAACTTACTTGAAATATATCCCATATGTTAAAAAGAATGTGACAAAGGTAACCTGATATAACAAATGCAGACTACTGGTTTTAATTATATTCAATTTTATAACAAAAAGGCGAAAACAAGTAATCAGTCATTGCTGGTGACCAGATCTGGAACATGTAGCACTGTAATTGAGAGTCTAGGTACATGCACAAATACAGGGAAAAAAAGCATTTTTAAAATGCAGCTGTAACATTGTGAACTGTGCACATGGAACATTAGAGGTATTTTTGTAAAGGACATGTAGTGCACCTGGGAAAGATGCCTTAATTGGCATAAATTTTCCTTCATTTTGCATAAAGTAGATTTTCATAGCAGGATTTGTAAAAGCACGAGATTGCGGGCCAGAATATTTTGCAAACTGTTATTGGGGAGACAGGACAGTCATGAAGGCCACATGGTGTTTGTCACTATTGCATTACACATAAGATACGTGAAGATAAAGGTAAATTATATTGTTTTGCCATAGTATGTGGGAGATAAATAAAGAGATTTGCTAAACACTTTAACAGCCACTCTGCTTTTCTAAACATTCACCTCAAACTTAATGGTTCTTCAAACACCCAAATTCACTGTTTGGCAGTAGTGGGGGGGGGGGGGGGGGTGGTGCGGATGGGAGAAAGCGAGTCAGCTTCTAGACAAAGATTTATTCCATGCTTCTTGGCATTGAATGAAAGCTTTGTGGAAGGCCTGCAATGCACCCAGCACTTCACTGTGCATGCCCATCAAACTTTCTCTGTAGGCTGCCCCAGAGTCCTCATCGGAGTCCTTAGCAGCAGAACTAGTTTGCAATCTCACTCTCCAGTGCGCTGGTGCCTGCACCATCCTTGGCCCCGACCCTGGCGGCAGCACACTCATACACTCATGCCCATGTGTCTTACCCTGTGCATTTACCACCTGTATACTATCTTCTAAGATACACACACTGTCAGCATCGGAGCTGGTGGCCACTCTTGTGTAATTTAGTGATGGTCGACCTTCATCATCAATTTTTTCTTGCTGTTCCTCCACTGCCTGGCTTGACTGCAGTTCTTGGGCATCTGAAAAGGAGACGGGCACAAAGGCAAGGTCATGTTGAGGGATGGCAGGTGCAGAGTAAGAGGTGCATTCTTACACCATCTGCAACTTGTAAATCAGAAGAGAGTGTGGGATGAGGGGCAGGTGGGATGTGAGGAGGAGGATTAGGTATGAGAATACTGTCATCTTTGATGGTTTCAGCTGCTCCTCTGACCACAGCCTCATCAATGACCATCCCAATAATGGCCAGCATGGTCTCCTCGATAGGTGTTAGGTCCTGCAGACACACCTGTCTCCTTCTGGTTAACTCCAGCTGCCTTCATTTCTGTGCCACCTTGTCCTGCAAGAGAGCGGGAAGTGCATGCGTGTGGTGCACTATATTTGGGTGATGTGATTGTCATGATTGAATAGCTGGCAGTATGTGAAATCTGTAAGATGTAGGTGTGAGTCTTGCAGCAGTACTAAGTGTGCGAGGCTGCAGTGAAGTGCATGAATGACAGGTACAAGTCCCGATTAATTGAGTTTGTTGGTAGGTGAGCGATAGAGGTGTGGTGAATTGAGCAGTGTCCGAGGCTAGTAGAGCAGTAGGTAGGATATGGCATTTGACATTACATTCACTGATAACCACTCATATGAGGTCATTGAACTTCTTGCTGCACTGTATCCAGGTCCTCAGGGCTTGTCTCCTGGCACTGAACTTCATGACTATTTACTCCTACTGCCTTATGAGTCTGTATTTGGAGGGCCTCCTGGCCCACTGGCGATACAGGACATCTCTTCTCCTTTCCACCTCCTCCACCAAGGCTACCAATGCAGCATCCGTTTCAAAGGCTATCAAATGTAGCTCCTGGTTTATTTAGTCAGCTCCATGCACAAGTGACTGGTTAAAAAGTGTTAATGAACATGCAAATAGCGAATCACTATCTACAGCAACAATGCATTAAATAATGTTAAATGCGGCTCAGCAGCAGTCAACAAAGAGTCAATTACAGCTTTTTTTGAAAAAAAAGACTTGTATTCACATGACGCCTTTCACAACCAGCGGACGTCCCAAAGCACTTTACAGCCAATAAAGGACGTTTTTGAAGTGTAGACACGGTCGTCATTTAGGAAATGTGGCAGCCAATTTGCACACAAGCTCCCACAAAAGGCAATGTGATAATGACCAGATAATCTGGGCTGAATTTTCCCAATTTAGAAAATTTTCATGAGATGGGACCATTTGTGGATCCCAATCCTGCTCAATTCCACAGTGCGCCCTCTGGCTTAATTTTATGGGAGGCAGTCAATTAGCAGGCCACCTCGGATTCTCTGTCCAATTAGGGACAGTGAGCGGGTTCTGGAGGCAAGAGTTTGATACATCACAGACCATTGCTAAGGCAGCCTTCACAGTCTCACCAGTGAGAGCGCTGCTTAGGCCCAAGCAACAGGAACTCAAGGGAGGCGTCATCTTTACCAGGGGAGTAGCTGCCACTGCACCTTTCCCAGCAATGTTAGAGACATTCGTCTCCAGGAGATCCTGGTGCAGTGGCGAGCCTCTGACCTGGGCACATAGCATCCTTGCCATTTTTTGCAGGTGCACATTTAAAATCCTTCAAGTCAATCACATCTCTGACCTCCTGCCATGTAGCCACCTCTTCTAAGTTGCCGTGGTGCTGACAAAAGGGTGTCCATGTGACGCTCGGAAGATTGCATTGCCAAGGTAAAACTGGCACTAATTGGCTCATTAAATACCTTAATTGGATTTCCGCCACTCCTGGGAGGGTTGGCATCACTGTTATGAACCCAGCTCCAGGAAGAGCATGAGGAGCTGGGAACAAGTCAAGCAGTCGACCCGACCCTTTTTTCCCAATTTTCCCAGCTGCCCCAACCCCTTTAAAGCTGTCTCCACGGGGTGGGGAATATTGTGCCCTCTGATTTTGATTGAGGGATAAATATTGGCCAGCACACTGGGATAACTCCCCTGCACTTCTTCAAAATAGTGCCATGGGATCTTTTACATCCACCTGAGAGGGTAGACGGCACCTCTGTTTAACGTCTCATCCGAAAGTCTGCACCTTTGACAGTGCAGCTCTCCCTCAGTACTGCACTGGAGTGACAGTCTTGATTTTTGTACTCAAGTCCTCGAGTGGGACTTGAACCCACAACCTTCTGACTCAGGAGAGATCACTACTAGAGGGCTTTAAACTAAACAAGGGGGGAGAGGGATCAAGCTTGGGTAGATGTAACAAATCAAAAGGAAGAGTCAAGGCAGAAGAGCAGAATAGTAATATGGGAAATGAAGGTCAGAGAATGGCAGGAAGGGACAGAGAGAAAAAACCTCAGACCACATCAACAGTCAAGACTAGATGTTACAAAGATAACATGTAGCATTCATAACATAGCAGATGAACTGATAGTGCACATTGAAGTAAATAAATATGATCTGATAACCATTATGGAGATGTGGCTGCAGGATGACCAGGATTGGGTCCTGAATATTGAGGGGTATATGACATTCATGAAGAATAGGAAGCTAGGTAAATGTGGAGGGGTAACACTGTTAATCAAAGATGGCATCGATAGTTAGAGATGACCTTGGTTCAGGAGATCAGGATGTAGAATCAGTTTGGGTGGAGATGAGGAATAGTAGGGGAAAAAAGTCACTAGTGAGAGTGGTCTACAGACCTCTAACAGTAATCACAATGTAGGACAAAGTATACAAGAAGAAATATTGGGTGCTTGTGATAAAGAGACAGCAATAATCATGGGTGATTTTAATCTACATAGAAACTGGAAAAATAAGATTGGCAATAGTAACCAGGATGATGAGTTCATAGAATGCTTTCGAGACTGTTTCTTAGCGCAGAATGTTCTGGAACCAAGCAGAGAGCACGTTATATCAGACTTGGTATTGTGTAATGTGACAGGATTAATTAATGACCTGAGAGTAAAGGCACCTCTAGGTAGCAGCGACCACAATATGATTGTAAAATTCATTCAGTTGATCAGTATTTTAAACCTAAATAAAGGACAACTATGTGGGCATGAAAGCTGAGCTAGCAGAAGTGAACTGAGTTACTAGGCTAGGAGGTAGATCAATAGAGAAGCAGTGACAGGCATTTAAGGGGATATTTCAGAATACTCAGAATAAGTATATTCCTACTATAAAGAAAAATTCTAAGGAGAGGACCCACCATCCATGGTTAACTAAAGAAGTTAACGAACGCATCAAACTTAAGGGAAAAACATATAATTGTGCAAAGATGAGGGTCAGGTCAGATGATTGGTCAGAGTATAAAGAACAGCAGAGAATGACTAAAAGGTTAATCAGGAGAAAGAAATTAGAGTATGAGAGGAAGCTAGCTAGAATGTAAAAACAGATAGCAAGAGTTTCTACAGGTTTTTAAAAAAGGAAAAGAGTAAGTAAAGTGAGTGTTGGTTCTTTGGAGAGCGAGAATTTTTTTTATTCGTTCATAGGATATGGGCGTCACTGACAAGGCCAGCATTTATTGCCCATCCCTAATTGCTCTGGAGAAGGTGGTGGTGAGCTGCCTTTTTGAACTGCTGCAGTCCATATGCAGTAGGTAGACCCACAGTGCTGTTGGGAAGGTAATTCCAGAATTTTGACCCAGCGACAGTGAAGGAACGGCGATATAGTTCCAAGTCAGGATGGTGTGTGGCTTGGAGGGGAACTTGCAGGTGGTGGTGTTCCCATGCAACTGCTGCCCTTATCTTTCTAGTTGGTAGCGTTTGTGGGTTTGGAAGGTGCTGTCTAAGGAGCCTTTGTGCATTGCTGCAGTGCATCTTGTAGATGGTACACACTGCTGCCACTGTGCATAGGTGGTGAAGGGAGTGAATATTTGTGGATGATGTGCCAATCAAGCGGGCTGCTTTGTCCTGGATGGTGTCGAGCTTCTTGAGTGTTGTTGGAGCTGCACCCATCCAGGTACGTGGAGAGTATTCCATCACATTCCCGAATTGTGCCTTGTAGATGGTGGACAGGCTTTGGCAAGTCAGGAGACTCCAGTTCAGTTTCTGATCAATGGTAACCCCCCAGGATGTTGATAGTGGGGGATTCAGTGATCGCAATGCCACTGAATGTCAAGGGGAGATGGTTAGATTCTCTTTTGTTGGTGATGGTCATTGCCTGGCTCTTGCGTGACGCAAATGTTAGTTCCTACTCATCAGCCCAAGCCTGGATATTGTCCAGGTCTTGCTGCATTTCTACACGGGCTGCTTCTGAGGAGTTGTGAATGGTGCTGAACATTGTGCAATCATCAGCGAACATCCCCACTTCTGACCTTATAGACTGAATTTTACCAGCCACTCGACACTGTGGGTTGTGGTGGGGAGGCCCATAAAATGCTAGCGGGAGCAGCCCGCCACGACCCATGCTGCTGAAAAGGCCCCGCCAGATATTAACAGCGGTGGTAAGGCGTGTGGCCAACCCATCACATGGCAGCGGGGCCGTCATTAAAATATTGAAATTAGCCACATTAACATGCAAATGAACATACCTGCCATCGCCGGCTGGCCTACGCCAATTTTACAGCCAACCGGCCGCAACTCTCTCGGAACACCATTGGGGTTACGAGGCGAGACACTGCTGGGGCGGATGGGGTGGGGGCAGGAATAAAATTATCTGGGCGGGAGTTGGGGAGGGTGGTGAAGCAGGAAAAACTATTCCTATTTGTTGTGGGGATGGTGGAAAGGCGTTGAGGATCAAAGATACTGAAGTTTGGAGGGGAAGTTCTGAATTTCAAGAAGTGTATTTTTGGGGGTAGGTCAGTTTGTCTCTTTTAGACTCGGTGTGGGGGAGAGGAAAGGTGGGATAGATGATTCAAGGTTACATTAAACATTGATTAATGTTTTTAAGCTCACCTGCATCTTTAAATATTTAAATATATCCTGAAGAGCTTGAAGACCTTTAAAAATGGCGTCAGCGCCTGCGCCGTGGCGCTGGACACCGTTGCTGGGAACACAGCGGCTAACCCCTCTCGGTCATCAGGGGTGGCCGCTCCGCCCCCTTCATTTAAATCATCCCCTGCGTGTAATATCGTGGGGGCTGTGCGGTGGCAAAAATCTATAAGTTGGAGTATAATGTGGGAAAATATGAAGTTGTTCACTTAGGCAAGAAGAATAAAAAAGCAGAGTATTACTTAAACGGATAACGACTGCAGAATTCCAAGGTGCAGAGGGATCTAGGTGTTCTAGTGCATGAGTCACAAAAAATTAGCATGCAGGTAAAGCAAGTAATACAGAAGGATAATGGAATGCTATCCTTTATTACGACAGGAATTGAAAATAAAAGTAAGGTTCAGTTATACAGGACATTGGTGAGACCACATCTTGAATACTGTGTGCAGTTTTGGTCTCCTTATTTAAGGAAAGATGTGAATGCGTTGGAGGCAGTCAGAGGAGGTTTGCTAGATTGATAACTGGAATGAGTGCGTTGTCTTATGAGGAAAGGTTGGACAGACTGGGCTTATTTTCACTGGAGTTTAGACGAATGAGGGGAGACATGATTGAAGTTTATAAGGTACTGATCGGTCTTGACAAGGTGGATGTGGAAAGGATGTTTCCTCTTGTGGATGAGTCCAGAACTAGGGGGGCACTGTTTTTAAATTAGGGGTTGCCCTTTTAGGACAGAGATGGAGAAGAGATGTTTTCTCTGAGGGTTGTGCAACTTTGGAACACTCTGCCTCAGAAGGCAGTGGAGGTGGGTCATTGATTATTTTTAAGGCAGAAGTAGATTGATTCCCTTGCCTAACAAGAATCTAAGGTTATGAGGGGTAGATGGGAGTGTGGAATTCAAGACAAACCGATCAGCATGAATGGCAGAGCGGGCTCAAGGAGCCAAACGGCCTACTTCGGCTCCTAATTCGTATGTTCGTATGTAACTGAGCCACAGCTTTAGCAAACATCAGGTCAATTCTGTGGTGTGCGCCAAGATAGGGAGAAATGAATCAATGGTACAATTTAATTCTCTAGCTCTGGTTTATGTTTCCGAGCTGAACTGAGATTTTATATTAACCAAACTTTGTAAATAGCTGCAACTTCTTGATGGATATGAATGTGGCACCAATTTTTGCAAAGTGGTTCTAGTTACAAGAAGCAGTGATAGAATCCAGCATGTGGGTGGGTGCCACAGCCCTCTCAAGTCTTGCAGTAGCACTGCTTGTGCATTAATAGCAGTGAAATGAAGATGTAGCATTAAGCATATTTAACTGTTACAATATTTTTGTATGGAAAAGAACATTGCAGATAGCACAGTTTGAGATGCATAGTTTACTCCTGTCAAGAGAGATACTTGATGACATCACCAATCTTTAAATAATGAAAATTAGATTTAATGAAAACTGTAGAAAACGGCACAAGAAACAGGATGGACAGGTTGAAGATTAAAATGTGAGCCTTTATGTATTTTAACTCAAAATATCCTTTGAAGACTGCATACACTGGGATTTGATTGTTTAACCGTTTAAGTTGAGAGGATTTTAGATCCTCCATGCATCACATCCTACTTACTAGCCTATATTCCTGACAAGTAGACCATCCATATGCACAAACAGACTGTGAAAAGTTTCTGCCTCAACACTGTATAAAGCACAGTATGTTCAGGTTCAGGACAGCAGAAACGCTATTGTTAGAAATGGTAAAGTTACAGAAAAAGCCACTATTGGATGACAGAGATTCATTATCTTACTACAGAAGCTTTTTTTTTTAAAATCTTGACTCAGTTTTATTGAAAAATAAATATATTTCTTGAAAGTCTACCGAACTTTGGTGTCCCAGTCATTGCATTTCCCTGAACTAGTGTAATTACACAAACTGTGGAGCTCTCAAAACAAGAGCCAGACACATATCACTTCCAATCCATGAGCAGGATTTCAAATTATGAATTAATTGTGGAGCTATGTGTGCAATCACTGCTAGGTATTTAAAAGTGAAATTTATTTTTAAAAATGCAAAAACTTATTTCAGAATCATTAACTCATATTTAAGACAATCTTTTCCTTTAAGGTCACAGTACTTGGTAAAACTGTGAACAGAAGTTTGTTCCCCACATTACAAGAGCCCTCAGCTCAGCCAGTGCTGAATATACTAAAACTGTTAAGTTTGTGTTTAATGTAAAACATTTCCCAAACATGGATTAAGTTAAGACATTTTAAAGAGACTTGGTCACAGATTGTCAAGCAGACCTTTGCGAAACACAGGCAATAAAGTCACTCAGAAGTTAAAGAACGTGATGCTGTGGAAAATGGAAAGCTGCAAAATAAGCCATCAGGATAACATTTTAAATTAAAAATACAGTAAACAGCCAATTACTTTTGAAATGTAATCTTTGTTGTTTTGTAAACAAACACACCAAAATCCCTTTAACAGCAGCAAGATGAATGACCAATTAATCTGTTTAGTGGTGTTTTAGAGATAGATGTTAGCCAGGACACTGGGAGAATTCCTATTGCTCTTCTTCAAACAGTGGCATGGGATTGTTTACAACCCCCAGAAGTCCAGAAGGATCTCACTTTAATATGCCATCTGAAAGATGGCAACTTCTACAATGCAACACTTCCTTAGTACTGCATTGAAGTGTCAGCCTGGATTATGTACTCAAGTGGAATGCAGCTGGATCCATGGGAAACCCCTCGAACTGTATCGGAAAAATTTTAATTTGCTGTAAAATGTAAAAATGTTAATGGCATGACAAATGAAATGGAAGGGTTGTGAGGCAACTCATGATTGTATTGAAGGAAACTGATCTCCCTTGCAATGTTTGTAATTGTTGGTGCTGTTTGAAACTGTTTGGCAATGTATTTTTTTTTTTTTACAGATTATGAATAAAATATATTTTGGAAATTAAAAAAAAAGTGGAATGCGGCTTGAACTCTCAATCTTCTGACTCAGTACCCCAAACAAGAAAAAAAAAGTACCAGAAACACTCCATGAATAATTGTTAACACCAAAAAGGTGAAGATAAAAAAAGATCTGAAGGTTTTAATCACATCATAGAATGATACAGCACCAAAACAGGCCAGTGTCCAACTACCACAATGCAGCAATCAAAGCAGATATAATACCAACTAGTAAAAAGCAGATTTAAAACCAATTCCAGGAAGCCATTTGTCACACAAACAATAATCAATACAAGAAATGGCAATTCTTATTGGGGTCATGAAAGCACAGACCCTGGAGTTATTTATGAAACAACTAGGTATGGTAATAGAGGACTGTGTTGGATCCTTTGGGAAAAATAAGCAAAAAATGGTCAAATGGCCTTCCATTTCTTTTGATCATGTTCTGACCAGGTCCACCACAAGAAATTGTAAGTACGTGGGGTATTTTCATTTTTGAAATTACCTCTCCCCTACTAAACTATTCTGTTCAAGTTTTATTCAAAATTCCCTCCTCCTTTGATGCTTTGCCAGTGGATTTCAGAGTTGTTCCTTAGCAGTATTAAATGTATATTAATTTTGTTTAACTGTATGCAGGTAGTGGGCATTAATTGGGGTTTCACTTGAGCACATATGAGAGGACACATTGAAACTGTGGGGTGGTTGAGTTAGGAGATGTTTGCTTGCAATGTTTTACTCTGTAAATAAATGTTAATAAATTGACTGAAGACTGGCTCTAGTACTATCCTTCACCAACTGGCTTTCCAGATTAGAACATGGTAGCAGAGAATGGTTGCCCAAAGGTGAAGGTTGGAAGCTAAAAAAAAAAATTCAGAAAGACGACTACAATCTATTACAACTGAGGTGGGAGGAGTGCACTGAATTTTTCTAGTTCTACTTCTCCACAGGTCACAACATATATTTAAATGTTTACCCAGTTGCCCATATGGTCAACCATAGACCCTATTTTTATCACAGCAAAAAATACACCAACCAGGTTTCTTTAATAAACAACAAAATTATCAGTTTATTATAAAACAGGACATAACCAGTAACAAAGCAGAGCATTAACACACAGATTGAAATATTAACGTTTCCTTTTTACCTTAGCACCACCACACATACACACACACAGACATATACACAGGTTAACCGAAATATAGAGATTTTCTCTTTCGAGCTCGGTTACAAAAAAAACCCAAAAAGAGTACTTTGGCCAAATATTTACCAGTTCTTGAAGAAAAAAAAAGATATGGAAAGACGTCAGTTATCCCTTTTTGGTTCGGTGCCCCAAATACGCATAGACAGCTGTCACTGGGATCTTCCTAAAACAGTTCTTTTCAGGCGATGTTGAAGATCAGTTTAGCAGGCTTTCCAGGGTTTCTGGCAGGCCTTTCAGGAGGATTGCAACATCAAGGTTTTCTCTATTTCTTACAGAACTTCCTGAGAATCAAATGTATGAGATGGAAGAGGGTGCTGATGGCGACTGTCCCTTGGCTGGTTGATTTTGTCCAACTCCCTTCAAAACAGTTCATACTCCAACATATTGTCCAAAGCGAAACCAAAAACAATATCTCAAGAGTCAAGCCTCCTGAGCCCTATAAATCTTGACCTGTCAATTCTCAGTAAACATCTCCAAGTCAAAAAGCCCCTGCTGGGTATTTATCTGAAGACAGGTGACTTCTAGTAAGGGTTGTTTATAAACCAAGTCCAAAAGACCTTCTGATGACCCCAGTGAAAAAAAACATTCATGGAATTCTTTTTGGTGTTCCAAATAAAACAATGTCCATAATTCTAAAATACATGAGTCCTCAAAAAATATAGAAGCACCATCTTAACACCGCCATCCTCAGAGGAATAAAATGCCATTTTCAAATGCATTTCATTATAAAGAGTGGGGAAAAACTAGAAGATGAAAAATATTTTTAAAAACATTTTCACACTCATACTCACTCTAATTGTAGCCAATACAGTTCTGCTTTCTACCATCTTTGCACTCAGATAACTCAAAGCAAAATTAGATCCGAGACAATGCATCCGCAATCATATATTTTCCCGCAATGTGGACAATCTTTAAGTGATAAGGTTGCAATACTAAACTCCATCGGAATAGTCTGCCTTTCTGGTTTTTGAATTTTCAGTATATGATCAGTATATACCAGTGTCCCTCTATAGTCGTGGCAGGCATAGACCTCAAAATGCTTAAGAGCTAGTAATAAGCCTAGGGTTTCTTTTGCCATTGTTGAATATCTTTTCTGGTGTCAATTTAGCTTTTTGGAAAAGTATCCCACTGACCTTTCTATATATCTTATAACAGGACTGCACCGACCCAGATCATGAGCATCAATCATGGCTCAGTGATTTTTTTTAAATTTAGTCTTTCATGGGATGTGAGTGTCACTGGCAAAGCCAGCATTTGTTGCCCATCCCTAGTTGCCCATGAACTAAGTGGCTTGCTAGGCCATTTCAGAGGGCAGTTAAGAGTCAACCATATTGCAGTGAGAGGCACATGTAGGCCAGACCAGGCAGATGGCAGATTTCTTTCCCGAAAAGACATTAGTGAACCAGATGGGTTTTTATGACAAACAACAATGGTTTCATGGTCACCATTACGGAGACAAGCTTTCAATACCAGATGTATTAAACCAGCTGCCATGGTGGGATTTGAATCCATGTCCCCATAACATTAGCCTGAGTCTCTGGATTGCTAGCAGTGACATTACCACTATGCCATTGCCTCCTCTGAAATTTGGAGCATCCAACACTGGTTCATTAATCAAAATGACTATCAGCCTCTCAAAAGATGCCTGGCATTCCCCTGACCACACTATCTTGGTTTTCTTTTCTGCAGCAAATCTGTCAGTGGGGCAGCTTTGTACTAAAATTTGGGACAAATTTGTGGTAGAAACCACACATCCCCAAGATCCTCATGATTTTTCGTTTAGTCATAGGGGTAGGAAACTCTACCAATGCTTGGACATTTGTTGTTCTTGGCAACACTTGTCCTTGCCCTACTATATGCCCGAGGTAGGTTACTCTCGCTTTTGCAAAATCACTTCTTGGCAAAGTTTATCACTAAATCAGCTGATTGTAATATCCTAAGAAGAGCTTCTAGTTGTTCCAAGTGGTCCTTCCAAATGTCACTGTATATCAGCACATTGTCAAGGTAAACCAGTTAGGAACACTGGGTACCACTTGATTCATTAGTTTCTGGCAAGTCACTGGGACATTTTTTTTAGCCCGAATGCCATCACTTGGCATTGGAAAAGACTGACAAAGACCGATATTTCTTTAGCTTGTGGCATTAAAAGGAACCTGCCAGTATCCCTTGAACAAAATCTATTTTTGTAAGATACGTAGCACTGCCCACTCTGTCAATACAATCTTCCAAGCAAGGTATTGGGTATGAGCCTACCTTTATTACTTTTTTGTTATTCATTCATTCATTCATGGGATGTGGGCATCACTGGCTAGGCCAGCATTTATTGCCCATCCCTAATTGCCCTTGAGAAGGCGGCAGTGAGCTGCCTGCTTGAACCACAGCAGTCCATGTGAGGTAGGTACACTAACAGTGCAATTAGGAAGGGAGTTCCAGGATTTTGACCCAGTGACAGTGAAGGAACAGCGATACAGTTCCAAGTCAGGATGGTGTGTGACTTGGAGGGGAACTTTCAGGTGGTGGTGTTCCAATGCATTTGCTGCCCTTGTTCTTCCTGGTGGTAGGGGCCGTGGGTTTGGAAGGTGCTGTCTAAGGAGCCTTGGTGCATTGCTGCAGTGCATCTTGTAGATGGTGCGCACTGCTGCCACTGTGCGTTGTTGGTGAACGGAGTGAATAGTTGTGGATGGGGTGCCAATCAAGCGGGCTGCTTTGTCCTGGATGGTGTCGAGCTTCTTGAGTGTTGTTGGAGCTGCACCCATCCAGGCAAATGGAGAGTATTCCATCATTTAAGAGGCATCTTGACAAATACATGAATAGGATGGGAATAGAGGGATACGGACCCCGGAAGTGCAGAAGGTTTTAGTTTAGGCAGGCATCAAGTTCGGCGCAGGCTTGGAGGGCCAAATGGCCTGTTCCTGTGCTGCACTGTTCTTTGTTCTCCCCCTGACTTGTGCCTGATGGTGGACAGGTTTTGGGGAGTCAAAAAGTGAGTTACTCGCCACAGGTTTCCCAGCCTCTGACCTGCTCTTGTAGCCAGGGTATTTATATGGCTAATCCAGTTCAGTTTCTGGTCAATGGTAGCCTCTACGATGTTGATAGTGGGAGATTCAGCGACGGTAATGCCGTTGAATGTCAAGGGGAGATGGTTAGATTCTCTCTTGTTGGAGATGATCATTGCCTGGCACTTGTGTGGCGCAAATGTTACTTGTCACTTATCAGCCCAAGCCTGGATATTGTCCAGGTCTTGCTGTATTTCTACATGGACTGCTTCAGTATCTGAGGAGTCACAAATGATGCGGACCATTGCGCAATCATCTGCAAACATCCACGCTTCTGTCCTTATGATTGAAGGAAGGTCATTGATGAAGCAGCTGAAGATAGTTGTGCCTAGGATGCTACCCTGAGGAACTCCTGCAGTGATGTCCTGGAGCTCAGATGATTGACAAAGAACAAAGAACAGTACAGCACAGGAACAGGCCATTCGGCCCTCCAAGCCTGCGCCGATCTTGATGCCTGCCGAAACTAACATCTCCTGCACTTCCGGGGCCCATATCCCTCTATTCCCTTCCTATTCATATATTTGTCAAGATGCCTCTTAAACGACGCTATCGTACCTGCTTCCACCACCTCCCCTGGCAGCAAGTTCCAGGCACTCACCACCCTCTGTGTAAAGAACTTGCCTCGCACATCCCCTCTAAACTTTGCCCCTCACACCTTAAACCTATGTCCCCTAGTAACTGACTCTTCCACCCTGGGAAAAAGCTTCTGACTATCCACTCTGTCCATGCCGCTCATAACTTTGTAAACCTCTATCATGTCGCCCCTCCACCTCCGTCGTTTCAGTGAAAACAATCCGAGTTTTTCCAATCTCTCCTCATAGCTAATGCCCTCCAGACCAGGCAACATCCTGGTAAACCTCCTCTGTACCCTCTCCAAAGCCTCCACATCCTTCTGGTAGTGTGGCGACCAGAATTGCACGCAATATTCTAAATGTGGTCTAACTAAGGTTCTGTACAGCTGCAACATGACTTGCCAATTTTTATACTCTATGCCCCGACCGATGAAGGCAAGCATGCCGTATGCCTTCTTGACTACCTTATCCACCTGCGTTGCCACTTTCAGTGACCTGTGGACCTGTACGCCCAGATCTCTCTGCCTGTCAATACTCCTAAGGGTTCTGCCATTTACTGTATACCTCCCACCTGCATTAGACCTTCCAAAATGCATTACCTCACATTTGTCTGGATTAAACTCCATCTGCCATTTCTCCACCCAAGTCTCCAAACGATCTATATCCTGCTGTATCCTCTGAAAATCCTCATCACTATCCACAACTCCACCAACCTTTTTGTCGTCCGCAAACTTACTAATCAGACCAGCTACACTTTCCTCCAAATCATTTATATATACTACAAACAGCAAAGGTCCCAGCACTGATCCCTGCGGAACACCACTAGTCACATCCCTCCATTCAGAAAAACACCCATCCACTGTTACCCTCTGTCTTCTGTGACTGAGCCAGTTCTGTATCCATCTTGCCAGCTCACCTCTGATCCCGTGTGACTTCACCTTTTGCACCAGGTGGCCATGCGGGTCCTTGTCAAAGGCTTTACTAAAGTCCATATAGACAACATCCACCGCCCTTCCCTCCTCAATCATATTCGTCACTTCCTCAAAAAACTCAATCAAATTAATAAGACACGACCTCCCCTTCACAAAACTATGCTGTCTCTCGCCAATAAACCTCAACAACCTCGCTAATAAACCTCCAACAACCTCAGCCATCTTCCTTTGTGCTAGGTATGACTCCAACCCACGGAGAGTTTTCCCCGATTCCCATTGACTCCAGTTTTGCTAGGGCTCCTTGAAGCCATACTCGGTCAAATGCTGCCTTGATGTCAAGGGCAGCCACTCTCACCTCACGAGTTCAGCTCTTTTGTCCATGTTTGAACCAAGGCTGTAATGAGGTCAGGAGCCAGGTAGCCCCGGCAGAACCCAAACTGAGCATCATTGAGCAGGTTATTGCTAAGCAAGTGCCACTTGATGGCACTGTTGATAACACCTTCCATCACTTTACTGATGATTGAGAGTGAACCCTTGGGGCAGTAATTGGCCGGGTTGAACTTGTCCTGCTTTTTGCAGGCAGGGCACACCTGGGCAATTTTCCACATTGCCGGCTAGCTTCCAGTGTTGTAGCTGTCCTGGAACAGCTTGGCTAGGGGCGCGACAAGTCCTGGAGCACAGGTCTTCAGTACTATTGCCGGAATATCGTCAGGGCCCATAGCCTTTGCAGTATCCAGTGCCTTCAGTCGTTTCTTGATATCACACGGAGTGAATCGAATTGGCTGAAGTCTGGCATCTGTGATGCTGGGGAGTTCAGGAGGAGGCAGAGATGAATCATCAACTCGGCACTTCTGGCTGAAGATTGTTGCAAATGCTTCAGCCTTATCTTTCGCACTGATGTGCTGGGCTCCCCCATCATTGAGGATGGGGATATTTGTGCAGCCACCTCCTCCAGTTAGTTGTTTAATTGTCCACCAGCATTCACGGTTGGATGTGGCAGGACTGCAGAGCTTAGATCTGATTTGTAGGTTAAGGGATTTTTTTGGCTTTGTCTATCACATGCTGCTTATGCAGTTTGGCACACAAGTAGTCCTGGGTTGTAGCTTCACCAGGGTGACACCTCATTTTGAGGTATGCCTGGTGCTGCTCCTGGCATTCCCTCCTGCACTCTTCATTGAATCAGGGTTGGTCCCCTGGCTTGATGGTAATAGTAGAGTGGGGGATATGCCAGGCCATGAGGTTACAGATTGTGGTTGAGTACAATTCTGCTGCTGCTGATGGCCCACAGCGCCTCATGGATGCCCAGTTTTGCATTGCTAGATCTGTTCAAAATCTATCCCATTTAGCACAGTGGTAGTGCCACACAACACAATGGAGGGTATCCTCAATGTGAAGGCTGGACTTAATCTCCACAACGATTGTACGGTGGTCACTCCTACCCATACTGTCATTAGCCTTTCTGTAGTCTATGCAGAATCTAGTTCAACTGTCAGGTTGAGGCTTTAACACAACTGGGGAACTCCAGATGTTTTGACTGGGATCATTTAGGTGGTTTCCATCATGTATTGGATTTCTGCTTTTACTTGGGCCTGTTTCTCTGGACCTAAGTGATAAGGATGCTGTTTTATAGGAAAGGATTCCCCTACATACACATCATGCATGGCTAAGGTTGTACATCTTGGCTTGTCGCTACAGACTCCTTTAAATGCTGTGAGTAGCCTTGTTAGGTCTTCGCATTGTTCTGCATTTTATATATGAAAGCACAATGTCTATCTCCCTAACAATTCGGTGTTAGTTAACCTGATAGTAGGAGGTTCAATGTGAGAATTGTCTCGGCTTCTTTCTGCATCATCTTCACTAACCCTTTCATCCTTCACTATCCCTACTACCTGACCTACCTGTGCTTGCTTATCCTTCTCCCGGCAATGATACTGTTTCAACACATTGATATGACACAGCCGATTCTTTTTCCAGCGAATTGGGATATCAATCAAATAATTTACTTTACAAATTCTTTTGACCACTTTAAATATGGTCCACTGAACCCTACTTTCAGCGGTTCATCCTGTAAAGGCAGTAATACTACACCCCATCCTCTGGTTGAAATATTCAGGTCTTGGCATGCTTGTCTGCCCATTTCTTCATTGTTGCTTGGGAAGCTTTATGATGTTCCTGAGCCACTTTGCAGGCTCTCGTGGGCCGTTCCCGAACACGGATACATAATCTAATACATAACATTCATCCCTCTGTTCTAAAAACCTTTGTTTATTTTTAGAGGACATCTTATCTCATGTCCGTAAAGTAATTCAAAAGAACTAAAACCGTTCGACTCATTCGGTGAATCCCTAGTGGCAAACTGAAGGAATTCTAGCCCTTTAATCCCAATCACGGGGATATTCATGACAATATGCCTTGATCATCGGTTTGAGGGTCTCATGGCACCTTTCCAAAGCCCCTTGTGTCTGTGGGTGGTATTACAACCAGGTGAGGTAGGTGTCTAGGAATCTTTTACTGTCTTCACCTGGTCTTATTGTAACAGGGTTTATTTTTAAGCACAGTGTTTTGAGCTCCCCCTTTGTAAATCCTTGTTCACAGTTTTCCAATTATAAGAAAAGAAATGAGCATAAACAGGCTTTCTTAGGTTTAAAGAAGAAAAGTGAAATTTATTAAACCTTAATCTTAAACTCTAATACAGTTAACGCCTAGGGATATACGACACACCCACGCATGCACACACGATGCATGCAAATAGGGCCAGAAAAGAGAAGAAAAATAAAATGGAGAGGTTTGAGGCAGTCTCTAAAGGGTGTTTCTTGTTATTGTTTCTGTGTTTCCAGCTCGCTGTAGAGTACTTGATTGTAGACAGCTCTTACTTTTCATTGGGACCCAATATTCTTCTTAAACCTTGTTCACTGTAGGAGACTTTTTTCTCTTGGGGTTCATATTTCTTCAATGGTTTCCAAAGCTGGTGAGAGTGAGATGAGAGCAGACAGGAGAGAGAGGTTCTCAGTCTAGGAGAAAACAGCCTTTTGAGTTCAAAATCCCTGTTGGAAGTTCAAATTCAAAACACTCCAACAGTCAGCCAGTCATGTGACCAAACCGGCCTGACCACGTCTGTTTGTGTATTCGGCCATCCTAGTAGGTAACCTGGAATGTTTCAACGTCTGGTTATCAAAAATCCATTGTGGATTAAATTGGAGCAGGGAAAAGCTTCTTTGTCCTTTGAAGTACTTGACCATTGATATGCTAATATCCCTCTCCAGCCAAAGTCTCCAAATGTTTTTAAAACAAGTTCTTCCTTCACCAACAACAGTTTAAAATCAATGTTCATGTGTCAAAATTAATTTTCCTCATTCTTGGCAGGTGGGGGAGGGGGGGGTGGGGTGCTTACCTGACATTGGTATGCAGAAGACTTTAACTGTGTTATACCCAAAGTATTCATAACTTCCTGGAAAATTTTAAAACATAAAATTGGAACCTTGATCCAATTGAATCTCACTCGGTAATCCATATCTAGTGAAGAACTAGGCTAACTTCTTCACCGCTACCTTAGCGGAAATTGTTCTCAAGGGAATGGTCTCTGGGAACTGAGTAGCCATATCCATGATAGTGAGTATATATTGGTGTCCTGCTTTTGTTTTTGGTAAAGGTCCTACACAGTCTACCAACACCCTGTTAAATGGTAGCGCAAAAAATGATATAGAAATTAAAAGGTGCCGGTTTTATGGCAGGTTATGGTTTTCCCACAATCTGGCACGTATGGCACTTTTTACAAAACCTCACCACATCCTTGGAAAGACCTGGCCAGTAAAAACGTCAACTTATACGTGATTGGGTCTTCTGAATCCTCACATCCCACTATAGGAATTTCATGCGCTATCCTTAATATTTCCCGGTGATACTTGGGCATTACCACTATTTGGTGAACAACCATCCATTCTTCGTCTACAGGTCTGTGAGGAGGTCTCCACTTCCTCATTAGAATCCGATCTTTAACATAGTAGCCTTCTCGAACTCCCTTTGCCTCAGCTTCCATTAAAGCCGATTGCGCCACTTGAACTCTGGATCAGCTTGCTGAGCCTTGATCAGAGAAGACTTACTGAACATTTCCTTTGAATTATCCAAATCCCCAAAGTTTCAGATATTTGGCTATCTGACTGTGGTGCCAATTTTGCCTCCGACAATGGAACTTGCTCAGTAAGGAAACATTCCTGGAACCTTTTCCTGCACCTGTCGTGTCTCTTTGACTTCACTTTGTTTTCCATAACTACTACCTTCGCTCCAGCCAAATCATTCCCGAGTAGGTCAACTCCATCTACAGGCAAACCATGGGCAATTCCTACAGTTACCATTCTAGACATTAGGACACACTCTAGGTGTGTTAGTAGAAGAGGAAATCAATACAATAGTGAGAAAGGATATTAGCTCAGAGAATTCCGATGTGGAATCTGCATGGGTTGAGCTAAGAAACACCACTTTAATCGACATATAGATTGAGTAAACCAAATTAGCAACACTGTAGGGGAGGAATTCCTGGAGTGTGTATATGATGGTTTTGTGGACCAATACGTTGAGGAACCAACCAGAGGACAGGCCATCCTAGACTGGGTATTGTGTAATGAGAAAGGATTAGTTAACAATCTTGTTGTGTGGGGTCCCTTGGGGAAGAGCGACCATAACATGATAGAATTCTTCATTAAGATGAAGAATGAGAGAGTTGATTCCGAGACTAGGGTCCTGAATCTAAATAAAGGAAACTATGAAGGTATGAGGCGCCAGTTGGCTATGATAGATTGGGGAATGTTACTTAAAGGGTTGACAGCGGATAGGCAATGGCTAGCATTTAAAGAGCACATGGATGAATTACAACAATTGTTTATTCCTCTTGCAAAAATAAAACAGGAAGGGTGGCAAAACCATGGCTTACAAAAGAAATTAGGGATAGTACTAGATCCAAGGAGGAGAAATATAAAATGGCCAGAACAAGCAGCAAACCTAAGGATTGGGAACAGTTTAGAATTCAGCAAAGGAGGACAAAGGGATTGATTAAGAAGGGGAAAATAGAGTATGAGAGTAAGCTTGCAGAGAACATAAAAACTGACTGTAAAAGCTTCTACAGATATGTGAAGAGAAAAAGATTAGTGAAGACAAAAGTGGGTCCCTTACAGTCAGAAACGGGGGAATTTATAATCGGGAACAAAGAAATGGCAGACCAATTAAATAGATACTTTGGTTCTGTCTTCACAAAGGAGGACACAAATTACCTATGTTGGGGAACATAGGGTCCAGTGAGAAGGAGGAACTGTATGAAACCAGTATGAGTAGGGAAATGGCATTAGGGAAATTTATGGGATTGAAGGCAGATAAATCCCCAGGGTCTGATAATCTACATCCCAGAGTACTTAAGGAAGTGGCCCTAGAAATAGTAGATGCATTGCTGGTCATTTTTCAAAATTCTATAGACCCTGGAACAGTTCCAAAGGATTGGAGGGTAGCTAATGTAACCCCACTATTTAAAAAAAGGAGGTAGAGAGAAAACAGGGAATTATAGACCGGTTAGCCTGACATCAGTCGTGGGGGAAATGCTAGAGTCCATTATAAAATATGTAATAGCAGAGCACTTGGAAAACAATGACAGGATCAGACAAACTCAACATGGATTTACAAAAGGGAAATCATGCTTGACAAATCTACTGGAATTTTTTGAGGATGTAACTAGTAGATTAGATAAGGGAAAACCAGTGGATGTGGTGTATTTGGACTTTCAGAAGGCTTTCGATAAGGTCCCATATAAGAGATTAGCGTGCAAAATGAAAGCACATGGAAATGGGGGTAAAGTACTGACATGGATAGAGAATTGGTCGGCAGACAAGAAACAAAGAGTAGGAATAAACGGGTCTTTTTCCGAGTGGCAGTGACTAGTGGGGTACCACAGGGATCAGTGCTAGGACTCCAGCTAGTCACAATATATATGAATGATATAGATGAGGGAATTAAATGTAATATATCCAAGTTTGCAGATGACACAAAGCTGGGTGGGAGTGTGAGCTGTGAGCAGGATGCAGAGAAGCTCCAGTGTGATTTGGACAGGTTGAGTGAGTGGGCAAATACATGGCAGATGCAGTATAATGTGGATAAATGTGAGGTTATCCACTTTGGTGGCAAAAACAGAAAGGCAGATTATTATCTGAACAGTGTTAGATTGGGAAAGGGGGAGGTGCAGCGAGACCTGGGTGTCCTTGTGCACCAGTCGCTGAAAGCATGCAGGTGCAGCAGGCAGTTAAGAAAGCAAATGGTATGTTGGCCTTCACAGGAGCAAGGATGCCTTGCTGCAATTATACCAGGTCTTGGTGAGACCACATCTGGTGTATTGTGTACAGTTTTGGTCTCCCTTATCTGAGGAAGGATGCTGTTGCTATGGAGGGAGTGCAGTGAAGGTTCACCAGACTGATTCCTGGGATGGCAGGACTGACGTATGAAGAGAGATTGGGTTGATTAGGCTTGTATTCACTAGAGTTTAGAAGAATGAGCGGGGATCTCATAGAAACCTACAAAATTCTAACAGGACTGGACAGGCTAGATGCAGGAAGGATGTTCCCGATGGCGGGGGAGTCCAGGACCAGGGGGTCACAGTCTAAGGATAAGGGGTAAGCCATTTAGGACTGAGATAAGGAGAGATTTCTTCACCCAGGGAGTGGTGAACCTGTGGAATTCTCTACCACGGAAAGCAGTTGAGGCCAAATCATTAAATATATTCAAGAAAGAGTTGGATATAGTTCTTAGGGCTAATGAAATCAAGGGATACGGGGAGAAAGCGGGAACAGGTTACTGAGTTTGGATGATCAGCAGTGATCGTATTGAATGGCGGAGCAGGCTCTAAGGGCCGAATAGCCTACTCCCGCTCCTATTTTTCTACGTTTCTAATACAAAGGTATGGGTATATTAATTGTGTTTAATTGTGTGCAGGTGGTGGGCATTAATTGGAGTTTCACTTCAGCAGACTTATTGAAACTGTGGGGCTGTTGAGTTAGGAAGTACATGCTTATAATGTTTAACTCTGTAAATAAATGTAAGACTGAGTAAAGACTGGCTCCAGTTCTATCCTTCACCAATTGGCTTTCTGGATTAGAACAAGCAGGGCCAAACACGTGTTATGATGCTGGCTTGCTCCCAATACTTTTAAGTTTTTTTTCCTCACCACACAAACCAGCTTGCAGAAGGACTCCATGCTCCCTATGATCTGAAACTTAGTTTTATGCATTTAGTATACAGGCTATAGCATGGGGTGGAGTAAACAATCCTTGCTTTTATTGTAAGTATGTTAACAAGATAATACATCTTGGGCTGAATTTTACCACAGGCTTCAGGACACTGACATCAGGGCGAAAAGCAGGTCCCAAGCTTTTAATTGCTGGCAGTGGGACCTACTACTTGACCACCTGCGGGCCTGTCATCCAATTAAGGGCAGCGGGTGGCCTCTCCATGTTGCCGGCCTAATCAGAGGGCAGGCAGCTTTAAAGCCTCAGCAGCACCACCAGGTGAGGTGTTCACTACTGAGGCAGACAAGAGACCTCGGGGTGCCTCCACTAACTTAAAAATAAAAGATTCAGGGGCCAAGGGTCAGAGAATTGCAGGTGCTGCCTTTCCAGCCTGCCGGTCCCCTTCTTTGGGCCATGAAGCCTCTGGCTCCAATAGCACCTCACCTCCCCCTGGGCTGCCTTCCCACATGGCAACAGCGGGGATACACAAGCTATCGATAAAATGCCCACAGCCCTGTAAAATGGCCCCAAACAGGGCCTTTAATTAGACAAACTGGCTACCCGCCTCCATGATCCACCTCGCAGCCCCGCCACTAGGAAAACTTCGTCCAGAGCCGTCCGATCATGGCTTTCCGCTATTTTATCGGCACCCTCCCCACGCCCCAGCCTCCCGGCCCGTCACTCGGAGACTCATAAAACTCTGCCTCTTTTGTCACTTCAGAAGATTAATATCCGGTAAATACAAAAAGAGGCGAAACTACTAAATGGGTCTAGTATTAATTACAATTGTTTGCTGAAGTGGTCAAAATCAGCACAATGTTGAACAGTCCAATAGTACTAGAAGTCTAGAAACAGTTCACAAATAATCACGAACCTTTAATTCTTATTTTGGAACTTAAGATGAAATTGAAAATGACATAAGTGCAAGGTTACAAAACTTAATCCCTCTGGTCCCTACAGAAACAAATAATACACAAAAAACATGCTCATTTATATATTCTTAATTCCTGTGAATGGCAGGCAATTGTTTTAGAGATCAGTTGGTCAAATAAAGACGGATAGATGGAAGACATGGGTTGAGGTTGATTTTGCATAAACAAACATGGATTGGTTTGGGTGGTTAAGACAGCATATAGAATCCTTTCCTTTATTAGCCGAGGTATAGACTATAAGAGCAGGGAGGTTATGCTGGAACTGTATAAATCATTGCTGAGGCCACAACTCGAGTATTGTGTTCAGTTCTGGTCATCTCATTGCAGAAAGGACATAATTGCACTGGAGAGGGTACAGAGATGATTTACGAGGATGTTGCTGGGACTGGAAAGATGCAGCTATGAGGAAAGATTGGGTAGGGTGGGGTTGTCCTCCTTGGAACAGAGAAGGCTGAGGGGAGATCTGATTGAAATGTACAAAATTGTGAGAGGCCTGGATACAGTGGATGTGAAGAGCCTATTTACCTTCGCAGAGAGGTCAGTGGCTAGGGGGCATAGATTTAAAGTGATAGGTAGAAAGATTAGAGGGGAGATAAGGAAAATACTTTTAACCTAGAGGGTGGTGGGGGTCTGGAACTCACTGCCTGAAAGGATAGTGGAGGCAGAAACCCTCAACTCATTTAAAAAGGTGTCTGGATATGCACCTCAAGTGCTGTAACCTGCAGGGCCAAGGACCAAATGCTGGAAGGTGGGATTATAGGAGGTGGGAAAAAAAATTTTTAAAAATAGATTGGGTGGCTCGGTTTTTAGCCGGTGCAGACACGATTGGACAAGTGGTCTCTTTCTGTGCCATAAACTTTCTATGATTCTGTGGGATCTGGGAAAACAAATACATAAATTGCTAAAAGTAGCAATGCAAGTTAATAAGGCCATTTCTAGAGAAACAGAATACAAAAGAAGAGAAATAGTGTTAAATTTATAGGATACAGAACCTTAGTTAGACACACTTGGCATCTGCAAACTACAAAAAGGATACTGAAGCACTGGAGAAAGTGCAGAAAAGATTTATTTATTTATTTAGAGATACAGCACTGAAACAGGCCCTTCGGCCCACCGAGTCTGTGCCGACCATCAACCACCCATTTATACTAATCCTACATTAATCCCATATTCCTACCACATCCCCACCTGTCCCTATATTCTCCTACCACCTACTTATACTAGGGGCAATTTATAATGGCCAATTTACCTATCAACCTGCAAGTCTTTGGCTGTGGGAGGAAACCGGAGCACTCGGAGAAAACCCACGCAGACACAGGGAGAACTTGCAAACTCCACACAGGCAGTACCCAGAATTGAACCCAGGTCGCTGGAGCTGTGAGGCTGCAGTGCTAACCACTGCGCAGCCCTCGGACGATACCACAAGTGACCTATCAGGAAAGACTGAACAGGCTGGGGCTTTTATTTTGGAAAAGGTGACCTGATCAGAGTTCTTTCAAATGGTGAAGGGATTCAGTGGAGTGAACATGGAGAAGCAGTTTGTTTGTGAGTCTAGAACAACAGGGTAATGCAAGATAGTCACTAATAGTTCAAAGAATTTAGGATGAATTTCTTTTAACCAAGAGTGGGGAGAATGTGAAACAGGCTGTCTCATGGAGCAGATGACACACAGAGAAGGGCATGGAAGGCTACAAGGGCAGGTTGGCAAGAGACTTGTGCAGAGTATAAACAACTTATAAAGCAGTTGGGTCAAATGGCTTATTTATATGCCATACATAATATTTAATTTTAGGTAAATCTCTAAAATATAAAGATATCAACTTCATTTTGAGCACAGTATTTAAAACTGGAGGAAACAAATCAACCATGGATTAACATTCTATTATTGGCATGATTCAGCATAGCGGTGCCTCATCAGACCCCTTTCCTATCCTGAGTGGTGTGAAACAGGGCTGTGTTCTCACACCTACACTTTTTGGGATCTTCTTCTCCCTACTGCTCTCATGCGTTCAAGTCTTCAGAAGAAGGAATTTTCCTCCACACAAGATCAGGTGGCAGGTTGTTCAACCTTGCCCATCTAAGAGCGAAGTCCAAAGTACTGAAAGTCCTCATCAGGGAACTCCTCCTTGCTGACGATGCTGCATTAACATCTCACACTGAAGAGTGTCTGCAGAGTCTCATCGACAGGTTTGCGGCTGCCTGCAATGAATTTGGCCTAACCATCAGCCTCAAGAAAACGAACATCATGGGACAGGACGTCGGAAATGCTCCATCCATCAATATCGGCGACCATGCTCTGGAAGTGGTTCAAGAGTTCACCTACCTAGGCTCAACTATCACCAGTAACCTGTCTCTTGATGCAGAAATCAACAAGCGCATGGGAAAGGCTTCCACTGCTATGTCCAGACTGGCCAAGAGAGTGTGGGAAAATGGTGCACTAACACAGAACACAAAAGTCCGAGTGTATCAAGCCTGTGTCCTCAGTACCTTGCTGTACGGCAGCGAGGCCTGGACAACGTATGTCAGCCAAGAGCGACGTCTCAATTCATTCCATCTTCGCTGCCTCCGGAGAATCCTTGGCATCAGGTGGCAGGACTGCATCTCCAACACAGAAGTCCTCGAGGCGGCCAACATCCCCAGCTTATACACACTACTGAGTCAGCGGCGCTTGAGATGGCTTGGCCATGTGAGCTGCATGGAAGATGGCAGGATCCCCAAAGACACATTGTACAGCGAGCTCGCCACTGGTATCAGACCTACCGGCCATCCATGTCTATGCTTTAAAGACGTCTGCAAACGCGACATGAAGTCCTGTGACATTGATCACAAGTCGTGGGAGTCAGTTGCCAGCGATCGTCAGAGCTGGCGGGCAGCCATAAAGGCGGAGCTAAAGTGTGGCGAGTCGAAGAGACTTAGCAGTTGGCAGGAAAAAAGACCGAAGCGCAAGGAGAGAGCCAACTGTGTAGCAGCCCCGACAACCAATTTTTTTCTGCAGCACCTGTGGAAGACTCTGTCACTCTAGCATTGGCCTTTATAGCCACTCCAGGCGCTGTTCCACACACCACTGACCACCTCTAGGCGCTTACCCATTGTCTCCCGAGACAGGGAACCAAAGAAGAAGAAGGATAATGATGCTTTTGGAAGAATGCAAGCACTTGACAAAATACAATGAACTATTAACTATTTCATATACTGGTAACTACATTTGTAATTCCGTTAACACCATTCTAAGTTTCATTCAATGATAACAGTGAAAGAAACTGGTACTTAGTGTAAATCCACACAATCTAAGTCATGCAGTACTAGCATTGGCTGCAGTACATAATGCTAATAAAATTCAGTTCCTAACATTTCAGCATGGATAGTTAGTTTCTAACATAGAATCGCAATTGCAAAAATACAATGTCTTCTAGAAGAGGATCAGTTGGAGTAATGAACAATTCAATTAGATTTGATGATTTGTTGGTTTTAGTTTCATTAAGAGTTGCCTTTGTTGTTATCATCTTTTCCCTATAATCTTTCTTAGCTGAATTGCTACTATTACTTCAGGCATTTAGACCTATGTAGCAAATAAATCCATTGTCATTAATGAGATGATTCAGGTAGAAAAACACTTGTAAAATTATAGATACCAAACTTTTAAATGTTCACCCGTGTACCCAGATCCTTTTGCTCTTCTATCCCATTCAGATTTTTTTTATTTTCTAAGGTGTAGGTGATGTTTCTGTTTTTCCCTACCGAAGAGAATCACCTTACATTTATCTATATAAAAGTTAATTTGCTACTTAACTGCCTTGACTGCGAGTTTTCTATTGTCGTCTTGAATTATGTTGCATTCTTCCTCAGTGTTAACTATACCCCACAGTTTAGTTTCATCTGCAATTTTTGCTATTAGTTGTTGTTCCTAAATACGAATCATTAATATGAATAATAGGGGTCCCAGCACTGATCATTGTGGAACACTACTTTCTACCTTCCTCCAATCTGAATAGCTACCCTTTACCCCTACACTCTGCTTTCTTTTATTTTAGCCAATTTGCTATCTGTTGAGTTATTTGTCCCCCAACTACGTATGCCCAAACCTTTTTTCATAAGCCTACTTTCTTGTACCATATAGAAAGCATTTGCTAAGAAGGGAAAGTGAGTGAAGGGGAAATGGAAGGTAAGTTACCAAAGGTATCGCAAATACCTCTTTGCACTACTCTTTAAACTTACTTGTACTTACATGTACTTGGATTGTCAAAAGACCTTCTATATGGTACAAGAAAGTAGGCTTATTATTCATATTAATGATTCGTATTTAGGAACAACAACTAATAGCAAAAATTGCAGATGAAACTAAACTGTGGGGTATAGTTAACACTGAGGAAGAATGCAACATAATTCAAGACGACAATAGAAAACTCACAGTCAAGGCAGTTAAGTAGCAAATTAACTTTTATATAGATAAATGTAAGGTGATGCTCTTCGGTAGGGAAAAACAGAAACATCACCTACACCTTAGAAAATAAAAAAAATCTGAATGGGATAGAAGAGCAAAAGGATCTGGGTACACGGGTGAACATTTAAAAGTTTGGTATCTATAATTTTACAAGTGTTTTTCTACCTGAATCATCTCATTAATGACAATGGATTTATTTGCTACATAGGTCTAAATGCCTGAAGTAATAGTAGCAATTCAGCTAAGAAAGATTATAGGGAAAAGATGATAACAACAAAGGCAACTCTTAATGAAACTAAAACCAACAAATCATCAAATCTAATTGAATTGTTCATTACTCCAACTGATCCTCTTCTAGAAGACATTGTATTTTTGCAATTGCGATTCTATGTTAGAAACTAACTATCCATGCTGAAATGTTAGGAACTGAATTTTATTAGCATTATGTACTGCAGCCAATGCTAGTACTGCATGACTTAGATTGTGTGGATTTACACTAAGTACCAGTTTCTTTCACTGTTATCATTGAATGAAACTTAGAATGGTGTTAACGGAATTACAAATGTAGTTACCAGTATATGAAATAGTTAATAGTTCATTGTATTTTGTCAAGTGCTTGCATTCTTCCAAAAGCATCATTATCCTTCTTCTTCTTTGGTTCCCTGTCTCGGGAGACAATGGGTAAGCGCCTAGAGGTGGTCAGTGGTGTGTGGAACAGCGCCTGGAGTGGCTATAAAGGCCAATGCTAGAGTGACAGAGTCTTCCACAGGTGCTGCAGAAAAAAATTGGTTGTCGGGGCTGCTACACAGTTGGCTCTCTCCTTGCGCTTCGGTCTTTTTTCCTGCCAACTGCTAAGTCTCTTCGACTCGCCACACTTTAGCTCCGCCTTTATGGCTGCCCGCCAGCTCTGACGATCGCTGGCAACTGACTCCCACGACTTGTGATCAATGTCACAGGACTTCATGTCGCGTTTGCAGACGTCTTTAAAGCATAGACATGGATGGCCGGTAGGTCTGATACCAGTGGCGAGCTCGCTGTACAATGTGTCTTTGGGGATCCTGCCATCTTCCATGCAGCTCACATGGCCAAGCCATCTCAAGCGCCGCTGACTCAGTAGTGTGTATAAGCTGGGGATGTTGGCCGCCTCGAGGACTTCTGTGTTGGAGATGCAGTCCTGCCACCTGATGCCAAGGATTCTCCGGAGGCAGCGAAGATGGAATGAATTGAGACGTCGCTCTTGGCTGACATACGTTGTCCAGGCCTCGCTGCCGTACAGCAAGGTACTGAGGACACAGGCTTGATACACTCGGACTTTTGTGTTCTGTGTTAGTGCACCATTTTCCCACACTCTCTTGGCCAGTCTGGACATAGCAGTGGAAGCCTTTCCCATGCGCTTGTTGATTTCTGCATCAAGAGACAGGTTACTGGTGATAGTTGAGCCTAGGTAGGTGAACTCTTGAACCACTTCCAGAGCATGGTCGCCGATATTGATGGATGGAGCATTTCCGACGTCCTGTCCCATGATGTTCGTTTTCTTGAGGCTGATGGTTAGGCCAAATTCATTGCAGGCAGCCGCAAACCTGTCGATGAGACTCTGCAGACACTCTTCAGTGTGAGATGTTAATGCAGCATCGTCAGCAAGGAGGAGTTCCCTGATGAGGACTTTCAGTACTTTGGACTTCGCTCTTAGATGGGCAAGGTTGAACAACCTGCCACCTGATCTTGTGTGGAGGAAAATTCCTTCTTCTGAAGACTTGAACGCATGAGAGCAGTAGGGAGAAGAAAATCCCAAACAGTCTAGGTGCGAGAACACAGCCCTGTTTCACACCATTCAGGATAGGAAAGGGGTCTGATGAGGTGCCGCTATGTTGAACTGTGCCTTTCATATTGTCATGGAATGAGGTGATGATACTTAGTAGCTTTGGTGGACATGCAATCTTTTTTAGTAGTCTGAAGAGACCAGGTCTGCTGACGAGGTCAAAGATTTGGTGAGATCAATGAAAGCAATGTAGAGGGGCATCTGTTGTTCGCGGCATTTCTCCTGTATCTGACGAAGGGAGAACAGCATGTCAATGGTCGATCTCTCTGCACGAAAGCCACACTGTGCCTCAGGGTAGATGCGCTCGGCCAGCTTCTGGAGCCTGTTTAAAGCGACTCGAGCAAAGACTTTCCCCACGAAGCTGAGCAGGGAGATTCCACGGTAGTTGTTGCAGTCACCGCGGTCACCTTTGTTTTTACAGAGGGTGATGATATTGGCATCGCGCATGTCCTGTGGTACTGCTCCCTCATCCCAGCACAGGCAAAGTAGTTCATGTAGTGCTGAGAGTATAGCAGGCTTGGCACTCTTGATTATTTCAGGGGTAATGCTGTCCTTCCCAGGGGCATTTCCGCTGGCTAGAGAATCAATGGCATCACTGAGTTCCGATTTTGTTGGCTGTACGTCCAGCTCATCGATGACTGGTAGAGGCTGGGCTGCATTGAGGGCAGTCTCAGTGATAACACTGTCTCTAATACACAGAATGACATATAACTTACAGCACAGAAAGAGGCCATTTGTTTATGCTGCCAATGAGGCTCCCCCCACTCTATTTATTTCCTTTCATCCTAAAAACTTATTCTCCTATTCCTTTCACTTTCATTTCTAATCTAGCTTCTCCTTAAATGCATCGGTGCTATTTGCCTCAACCACTCCATGAGGTAGTGACGGTCAGACAGATTGCATGGAAAAGCTGGTCATCACAAAAAAAACCTCACTCATCATAGTTGGCAGAAACACAAAAAGGTATATTTCAATGCATTGAGGTCACCTAGAGTTTATGATAGTAGATGAATGAGACACCTGGACAGATTGCACCATAATGACTTTGGTTAAAACCAGCTGCCATTTTTTATTATTACAGCGATGAGATGACATTTCCTTTCCTCCATACAGTGGTGATGAAGAATTTAAATTCTTCAGAGATTTCAGACATGTTGACATGGAACTCACCCAACCAATGTACTGTGATTGGTTGAAAACAAAGTTCTGTTCACTTTAACTTTGTTCTGTCATCCCACAGAATGTACGTATGGAAACCTAAAGTGCCGTACCCCTCCTTTCACACACACAAATGAAAATTCAGGCGATAAACATTGGGTAAGTTATAGCCGGTGGACTATTGAAGTTCAGGGTGTTGGTCGATAACAGCCTCTGCAATGCAATAACAGAAAGCCTGCCATTTATTTTTAGTCTTAGGTCATCCTATCACTACACACAACTATTTGGTTTCGTCGTCCTTTCACACATAGCTTCAGGACAAAGTGCCTGGCGCTCCAGTATCGATAATTTGCCCAATATGAAATCAAATTATCGGCTCAGCCAACCAGTTTCTAAAACGAGCTCCCAAGAAAACAAGCTCTTACCAGCAGTTGCATTGTCTCAATTGCAAGCTCTCCATATTCAAATGCAATAAAATGGATATTCACGTACAATAAAATGGGCATGCATATCCGTTCAAATAATAGCTTCAGGGGTTTCTCTAATAGTCGCTGTAATCTTCAAAGTGTTTCCTAGAACCCAACACCTATCTGATTCGCTTTTACGGTGGCATTTGTTTTAATCACAACTTACGATGGATGTTTGCAAGCATCAGATAGCAGCTACAGCCCACTTGTGTTGAACATTTATAGACATTTGTACACAGCTCACTTACTATCTGTCGCCATAATGTGGGCACCTTTGCAGGAGAGTGAGCCCAGCTGGTCCACCCAATGGAAATTCCTCAGTCAGATCCCAGGCACACACCACTTTCCACCAGCTTCTCTGAGCAGTAACACTGCGATCTCTGCAATGTCTCAAACTCCGCCTCCCACTCTAGTCAGCACCAATCCCTTCCATCTGCTCGCCTTTCTCTCTTCATTGATATTCTCGTGTGACGAATAGTAATACAAGGAATAAGGGCTGATTTTAGATGGTCATCTTACCCTTTAGTGAGCCACGGTTGCAGGAAACCCATTTCCCAGCAAAGGATAGCATTTACATCCATATGTACACAAAGCAACAGTGGATATACTTCAAAGCAATAAAGAGCTTTGCGATGTCCTGGGGATATGAAAGACATTAACTACAAGCCTTTTTATTCTAAACCCAATTAAAATTATTTGATTGTATTGTTGGATAAGTAGTATCTCACAGGCACTCGGTAACCAGAATTGCCATCTGTTGGTCGGCAATTTAAATGTATTCCATTCTCATACATGTTATTCACAGCAATAGTTCCGTTCCGAGACATGCATTGGCACCTGCATATTGTATTCATGAAACGTATGAGGACTCCCACACATTCCACGCTGCCTGACCTGCTGCATGTTTCCAGCATTTTCTTTTAACTCCTTTAATCATCATAAACTCCTCAAAAAATGTTTCATCCAGTGGTCGGAACCTGTTACTGCACCATTTCACTTCCCAGTTCCTGCAGGCGGTCTGAAAGCCTAATCATTCCCTTTACCATCCAATAAAAAGTACAGATTTAGGAAATGTGCAATACTCTATTTTTCAAAAACTATCCGCTATCCAGATTAGCTTTATATTTTAATATATTTTGCTGTCAGTTCAGATATATTTGAGATAGGAAGCTACCTCATGCCTGTAGTGCGGCTAAAGGTATCTTTGTATCCTTGAATGAACGTTGCCTTTAATTTCATCTGAATGATCAGCTGATGGTACAAGGACGAGGGGACAGAGATTTAGGGCTTTGGGCAAGAGATACGGGGAGATTTGAGGAAGAACTTTTTTATGCAGCGAGTGGTAGTGATCTGGAACTTGCTGTCTACCAGGGTGGTGGAAATAGAGATGATCAATGATTTCAAGAGGAAAGTAAATGGGCACTTGAGGGAAATAACTTTGCAGGACAATGGGGATAGAGCGGGGGAATGGGACTAATTGGATTGCTCTACAGAGAGCCAGCATGAATTTGATGGGCCGAATGGCCTCCATCTGTGTTCTATGATTAGCTGCTTCTTTTATGTACACAGTGGCTCACATCTACATCAGAATCTCTTAAGTGTCTTAGTGCACTCCTGCTGAGAAAGCCAACATGGATTTTTATAGTGAACATCAACGCAAGCTCGAGGAACAGCATCTCATCTACCGATTAGGCACACTTCAGCCTGCCGGACTGAACATTGAGTTCAATAATTTCAGAGCATGACAGCCCCCCATTTTACTTTCATTTTTAGTTAGTTTTTCTTCCTTTTTTCTTTTTTTACATTCTTTTTTACAATCCTTTTTTTTGCATTTATTTCATTTCATCTTAGTTTGTTCAGTTTGCTTACCCACTGTTTTTTTCAGGTTTGCACTTGCTGCTGTTCAATAATCCGTGTCTTTCCACCTAATCTGTACTAATGCTTTGTCTTTCAACACACCATTAACATATTGTTTGCCTTTGCTCTGTGACCTTTTGGTCAGCTATGTGGCCTGGTCCAATCTGCACCTTCTCCTTTGTTATCTCTTGCCCCACCCCACCTCACTTGCTTATAATCTGTGACTTTTCTAATATTTGTCAGTTCCGAAGAAGGGTCACTGACCCGAAACGTTAACTCTGCTTCTCTTGCCACAGATGCTGCCAGACCTGCTGAGTGATTCCAACATTTCTTGTTTTTGTTTCAGATTTCCAGCATCCGCAGTATTTTGCTTTTATTATTATGGATTTTTATAGGTAGGTCATGTCCAACAATCAATTGAATTTTTTGATAAGCATCTAAAGTAGTAGACAGGGGAATGTCTATGGATGTAGTTCATTTCGACTTCCAGGAGGCAGTTAGATTCCATATAACAGGCTGTAGCTAAAATGAAAGCTGAAGCAATTGAAGGCAAATTATTGACCTGGTGAGGAAATTGGTTAAGTGGTGGAAGACAGAGTGTAAGTGTGTAAGTGCTAATGGATATGTACCTGAATTGGAAGGAAGTGATTAGTACTGTCCCACAAGGAAGCTGGATCTTCAATTATTCCTTATATTTATGAATGACTTAGATAACACAGTAAAATGCTACATATCCAAGTTTGCTGATGACACAAAGATTGGTGGCATAGTAAGTAGTACAGACATAAGCGTAAAATTACAAAGAGACATTGGTAGATTAAATGAATGGGCAAAACCGTGGCATGGATTTCAACACAGATAAATGTGAGGTCATCCATTTTGGACCAAAAAAGGATAGCTCGGAGTATTATTTAAATGGTGAAAAGCTAGGGACAGAGGATGGCTGAAGAGATTTAAGGGTCCATGTTTGCAAATTAAAATGGAGTAGACAGGTACAAAATTTTTTTAAAAAGGCTAATAGAATGTTCATCTTCGTAAATAGAGGGCTAGAATATAATGTTAGGACCAGGTGAGAACGGTATCTAGGGGTCCCACTTAGCCTTCACCTGGTTTTATTGTAACAGAGTTTTGTTTTTAAACAGTGCTTTGAGCTCCCTCTTGGAAAGTGGTGAACAAGGATTCACCAATTATAAAGCAAAGAAATGAGCATAAACAGGCTTTCTTAGGCTTAAAGAAGAAAAGTGAAATTTTATTAAAACTTAAACTCTAATTTGGTTAACGCCAACGGATACACACCGCGCCCCACACTAGTATGCATATGCGATACACACATGCAAATAGGGACAGAAAAAATAATAATAAAATGGAGAAGTTGGAGGAGGTTTTTACTGTGCTTTGAGCTCTCTGTAGCCCTTGATTGTAGATGGTCTTTTCATCGTGGCCAAGTACTCTTCTTAAACCTTGTTCACTGTAGGAGACTTTTCTCTCTTGGAGTTCATTTGTCTTCAATGGGTCTTCAACTCCATAAGAGACGGGAGCAGACAGGAGAGAGATTTTCTCAATCGAGGAGCAAACAGCTTTCTGAGTTTTAAAACCCTGTGGCAAGTTCAAATTCAAAAAACTCCAACAGTTAGTCATGTGACTAAACTGGGCTGATCATGACAATCTATTTGGCCATTTTAGCAGTTAACATGGAATGCTAACCTCTCCACCTTCAACATCTGGTAATCAAAAGTCCATTGTGAATTAAATTAGAGCAGGGAGTGGCCCCTTTGTCCATTCCAAGTACTGTGTTACTATTGCAAATGTCTTTCCAGTCAGGGGCTTGGCAACCTCTTGTAATAACCTTTTTTTTCCAGCAGCAATTTTAAGTTTTAATGTTCATGTGGCGAAATAACACGTGCCTCATTCTTGGCAGGTGGGGGCCTGCATGACAATAAAGAGGAGGGAGTTTTGCTAAAGCTATACAAAGCCCTGGTTATCCCACATCTGGGAATACTGTGTACAGTTCTGGGCTTGGCTTGAGAAGGAGTGCAGTGCAAACTGAACAGAACGCTACCAAGGCTCCAAGGGTTAGATTACGATGAGAGATTGCATAAACCAGGCTTGTATTCCCTGGAGCATACAAGGTTAAGGGGTGATTTGATTGAGGTTTTTAGGATCTTGAGAGGAATTGATAGGGTCGAGAGAGATAAACTTTTTCCGCTTGTAGGGGAGTCTAGGACAGGGGTCATAACCTTAAAAGCAGAGCAAGGCCATTCAGGAGAGAAGTTAAGAAACACTTCTTCACGCAAAAGGGTGGTAGAAGTGTTGAACTCTAACATAAAATGCAGTAGATACTAACTCAGCTAATAATTTTAAATCGAGATCAATAAATGTTTGCTAGACAAAGTATAAAAGGATATAGAGCCAAGGCAGGTGGATGGAGTTAGGATAGAGCAGCCATGATCTCACTGAATGGCAGCAAGGGGCTGAATGGCCTACTTCTGTTCCTATAATTTCAGGAATGGCACAAATCCAGAGCTTGATTCTAGTACCTAGATATGTTGAGATAGGACCTAGCTTTTATTCTACAGTGTTTGCTATCTATGATAGAAAATGTTGTCCCACACCTAGAAAAAGCTGGTCCACAAGCCTTTGGGACAGCTGAGTCTTCAGTGACTTAGACGTAGAGAAGATTTTTCTACTGGTGGGGGAGTCCCATAACTAAGGATCATAAATATAAAATAGTCACCAAAAAATCCAATGCGAAATTCAGGAGAAACTTCATTATGCAGAGAATGATGAGAATGTGGAACTCTCTATCAGAAGGAATAATTATGCAAATAGCTTAGATGTATTTATGGGAAGACTAGATAAGCAGGAGGGAGAAAGGAATAGAGGGATATGTTTATGGGGTTAGATAAAGTAGGGTGTGAGGAGCATAAACACCAGCAAAAAACAAGTTGGGCTAAATAGCTTTTGTGCCATAAAATTCTATTTAATTCCCATGCAATATAAATTTCATGCTAGTATAATATGTTGAACAACTGCTCTGACAAATATTTTTCAGCAACATGATGTTTGATGTCTATTTCTATAACTGAAGCTAACAGCTCGCCAAGATCTCTGACTTCTTGTGCATCTCTGATTTCCATCGCTGTGCCATTGACAGCCGTGCCTTCAACTACCTAGGCTCAAAGCTCGGGTATTTCCTTCTTAAACCTCTGCCTCGGTACCATTCTCTCCTTTGAGAGGCTCCTTAAAATTTACCTCCTTGAGCAAGCTTTTTGTCACCGGTCCTAATATTTGTTTATGTGGTTCAATGTCAAATTTTGTTTGAATACACTCCTGTGAAGAGCCTTGGGACATTTTACTATGTTAAGAGCACTGTATAAATGTAAGTTGCTGTTGAATACTTTTAATTTATTGGGCACACACAGTATAGTAAATCCATTCTCACCAGGATTTTTAAGTTGGAAATACATGGGTCCATCAGTATATGAAAACAGAAAGACAAGTTGTTTTTTTTCCAGAAAAGACCTTCATCAGAACTGGATAGAATAATTTATTTGGTGTAGAGAAGGTTGGGTGAGTCAGATATAGCAGAGCCAAATCTGTTCTAAAATACATACTAAATTCCAGTTGAAGTGGTTGCTGTAGAAGCTGCACCCACTGCCAACCTCCCTCTCCATCTACAAGTGGAGGCTGTAGAAAAATGACAAGACAAAGAGAGCTAGGTTTAGGCTAGAATTTCACCAGAATTAACTGAAGTCTGTGAAAAAGGGGAATCCACTACCTGCAAGCGTTCTCAAACCAGGGAGTGACTGAGGCCACTGGTTCTGACTGTCCATAATCCTTTTTTGGAATATCGGCTTTGACTAATTTTTCTCCTGTGCTGTTTAAATCAGTTTTGCAAGCTATCTTTCAGAAGTTTCAGGCAGGGAAACTTTTTCTTCCCACCTTTCTGACATGGAGCCCTTACCATGGGCTCATTCTGCACTTTCCTGTATATCTCATGATGGAGGAAGAGGAAATGAGAAAGGCATACATGGCAAAGCTACACCAATGGAGAACAACTAAATGTCTCCCTTCCACCAGAACCTGCAGACCACACAGCTCCATCCAGAATGTCTCAGAAGGGGTGTGCTTAAGGAAGCAGCAGGAAAGGCAGGGGAATGGGACTAGGTGAGTTGCTCTTGCAGAGAGTCAGCACTCAAGCAAGGCCAAATGGCCTCCTTCTGTGCTGTAACCATTCTATGATTTCTGATATGTAAGGAGCCAGAAAAGGATATCTGTCCCACTGTAAACTGACCTCCAACCATCTTCTCAAAAATATAGAGCAAACTTTCGAGCAATGAATTTCATATCACAAAGTGGTTTTACACAAAGGGAGCTTTACTCTGTATCTAACCCCCCTGTTTTTTTTTTTTTTGTTTTTTTTTCTTTCTTTTTTTTTTAAATAAACAAAACTCAAATTAAAATGCCATTCTCGGCCCGGGCTGTACCTGTCCTGGGAGTGTTTGATGGGGACGTTTGATGGGGACAGTGTAGAGGGAGCTTTACTCTGTATCTAACCCCCCCGTGCTGTACCTGTCCTGGGAGTGTTTGATGGGGACAGTGTAGAGGGAGCTTTCCTCTGTATCTAACCCTGTGCTGTACCTGTCCTGGGGAGTGTTTGATGGGTGACAGTGTGGAGGGAGCTTTACTCTGTATCTAACCCCTGTATCAGTTAGTGATAATCAGCATGTTTTGACTAACCCAAGAATTTTTTTCACCCACCCTCCACACAGGAATCAGAAATGGATCCTAACTGGAGTTATATTGTCACCTTTGCATTGCTGTGAAGTGGCAACCACTTTGCAGTAACACAAAAGTGGCAAAACAACTGTTGGTTCTGCTCGACTAAACACAAAATTATTGCACCTAAATTTATCCTTCTACATACCTTGCCACACTATGTGTAGGAGTATTGCACTGAATAGCATTACAGCATTCAAAGGCATGTCACATCTGTTTAAATACCAACACTAATAAAACACAAAGAGACAAAGAACAGAAATCACAAACACATTAAATCATTTGGAAGCTAATCACAATTGCCATTATTTTAGAGAATGATTAAGAATCCAGATACACTCTTATGCATACACACACACAATGCTCAATTCTATATGCTTCAGCAAAGATGTACATTATAGGCGACCTCTTATTCCTATTTAAAAATACAAGTAATGCTATTAGGTATAATGGCATATAGCAGGAAAATATTTCTTTAAAATATCAGAAGATGTAGTAAATGAGATTTTTAAAGCAACAATATTTTTTATTTTTATTTATTTAGAGATACATCACTGAAACAGGCCCTTCGGCCCACCGAGTCTGTGCTGACCAACAACCACCCATTTATACTAATCCTACATTAACCCCATATTCTTACCACATCCCCACCACCTACCTACACTAGGGGCAATTTACAACGGCCAATTTACCTATCAACCTGCAAGTCTTTGGCTGTGGGAGGAAACCGGAGCACCCGGCGGAAACCCACGCAGACACGGGGAGAACTTGCAAATTCCGCACAGGTAGTACCCAGAACTGAACCCGGGTCGCTGGAGCTGTGAGGCTGCAGTGCTAACCACTGCGCCGCCCATATCTATTGTAACAATTTGCATGTTACATGAGGTGCAGCAAAGGGGCTGGAGATCTGTGCTGATTAAGTTCCTCTAATATATAGAAAGACATTGAAATATATCACTGTTCCTTCATTGTCACTGGGTCAAAATCGTAGAAGCCCCTACCTAACAGCACAATCAAACAGATTACAGCAGTTCAAGGCGGCTGCTCACCACCATCTTCTTGAGGGCAATTAGGGATGGGTAATTGCCAGTGACTCCCACATCCTATGATATGATGTCTCCATGGCCACAAATCACCAAAAGGTGAACTGCTGAATGGTAAATTCAGCCACAGGGAAGGCATGTGTTAGCTCAATGGCAAGATCAATGCAAGAGTCAACCCAGTATCCTCATGAATGCTGCTTCATGATTAGTTAAGGAATTTTATTACCAAAGGTACTAAAAGGTTTGTTACCATGCCATTTAACTACAATGACTTACTGAATAAACAGTAAATAGCAAACCATTATTAAAGTGTTTTCTGTGATGTACTGGAACAGCACCAGAATAATTACTCAGGTTTCGCTGTACTGTTCACAACCTCAGTGTCCTATTTTATCCAGAGCTGAATTTCTATCCTTATATCCACTCCATTACAAAGACCACTGACTTACACCTCTAACATTGCCCACTTCCACACCTACTTCAGCCTGTTACTGCAACCCTCATCCTTGCCTTTGTTTCTTGGCTCAACGATTCCTATACTTTTTTGGCCAGCCTCTCATCCAGTTCACCCAAAATCTCACTGCCCATATTTTATACTGCACCAAGTCCCACTCACCCATCACCTCTGTCCTCACTGGACTTCTTTGGGTCATGGTCACCCAGTGTCTCAAATTTAAAATTCTCATCCACATTTAATTTTTATTGATAGCCTCATCCCTTCATACCTCAGTAACCACCTTCTACTCCAGAATCAATCCCTCCCCAAATTCTCCATTTATCTGACTCTGGCCCCTTTTGCTTCCTTTACCATTTGTAGATGCACCTTCAGTGTCTAAACCTACACTCAGCAATTCCCACTCTCAATCCCTCTGTTTCTCCATCTCCCTCTCTTCCTTTAAACCCACCTCTTTGACTAAGCTTTAGGTCATTCTGCTTTGGCCCAGTGTCCATTTTTGGCTCTGTAAAGCACATTAGGGCATGCTAAAGATGCTATATAAATGCAAGTCATCATTGCCTTACTTAAGACAGACCTCCATGTTTATGCCAGGAACAAGAGCTACTACAGGTGCACCTCAACCTTCTGCATTAACCCATAATAGTCTGCACAGAATAGCAGCAGCTCAACTGTACAGTTATCACCCACACGGTGCTGTCACCTGAAATACTGTCCTTTGTCAACTGAAAATCTTAATGCAAGTTTAACCATCACTTGTTGCTCTAGTAGTCCTGGTGCATTCATTAAGCTATGGATATCCTCCAATATCCTAGTACAATTGTTCCAAATCTTTGCGCTTCCAGCAACCAATAGGGCCAAATTTAAAAGGCACCTGGTTTTGCTTCTGTGATCACCGACTGCACCTAGTTGTACCACTCAATATATAAATACACCAATTGAAAGTGGTTAAGGAAGATTACTTTATTAAATGCTGCTGGAAGAGGCAGAGGAAAATAGTTAAAAACTAAAATCCTATATGCTACAACATTCTCATTCAACTGCAAAAAAATCTTAGATAATTTAGGTTACAACATATAAAAAGATCAACTTTGTAAAAAAAGTACCTTGTCGGATCATCACAAAACTAATCTGTAAATGCTGCAAATGTAAACATTTTCAGAAATTCAAACTTAAGGAGGCAGTCAAAATTGTGCATTGAAATATTTGATAGTATAGGAATAGCAGGGACTAGAGTGAATTAGAACAGGATTAGGGTTTGAATCCAGAGCAAACAGATGGGATGGACAGCTCTGGTAACAGCAAAATTCTACAGCAGTCTCCATTCACTTCTCATTAAGCAGGAAAACACAGCACAATAACTACTTTAGTTCTGCACCAATAGTCAATCTAACTCAAAAAAGTTGGATTTAGGAAGAAAAATATCACACTAGCACTGTTGAAGATGCTCTTCCGACGCAGAGGTTGTTGCAGCATAGAACAGGGAGTTTTACTCTGCATCTGATTGTATGATAGTGTCTGATTAAGTGTCTTTAAGTGTCTGATGCGTTCAAAAGGAAAGTTCTATTTTTCCTAACCCACTATCTCTAACCTGATGGATATAATTCCATCCAACAAAAGTTCAAGAGGCTGTTAGCTTTTTTTAAAAAAAAGTCATGCATTCTGCTGATTTTATTAAAAGATGGCCATTCAATTTTGCTTCAGTCTCAAAAGTTTTACCACTTTGTGTGTTCCTTCTGTAGCACTTACAGCCACTAGAACCGGAAGGAAAATGAATTCTGTTGCAACATATAATTTCAAGTGAATTATTTACATTTTTCTTCAAGAGGTCAGTGCTAATTGCACTGACAAGAATACATCTCAGAAAGGTCTAAGTTTGACTTGTGGTCAGCCTTGAGTTGCCATTTCTGTGTCAGGGCAGTCCTATGGGGAGGTTGCTAATAAGTAGCCTTTGAACACAAAGCCAAGTTTCCCAACACTAATCATAACACAAGCAACTACATTTTGTAAGTAAGTATATGAATGTCAAGTGAGGATAGGATGGGCAATGACCTCTCACAATTATCTGCCAATACTCACTTTTCAGCATCGCATCTGAAAGATTACTTTAGCTAAATGACAGAGGACCACCACCAAACATGGAGCTGAAACCTAGGTGGAGAAGTGGGGATAGTGGAAACATGGCAAGACAAGCCACGTGTCTATCACTGTTAAAGACGCATTACAATCATGGCAACAGCTGCTCTCTGCAAAGACATCTAGCACAATTATTTTTTTTTTTAAACAAGTAATAAAAGTACAGTGGAATACAGTAGCAAATGGGTTGCAACAGCATTGGAAAATGTGTGCCATTTACATTATCTCAATATTACCAGCTCATCATGCAGCCCAATAACTACAGATTCAGTAGGTATAAATGTGCAATATTAATCTGAATTTTGACTAAAGCGATTGAAAATCAACATTTTGCATCACATATCTCATAATGACACACTGACTCCTACATAGCAAATTGTATGAAGGGGCTAGTACTTAGAAGAGGGATGTCATTTAAAAAATATTAAGCTGCTGATACTGATAATTTTTTTTTAAAATGTATGTCAGTGAGCTAGCCCACCTGCATGTGTTGAGGGTTAACTATAAGAGGTGGTAATACAGCTGAGCACAGCACTGTATGCAAAGGGTGGAACAACACTAAAGTGAGCAAAGATACAGGACTAAAAAGTGACCCTGTAGGGTCAGCTAGAATGACATTTTAGTTTTGATTTTGAAGTATCAGCTTGGAGACACTGGCTTGAAACACACTAAAAACAAAGTTACACACATCCAAAATAGAGGGCAGGATTATCCTGCAGGCTTCGGGACCCCAACGTTGGAACCAAATGGGTGTCCTCGAACCTGCAACTACTGTGAGTCAGACTGGGGGGTGGGGAGAGTTCCTTTCCAGGAGGTGGCATCCTAATTGGCTGCCTGGGGGGAGTTCCTTTCCAGGAGGTGGCATCCTAATTGGCTGCCTGGGGGGAGTTCCTTTCCAGGAGGTGGCATCCTAATTGGCTGCCTCTGCACTCACTATCCTATTAAGGACGACAGGTGGGCTCTCGATGCCACCGGCCCAATAACAGATCTAGAGCCTCGGTAGCCCCAAGAGAGATGGGCACTGCTTTGACAGGTAGGAGAACGTGGGGGTGCTTCAAAATAGAGGCGCCCTTGGAGAAGTAAAACAAATTAATTTTTTTTTGGGAGGGGTAAGGCGGCAGGCTCCGGGGAATGGAAGGGAAAGCACCTCCGGGGGGGGTGAAGGGGGGAGGATCATTGGGGCCATGAGGTGGCCTTTCCTTTCTGCAGCCCTGTCAATGACTCACTCATGTTGCTGCATGGAGGCCGCCTCCATTAAGCTGCAGCCTCCCAACGTGGCAGGGGGCTGTTCTGTCACCAGCAAATGATGGCAGGCCCTCCAGATCACCACTAATTGGGGGTTTAAATATTTAAAAAGACAGCCTGCCTCCACTCAGTAGGTGGCCAATCTGCATCCCAGCCCACCCCTGGGAAACTCTTCCCCAGCTGTGTGGAACATGTGGGGAAATGCACCCCCAGATCCAAGCCCCCCACCCCAGGACTGGGAAAATTCAGCCCAGAGTTTCTAAAAGCCTTGTATTAACCAGCTAGTAGAAATGCATTGATACGTATAATACTACAGAAACAGAAAAATAGAAATAACACTTTCCCAAAAGGTTAAAAGAGTATGCCAATCATACTCTTCTTATATTTAATACTGAACAGAAACAATGCACAACATACAGGGCTTATAAACAAATAAAGCACCTTTTTACAACTCAAAACTTGAACACAATTCAAGGCTTGTTGCCAAATGCCAACAGCGTTCAGAACCAGAAAACAAATGGAAATGGTATTTATCCATTTTCACCAAAGAAAAAGCGTAGCATTTTAATGTGCATTACTGAATCAGACAATCACTGTTTGCAGGCTTGGTGCTATGATCCATTTGGTTTTACAGAGGTTAGCTTTGCTTTTGGCCACACCACTGGAACTGCAGAGATTACTTGTAGGAGGTCATTCTTCTACATCCATTTCAACGCTGTTGTCGTCTCCTTTTGGACGGTGGAGAATCTGCAAACAGAACATAAAGCACCTGTGATCCAGCTAGAACAAATAATCTACTTAAATGCTATCAATTGACAGGTTGACTTCTATGTCTAAGTTTAGTTTGGTTTAGAGATACAGCACTGAAACAGGCCCTTCGGCCCGAGTCTGTGCCGACTATCAACCACCCATTTATACTAATTCTACACTAATCTCATATTCCTACCACATCCCCACCTGCCGACTTAGTAGTTGGCAGGAAAAAAGACAGAGGTGCAAGGGGAGAGCCAACTGTGCAACAGCCCCGACAAACAAATTTCTCTGCAGCACCTGTGGAAGAGCCCGTCACTCTAGAATTGGCCTTTATAGCCACTCCAGGCGCTGCTTCACAAACCACTGACTGCCTCCAGGCGCGTATCCATTGTCTCTCGAGATAAGGAGGCCCAAAAGAAAAGAAAAAGAAGACACTAATCTCGTATTCCTACCACATCCCCACCTGTCCCTATATTTCCCTACCACCTACCTATACTAGGGGCAATTGCTAATGGCCAATTTACCTATCAACCTGCAAGTCTTTGGCATGTGGGAGGAAACCGGAGCACCCGGAGGAAACCCACGCAGACACAGGGAGAACTTGCAAACTCCACACAGGCAGTACCCAAAATTGAACCCGGGTCGCTGGAGCTGTGAGGCTGCAGTGCTAACCACTGCGCCACTGTGCTTATTGCAGTGAAAACCATAAAAAGCTTATTTCCTAAATAAATAATCTCAGCAGTGACCTAACAATGTGTGCAGTCCTCCAGAATTGGATTTTCAGTACATAAACCCAAAATCACACATCCCTGAACAATTGTCATTGTGTGGGAAATAAACAAGTATATTTTTAGGGTTTCTGAACTCAAATTGAGGTGAACGTGTTGTAAGGTTAAAACAGAAGCCAATAAATGAAGAGCAGGTAACTGTCATTAAGGATACAGCAGCTAACCGACTGAAAAGAGCAGCACAATGGAGCACCAAGAATGGGGAAAGACAGACCCATCTGCTCACACACATCTTTTGGTAACTGGTGTCACAGCGGTGATCTGGGAGCAGATTTGCAGACTCTTTCAGCCAGGGATGGTAGGTAACTGAGATGGAGCAAACAAAACATACATGCCACATGTCCATATTTCCATGCTGAGCTATCTTGTATCCAGTACTAAACCAAGTATCAATGAAGTGCCACTTTGGCTCAGAAGGTTATGGATTCCATCAGAGACTTGGGCACTTAATCCAGGTTAACACTGCAGTGCAGTACTGAAGGAATGCGGCACTGTCGGAGGTGCCATCTTTCAGATGAGACGTAATACTGAGGCCCTGTCTGCCTCTCAGATAGATGTAAAAGATCACATGGCGCTACTCAAAGAGCAGTGAATTCCCCCTAGTGTTCGGGTCAAAATTTATTTCTCAACCAACATAAAGGGGAAAAAAAAAGAGATGATCCAGTCATTGCTGTTTGTGGGACCTCGCTGTGAAAAACTGGCTGCCATATTTCCCTATATTACAACAGTGGCTACACTTCAAAAATATTTCCTTGGCTGTGAAGTACTTTGGCATCTGATGTCGTGAATGGTACTTAACAGTCAAGTCTATTTTTTTTTTATTTGACAAGGAACAGCTCTGTAAACTACTGTATTGTTTTTGCTACTGCTTATTTGCTACTTTCAATAAACCTGCTCCATGGTTTATAGCTTAAGTCACTATCTGGTTGAATATTTATTCAGACACTTTCCAAGATTCAGAAGGTTCGCGAGAACAAAGAACAAAGATAATTACAGCACAGGAACAGGCCCTTCGGCCCTCCAAGCCTGCGCCGATCCAGATCCTCTCTCTAAACATGTCGCCTATTTTCTAAGGTTCTGTATCTCTTTTCTTCCTGCCCATTCATGTATCTGTCTAGATACATCTTAAAAGACTCCATCGTGCCCGCATCTACCACCTCCGCTGGCAATGCGTTCCAGGTGCCCACCACCCTCTGCGTAAAGAACTTTCCACGCATATCCCCCCGAAACTTTTCCCCTTTCACTTTGAACTCGTGTCCTCTAGTAATTGAAACCCCCACTCTGGGAAAAAGCCTCTTGCTATCCACCCTGTCTGTACCTCTCATGATTTTGTACACCTCAATCAGGTCCCCCCTCAACCTCCGTCTTTCTAATGAAAATAATCCTAATCTGCTCAACCTCTCTTCATAGCTAGCGCCCTCCATACCAGGCAACATCCTGGTGAACCTCCTCTGCACCCTCTCCAAAGCATCCACATCCTTTTGATAATGTGGCGACCAGAACTGTACGCAGTATTCCAAATGTGGCCGAACCAAAGTCCTATACAACTGTAACATGACCTGCCAACTCTTGTACTCAATGCCCCGTCCGATGAAGGAAAGCATGCCGTATGCCTTCTTGACCACTCTATTTACCTGCGTTGCCACCTTCAGGGAACAGTGGACCTGAACACCCAAATCTCTCTGGACATCAATTTTCCCCAGGACTTTTCCATTTACTGTATAGTTCACTCTTGAATTGGATCTTCCAAAATGCATCACCTCGCATTTGCCCTGATTGAACTCCATCTGCCATTTCTCTGCCCAACTCTCCAATCTATCTATATTCTGCTGTATTCTCGGACAGTCCCCTTCACTATCTGCTACTCCACCAATCTTAGTGTCGTCTGCAAATTTGCTAATCAGTCCACCTATACTTTCCTCCAAATCATTAATGTATATCACAAACAACAGTGGTCCCAGCACGGATCCCTGTGGAACACCACTGGTCACACGTCTCCATTTTGAGAAACTCCCTTCTACTGCTACTCTCTGTCTCCTGTTGCCCAGCCAGTTCTTTATCCATCTAGCTAGTACACCTTGGACCCCAAGCGCCTTCACTTTCTCCATCAGCCTGCCATGGGGAACCTTATCAAACGCCTTACTGAAGTCCATGCATATGACATCTACAGCCCTTCCCTCATCAATCAACTTTGTCACTTCCTCAAAGAATTCTATTAAGTTGGTAAGACATGACCTTCCCTGCACAAAACCATGTTGCCTATCACTGATGAGCCCATTTTCTTCCAAATGGGAATAGATCCTATCCCTCAGTATCTTCTCCAGCAGCTTCCCTACCACTGACGTCAGGCTCACCGGTCTATAATTACCTGGATTATCCCTGCTACCCTTCTTAAACAAGGGGACAACATTAGCAATTCTCCAGTCCTCCGGGACCTCACCCGTGTTTAAGGATGCTGCAAAGATATCTGTTAAGGCCCCAGCTATTTCCTCTCTCGCTTCCCTCAGTAACCTGGGATAGATCCCATCCGGACCTGGGGACTTGTCCACCTTAATGCCCTTTAGAATACCCAACACTTCCTCCCTCAGGACATATTCCGCACGCTAAATCCAGTTCCAAGAATGTCTATTCAACCCTTAAGCGTGGTATATCACCAGATATCGGGCATAAAAACACACAGCGGCTCCCAGAAAGCCAGGACTCTCTGGTGCTGAATATGAGAGAAATTGCTGAAGAAGAGCCTAAGAAATAATTCTTTTTTTGGTGGGGTGGGAGAAGAAAAGGAACATGAAAGTGGGGAAGAATGGTGAATACATAACAACGATACCAAACATGTACTTGTTCTCCTGATCTTCCCCCTCCGAAATAACATTCCATATCTTTCTTAGGGTCTGTACTTATTACTGGCATGCTGAGCTTGCTGGTCCTAGTTTCCAAGGTAACCACTCGATTTTCCTCAACTGCATTTTGTCAGACGATGTCTTACTTCAATGGAATCTTCAATGACTCCTTCTTTGGCCTCCTTATCTCGAGAGACAATGGGTAAGCGCCTGGAGGTGGTCAGTGGTGTGTGGAGCAGCGCCTGGAGTGGCTATAAAGGCCAATTCTAGAGTGACAGGCTCTTCCACAGGTGCTGCAGAAAAATTTGATTGTCGGGGCTGTTGCACAGTTGGCTCTTCCCTTGCGCCTCTGTCTTTTTTCCTGCCAACTAAGTCTCTTCGACTCGCCACACTCGCCACAGCCTTTATGGCTGCCCGCCAGCTCTGGCGATCGCTGGCAACTGACTCCCACGACTTGTGATCAACGTCACAGGATTTCATGTCACGTTTGCAGACGTCTTTAAAGCGGAGACATGGACGGCCGATGGGTCTGATACCAGTGGCGAGCTCGCTGTACAATGTGCCTTTGGGGATCCTGCCATCTTCCATGCGGCTCACATGGCAAAGCCATCTCAAGCGCCGCTGACTCAGTAGTGTGTATAAGCTGGGGATGTTGGCCGCCTCGAGGACTTCTGTGTTGGAGATACGGTCCTGCCACCTGATGCCAAGTATTCTCCGGAGGCAGCGAAGATGGAATGAATTGAGACGTCGCTCTTGGCTGACATACGTTGTCCAGGCCTCGCTGCCATAGAGCAAGGTACTGAGGACACAGGCTTGATACACTCGGACTTTTGTGTTCCGTGTCAGTGCGCCATTTTCCCACACTCTCTTGGCCAGTCTGGACATAGCAGTGGAAGCCTTTCCCATGCACTTGTTGATTTCTGCATCTTGAGACAGGTTACTGGTGACAGTTAAGCCTAAGTAGGTGAACTCTTGAACCACTTCCAGAGCGTGGTCACCAATATTGATTGATGGAGCATTTCTGACATCCTGCCCCATGATGTTCATTTTCTTGAGGCTGATGGTTAGGCCAAATTCATTGCAGGCAGCCGCAAACCTGTCGATGAGACTCTGCAGGCACTCTTCAGTGTGAGATGTTAAAGCAGCATCGTCAGCAAAGAGGAGTTCCCTGATGAGGACTTTCCGTACTTTGGACTTCGCTCTTAGACGGGCAAGGTTGAACAACCTGCCCCCTGATCTTGTGTGGAGGAAAATTCCTTCTTCCGAGGACTTGAACGCATGTGAAAGCAGTAGGGAGAAGAAAATCCCAAAAAGTGTGGGTGCGAAAACACAGCCCTGTTTCACGCCACTCAGGATAGGAAAGGGGTCTGATGAGGAGCCACCATGTTGAATTGTGCCTTTCATATTGTCATGGAATGAGGTGATGATACTTAGTAGCTTTGGTGGGCATCCAATCTTTCTTAGTAGTCTGAAGAGACCACGTCTGCTGACGAGGTCAAAGGCTTTGGTGAGATCAATGAAAGCAATGTAGAGGGGCATCTGTTGTTCACGGCATTTCTCCTGTATCTGACGAAGGGAGAACAGCATGTCAACGGTCGATCTCTCTGCACGAAAGCCACACTGTGCCTCAGCGTAGACGCGCTCGGCCAGCGTCTGGAGCCTGTTTAAAGCAACTCGAGCAAAGACTTTCCCCACTATGCTGAGCAGGGAGATTCCACGGTAGTTGTTGCAGTCACCGCGGTCACCTTTGTTTTTATAGAGGGCGATGATATTGGCATCGCACATGTCCTGAGGTACTGCTCCCTCGTCCCAGCACAGGCATAGCAGTTCATGTAGTGCTGAGAGTATAGCAGGCTTGGCACTCTTGATTATTTCAGGGGTAATGCTGTCCTTCCCAGGGGCTTTTCCACTAGCTAGAGAATCAATGGCATCACTGAGTTCCGATTTTGTTGGCTGTATGTCCAGCTCATACATGACTGGTAGAGGCTGGGCTGCATTGAGGGCAGTCTCAGTGACAACATTCTCCCTGGAGTACAGTTCTAGGTAGTGCTCAACCCAGCGGTCCATTTGTTTGCGTTGGTCAGTGATTATGTCCCCTGATTTAGATTTGAGGGGGGCGATCTTCTTGATGGTTGGCCCAAGAGCTCTCTTAATGCCATCATACATTCCTCTGATGTTTCCGGTGTCTGAGGCCTGCTGAATATGACTGCATAGGTGTTACCAGTAGTCGTTTGCACAGCGCCTGACTGTTCTTTGTGCACTGCTTCTGGCTGCTTTAAGTGCTGCGGATCTTAACTCGCTGGGGGCTTTCTTGTAGTTCAACAGTGCAATGCGCTTCGCGGCTATGACAGGTTCCAGCTCTTCATTATGAGGTTGAAACCAGTCTGCATTTCTCCTCGCACTTTTGCCGTAGGTGGTCAAAGCTGACTCATAGATGGCGTCTCTGATGTGGGCCCACTTGGTCTCAGCATCCCCTGTGGGAGTGTTTTGAAGGGCTGACACAAGTGAATGTAGAAATTTTTGTTGCAGCTGTGGGTGAGAAATTCTGTTCGTGTTGATGCGCGGGTGGCCCTTCTGCTTGGAATGATGCAACTTCTTTGGTCTGAGTCTAACCTTGCTGCACACCAGGGAGTGGTCGGTGTCGCAGTCCGCACTGTGGAAGCTGCGTGTCATTTGAACACTGTTTAAGGCAGCTCGCCTTGTGACAATGAGGTCTAGCTGGTGCCAACGACGCGATCTTGGGTGCCTCCATGAAACCTGGTGACAGGGTTTAGTGTGAAAGAACGAGTTGGTGATGCAGAGGTTATGATAGATACACAACTCAAAGCAGTCTCTGCCCGTTCTCATTCATCCTTCCAACGCCATAGCGCCCAAGGCAGGAGGGCCATGAGTCATGGTCGGCCCCAACCCTGGCATTAAAGTCCCCCAGCAGGAATAGGTGTTCGGGATGCTGCTAATGATGTTATGGAGTTCCTCGTAGAACTGGTCTTTAGCTTCAGGTGGGGAGCAGAGTGTTGGAGCATAGATGCCGAGTAGGTGTACTGGGCCAGAGGTGGTGAGCAGTCGGATGGACAGTATACGTTCCGAGCCATTTGAGGGAGGCTCTATCATGCTGAGCAGGGAGTTTCTGATGGCGAAGCCCACTCCATTATATAATAGCCCACTCCATGCTGTCTTGGTTCTTCAGGATCCCTGCCCTGACTATGACAGTACATAATTCAGTCACATCAACCAATTCTACAGCACGAAATGAGAATGGATATCAAAAACATCGCATGTACAGAAACCAAGACCCTAAAATGCTGCACTCCATTCAACAGTCTATACCGATTATTAGATTAGGATGTGATTTTCATCAGTATTGTAAAAAGTCATCATCCTATAAATTTATCACCAAAAAAAACAAAGGAAAGAGGTTAAGAGGAGTGACAGTTTTTTGTTAAAGTGTTGTTAGGATATAGCATGCCCAAACAGAAACTGGAAGCAAATTATAATAGGTTTTAAAAATGGCTAACTATTTGTTTAGAAAAGGGAGTCAAGTCCCAGTGTATGAAGAGAGACAAGGGATCAAATTTGTGAAGTGCTGACAATTATGAGAGTCACTGAATGTTGGCAAGATCCCACTGGATTGGAAACAAGTTATGAGGAAAATTGGGTATTTTAATATCTTACTCAATAGGGGACGCTACTGAACAGGATATTAAATGGAAAATGCTGTAAATACTCAGCAGGTCTGGCAGTACCTGTGGAGACAGCAACAGTGTTAACATTTCAGGTTGGTGACCTTTAATCAGAACTGGAAGTACCTCAAGATGCAGCAGTGTTTAAGCAAGGCAGGGAAACAGGGAAGAACAAAAAAGGAAGATCTGTGATCGGGTGGAAAGGAGAGGAGTGATTAAATGACAAAAAAGATGATGGTGCAAAACAAAAGGAGATGATAATGGGGCAAGTAAAGAAACAAAAGATGGGTCTAGAGATGTAAATGAGAATAGCAGAATCTTTGCCAGCAGCCGCTGTCCAAAAAATTGGGGACAAAGCTTAAGATTTGAAATTGATGAACTCAATGGCCCTTTGGAAGACTGAAAGGGAAGGGGAGGATGTGTTTGGTGGTGGTATCATGCTGGAGGTGGCAGAAAAGGTGGAGGATGATCCGTTGAATACGGAAGCCGGTGAGGTGGAAGGTAGGACAAAGGGAACCCGATCATAGTTCTTGGAGGGGAGGGCAGGAAGGGATGACAGATGATGTGTGGGAACTGGAACAGACACAGTCACCAGCCCTGTCAGCCACACAGTTATTGGCCTGAAAGGTTAACTCTGTTTATCTCTCCACAGATACTGCCAGATCTGCATCTGCAGTAATTTGCTCAGGATATTAAGTGGTACAGACAAGATAAACCCATGGCACTATAAGCAAGAAATAGTACTAGAAGTACTAATAAATAAATTTCCCAATCAAATTTGTAGTTGGCCTTTTTTTTTGTAAGCTGTTGAAATGACAGTTTAAAACAGGCATCAGGAAGAACTTCTTCATATATATTATTCGTAACTTCAACATTCACTCCCTTCACCAATGCACAGCGGTCGCAGTGTGTACCATCTACAAGATGCACTGCAGCAACGCACCAAGACTCCTTCGACAGCACCTTCCAAATCCGCGACCTCTACCACCTAGAAGGACAAGGGCAGCAGATGCATGGGAACACCACCACCTGCAAGTTCCCCTCCAAGCCACACACCATCCTGACTTGGAACTATATCGCCGTTCCTTCACTGTCGCTGGGTCAAAATCCTGGAACTCCCTAACAGCACTGTTGGTGTGCCTACACCCCAAGAACTGCTGCAGTTCAGGAAGGCAGCTCACCACAATTAGGGATGGGCAATAAATGCCAGCGACGTCCAGATCCCATGAACGAATAAACAAAAAGCGAGATTAACATTTTGAATGGTTTTTAGTTCTTTCAAGACTCAGTTGAATGACACAATCTGGAAAATGGATGAGAAAATCGATGACCTTACTCATCTGTTTTGGTTTTATTTTAATAAGACATTAGCAATGATCAGCCTCCAATTACTATCTCATGGGATTTTTTGTCAGTGAGGTCTGACACACATGGAGACCCAATCTGCGGAAACTAAACTACTGAGAAACCCACATAAAGAAGATTCCATTTTCTTGATATGAAGTGCACCTTGTTGTCTAATAGTGTCACCCTACTTATCTATACCAGACAACCCAAGTGGGCAAGGGTTACAGCTGGAGTTTAGCCAACTAAAATTCATGGAGCACTGACAAGCTCCCTTAAAGCTTGTTTGCCAGAACCACCCTACCTTATTAGGGCATTAGTTTGTAAGGTTATTCAGATGTAGTGAGAAGAATCCCAATCCACAGCAAGAGATCTATTCTGGAATTAGAACAGAGTCATTTGCCACCACCATCGTCAGTAGCGGAAAAATCTAAAAGTAATGCTCACTCGAAGGTCACGTAGATTTGCAGCAGTGACCAATGCTGAGCTTTAAACTTTTTAGCACAGCAACAGTACTGCTCTTTTTTTTTTGGAGAATGGCCATTTTCTGAACTTGAACAAATGAATGAGCATGCCACTGAATTATTAAAGAATAATGCATCAAAAAGGTAAGTTTGTTCTGCGACCCTTTGCCTGAGTATATAATCAACAAGTCATCCTGCTGAAATCCTAGCTAGAAACACCATTTATTCTTTTTGCTCTAGTATTCAAGAATTATCATGTATAAAACACAAGATATTAACCATCCCCCACCCCCAGAATCATTACACTAATACGACATATTCCAAGTAGGCAGTTCAACTATTCCCAACATCAAGTAGTAATTTTCAGATATAAAAACAGAAAATGTTGAAATACTCAGGTGGTCAGACTGTTTCTCTCTCCAGAGATGCTGAGTTAATGTTTCAAGTCAATGACCTTTTGTTCTGATTTCTAGCATTTGCAGTATTTTGCTTCAGTAACTTTCAGATGTTAATTAAAGCTATCTCATTCATATGATCTGCAAACGGTTGCTTACACTTAAGACTGGAGGATGAAGTTACTTGAAAACAAATATCTTTTTCTAGAGCTGCATCAAGAAAGATTTCTTATTGGTAGATCTGACTAAACCATGTATTGCAATCCTGACAACACTACAGAGGGCTCCACTCCTGAAAAGAATCTATGTTCTGCAACACACATGCACTATTTGAATACTTTGAAAATCACCTTTTTCACTGCTGTGCTTTTTCACTCTCGAGTTCCTACTTCTTGAGTATTTCTTCACTTGTCCCCAATCAGACCCAGATTCTGAAGATTCTATTTTTATTTGTCGATGCCGTCTGGATCTAGATGCCTTCATACAAAACATCATTTAAAAAAAAATTAATGACTTTTGCTTTTAACAAATAACAATCCAATTTCACAACATTGTTTTATATTCATGACAATGTAAAAGGACATGCACCAAGAAATTAAATCCTGAGCAAGTGTATTTAAACTTCAAGAATAGAAACCCAAGCAAATGATTTACCCGAGGCCAGTCTCTGGACCTTGTGCACCAACCCTACAGAAGTAGACAACATAAACAAGAACACACATATACAGGTGAAGATTGAGTGTTAAAAAGATAGATGTGGAAGTAGTGACGTAGTGGTAATGTCACTAACTGGGGAAATGGGTTCAAATCCCAGCACGGCAGCTGGTTGGAATTTAAATCTAATTAATAGAAATCTGGAATTGAAAGCTAGTCTCTCATGGTGCCATGAAACTATCGATTGTTGTAAAAACCCATCTGGTTCAGTTTAGAGAAGGAAATCTTCTGTCCTTACCTAGTCTGGCCTACATGTGACTCCAGATAGACAGCAATGTGACTGACTCTTAACTACCCTCTCAAATGGCATAGCAAGCCACTCAGCTGTCAGGGACAATTAGGAATGGGCAACAAATGTAGGCCTTGCCAGTGATATCCACATGCCATGAAAGAATTTTTTTTAAATGTTACAAATCAAAATCAATTCATGGACTGAAAATGGCTACATTTAGCCTGCAAAAATCCAGCAGGTATTTCCAGGAACTCAATGCTGCAAAGCTATTGGGGTAGAACTTAATCTAGTCCCATTTTTCGGCCAAAACGCAGCGCTTCAATCATCTCACAAACGAACAGCAGGGTTGCCAATGGCAGTTTGAGATATTCCTGGAGATTTAATCATGTGACATTTGACCTCATGACACCAAGCATGTGATGCTTAATCACATGACATTCACCTATAGTTTGCAAACATCATTGCATTTACCTTAGTTGACTGGTTTTATAGTGAGATGAATAATTTATAAATCAAAGAAATAACAAAAAAGAGTAGAAATATTTAAGGATAAGTAAATGTTCAAATAAAAAATACTTCTGTGAAATGTCTATAGTATCGACTACAATGAGAAACTCTAATATCACTGAAGAAAAACATCGATACAAGTAACTTCTTTTGTACAATTTTATGGCTTTTTACAATACACAGTAAGTTATAAAAATAATCAAACTAAAAGCAACCTAATTCACTACTGCACAGCCAAAACTGAAGCCCAGCTTCATGGAGGTGCAGCTTAGTCCTCAGAGAGAAACGCCAAAGCTGCCTGACTCCCAGAACAAAACACATTGTATAACAACAGTGCACATCACAGGCTGACATGAACTCTTCCTCCCTCCAATTTGTGTTGCTCTCCCTCTTCCCCATCAGTTTGTGTTTTGCTCTCTCCATCCCCCAGTTTGCGTTTCTTTCTCTCTCTCCTCCCTCCGCCCCCCCATGGCAGGATGCACGAGGTTTCCGGGGATTTTCGTTGACCTGGATATCATCCTTACAACTGGCAACGAAACAGTGTGCTCTGATTAGCCGAGACACAGGTACGGCTCAGTCAACAGAGTTTGGTTAAAAGTCATGACAGTCGGGATACTGAGCACGCACGATCCATGCATACAAGAACTGTTTTTCCAGAGTCACCAGCAGCACTGCTTGGGAGACTAATCGCTCATTTCAGCAGACTCGCAACGAAAAGCAGAAGGATTGGAAACCCTATGGAATGAAGAGACCCGAAGCTGGCCTAAAATTCAGCCTTGGGCCTCCTTCAAACGTTCTAGGTGAGTTGTCAGCACGATGGGCAGCTCACCCCTCTCCTGGATTGAATGTTTGACTATAATTTCCAGGAGGAAAGATAGAACAAGCAACAGGTAATGGAGGGAATGATAGGTGGGACTGTGGTCGGGGGAAAACAGTCCTGAAATTCCTGGCTCCGCAAGTAAACCTACCTGTCGTTGGCATCCACTGGGTTCGGTGGAGGCGGGGGGGGTGGGGGTTGAAAAATCCTAAATTGGTGTTTATTTTTGTACAGCAGTTCTTCAAAAGGCATTGGGTCACTAATTAGCATTTTCAAGGAGCCTAAAGCCTACTTTAGGCATTCACCCAGAACACAAAAAATGGGGTAGTGCGATCAACGCCTGAAAAGATTAGGTGCAAGCAGTCCTACAGCTAAATCAGTACACTTTGTGCCACCTTTAAACCCAAAAACACATACCGATTTTTTTTTTTTTAAATTCATTCCTGGGATGGGAGTGCCGTTGGCAAGGCCAGTATTTATTGCCCACCTCCAATTGACTTTGGAGAAAATGGTGATGAGCCGCCTTCTTGAACTGCTGCAGTCGTGTGGTGTAGGTACACCTACAATGCTTTTCTGTAGCAGTTTCTAATTTAACTGCTACACTATTTTGAGGCCGGTTAAGAGTCAACCACATTGTTGTTGGTGTGGAATCACATGTAGGCCGGACCACGTAAGGATGCCAGATTTCCTCCACTGAAGGACATTAATGAACCAGATGGGTTTTTACGATAATCCGGAAGTTTCAAGATCGATACTAATGACACCAGCATTTTATTCCAGATTTAATTAATTGAATGAATTTAATTTTCCCCAGCTGCTGTGGTGGGATTTGAAATCATCTCCCAAGCATTAGTCCAGGCCTCTGGATTACTAGTCCAGCAACATTACCACGATATTATCGTCCCCAAGCAATAATTTCTATCTGTAATACCTTTCTAGATAGGGAACAGTGTCTAAACATTTGGTGGAAAGTAAGAATCTCTGTCTTGTACTCTAGTCATGGAATTTGATGAAAAGTAATGGCTACAAATAATTGCAATCTGCACAAATGATCCTGAATGAATGGCACCATGCAAACGGTACACGCCCCATGGCAATGCCTCTACCAGAGTCCACTTGCCAACCAATCAGAATTCTCTTCTCATGCAGTATAAATTTGTTGCTTTCCCTTATATTGGTATTCTTGTGATTTTTCCTGATGAGTGCAAGACAAAAAGCTTCATCAAATTGTCTCTGTTTTCAGCAATACTCAGGTTCTGTACCACCAAATGACCATCTTTAAAAATTTTTTAATCTTCATTGTTCCTTCCCCCACCTAGCTTCAAACGGTCTCCGAAAAAGGGCACTTTACTAGGGTAAAGGTTCCTGGGCAGCAATAGTAACCCTCCACTGCCTTCCAGTAGTGACCAGTCTTCAAGTGCATGCCTTAATGGCGAGTATTAGCAGGATAATTTCTAATGAGTCATTAGATTCTGAGAACCATCACATCCAAGCCTAACCGTATCTCACTTGGTTCCTGCACAGGGTCAGAAATGCAGGGGTTAAATGAATATTCTTCAGAAGTGAGAATCCTGGTCAATGTTTCCTTTATCAAGGGACATGGAGGCTAAATTGTACTGCTCTACTTCTGCCTATTGACATCAGCTAACTCAGCAAAGGCCAGGGATCAAACGATACCAGGAGAAGCACTAACCCACCTAACAGCCTTTAATAAGAAACACATGTTAATGCCCTGGTCTAGAATCAAACTCAGGTCTTCTAAAGTGAAGTTTACACAACTACCTGTGAAGAATATCCCAGCAGTTTTCCATCCAGTAAAGTTAAACATTAGTTTTTGCAATCATTTCATATCAATCATCGGCAGTAAGAGATAACCAGGTAATTAATGAAAATGAATATTTGGTATACAGACCTTCACTGCGCAATTGTACGATTTTGACTTTATGTCTGCTAGAGTCTGAGCACGGCTGGAGCCCTGTAAAAAAACAAACACCCACTTTAACCAGTTTCTACATTAATTTGTATTCTTTAAGTACAAAAAGTAGTATTGCTAAATCACTCTGATGAAAGGTCACAGACCTGAAACGTTAACTCTGTTTCTCTCTCCACAGATGCTGCCTGACCTGAATATTTCCAGCACTTGGTTTTTATTTGCTAAATCAGTTCTTTTTGTTCAGTTATAATAGATTTTTCTATTTAAAAAATTAATAAACTCAAACATTTGGTTAATAATGCAAAAAAATTATAAGATTGTACTCTGTTTTGGTCCAACAACACTAGGAAGACTTTGAGTGTAACACTGGGAGATTGGGAGTTAGTACATGATCACTTTTATGGCACTGATTTCAGAAGGGAGATTTTGCCTTTAGATACAAATCAAGCCGTTATCCCAATAAAGGTACAATTATTTTTACTTCCATATCCCTCTCAAACAAATGTTACAATAAAACAATGTGATACAACAGTATTTTGTTCATGAGAAGAAGCTGATGTTGAAGGGGGAGCTTCATGCGGCAACTCTGTCTTCTATTGCAGCCTGGACACAGTTGTAGCTACAGTGACTTCATTTTAATGGAAAACACCTTAAATACGCTCATATAAAATACATACTTCATGTCTGTATTTACTTAAACATCTACCATCATTCAGCGATCAAGCACTCAATCAAAAAACACTCGCACACTGATTTTCATCTTACGATTTTAACAACAAATGCACAAAAAGATTAAAGTACAGATGCCTTGCAAATATGAGTACAGAAATCTCATGCCCAATGATGGTGTCTATTGCTCATTTTTGTGTTACTAATCAGGAATCTGGATTTCTAATTAGCCACATGTGGTTAATGTATTGGACAACACTGTTCTATTAAACTGCCCACAAAAGCTATGTTCTGGAAACCTTGGATGCTTAGTTAGCAGTGTTCCATCTACAAGAATATCAGTTTAGAATATCTCACGTTAATTACATGGCAAAGAGAAGGAAAGATTAAGTAATGCATACACCTCAATGAATACATCTTGCACCCCACCTCTCCCCCCCCACCCCCCGTTAAAAAAGTGAACTGTTTGCATCTATTCAAATTAGCATAGAATGGACATTCACATTTAGTAATAACCAACAGTGTATGAACAAGAAGACAGTCATCTCCAGAGCTTGGTTGCAGATTTGTTTTGATAGAAATCAATAAAAGCAGGGACAATTCTGATGGCATCTATCCTGCAAGAACTTTTCCCAGCCACTGGAGATGGCAAGGCAGCCTAATGTATAATGTGGCATTAAAGCAACTGCTCAAGTGGCAGTTCAGATTTTTAGCTGTCATTTAATCCACTGCACAATATGGACAGTTTCTACAGCACTAAGGATCTGAGTGAGTAGTGCAGAATCACTCAAAGGCATTTGCAATATAAATGAACCCAAGTCTCAGAGAAACAAATACTGCAGCCTGCAAAGGTAGCTTGGAAACCAATTGTTTGTCTTATGTGAATCTAATACTCTTTAGATATACTACATGCAAAACAGAACAGAATTTAGCAAGCTAAAAGCAATATTGTATTGATGACTTATGGGTTTAGCTCAACTCTTGCTGCAAATCTGTTCTAGTTTTTTGTTTTCACATTTATCAAGTGTCAGAATTATCAACTAATCCTTTAAAACCTCCACAGCTTCCAACTGTGAAAATACTAGAAATCTGATGCACTTATTAATTTCACTACTTTGTTCTTTTCCCTTCCCTTCATCCATTAAAGCTAAACTGCCAGACTTCAGATTTACTTCTGTGGAACACATATTGCCTGGAGGAGACTACACAGATAGGGAAGGGTGAGGCCATCGAGGGATTTTGAACAGAAGGATGAGAACGTTAAAATTAAGTCAATGGTGGACCGGGAGCCAATGTAGGTTCGCGAGCACATGGATGATGGGTGGGTGAATGGCCGAGTGGAATGTCCTTCCTATGGTATGTGGGAAGTCAGGAACGTTTCAAGTGGCCTTGATGAACACGTCTGCAAAAAGTGTCACCAGCTGCAGAAACTTGAGCTCTGGGCTTTGGAACTTGAGCAGCGGCTGGAGTCACTGTGTTGCACCCACGAGGCTGAGAACTATATGGATAGCACATTTAGATTAGATTAGATTAGATTAGATTAGAGATACAGCACTGAAACAGGCCCTTCGGCCCACCGAGTCTGTGCCGACCATCAACCACCCATTTATACTAATCCTACACTAATCCCATATCCCCACCTGTCCCTATATTTCCCTACCACCTACCTATACTAGTGACAATTTATAATGGCCAATTTACCTACCGACCTGCAAGTCTTCTGGCTTGTGGGAGGAACCCGGAGCACCCGGAGAAAACCCACGCAGACACAGGGAGAACTTGCAAACTCCACACAGGCAGTACCCAGAATCGAACCCGGGTCCCTGCAGCTGTGAGGCTGCAGTGCTAACCACTGCGCCACTGTCGCAGGGACCCGGGTTCGATTCTGGGTACTGCCTGTGTGGAGTTTGCAAGTTCTCCCTGTGTCTGCGTGGGTTTTCTCCGGGTGCTCCGGTTTCCTCCCACAAGCCAAAAAGACTTGCAGGTCGGTAGGTAAATTGGCCATTATAAATTGTCACTAGTATAGGTAGGTGGTAGGGAAATATAGGGACAGGTGGGGATATGGGATTAGTGTAGGATTAGTATAAATGGGTGGTTGATGGTCGGCACAGACTCGGTGGGCCGAAGGGCCTGTTTCAGTGCTGTATCTCTAACCTAATCTAATCTAATCTAAATGTGCTATCCATATAGTTCTCAGCCTCGTGGGTGCAACACAGTGACTCCAGCCGCTGCTCAAGTTCCAAAACCCAGAGCTCAAGTTTCTGCAGCTGGTGACACTTTTTGCAGACGTGTTCATCAAGGCCACTTGAAACGTTCCTGACTTCCCACATACCATAGGAAGGACATTCCACTCGGCCATTCACCCACCCATCATCCATGTGCTCGCGAACCTACATTGGCTCCCGGTCCACCATTGACTTAATTTTAACGTGGTCACACTGTAGGTTAGGAGCATGCAGGCAGAGAGGGAATGGGTGACCACCAGAAAGTCATGGAGGACCAGGCAGGTGGTGCAGGAGTCCTCTGAGTCTCTGTCGCTCACAAACAAGTTTTCCACTTTGGACGCTGGTGAGGGTGATGGTTCCTCAGAGGTGTGAAGAACAGCCAAGCTCAGGGCACCACAGGTGGCTCAGCTGCACGGGCAGGAAGGAAGAGGAGAAATAGTGGTAGGGGATTCAGTAGTTATGGGAACACACAGGCGTTTCTGTCTCCAGGATGGTGTGTTACCTCCCTAGTGCCAGGGTCAAAGATGTCACAGAGCGGCTGCAGGACATTCTTCTGGGGAAGGCGAACAGCAAGAGGTCGTGGTCCACATTGGTACTAACGACAAAGGTAGAAAGAGGGATGAGGTCCTGACAGCAGATTTTTAGGGAGCTAGGCAAGATATTAAAAAGCAGGAGCTCAGAAGTAGGAATGTCCGGATTATTCCCAGTTCCACACGCTAATGAGCATAGAAATTAGGAGGCGAGAGCTGATGAATATGTGGCTGGAGAGATGGTGCGGTAGGGAAGGCTTCAGATTCCAGGGTTATTGGAACTGGTTCTGGGGGTGGGGGCGGGGGGGGTGGGGGGCAGAGGTGGGACCTGTACAAGCCAGAAAGCTTGCACCTCAATAGGACCAGGACTAACATCCTTGCCGGGAGGATTGCTAGTGGTGTTGGACAGCGTTTAAATTAGTTTGGCGGGAGGGGGGTGGGGACCTAAGGGTAGACTCAGATGGGGCAAAATCAGAAATAGAAATGGAAGGCAGGAAATTAGTGAGTGAGTCTGGAAGACAGAGAAACAAAACGATAGAAAATTTTAAAAAAAAGTTTGACAGTGCTCAAGAGTATGTACAATGTAAGGTGTATAGCAAATAAAGCAGACGAGCTGAGGGCACAGATAGAAACGTGGCAGTATGATATCACAGCTATTAAAGAAACATGGATTAAAGAGGGGCAAAAATGGCAGCTGATCATTCCTGGTTACAGAGCTTTCAGACGAGAAAGAGAGGGGGATAAAAAGGGAAGGGTGTGGCAATTTTGGTTAGAGAAGCAACTACTGTTGTGAGGAGGGATGTTATGTTAGAAGGATCATCATGAATTGAGCTCAAGAACAAAAAAGGGGCAGTCACACTACTGAGAGTGTACTATAGACCCCCGAACAGTCAGAGGGGAAAGAAGAGCAAATATATAGGCAAATCTTTGATAATTGCAAAAACACTATGGCAGTAATAGTAGGGGATTTTAGCTACCCCAATATTAACTGGAATAGTTTTAGTGTGAAAGGAATGGAGGGAACAGAATTCTTAAGGTGCATTCAGGAGAACCTTTTTGGCCAGTGTGTAGCAAGTCCAACAAGAGAGCGCAAAGTTCTGTACTTGGTAATGAAGCTGGGCAGGAATAATGAGTGGGAGAGCATTTTGGTGGTAGTGATCTTTATTCAGTTAGTTTTAACATAATTATGGAAAAGGACAGAGACAGAACAGCAGTTACAGTTCTAAATTGGGGGAAGGCCAATTTTACTAAGCTGAGAAGTGATTTAGCAAAAGTGGACTGGAAACAGCTACTTGAAGGTAAATCAGTGTCACAGCAGTGGGAGGCAAAGGGGAGATTTGGGACTTCAGAGGAAACATGTACCCACAAAGAAAAAGAGTGGGATGGCCAAATTTAGAGCCCCCTAGATTTCAAGGAGCTTACAGGGTACGAAAAGGCAGAAAAGGAAAGCTTATATCAGACACCGAGAACTCAATACTACAGAAAGCCGAGCAGAGTACAGAAAGTGAAAGGGTGAAATCAAAAAAGAAATTAGGAAAGCCAACAGAGGGCATGAAAGAATATTGGTAAGTAAAATTAAGGAGAAGCCAAAAATGTTTTATCAATACATTAAGAGAAAGAGGATAACTAAGGAAAGAATAGGGCCCATAAAAGACCAAAAAGGTAACGTGTGTGGAGGCAGAAGACGTGGGTATAGTTCTTAATGAATACATTGCGTCTATCTTCACAAAAGAGGGGGATGATACAGAGATTGTAGTCAAGGAGCAGGAGTGTGAAATATTGAATGTGATAAACAAGGGGAGAGGAAGTATTAAGGGGATTCTTGATAGTGGATAAATCATCAGGGCCAAATGAAATGTACCCCAAGCTGTTAAAAGAAGCCAGGGAGGAAATAGCGGAAGGTCTGACCATCATTTTCCAATCCTCACTGGATACAGGTGTGGTGCCAGAGGAATGGAGCTCGGCTAATGTTGTACCTTTGTTTAAAAAGGGAGCGAGGGATAGACCAAATAATTGCAGGCCAGTCAGTCTAACCTCAGTAGTAGGCAAATTATTGGAATCAATTCTGAAACACAGGATAAACTGTCACTTAGAAGGCACAGATTAATCGAGGATAGTCAGCATGGATTTGTTAAGGGAAAGTCGTGTCTGACTAACCTGATTCAATTTTTTGAGCAAGTAACATGGAGGACTGATGAGAGTAGTGCAGTTGATCTGGTCTACATGGATTTTAGCAAGGCTTTTGACCAGCCCCACATGGCAGACTGGTTTAACAAAAAAGCTCATGGGATCCAGGAAAATTTAGCAAGCTGGATACAAAATTGGCTCAGGAGCAGGAAACAAAGGACAACTGTTGACGGGTGTTTTTGTGATGGAAGGTAGTTTCCAGTGGGGTTCTACAGGGCTCAGTGCTGGGTCCCCTGCTTTTTGTGGTATATATTAACGATTTGAACGTAAATGTAAGGGGAATGATCAAGATGTTTGCAGACAACACAAAAATTGCCCACGTGGTTGATAGTGAGGAGGATGGCTGTAGACTGCAGAAAGATATAAATCGACTGGTCAGGTGGGCAGAAAAATGGCGAATTGAATTTAACCCAGCGAAATGTGAGGTGATGCATTTTGGGAGGTCAAACAAGGCAAAGAAATACACAATAAATGGGAAGATATGGAGAGGTGTAGAGGAAGTGAGAGACCTTGGGCGTGTATGTCCACAGATCACTGAAGGTAGCAGGACAGATCGATAATGTGATGAAGAAGGCATATGGAATCCTTTCCTTTATTAGCTGAAGCATAAAATATATGAGTAGGGAGCTTATGCTGGAACTATATAAAACATTACTTAGGCCACAACTGGAGTCGTGAGCAGTTCTGGTCACCTCATACAGAAAGGATGTAATTGCACTAGAGAGGATACAGAGGAGATTAAAGAGGATGTTTCCAGGATTGGAAAATTGCAGCTATTAAGAGAGATTTGATAGGTTGAGATTGCTCTCCTTGGAACAGAGGAGGCTGAGGGGAGATTTGATTGAGATGTACAAAATTGGGAGGGACCTGGATAGAGTAGATGGGAAGGGCCTATTTACCTTAGCAGTGGGGTCAGTGACTGGGAGGCATAGACTTAAAGTCATTAGTACGAGGATTGGAGGAGAGATGAGGAAAACCTTTTTCACCCAGAGGGTGGTGGGGGTCTGGAACTCACTGCCTGAAAGGGTGGTAGAGGCAGAAAACTCAACTCATTTAAAAGGGGCCTGGATGTGCAATTGAAGTGCTGTAACCTGTAGGGCTATGGACCAAATGCTGGACAGTGGAACAGGGCTGATTTTTTTCCCGCCGGCACAGACACGATGGGCCAAGTGGCCACTTTCTGTGCCGTAAACTTTCTATGTTTCTGTGTTTCTAATGGGACTTGCTGCAAATGTTTTATCGCAAGTGTTTTATATTAAGTCCTGTAGAATGACATGAACTGTCCTAAATTCCCTCATATAAAACCACTCTCTATTCTTTACCATGTCAGCCTATAGGGTAACCCTTGGTCACACAACAAAGCCAAAACAATTTCAAAACTCCACAGGGGTGATGAGTGAACGGTACTTGGTGCGAGTTAAGACATGGGCAGCAGAGTTTGAGGAGCTCAGGGGAAAGGTGGGAGGCCAGCCATGAGAGCATTGTAATATCTGCAGCCGGAGGTAACAAAAGCATTAGTCAAAGTTTCAGCAGCAGATAGGTTAAGGCAGGGGAGAGGACAGGCAATATTATGAACATGGAATAGACAGTCTTTGCAATGTGAGAGGATATGGCATCAGAAGCTCAGCTCAGGGTCATGTAGAGCACCAAAGTTGTGAACAGTCAGACACTGGACAGACAATGGGAGTCGGTGGCTAGGGAACAGAATTTGTGGCGCTTGAAGACAACAAAAGGCATCTTAATGGAACCAACAGCAACGCATCAAAACTAAATGGACTCTTCCAACACTTCAACTGATCCACTTCTATAAAGAAGTTGGATTTTTGTATTTAAAATTCAAAGTTAGAAACTTAATTCTGCCAATGATGATGATTGTCCTCAGTACAACAGTCTCCAGCTACACCCTGTTGTAATGGTACTTAGTTTACACAAGAAGCATTCAGGCTTAGATTGCTTTATGGAATTGTTAACAACTATTATCTTGTTGTGAAGCTCAGTTTTAATATTGCTTTGAACTACAAGAGATTTAAGTAATTTATCAAGTGCATGATGGGAAGACTGATCCAAGTTTTAAACGGTGATGAAAGATCAAGCAGCAACATTTTTACAAAGTTAACAGAAGACTATCTCTGTATGCCTAAAAACTTCAAACACTTAGAATTAGACAGTTAGTGCAAAGGGAGCATACTTTACTACTACCCAAGAAACAAAATGCAGCCCTGCATCAGTGAATTTGCAGTACAACCTAGGAAAATCAAATATAATTCTGATCTACAGGTAAACTGTTAAAGATTAAAAGTATTGCAATAGTTGAAACTCAATTATATACATTGCAAAAGTATTTTCTTCTTACTACATAAAACTGGGCAGGTTTAAACAATGCACCGTGTGCTACTTTCATTTCCACATATGCAGCACAGCAAAGGTCCATGAATAATTCACTATCTTTATAACATTTCTATTGAGAGAAAGAAACTTTGGCAAAGCTAGACAATGCCAGAAATCAATGCATTACAGTCTCAGATTTACAAGTACCATTGAGCACACTTTTGTAATTGGAAATCAGAGTAATCTGAAATCTCAGCCCACACCATAGAGTCATAAACAGCACAAAAGGAAGCCATTCGTCCCATTGAGTTCATGCCAGCTCTCCACGGAGCTATGCAGTTAGTCCCACTCCCCCACTTGATCCCCGTAGCCCTGCAAGTCTATTTCCTTCAAGTGGCCATTCAATTTCCTTTTGAAGTCATGGTAGTCTCCGTTTCCATCACCATTGTGGGCAGCCAGTTCCAGGTCATTACCACCCGGTGCGTAAAAATGTTCTTCCTCATATTCCTCCTGCATCTCTTGCCCAAAACCTTCAATCTGTGTCCCCTAATCCTTGTACCATTAGTTAATGGGAACAGCTTTTCCTTGTCTAACTTATCTAAGCCTGTCATAGTTTTGTATACCTCTATTAAATCTCCCCACAATCTCCTTTGTTCTAAGGAGAACAACTGGAGTTTTTCCAACCTAACTGTGTGACTAAAATCCCCGAGTCCATTCTGGTAAATCTCTGCACCCTCTCCAAGACCCTCATATCCTTCTTGATATGTGGTGACCAGAATTGGGCGCAATATTCCAGTTGGGGCCTAACCAGAGCTTTATAAAGGTTCAGCATAACTTCCCTGCTTTTGTACTCATGAAGCCCAAGATCCCATAAGCTTTACTAACCATTCTCTCAACCTTCAAAGATATATGCACATGCACCCCCCGGTCCCTCTGTTCCTGCACACGGTTTAGAACTTTGCCATTAAGTATATTTTGCCTTTCCCTATTCCTTCTGCCAAAATACATCATCTCCCACTAGTCAGTATTAAATTCCATTTGCCACCTCTCTGCCCATTCTGCTCCTCTATGTCCTGTTGCAGGTAGTTCATATTACCCTGATGAATGGTCACTGACCTGAAACATCAACTCTGCTTCTCTCTCCACAGATGCTGCCAGACCTGCTGAGTATTTCCAGCATTTCTTGTTTTTATTTCAGATTTCCAGCCTCTGCAGTATTTTGCTTTTATCATATCACCCTCACTGTTTGCCTCACCTCCATGTTTGGTGTCATCGGCGATTTTTGAGATCCTATTCCATATTCCAAGATCCAAGTCATTTATATATAGCAAAAAAAAAAGTGGTCCCAACACTGACCCTTCGGGAACGCTACTGTCTATCATCCTCCATTCTGAGAAACAACCAATTACTATGATTCGCTGTTTTCTGTCCTTAAGACAATTTTTAATTCAATTGGACACTGACCCTCCTATTCCATGAGCCTCAATTTTGTTAACCAGCCTTTTATGTGGTACCTTATCAAACTTTAGTGGCACTCATCTCACCTTTTGCTTTTTAGATTCGTCATCTTCAGAGGCAGAGATTTCTGGTTGGTCAGTCAACTTTGCATTCTGCAAAAATTTGAGATAAGAGAACTGTATTATTTGTTTTCCTCAACTATTTAGAAATGGTCAATCTGAAATTCCTGAACATTTATATGACAAGATCAGATAGAATGCATCCAGTCAGAAAATTTGTCTTCCAAAATTAAAGAAAGATGAATCAGTACCGAAGCAAATGTGGATAAGACTATTGCTAAAATGTTAAAGTAGGAGTCAGAGAATTTGCAGATCCTGCCACCTGCTTGTATTTTACCAAATCACAACAATAAAGACATTCCAATGCTCCAAATGTTAGAAACCACCCAATGCACTAACCAGTTCCATAGATAGATTTACATAGACCTATCTGAGCATCAATGTGTAAGGAAAGACACTCCGTAAAGTGTACTGTCATGCAGGTCCACACCTGTCAAGAATGAGGCACATTAATTTTGCCACATGGAGATTAAATTTCAAATTGCTGCTGGGAAGAGAAGGCCTGTGCCAAAGGGTTTCCAGGCCCCTGACTGGAATGACATTTTTGCATATCAACAGACAGTGTTGGAACAAAAGAGCTATCCCCTGCTCCAATACAATCCTGACACAGACCTGGTCAAACCAGTTAGTCACATGACTAACCTGCTTGGCAGTCAAGGATTTTTTTTCTGAATTGTACAGTTTTGAACAGAGAGCCTGCAGAAAGCTGTTTGCTCCTGGATTGAAAAGACCTCTCCTGGCTGGCTCACCACAGCCTCTTCTGTCTGTTCCCATCTCTGTCTCACGGAACTCCAAAAACCGACTGAAGACACATAAACCCCGAGAGAGAAAAGTCTCCTACAGTGAAAAAGGTTAAAGAAAACTGGGCCCCAGCAAAAACCAAGATCGAACTACAATCAAGGACTCTACAGTGAGCTCGAAGAACCGTGACAACAACTCTTCAAATATTGCCTCAAACTTTTCCACTTTATTTTTCTTCTCTTTTCTGTCTCTAGCTGCACGTGTATCGTGTATGCATGCTAACCGTGGCCGTGTCGTATATTCGTAGGCGTCAACCAAATTAGAGTTTAAGTTTAATAAAATTTCACCTTTCTTCTTTAAACCTAAGAAAGCCGGTTTGTGCTCGTTTCTTTGCCTTATAATTGGAAAGCGGTGAACAAGGATTCACCAAGGGAGAGCTAAAAACACTGTTTAAAAATAAAACCCTGTTACAGTAAGACCAGGTGAAGGCTGAAAGGGAATCCTCTCTCACCTGGTCGTAACCGTACAGTGAAGCAGAATGCAGCCACAAATCCAAAATACAGGACCAGTGAATTCTATATTTGGCACTGCATCTACACGTTTTAACTGAGTGGCAATGTACCATCTTAAGGAATGCAAACGCATCGTTACATATGCTGATATTGTAGAAAAGTACTGCTTCAAAACAGAACAGATGATGTTCTTGTAATATTTTAATGAGCATTGACAATGTACAACCTTTGTATTCTGAGCAAATTAAATGGTTAAAAGTAGGTGCTAGCCTATAATTCATCAAGGTTACAATTCAAATTGATCCAATATAGCTTTCAGTATCTGAATTGCTACAAAAGCAGATTACAGGAGATATTAATCTTTCACCGATGCAGTATTCTTAGACCTTTCATGTTTTTTATTGTAAAGGCTGTGTTAGCAATAAGGGCGTAAATGTAGGCCTCAAGAGACCAAGAGCGAGGTCTTTTTCTGGAAAATATGCATGTGCATCGCATGGCAAGCATAGAATCGGATGCTGTCCCATGGTTGAATACTTGCCAACAATATGGCGATCCTCAGACATGAAGAATGTCATCAGCGGAAGTGCATCACAGGAGTCAAGACTCTCAGGAATGCAAAGAAAAGTGGAAGAAAAACAAACACACAGATGCAGCAGCTCCTTAAATCATGCAAAATTCAAATAGTTCAGATCTTTTTGTGACAGCAAAAGATTGGGATCTGTGCAACACGTGACCCAGAGCACAAGCAGATTGTCGGTACTGAATGCTAAACACAGAACAAGGTCTAGATTGCTACACTGCTTTTTTGGTTTAGGGAAAAAGCTTTATTCAATTCACATTTTTCTCTGTAGAAATTGATCAAAGTTTCACTGTAAGCACACCCAGACATTAATGACAGCATGAAGATCAGCTTGCGCTGCCTCAAATGCTTTAAGCACTTGACATCACCTCATTACTTTAAATGCCACATTTCATGCAACCTCTTGGCAGCTGACAGATGGCCCACTGCGATTATAGAAAGAACTCATCAATAATATTGTTAGCAATCGAACACTAGACTCAGTAGAGACTACTTTCACATAAATTATCAATCTCACGATGCATATAGTTTTCCAAATTTTTCTGCACTGTAAAGATATGCATCCGTTTCATCTTGTGCTAACAGGATACGCTACATCAAAAGCTCAGAACTGATTAAACCTCTGGTTTCAACATACCCAATATCATATCTATAAAGCATGAAGGTTCAACACTCCAGTTATATTGCAGAACTGCTTCTAGTGCCAAAATAAGAGATGTGACAAAGAAAAAAATCTAATCCTATTACTTTTTACTAAGTATTTTTTGACCTAAGTCCAACCCTATCCAAGGGCAACAAACCTTTTCCTGACCCACTCTATTTACCACCAATCACTGGAGGCAAGACTCATACTGGAGGCTATTTCAACCGTTGCTGCAGCCCTCCACTACCCTCACTTAAATGGTCACTCTTCATGTGGCAGCCCAGTTAATACCAGCAGGTTATTCAACTATGGGAAGAAAAACCCAGCAACCGAGCCTCATCCTATTTTCCCTGCATTTGATATTTCGACACATGCATCTGCCAGCAGGGATCACCAGATAGCTTTCATGACTGCTGTGATTTTTCCCTGCACTACCATAAAGACAGAGAGGCCAACTGCAGCACTTGATCATAATGTCAGATGAGATTATCAAGCTCAGTACACATTGGCAAATAAATCGGGGACTTTTCACGGGCATTATGGCTCAGCGGATAATGCGTCAATGAGCCATCAGGCAAATTCATATGCAATGATGTCATTACAAGGATCTGATGAACTGTACCAACAGGGAGACGAGGGGATAATTAAAAATAAGACCCTGTCAGGAAGGTCACGTGGCAACCCTACACAGCAGAATGGTACAGGAGTGGGGTGGGAACAAAAAAGAATTATTCTATTTTCTTTCTTACCTGTGCCCAAAGTCTTGGAATTGTTTTTAAAGTCACTGCCAAATTATACATGAATTGAGCTCTGCATCCACTAATGTTAAAGTTAACAAGCACAGCTAGAAATTCAGTCTACAGAGGCAATGTATTGTTTATTTCAATTAATTTCAATGCACCGGACACTGAATCACAAATATTGCCTCACATTGCATACTGTTCCACAATTAATTTTACCTTATTCGCTTTCCACTGTTGAAATTCCACCGTTATGTTCTTCAACTCAGACACAAAATCTCCACGAGTTAAACTCAACGCCTTGTCCAACTGGGTTTTGTTTGCAGAGATCATATGTTTCATTGTTTGATAGTGCTCATGGATATTCATAATTTCCTTTAAAAAGACATAGATTTAAGAAAAAAGTATTCTAATGCCACTGTTCAAAACAAAAATAAAAGCCCTTCTGCCAGTTTTTTTCCCCTTATCTAGGGCAAAGGTTGATAGGGCCCATCAATCTCAACCATGTTTTGTGTGTGAATGTGAAGACAGCACGAGACCAGTGTTATACTACAGGGATATTCAGAATTCAGTCACCACCGGTTTTCAACCTAAATCACTCGAGTATGATCTTACCTCCAAAACATCAACAGTAATGAGCTCAGAAACCAGATTAGACTTCTCCCGAAAGTTCTCATTAACAGCGTCATTGGGCATCTTTCTCCTCTTTTTATTGTAAGCCAGCTGAAAAATTAACAGCAAGTTCTCAGAAGTCAAGTGCTATCTTTATATAAAGGTAATTCATTCTTACTTAAATATGGGCACACAAAGAATTTATTGTCCAGTTTGAGAAAGAAACCAGTGAATGTAATAATATCACAATGACCTACACAAGGACATTGCAACCTGGAAATTACACCATACAATAAATGAAGACTTAGCACTTCCCCATCAACACGTGTTTTGTTATATTCATTCATGGGATCTGGGCGCCGCTGGCTAGGCCAACATTTATTGCCCATCCATAATTGCCCTGGAGGAGGTGGTGGTGAGCTGCCTTCTTGAACCACTGAAGTCCATGTGAGGTAGGTACACCCACAGTGCTGTTAGAAAGGGAGTTCCAGGATTTTGACCGAACGACAGTGAAGGAGCGACGATATAGTTCCAAGTCAGGATGGTGTGCGACTTGGAGGGGAACTTGCAGGTGGTGGTGTTCCCATGCATTTGCTACCCTTGTCCTTCTAGTTGGTAGAGATCACGGGTTTGGAAGGTACTGTCGAAGGAGCCTTGGTGCGTTGCTGCAGTGCATCTTGTAGATGGTACACACTGCTGCCACTGTGTGTCGGTGGTGGAGGGAGTGAATGTTTGTGGATGGAGTGCCAATCAAGCGGGCTGCTTTGTCCTGGATGGTGTCGAGCTTCTTGAGTGTTGTTGGAGCTGCACCCATCCAGGCAAGTGGACAGTATTCCATCACACTCCTGACTTGTGCCTTGTAGATGGAGGACAGGCTTTGGGGAGTCAGGAGGTGAGTTACTCACCGCAGTATTCCTAGCCTCTAACCCGCTCTTGTAGCCACGGTATTTATATGGCTAATCCAGTTCAGTTTCTGTTCAATGGTAGCCCCTAGGAAGTTGATAGTGGGGGATTCAGTGACAGTAATGCCATTGTATGTCATGGGGAGATGGTTAGATTCTCTCTCGTTGTAGATGATCATTGCCTGGCACTTGTGTGGCGCAAATGTTACTTGCCACTCATCAGCCCAAGCCTGGATATTGTCCAGGTCTTGCTGCATTTCTACCCAGACTGCTTCAGCATCTGAGGAGTCGCAAATGGTGCTGAACATCGTGCAATCATCAGTGAACATCCCCACTTCTGACCTTATAACTGAAGGAAGGTCCTTGATGAAACAGCTGAAGATGGTTGGGCCTAGGACACAACCCTGAGGAACTCTTGCAGTGATGTCCTGGAGCTCAGATGATTGACCTCCAACAACCACAACCACCTTTCTTTGCATTAGGCATGACTCCAACCAGCGGAGAGCTTTCCCCCGATTCCAATTGACTCCAGTTTTGCTAGGGCTCCTTGATGCCCTACTCGATAAAATGCTGCCTTGATGTCAAGGGCAGTTATTCTCATCTCACCTCTTGAGTTCAGCTCTTTTGTTTATGTTTGAACCAAAGCTGTAATGAGGTCAGGAGCTGAGTGGCCCTGGTGGAACCCAAAATGAGTGTCACCGAGCAGGTTATTGCTAAGCCAGTGCCGCTTGATGGCCCTGCTGATGACACCTTCCATCACTTTACTGATGATTGAGAGTAGACTGATGGGGCGATAACTGGCCGGGTTGGACTTGTCCTGCTTTTTGCGTACAGGACATACCTGGGCAATTTTCCACATTGCAGGGTAGATGCCAGTGTTGCAGCTGTACTGGAACAGCTTGACTAGGGGCGTGGCAAGTTCTGGAGCACAGGTCTTCAGTACTATTGCCAGAATATTGTCAGGGGCCATAGCCTTTGCAGTATCCAGTGCCTTCAGTTGTTTCTTGATATCACACGGAGTGAATCGAATTGGCTGAAGTCTGGCATCTGTGATGCTGGGGACTTCAGGAGGAGGCCGAGATGGATCATCAACTCAGCACTTCTGGCTGAAGACTGCTGCAAATGCTTCAGCCTTATCTTTCGCACTGATGTGCTGGGCTCCCCCATCATTGAGGATGGGGATATTTGTGGAGCCACCTCCTCCAGTTAGTTGTTTAATTGTCCACCACCACTCACGGCTGGATGTGGCAGGAGTGCAGAGCTTAGATCTGATCCGTTGGTTATGGGATTGCTTAGGTTTGTCTATTGCATGCTGCTTACACAGTTTGGCACGCAAGTAGTCCTCTGTTGTAGCTTCACCAGGTTGACACCTCATTTTGAGGTATGCCTGGTGCTGCTCCGAGCATGCCCTCCTGCACTCTTCATTGAACCAGGGTTGGTCTCCTGGCTTGATGGTAATGGTAGAGTGGAGAATATGCCAGGCCATGAGGTTATAGATTGTGGTTGATTGCGTGCTATTTTAATTAACAGATGAATCTGATGTGGGTTGATGCCTCTATTAAAATAGAGAAAGAAATTTGATGCATTACTTTAAATGTTCACACATTAATACTGCACAGAATTTGAGACAGAACCTCAGTCAAAATTGAATAATTAGCACTTACCAATGTTGGCATTGCTGTGAAATGGAAGGCTTTGTCATTTAGGAGTTTTTTCAGAACATACACAGCATCAAAATGTTCTGCATTCACCATTTCCTCTTGGCAACTTAGCACCTCACCCCAGTCCTTCAATGCCATCCTTATCTGTAGGTAATATAGACTTAACCGGTCATTATATGAACATCATTTAAGGTATTTAATTCAAAGTCCATCATGGCATTAAGGAGGGGAAAATTACCTGGGGCTTCCATTCATGACAGTTATGTGTCTGGGTATAAACTTATAGCTAGATTATGATGGCAAGGAGACAAAATTCAAATAAAATCAGGCTATGTGCAGCAAAATAGGAAAGAACAGTTGAACATATGGGGGACTACACAGAATGTACAGCACAGAAAGAGGCCATTCAGCCTAACTGACCCATAACAAGCTTCCTCGTAGCCTTCTTCATCTAACCTCATCAACACATCCTTTTATTCCTGTCTCCCTCTAGTGTTTATCTAGGTTTCTTTTAAATGCATCTGTGCTATTTGCCTCAAATACTCCTGTGGTAGGGAGTTCCACATTCTAAGTAGTCTCTGGGTAAAGTAGTTTCGTCCGAATTCCCTATTGGATTTATTAGTGACTATCTTATATTTCTGGCCCCTAGTTACGACCTTCCCCACAAGTGAAAAAATCTAAAGTATATTTGATAGCCATAGGAGGGGGGGAAATGTATGAATCTCCATGATATTTACAATTTTGGAATAATCAAACAGGTAACAAAAGAAATGATCACTCAACAAATTTTACTAGGATAATGTTGTGCTTACCTTTTCCTTAGGCTGACAAAGTTGTGTATTGTATAGTCCGTAAAGAAGGTACAAGCCTCCAAACCGGATCTGAAAACTGTAAGGGGGGAAAAAGTACTGACTTGCCAGTGCTAATGCTTCCCTGGTGAACTTCCTACCGTCAGTTATTCCCATTTTTCCACTGGAAAAGATCAAATGTGCTTATGTTAACACTTTACATATTTATATGGATTTCAATGTAATGTGCATGAAGCAATAAGTAGATCACAGAGCAGAGGGACACAGCAATCTCATGAGACGGGATGTTGTACTTCAAACTTACATGGCAACCTACATTCCTGGGCTGCCACTCAAGTCTTTTCCTTAGCCCTAGGAAATGGAGTTGTGGCTTTGAGAAACGACTTAAAAGCTACAACCTTAAATGCTATAGTTTGTTGCAAGATAGTTTGTTCTTAGTGCACTGCCATTGAGGTTTGTCACTGCTGAGTCCTTGGGAGCATTGTATTCAAACTTGAAGCTCTTGCCCTTTGTTTTAATAGTCCTAAACCAGTCACTAATATAAAGAGCAACAGAGTGTGAAAAAAATGTTGTAAAATTGCAAAGTCCTTTTTAACAACTTACTTTTATACAGCACGTTTAATGTAGCAAAACGTCCTAAGATGCTTCACAGGAGTATTATGGGAAAAAATCTGAAATTATTACCCATATTTATATTGCAGGAACAATGACATAAGAGGCGTGCACCATGTTTGCAATTACATATAAATGTATTTCAGAGATATCTGCACTCCTCCCAATTCCGGCCTCTCTAGCATACGTGATTTTAATTGCTCCACCATTGGCGGCTATGCCTTCAGTTTCCTAGGCCCTAGAGTCTGGTATTCCCTCCCTAAACCTCTCCTCCTCTTTCCTTCTTCAAAACATGTTTTAAAGCCTACCTGTTTGACCAAACTTTCTCATCTGCCTTAGTATTACCTTCTGTGGCTCAGTATCAAATTTTGTTTGATAACATTTCTGTGAAGTGCCTTGGGATGGTCTACTACATTAAAGGCGCTATATAAATGCAAGTTGTTATTGTTGAGAAGAACTGGAGTACCACTAATACTTGCAATTTTATTACCATTGATTCAGAGTACAAGCAGTACCACATCTGATGTGGTCTACAGCAGGGATTCTCAACAGGGGCTCCACGAAGAGAGTGGCACAAAAAATAAATTCCCATAAGAACATTGCTGAATGACATCTGGGTCTACTGTGGAAACCATCACCACAGGCTCATGATCATTGGTCCACCATGTTGCCAAGGAGACAGCATCCAGTCTCAGCAAGTGCACTCCGCTTGGCGCACTAGTAACAGGACAAGAGGAAAAGCAAGAGCTGGTACTGCCAACAACATCGTTAGTCTCAGCAACACTCTTATCAGCTCCAGTGGCACTTTACCAACATTAGCAACAGCCCACGAACATCAGTATAACTATCAACTTTGGCAGCAGTCTACTAACTTAAGTAGAGCTCTAACCAACGTCAGAAACAGTCTTAACTTCATAATAAATCTAGCAACCTCTGTGCCAACCAACCAACTTCAGCAACACTCTACCATCTTCAGCAGAACCCTACCAACCTCAGCCACAGTTTATTAGCTACAATGAAAGCCTATTAGCTCCATTAACACTCACCAAAGGAAAATCAGCAGAATCAAGATAAAATACAAAGAACAGAAAAAATTGTTGTAAACATTCACAATAAGTACCAGTTATGGATACATTTTTACTTTGATACCTCCACATCTTGACAGAATTGTTGCTCAGCACCAGCAACATGTTTCACTTCAAGTAAAAGAAAACTAATAAATATGTTTAATTGTATAACTTATTTTTATATAGAAAGAATACTTGTGTTGCGTTACAGTGAGTCCAAAGAATTTTTATAACATTGGGGGTGTGAGGGGGGGGGGGGGAAAAAAAAAAAGAGGGTGGGCTCAGAAGCAAAATGGTTGAGAACCCCTAGCTTACAACGTTTGTGCTTGCAGTGGAATTGAATTCCAAGAATGCTACAGTTGTGAGAGGAAGGGGTGTTGGGGAACAGAATAAGATCAAAAAATTGCTTGGTACTTCTACACACCTCGAATTACTACTTACACATCTGTGTGCTTTTAACGTTACATTGCGGCCTGGAACATTCCTGATGTTGTGTGGGGGAGGACAGACACAGTAGGTGCAGTAGGTTTCCTTTCCTGAACCAGTTGGTTTTATTTTTTACAACAATCCAGCAGCTTTTATGGTCACTTTCTGGTGCTAGCCCAAATTGCCAGATTCACAGAATTCAATTTCACAACTTTATGAAAGTGCTTCCATGTTTTACTTTTTTTTTGAGGACTCGTGTTTAAAAATTGTGGAAATTGATTCATTTGAAAGACTGGAGATTCCATAGATGCTGGACTAGGGTTCTTTTTTTAAAAAAAGGTCACTGGAAGGACTTGGGACTTTGTTTAAAAACAAACCCTTACTGGAAGTCACATATCTTAAGCTAAGTAAACAGCAGGAGCCTTGATGACTATGGGAGTTGTTTACAGAGAAGTGACATGTTAAGATTTATGGCGGTCAAGAGTTGGTTTCATTTTTGGATATTGTTTTGAGACAGTTGGGGGTAAGCCTACTGCGAGAGGGAAGCCATCAGCTCATACTTTTCCACCTCTTGAGAAACCCTGAGAATCTGGTGTTAGGACTAGAAAAACTGATGCAACATTTATCCTGAAAAGCCTGCCAGATTAATCCTCGATGTTGCCTGAAGAGAACTGCTCCAAAAAGATCCCAGTGACACCTGTCCATGTGCATCTGGACGCCAAACTAAAGGGCCAGCTGAGATCATTCCATATCTTATCCTTTTTTCTTCAAGAATTAGCAAGTATTTGGCCAAAGTATTTTTTTTTGTCTTTTTTGTAAAGTTAATCTGTGCAGAGAAAACTTTTTTTTCTTTAACCGGTGTATGTGTTGGGTTAATTTAGAAGGGAACTTTCATATTTCAACCTGCGTGTTAATAAGCTTTGTATCCTTTTTGAATAAGTCTTGTTTTATAATAAATTAATTTGTTGTTTATTAAAGAAATCTGGTTGATGGATTTTATTCTGAAACTGAAATAAATTATATAATTGGCCATATCGGTAACTGGGTAAAACATTTAAATATATGCTGTGACCCATGGAGAAGTGGAACTAGAGAAAGACAGTGCACTCAGTCGTAACAACTTATGATGAGGTTTGAATACTCGACCTCTGGATTGCTAGCCCAGTATAACCAACACATTTGTGCCCATAATTACTGCACTTTTTCTTGTTTGACGTATTTTAGGATACCCAAATGAATACCTATTTAATGAAGATAAATAAATACATACATTAACCATTTTATAAGAATGTCAAATCCCAACTTCATACTAGGTTAGTAGCAGAAGTTCGACGTTTTGGTGCTTTTAAATTTTAATTGCACAAAAACTATAATTTTCAATATACAAACACCTTCGAACTTTTGAGAAGATGGTTACTTGAATCTGCCTACTGTGGTTGGTGATAAAACTGTGCTCTTGGGCCTACCCTGAAGACCCAGTTGGTAAACACGGAGAGTAGTTGTGGCTGAGCCATTTAACGGTAAAGATTCCTGATTCAACAGCTGGTCTGTGCTGAGTTAGCTGATGGCAACTGGGTGGCAGCAAGAGCAGCTGACTTCAGGGTCTCTGATCTAGGCAGAACAAAAATCAGCCTGATCCCTACTGTAGTGCACTTGTTTGTGATCCAGGTCAGAACTGGATCAGGCTCAGGTATGATACACTTCATGGCTAAATAGACTCAATAGCCGCTGTGTCAGCTCGCACATGAATAAAGGTCATTTGGGCAAGATACCGGTGGGAAACTAACACCACAGAAGTGCAGCCCAGCAGCTACAGTCAATGCATTCAGAGGACAGAATTGTTCAAGCTCTTACTAAAAGATAGTGGAGAACTTCATGTCCCTCCAGATAGTGGAGAACTCTTCATACCGCACACTTTCAGTCTGCTGAAAGCGTAACAGCAGTCTCTCAAAATCAGTCTTCAAGCCAGCCGTCAATGACATGATTTCTGCAACGTCTTCAGTCACAGATAGCCTGTGGGCAAACAAAGATCAAACAAAATAAGATACATTTAAAGGCAGGAATAAAGCACTGAATATATTGTGTGTGTAAAATACAACTACTTAGTTACCCATGTTTCAAAATAACATGGTGGGATCTCACAGGATAAGCTTGCTGAACCACTGGGTAGCTGAGCTACACAGACCAGGAAGGTTCAATCACAGACTGTGCAAATCAGCATGTAACATCCAGGGCAGCTGTGAATGGTAAAAGCAGGGTTTGGGTGAGCCATTCAATTCAGAATGTTCCACATTCAATAGCTAGGCTGCATTAAGTTAGCTGACCTCAGTGCCCCTGAGTTAAGGAGAACAAAAATAAATTAACCTAGGTTTCCTACCAAGCAGCCATTGCTGGAAGTTAATGTCTTGACATTGGGTGACATGAAAATGTCTACTATTATTGCAGTATGATGAATCAACCAAATGCAGAATTTACACACACATAGCTTGTCCCTTAAGATCATGCTTCTTCACAATGTAGTCTGAGCATCACCACCAATTCAAAGAGGATTGTCATCCATCAAGAAAATCTCAATATACATTAAGTGGAAAATAAATAAAAGCAAAATACTGCGGATGCTGGAAATCTGAAATAAAAACAAGAAATGCGGGAACCACTCAGCAGGTCTGGCAGCATCTGTGGAAAGAGAAGCAGAGTTAACGTTTCGGGTCAGTGACCCTTCAAATAAAGATGGATATGGCCATGCTCTTCGATACTGGACACATTCTCAGATCTTTTTCTAAGCAATCCCACATCACCTCACTAACTGAGGTTACAGCCACAGAATGTGCTGGGAACTCATATTAAACTAACATGTAGACAGAACAATGTTATCAAGTGATGGGCCTTTGGCTTAAATCCCAATATTAGTCACTTTAAATGAAAGGCATAGCTTTCCCATCTTACCAACACTATTTTTAAATAAACACACTCCATTTTAGAGACAGGGATTTCCAATGTAAAAAATGTCAATAGTTGACGATTATCATGTCCGCAAATGACACCTTAATAGGACTGCCAATTCTAAACTGTGCAATGGGGTGTCATGGGTCACATGCATGTCATCCAACTGCACTTTTTAAAAAGCAAAATACTGCAAATGCTAGAAATCAGAAAGTGCTGGAAACATTCAGCAAATCACTCAACCTCCTTGGAAAGAACAGACAAGTTAGTGTTTCAGGTGCAGACCCTTCAAGATCCCAGTTTAAATAAGAGTCTCCGTGCAAAATTTTAACTTGCTTGTTATCTCCACCGATGCTAAGTAACCTGTGGTTTCTCCAAGCCTTTGTGCACCCAAAAAAAGTCAGCTCAAACCATCACATTTATTACCAGTCACCTCTGGCCACAACAAAATGCACACGTGCCCCTGTAGTTAAAGATAGCACAGTGAAAAACAGCTTCCACGTTTACCTTTAAGAAGTTATTTTAACTGTAAACTGAAGATTGCAACAGGGTTTTTTCTGGGTGGGTGAAGAGCTGGGAATGTGCAGGAATCAACATTACAGAACTCAGCAAACAGAAGCTCCCGCTGAACAGTGCTGATATTATGCAGAGTTTAACAGCGACATTTCCAGCTGTGGGCATCAAGAAGCTCTTTTAAATGTTCCTCAAGTAGAAACTGTACCAAGGACCCGGCCGCAGATTCACAAATGCGCTCCAAGCCTCCGATCACAGGTAGCAGCGTCACCCCGGGCCCACTGCCAGCAATATGACATGTAGTCCCGGTGAGTCCAAAACAACCTCGGGCCCGGATTCCTAGGAACGGCTATAGGAACCAAACTACGGCCCCTCGTCGAGACCAAAAAGTGGAAGCGCTGTTCTTTTTGTGGCCTACGGAGGAACTGCAGAGCAAGAAGAAAAAAGCAAACTGATCAATAGATATGTCAAATCAGTCAATGTAAAACAAAACTTAAATAATTTGAAGCAGGGCAAAGATTAATGAACACAATTTTTTTAGAAATAGGTAAAATAAATTGTAATAAAAACATCAGCTAACTTTTTTTATTTATTAAGAGGATGTGGGCGTTGGCAAGGCCGGCATTTGTTGCCCTTCCCTAAGACCCTTGAGAAGGTGGCCACCTTCTTGAACCGCTGCAGTCCGTGTGGCTTAAGTACGTTCACAGTGCTGTTTGGAGTTCCAGGATTTTGATCCAGTAACACTGAAGGAACGGCGATATAGGTTGAAGTCAGGATGGATGTGTGCATTGGAGGTGGTGGTGTCCCCATGCAACTGCTGCCCTTGTTCTTCTAGGTGGTGGAGATCACAGGTTTAGAATCTGCTGTCAAGGGAGCCTCAGCGAGTTGCTGCCGTGCATTTTTTAAGATAGTACACGCTGCTGCCACTGGTGGAATGAATGTTTAACGTGGTGGCTGGGGTGCCAATCAAGCAGGTTGCTTTGTCCTGGATGTGTTTTTAGAGCGGCACTTATCCAGACAAATGGAGAATATTCCATCATCATACTCCTGACTTGTGTCTTGTAGATGGTGCCAGGCTTTGGGGTATCAGGAGGTGAGTCACTCACCACAGAATACCCAGCCTCAGAGCTGCTCTCGTAGACACAGTACTTATGTGGCTGGTCTAATTAAGTTTCTAATCAATAGTGACCCTCAGGATGTTGATGGTGGGGGAGTCAGTGATGGTAATGCCATTGAATGCCACTGAATGGTATTTAGATTCTCTCTTCTTGGAGAGGGCCATTGCCTGGCATATGTGTGGCGCAGCTACTACTTGCAACTTATCAGCCCAAGCCTGAATGCTGCCCAGGTCTTGCTGCATGTGGGCATGGACTGCTTCATTATCTGTGCAGTTGCAAATGGAACTGAACACTGTGTAATCATCAGTGAACATCCATACTTCTGACCTTATGATGGTGAGAAGGTCATTGATGAAGCAGCTGAAGATAGTTGGGCCTAGGACACTACCTCGAGGAACTCCTGCAGCAATGTCCTGGGGCTGAGATGATTGGCCCCCAACAACTAAGGCCATCTTCCTTTATACTAGGTATAACTCCAACCAGTGGAGAGTTTCCCCCCTGATTCCCATTGATTTCAATTTTGATAGGGCTTCTTGATGCTACACTCAGTCAAGTGCTGTATTGACGTCAAGGGCAATCACTCTCACCTAACCTCTGGAATTCAGCTCTTTTATAGAATCATAGAATTGTTACAGTGCACAGAAGGAGGCCAATCGGCTCATCATGTCCACACTGGCTCTCTGAAACATCAATTCCCTCAGTCCCATTCCCCTGCCTTCTCCCCATAACCCTGCACATGCTTCCTTTTCATATAACTGTCTAATTCCCTTTTGAATGCTTCAATTGAACCTGCCTCCACCACTTTTTCAAGCAGCACATTCCAGACCTTAACCATTCGCTGCATGAAAAAGCTTTTCCTTTTGTCACTTTTGCTTCTCTTACCAAATACTTTAAATCTGTGCCCTCTCGTTCACAAAATTTTCATGAGTGGGAACAGTTTCTCTCTATCTACTCTGTTCAGACCCCTCATGATTTTGAAAACCTCTATCAAATCAAATTTTCCCCATGTTTGGACCCAGGCTATAATGAGGTCTGGAGCTGAGTGCTCCTGGTGGAACCCAAAATCGGCATCATTGAGCAGATTATTGGTAAGTGCCACTTGGTAACACTATTGACAACACCTACCATCACTTTGCTGATTATTGTAAGTAGACTGGTGAGGTGCTAATTAAGCAGATCTGTCAGGCAAGCCCCCTACCTGCCAAGACTTAGGCACACATTATTTCGCCACATGAACATTAAAACTTAAAATTGCAAGCCCCTGACTGGAAAGACATTTGCATAGTAACAGACAGTGTTGGAAACAAGGGGACCCAGTTGTTGCTTCCCCAATACACAGAAGAAGTGGTCTGACCGGTTTTAGTCACATGACTGACTGACTGACTTGGAGTTTTTTGAATTTGAACTTCCAACAGGGAAAGAAATCAGAACACTGTTTTCTCCTGGACTGAGAGCATCTCTCTCCTGTCTACTCTCATCTTGCTCTCATCAGCTTCGGAAACCATTGAAAACATATGACCCCCAAGAGAGAAAAGTCTCCTATAGTAAACAAGGTTGAAGAAGAATACTGGATCCCAACGAAAAGTAAGAGCTGTCTACAATCAAAGACTCTACGGCAAGTTGGAAACACAGAAACAGTAATAAAGAACCCCCTTTAGAGACTGCCTCAAACCTCTCCATTTTATTTTTTCTTCTCTATTCTGTCCCTATTTGCATGTGTGTATCGCATGTACATGCTAGCATTGGCGCATCGTATATCCGTAGGTGTTAACTGAATTAGAGTTTAAGTAAGTTTAATAAATTTCACTCTTCTTCTTTAAACCTAAGAGAAACCTGGTGTGCTCATTCCTTTGCCTTATAATTGGATAGCTGTAAACAAGGATTCACAAAGGGGCAGCTCAAAACACAGTGTGTTTAAAAATAAACCCTGTTACAATAAGACCAGGTGAAGACAGCAAAAGACCCCTAGACACCTTTCCCACCTGGTCGTAACAGAAATTTGGGTGCTAGAGTCTGGAATTTTACCCACAGACTAACGAGTGAAATTGGAAGTGCGAAGCCAAATTGTTCCCAATCAATAAGAGCAAATTCCAATACAGGTTTTCTTGTGGTTGTGTGTGATTGAAAACTAACACGTCTGCAACTGAAACTAGCAGCTCTCCAAGCCAGGGTGAAGTAACTTGGGATAAGTTAAAAGCACTGTCTATGGAGGAGTTGTGAAAAATGGCTGAGCAGTGTGGGATCACTGTACGTGGCAAGGCTAGGAAGTCTGAACTCCTAAGGCTAGGGTCCAACCATTTTTCCCTTGAATCTGAAGAAGCGGAAGCAGTCTTAGAAGGAGACCCAGAGAGGGTACTGCTAGCAAAGATACAATTGGAACAAAAGAAACTTGAATTAGAAGACAGGGAAAGAGAAAGGGAGAGACAGGAAAAAGAGAGAGAGAGAGAGACAGGAAATAGAGGGAGGAGAGGGAGAAAGAGTGAGCCTTCCAAAAGGAACGTGAAGAAACAGAAAGGCAGAAGAAAGAAAGAGAGAGGCGAGAGAGAGAAAGAGTATTCTGGAAAGAATCCAAAGAGAGGGAGCTGAAATAGCTTGAGTTAACTGGGGAGCGACAGAGTAAACCCAGCAAAAGCATAGCCAATATGGAGGAGCAGAATTCAGGGCTGGGTACAAAGTTGCTAAAACTCGCTTAATTAATTCCAAAATTCAATGAGGAAGATGTGGAAGTGTTTTTCGTGTCTTTTGAGAAACTGGCAAGGCAGCTAAACTGGCCAGCTGAGACCTAGTCTCTCTTATTGCAAAGCAAACTAACCGGAAAAGCCTGCAAGGTTTATTTGCCAGATGAGAGGTCATAAAATTATGAACTGCCCAAAAATGCTAACCTCGGGGCATATGAATTAGTAACCGAAGCCTATCGCCAAATGTTTGGTACCCTCAAAAAGCAAGCCAATCAAACTTATCTGGAGTTTGAAAGAAGTAAGCAGCTGGCTTTTAGCCAGTGGCTGAGGGCTTTAAAAATACAGCTCAGCTATGAGACTCTGAGAAATAATCCTGTTAGAGGAATTTAAAAACTCTCTCCCACTCTCAATAAAGACCCATGTAGAGGAGCAGCGGGTTCAGAGAGCCCGGCAAGCAGCCGTTCTGGCCAATGAGTTTGCTTTAATTTTTATGTCGGTTTCCCAGGGGAGAACTTCTAATCACCCCTAAAAATCAAAAAAGGAGAAAGGGTGGGAAGGTGACAGGAGCCCGGGCAGTTCTGGAAGAGAAAGGAAAGCAGGAGACACAGGGGTCCCTCCTTCAGCCAAAAAAGGAAGGTGCTGTGAGCAAGAGTGAGACCTGGAGATCTGTGTACTTTCATTGTAATAAGGCAGGGTATTTAAAAGCTGACTGCTGAAAACTAAAGGGGAAACTGGGTTTAATCAGGGCACACCCACTCAGTGAAGACAAGGGCCTAATGCAAAACACAGAACAAGCTGTGATTTTAACTGCAGTAAAAGTGCAAAACAGGAAGCTTACTATGGCTAGTGCAGGAAAAGCTAATAGGGTTCCTGAAGGTTATCAGGGTTTTGTATTTGAAGGGAAAGTAACCCCAAATCCAGTTGCAGCTCCTCACAGACCGCATGGATCGGTTGGAGCGGCAACTGGATGCACTTAGGAGCATGCAGGTGGCAGAGAGCGTCATAGACAGGAGTTTTAGAGAAGTGGTTACACCCAAGGTGCAGGCAGATAGATGGGTGACTGCGAGAAGGGGCAGGCAGTCAGTGCAGGAATCCCCTGTGGCTATCCTCCTCTCTAACAAGTATACCTTTTTGGATACTGTTGGGGGGGATGGCCTATCAGGGGAAAACAGCAGCAGCCAGAGCAGTGGCACCATGGCTGGCACTGTTGTTCAGCAGGGAGGGACAAAGCGCAGAAGAGCAATAGTCATAGGGGACTCTATAGTCAGGGGCACAGATAGGCGCTTCTGTGGGCGAGAAAGAGACTCCAGGATGGTATGTTGCCTCTCTGGTGCCAGGGTCAAGGATGTCTCTGAACGGACGGGGGGCATTCTGAAGGGGGAGGGTGAACAGCCAGAGGTTGTGGTACACATCGGTACCAATGACATAGGCAGGAAGAGTGATGAGGTCCTGCAGGGGGAGTTTAGGGAGTTAGGTAGAAAGTTAAAAGACAGGACCTCTAGGGTTGTAATCTCGGGATTACTCCCTGTGCCACGTGCCAGTGAGGCTAGAAATAGGAAGATAGTGCAGCTAAACACGTGGCTGAACAGCTGGTGTAGAAGGGAGGATTTCAGATATCTGGACCATTGGGATCTCTTCAGGGACAGATGGGACCTGTACAAGAAGGACGGGTTGCATCTCAACTGGAGGGGCACAAATATCCTGGCTGCGAGGTTTGCTAGCGTCACTCGGGAGGGTTTAAACTAGTGCGGTAGGGGGGTGGGAACCAGAGCAGTAGGACAGCAAGTGAAATAAATGAGGAGGAACAAGTAAATAAGGCCAGTAAGACTAAGAGGAAGAGCAGGCAGGGAGATGTTGCAGAGCACAGCGGGACTGGTGGTCTGAAGTGCATTTGTTTCAATGCAAGAAGTATAACAGGTAAGGCAGATGAACTTAGAGCTTGGATTAGTACTTGGAACTATGATGTTGTTGCTATTACAGAGACTTGGTTGAGGGAAGGACAGGATTGGCAGCTAAATGTTCCAGGATTTAGAATCTTCAGGCGGGATAGAGGGGGATGTAAAAGGGGTGGGGGAGTTGCATTTCTTGTTAAGGAGAATATCACAGCTGTACAGCGGGAGGACACCTCGGATGGGTCGTGCAGCGAGGCAATATGGGTGGAGCTCAGGAATAGGAAGGGTGCAGTCACGATGTTGGGGGTTTACTACAGGCCTCCCAACAGCCAGCAGGAGCTAGAGGAGCAGATATGTAGACAGATTTTGGAAAGATGTAAAGGTAACAGGGTTGTAGTGGTGGGTGATTTTAACTTCCCCTATATTGACTGGGACTCACTTAGTGCTAAGGGCTTGGATGGGGCAGAATTTGTAAGGAGCATCCAGGAGGGCTTCTTGAAACAATATGTAGATAGGCCAACTAGGGATGGGGCCGTACTGGACCTGGTATTAGGGAATGAGCCCGGCCAGGTGGTCGAAGTTTCAGTAGGGGAGCATTTCGGGAACAGTGACCATAATTCCATAAGTTTTAAGGTATTTGTGGATAAGGATAAGAGTAGTCCTCAGGTGAAGGTGCTAAATTGGGGGAAGGCTAATTATAACAATATTAGGTAGGAACTGAAGAATTTAGATTGGGGGCGGCTGTTTGAGGGTAAATCAACATCTGACATGTGGGAGTCTTTCAAATGTCAGTTGATTAGAATCCAGGACCAGCATCTTCCTGTGAGGAAGAAGGATAAGTTTGGCAAGTTTCGGGAACCTTGGATAACGCGGGATATTGTGAGCCTAGTCAAAAAGAAAAAGGAAGCATTCGTAAGGGCTGGAAGGCTAGGAACTGACGAATCCCTTGAGGAATATAAAGACAGTAGAAAGGAACTTAAACAAGCAGTCAGGAGGGCTAAAAGGGGTCATGAAAAGTCATTGGCAAACAGGATTAAGGAAAATCCCAAGGCTTTTTATACGTATATAAAGAGCGAGGGTAACTAGGGAAAGGGTTGGCCCGCTCAAGGACAGAGAAGGGAATCTATATTTGGAGCCAGAGGAAATGGGCGAGGTACTAAATGAGTACTTTGCATCAGTATTCACCAAAGAGAAGGACTTGGTGGATGATGAGCCTAGGGAAGGGAGTGTAGATAGTCTCAGTCATCTCATTATCAAAAAGGAGGAGGTGTTGGGTGTCTTGCAAAGCATTAAGGTAGATAAGTCCCCAGGGCCTGATGGGATCTACCCCAGAATACTGAGGGAGGCAAGGGAAGAAATTGCTGGGGCCTTGACAGAAATCTTTGCATCCTCATTGGCTACAGGTGAGGTCCCAGAGGACTGGAGAATAGCCAATGTTGTTCCTTTGTTTAAGAAGGGTAGCAAGGATAATCCAGGAAATTATAGGCCGGTGAGCCTTACGTCAGTGGTAGGGAAATTATTAGAGAGGATTTTTCGGGACAGTATTTACTCCCATTTGGAAACATACAAACTTATTAGCGAGAGGCAGCATGGTTTTGTGAAGGGGAGGTCGTGTCTCACTAATTTGATTGAGTTTTTTGAGGAAGTGACAAAGATGATTGATGAAGGAAGGGCAGTGGATGTTATCTATGTGGACTTCAGTAAAGCCTTTGACAAGGTCCCTCATGGCAGACTGGTACAAAAGGTGAAGTCACATGGGATCAGAGGGGAGCTGGCAAGATGGATACAGAACTGGCTCGGTCATAGAAGACAGAGGGTAGCAGTGGAAGGGTGCTTTTCTGAATGGAGGGATGAGACTAGTGGTGTTCCGCAGGGATCAGTGCTGGGACCTTTGCTCTTTGTAGTATATATAAATGATTTGGAGGAAAATGTAGCTGGTCTGATTAGTAAGTTTGCGGACGACACAAAGGTTGGAGGAGTCGCGGATAGTGATGAGGATTGTTAGAGGATACAGCAGGAAATAGATCGGTTGGAGACTTGGGCGGAGAAATGGCAGATGGAGCTTAATCTGGACAAATGTGAGGTAATGCATTTTGGAAGGTCTAATGCAGGTGGGAAGTATACAGTAAATGGCAGAACCCTTCGGAGTATTGACAGGCAGAGAGATTTGGGCGTACAGGTCCACAGGTCACTGAAAGTGGCAACGCAGGTGGATAAGGTAGTCAAGAAGGCATACGGCATGCTTGCCTTCATCGGTCGGGGCATAGAGTATAAAAATTGTCAAGTCATGCTGCAGCTGTACAGAACTTTAGTCAGGCCACACTTAGAATATTGCATGCAATTCTGGTCGCCACACTACCAGAAGGACATGGAGGCTTTGGAGAGGGTACAGAAGAGGTTTACCAGGATGTTGCCTGGTCTGGAGGGTATTAGCTATGAGGAGAGGTTGGATAAACTCGGATTGTTTTCACTGGAACGACGGAGGTGGAGGGGTGACATGATAGAGGTTTACAAAGTTATGAGCGGCATGGACAGAATGGATAGTCAGAAGCTTTTTCCCAGGGTGGAAGAGTCAGTTACTAGAGGACATAGGTTTAAGGTGAGAGGGGCAAAGTGTAGAGGGGATGTGCGAGGCAAGTTCTTTACACAGAGGGTGGTGAGTGCCTGGAACTTGCTGCCGGGGGAGATGGTGGAAGCAGGTGTGATAGCGACGTTTAAGAGGCATCTTGACAAATGCATGAATAGGATGGGAATAGAGAGATATGGTCCTCGGAAGTGCAGAAGGTTTTAGTTTAGGCAGGCATCAAGATTGGCGCAGGCTTGGAGGGCTGAATGGCCTGTTCCTGTGCTGTACTGTTCTTTGTTTGTTATATCCCTCAAGTGGGGTAAGCAAGTCCACAGTAATTCTCAGGACACAGGGGCCACCAGATCCCTTTTACCGGGAAAAGGCCTGACCTTTCCCCCAGAGAGTGCAGTGAACACCAAAATGGTGGTGAATGGTATTGGAGGGCAGTGTGTGCCTGTACCTGTACACCGGGTACACCTGGAGTGTGACTCCGTTTTGGGACCGGTAACTGCAGGGCTTGTCCCTAGTTTGCCTGTGGATGGGGTTGACCAGCTCCTAGGTTATGAAATGGCAAGGGTGAAGGTGGTAGCCCCCCAGTAGTGAAAGAAAGACCGCAGGTGGTCAGAGAGACAGGGCAGTGGCAGGAGATGGTCCCCTGCAGAGTCCCTGAATGTGTAGTGGATCAGACCATGATCAAACCAGCTCCCCCAGAGGAGACTGCATTGGCACTGCAGGCAAATGACCATGAGGGCTGCCTTTCCGAGACTTTCTTTGAAAAGTTAGGAGACCCAGGGAATGAATTAAATGGATTTTCCCTAGCTAAGGCTCAGAGAGCTGACCCAGTATTGCGAGAGTTAGCACAGGCTGCCCAGTCTGAAAGTGAAGCAGAGGGAGTCCCTGATTGCTACTATTTAAAGAATGAGGTACTAATGAGGAGATGAAGTTCTCCTCACAGACCTGAGGACAAGAAGTGGACAGTAGTTCACCAATTAGTTGTGCCGCAGAGGTACCGGGGAGAAATATTAAGAAGGGCCCACTAGACTACAGTGGCTGTACATGTCGGTATACGAAAGACCAAAGCCCACATAAGACAGCGGTTTGACTGGCCAGAACTCCACAAAGATGTGGTGGAGTACTGCAGGAGTTGCCACATGTGCCAGGTTGAGGGGAAACCCCAATCTACAATGAAACCTTCACCCCTAGGTCCTGTACCGGTGTTAGGAGGACCCTCCAGCAGAGGGCTGGTGAACTATAAGGGATCCCCACCGAAAACAAAAGGGGACCAGGCAGGCACATGGCTGGCAAAAGTTTAGAAAGAGAAGGGGAAAAGTGACCAAGAGGGAAAGTTAAAGGAAGTCCAGGAAGAATCCCAGATGAAAACCCCTACTGTCCGGTCAACCAATCCCGAAAAATGTGAAAAGTTAGACCCCACATTCTATGTAAATGCAGACTCTAGAATCACCCCAACAGAGTTGCTAACAGCATTTACAGGAACCTGCAGAGACAAAGAAAGACTTCTAGCGGGCACAAAAACCGTGAGGGTGATGCCTCACCTAATTGAAGTGTCACAGGAGAGTGCAGTCAATTCTACACCAATACCTGCAGGTGGGAGTGTCCCAGAGAACAAAGGGGAGAGTAACAGAGAATCCTCCCCCACAGTCAGAGGAAAAGGGAACCACCCATTCCCCGAAATCAAATGACTTTGCATGACTCAAAGACTTCAGGATAGACCCGCCCACTACTACTCTCCTGAGCAAAAAAAGGGGGACTTAAAAACAGCCCGGGCACTCAGAAAAGACCATTTTTAATTGGCTTGAAGATTGGTGAATGAATTGAAATGAATGAGAGAAATGCATGGTTTTTCTTTCTGTGTTTTATATTTCTCTCCAACCCTGTAACGAAATGCGCCATTTTTTTCCTGAGATCGCATTTCATTCCCCTGGGTGTGGAGGTGTCAGGCATGCCCCCCACCTGCCAAGACTGAGGCACACATTATTTCACCACATGAACAGTAAAACTTAAAATTGCAAGCCCCTGATTAGAAAGACATTTGCATAGTAATAGACAGTGTTGGAACAAGGGGACCCAGTCATTGCTTCTCCAGTACACAGAAGTGGTCAGACCAATTTGAGTCACATAACTGACTGATTGTTGGAGTTTTTTTGAATTTGAACTTCCAACAGGGAAAGAAATCAGAAAGCTGTTATTCTCCTGGACTGAGAACATCTCTTTCTATTTACTCTCATCTCGCTCTTAACAGCTTCAGAAACCATTGAAGACACATGAACCCCAAGAGAGAAAAGTATCTTACAGTGAACAAGGTTTAAGAAGAATACAGGGCCCCATCGAAAAGTAAGAGCTGTCTACAATCTCTAGAGAGTTGGAAACACAGAAACAGTAATAAGAAACTCCTTTTAGAGACTGCCTCAAACCTCTCCATTTTATTTTTTCTTCTCTTTTCTGTCCCTATTTGCATGTGTGTGTCACGTGTGCATGCTAGCTTTGGCGTGTTGTATTTCCGTAGGCCTTGACCGAAATAGAGTTTAAATTTAATAAATTTCATTTTTCTTCTTTAAACCTAAGAAAAACCTGGTGTGCTCATTTCTTTGTCTTATAATTGGAAAGCTGTAAACAAGGATTCACAAAGGGGGAGCTCAAAACACAGTGAGTTTAAAATTAAACCCTGTTACAATAAGACCGGGTGAAGACAGCAAAAGGCCCCTAAACACCTTTCCCTTTGGTCGTAACAACCTCTTTTTGTGGACAGGATAAAGCTGCGCAATTTTCTGCACTGTCATGCAGATGCCAGTATTGTAGCTGTAGTGGAACAGCTTGGCTAGAGGCACGACTGAATAAAAATTTAAATATAAATGAATCAAAGTAAATGCAAACGACAATAATAAAAAATAATCTGAGAAAAGGGAAATGTTGAAATGTGAAGCCAAAGTAAGAAATGCCCAAAATGACATAACCGAAAAATGTGATGTTCCCTTGTATTTCCATAGGGCTGGGCTTGTGCAAGATTCGGGAGGAAACTGAGAATAGGAGTTAAAGGCAGTTTCTTAGAATGGTTGGAAGCAAATAGCAATATCCTGACTGCCTCTGTTCACTATTTGCATCACTAATTTGGAAATAGAATGCAAGGGAGTGATGGTCAAATTTGCAGATAACACTAAAATGGGAAGTATAAGAAATAATTCTGAGCGCCAAAAAAAAAACTGCAAGCAGATTTTGATAATGTGTCTCCAAATAAATATACATTAGTTGGTATGGTAATATTTAGCTGCTTTTATTTCCTGACCCTCTAGAGCATTTCTGTTATGAATAACAAAAATAGTACTGGAGATGTTGGAATGTAATTGCTACTAGGTGCTTACTTCAATCTGGGGCCATCTAGTGTTCATGTAATAATGTGCAAGTACCATACATGTCAGGTAAAATTGTGGAATTCAATGTCAGCAAGTATGAGGTGGTACATTTTGATTAAAAATAGTGATATACTTTGATGTGAAACAGAAGAAGGAATTTAGGGGTTTGCATTCACAAGATCTTGCGAATAAGGCCACTTTTTAAAAAAAAACTAATGGCATACTGAGTTTTGTGGCAAGAGGCACAGAACATATTAAGTCAAGATAAAACATTAGGAAGACCACAGTTGGATTTGTTTTGGGCTCTATACTACAGGAGGCAAGAGAGAGATTCTAGCACAGATTCACTAGAATGCTACCTGATATGAACAAATAGAAATATGAAGGAAGACTTGAGAAATTGATGCTGTTTTTATTGGAGATTAAGGGATGATTTGATAGAAGTATTTAAAATAATGCAGGGATAAACAGAGAAAGAAAAAGACTGTTCCTAGATCTAGAAAAAAACTTAGACATAAGACTAAGTGTAAAAGATTTGAGACAGAATGCAAGACAAATGTTTTTACACAGAGGTTTGCAAGGTTGTTTTATGTACTACCAGAGTTGATGACAGAAGTAGAGACCATGTCAACGTTTAAGAATAAGTTAGATAGGTGGTTGAAGGACCGAGTGATAAAGCGATATGGTAACAGATTGGGAACATGGGGTAAAGACTACTGTTCATGTGGAAGATAAAAACCCACATAGACTGATTCAGCCAAACAACTTGTAATTTCTCTGTAATTCTATGTTGTAATTTCTCTGTAATTCTGCTTTGTAATTTCTGTGTAATTCGATGATAGCTGCTGAAGACATTGTATTTATTATGAGACTGCTATTGCTGCTGCTGCAATGTGTCTGAAGACTGCCTGCTTACCGTGCAGGATGATGGGTTGGATTTTCAATTAGGGAATGGGAACCCAACACCCAGATCATTTCCAAGTCCCAACCGCACACTGCATCTGCGTCACTAGTGTGACGCTATTTTAATATGCAAAGCCCCTAATTGGGCAGGAAGTGAGCTCAGCACGAAATTAGTGGTGGCGGGTGTTGCCTGGAGGCAGGAACTGGCTCTGGAGTGCAATGCTCAAAGGCAGACGGCAGCCATGTCTGGGTTTGCCATTGCCTTGCAGCTTGGAGCAGGCAGCAGCCTCACATCTGAACATACGAATTAGGAGCAGGAGTAGGCCACTTGGCCCTTCGAGCCTGCTCCACCATTCATGGCTGAACTGATTACTCCACATTTCCATCTAACCCCGATAAGCTTCCACCCCCTTGTTTATCAAGAATCTATCTATCTCTGCCTTAAAAAAATTCAAAGACTCTGCTTCCACTGCCTTTTGAGGAAGAGAATTCCAAAGACTCACAACCTTCTGACAGAAAACATTTCTCCTCATCTCTGTCTAAAATGAGCGACCCCTTATTTTTAAACAGTGACCCCTAGTTCTAGATTCGCCCACAAGGGGAAACATCCTTTCCACATCCACCCTGTCAAGACCCATCAGGATCTTATATATTTCAATCAAGTCGCCTCTTACTCTTCTAAATTCCAGTGGATACAAGCCTAGCCTGTCCAACCTTTCCTCATAATGTACTGCCTCCAACGCATTTACAACCTTCCTTAAATAAGGAGTCCAGTACTGTACACAGTACTCCAGATGTGGTCTCACCAATGCCCTGAATAGCTGAAGCATAACCTCCCTACTTTTGTATTCAATTTCCCCTCACGATGAACGATAACATTCTATTAGCTTTCCTAATTACGTGTTGTACTTGCAACTTTGTGCAGTTTGAATAACCCTTTTTTTCAACACTTTAATTCAGCAGCAACATCACATTATGGCTGCCCGCAGTGCTCCCGACAGGTGTGCACTAATATGCCTCAGACCATTCGCTCTTTCCATTTGCCACTTTGAAAATTTCCTTCTGACCCTCTCTAGCCCATTAACAAGCTCTTCAATGAGCTTAGTGGGCAGTTAATTGGAGGTGTGCAGGTTGCCGGCTTCCCCCCACTAAACACCCCCCCCTCGTTTTGCAGCGCATTCCGGAGGTGTCAGAAGACTGACATGCCTTCCAGGAGCATAATTTTCAAATTGCGTCTGCCCCCGACCTCGTCCTCCATGCCCACGGGTGTTTGAAAATCCAGCTGGATTCTGCTGTCCTTGTAAAGGATTTGAGACCCATCCCAGCAGTGGCAATCAAATGCGTACTGATATAACTTTTACAACATTTGTATAGTGGTCTAATTCTAATAACCATGCACAATATTTTCAAAACAGATGTGAGTACTACAAGAGAACAAGAGGGAATGGTAGACTGGCAGTTATGTTACTGGACCAGTAATCCAGAGACATGAGTTCAAACCTCCCCACAGCAGCTGAGGAATTTAAATTCAGTTAACAAATAAATCTGGAATAAAAAGCCACTATCAGTAATGGTGACCATGCATCTAAATTGTTGTAAAAATCCATCAGGTTCACTAGTGACCATTTGCCTGATTCCCCATATCCCTTGACTCCCTTGGAGTCCAAAAATCTATCAGTCGCAGCCTTGAATATACAATTGAGTATCAGCAGCCCTCTACGGTAGAGAATACCAAAGATTCACTACCCCTTTGAGTGAAGAAATTTCTCCTCATCTGACACCTTACCCTGAGACTATTATTAGAATTTAGAAATTTGCCGAGTGTATGTATGAGACCTCAGGGGGTGGTTATCTCTGCCCTTTTGCGAGTCACCCCAGGCCCAAATAAGGGCCGTAGGCTCAGCAAATGTCCAGTGGTGATGGCGGAAGAGTTAGAAACTACAGGGACAACAGCTGCTTACAGGTGGAGGATCCTTTGGAAAGAGGACTTGTGTTTCCTTTAAAGCACACATGTGGAAGCCAATGGGAAACCACCTCGCACATTTTCTCCCCAGTCATATTGCTCATTTCTCCTGGAAGTTAAAAAATGGGAGGTTCTTATGAGCAACTGAAGGGGAAAGGGTAGGACCATGACACATGGGGAGAAATGAGCAGAGGATCTGTCTTTGGGCAGGTCAACACTACAACTATATATATATATATATACAATTAGCCTGAAATAGGTAAAGGAATAGGTTAGTGCTGTAGGCTTTGTTTTCCTAGAAACTGCTCAAGGTGTCATTTCTCTAGAAGCAAATCAGTGAATGATTATTTTTAGGGGATGACAGCTGTACCTGGCCAAAAAAGGGGCCCTAGGATAGACAAGTCCTCTGCAGTAGCTCGAGAGTCAAGAAGCTCGACACCATCCAGGACAAAGCAGCCAGCTTGATTGGCACCCCATCCACAAGCAGTTCTGAAGGGTAATGATTCCCCTGGGGAGTACAGCCAGAGCCAAGCTTACGTCGCCACAGGTGGCTCAGCTGTATGGGCGGGGGTGAGGGGGTGGCAAGGGGTTGGTGTAGAGAGAAAGAAGGTCAAGAAAGCAATAGTTATGAGGGTTCACTAGTTAGGGGAACAGACAAACGTTTCTGTGATTCCAGGATGGTATGTTGCCTCCCTAGTGCCAGGGTCCAGCACGTCATTGAGTGACCATAGAACATCTTGGGGGGGGGGGGCGGGTGGAGAGGAGGGTGAAAAGTCAGAGGTTGTGGTCCATATCGGTGCCAATGCTATAGGCAGAAGAGGGATGGGGTCCTGCAGGCAGATTTTAGAAAGCAAGGCAAGGGATCAATAAGCAGGACCTCAAAATCAGTAGTCTCCAGATTGCTCCCGGTGCCACATGCTAGTGAGTGTAGAAATGGAAGAATAGAGCAGATGAACGTGTGGTAGGAGAGATGGTGCAGGAAGGAGGGCTTTAGCTTCCTGGGATATTGGGACTAGTTATGGGGGAGATGGGACCTGTACGGGCTGGACGGGTTGTACCTCAACAGAGCTGGGACCAATGACCTTACAGGTGGTTTGCTACTGCTGTTTCATAGAACATAGAACAGTACAGCACAGTACAGGTCCTTCGACCCACAATGTTGTGCCGAACCTTTAACCTACTCTAAGATCAAACTACCTACCTACCCTTCATTCTACTATCATCCATGTACCTATCCAAGAGTCGCTTAAATGTCCCTAATGTATCTGCTTCTACTACCACCGCTGGCAGCACATTCCATGCACCCACCACTCTCTGTGTAAAGAACCTACCTCTGACATCTCCCCGAATCCTTCCTCCAATCACCTTAAAATTATGCCCCCTGGTGATAGCCCTTTCCGCCCTGGGAAAAAGTCTCTGGCTATCCACTCTATCTATGCCTCTCATCATCTTGTACCCCTCTATCAAGTCACCTCTCATCCTTCTTCGCTCCAATGAGAAAAGCCCTAGCTCCCTCAATCTTTATTCGTAAGACATGCCCTCCAGTCCAGGCAGCATCCTGGTAAATCTCCTCTGCACCCTCTCTAAAGCTTCCACATCCTTCCTATAATGAGGCGACCAGAACTGAACACAATATTCCAAGTGTGGTCGAACCAGGGCCTTATAGAGCTGCAGCATAACCTCGCGGCTCTTAAACTCAATCCCCCTGTTAATGAAAGCCACACACCATACGCCTTCTTAACAACCCTATCAACTTGGGTGGCAACTTTGAGCTATCTATGGACATGGACCCCAAGATCCCTCTGTTCCTCCACACTACCAAGAATCCTGTCTTTAAGCCTGTATTCTGCATTCAAATTCGACCTTCCAAAATGAATCACTTCACACTTTTCCAGGTTGAACTCCATCTGCCACTTCTCAGCCCAGCTCTGCATCCTGTCAATGTCCCGTTGCAACCTACAACAGCCTTCCACACTATCCACAACTCCAGCAATCTTCGTGTCATCGGCAAACTTGCTAACCCAGTCTTCCACTTCCTCATCCAAGTCATTTATAAAAATCACAAAGAGCAGAGGTCCCAGAACACATCCCTGCGGAACACCACTGGTCACCGAGCTCCATGCTGAATACTTTCCATCTACTACCACCCTCTGTCTTCTATGGGCCAGCCAATTTTGTATCCAGACAGCCAACTTTCCCTGTATCCCATGCCTCCTCACTTTCTGAATGAGCCTACCATGGGGAACCTTATCAAACGCCTTGCTAAAATCCATATACACCACATCCACTGCTGTACCTTCATCAATGTGTTTTGTCACATCTTCAAAGAATTCAATAAGGCTTGTGAGGCATGACCTGCCCCTTACAAAGCCATGCTGTCTCTAATCAAACCATGCTTTTCCAAATAATCATAAATCCTGTCTCTCAGAATCCTCTCCAGTAATTTGCCCACTACTGACGTAAGACTGACTGGTCTATAATTCCCAGGGTTATCCCTATTCCCTTTATTGAACAAGGGAACAACATTTGCCACCCTCCAATCATCCGGTACTACTCCAGTGGACAGTGAGGACGCAAAAATCATCGCCAAAGGCGCGGCAATCTCTTCCCTCGCTTCCCGTAATATCCTTGGCTATATCCCGTCTGGCCCCGGGGACTTATCTGTCCTCATATCATTCAAAATTTCCAGCACATCCTCCCTCTTAACCTCAACCTGTTCAAGCATATCAGCCTGTTCCATGCTGTCCTCACAAACGACAAGGTCCCTCTCACTAGTGAATACTGAAGCAAAGTATTCATTTAGGACCTCCCCTACCTCCTCCGACTCCAGGCACAAGTTCCCTCCACTATCCCTGATCGGCCCTACTCTCACTCTGGCCATCCTCTTGTTCCTCACATAAGTGTAGAACGCCTTGGGATTTTCCTTAATCCTACCCGCCAAGACTTTTTCATGTCCCCTTCTAGCTCTCCTAAGTCCATTCTTCAGTTCCTTCCTGGCTACCTTGTAACCCTCTAGAGCCCTGTCTGATCCTTGCTTCCTCAACCTTAAGTAAGCTTCCTTCTTCCTCTTGACTAGCTGTTTCACATCTCTTGTCATCCAAGGTTCCTTCACCCTACCATCCCTTCCTTGCCTCATCGGGACAAACCTATCCAGCAGTCGCAGCAAGTGCTCCCTAAACAACCTCCACATTTCTGTCATGCAATTCCCTGAGAACATCTGTTCCCAATTAATGTTCCCCAGTTCCTGCCTAATAGCATTGTAATTCCCCCTCCCCCAATTAAATATTTTCCCTTCCCGTCTGCTCCTGTCCCTCTCCATGACTATAGTAAAGGTCAGGGAGTTGTGATCACTATCACCGAAATGCTCTCCCACCGAGAGATCTGCCACCTGGCCTGGTTCGTTGCCAAGCACCAAGTCCAACATAGCCTCCCCTCTAGTTGGCCTATCTACATATTGAGTCAGGAATCCTTCCTGGACATACCTGACAAAAACTGCTCCATCCAAACTATTTGCACTAAGGAGGTTCCAATCAATATTAGGGAAGTTGAAGTCACCCATGACAACAACCCTGTTACTTCTGCACCTTTCCAAAATCTGCCTCCCAATCTGTTCCTCCGTGTCTCTGTTGCTATTGGGGGGTCTATAGAAAACTCCCAACAAAGTGACTGCTCCTTTCCTGTTTCTGACTTCCACCCATAATGACTCAGTAGACAAACCCTCCTCGACGACCTCCCTTTCTGCAGCTGTGATACTATCCCTGATTAGCAATGCCACTCCCCCACCTCTTTTACCTCCCTCCCTATTCCTTTTGAAACATCTAAACCCCGGAACATCCAACATCCATTCCTGCCCCTGTGATATCCACGTCTCCGTAATGGCCACAACATCATAGCTCCAAGTACTGATCCACGCTCTATGTTCATCACCCATATTCCTGACACTTCTTGCGTTAAAATAGACACACTTCAACCCATCATACTGGCTGCAACTTTGTCGTGTCAATTGTCTAACCTTCCTCACAGACTCTCTGCACTCGGTATCTGCCTGTTCAACAGCTACCCCATCCACTGATCCGTAGCTCCGGTTCCCATCCCCTGCCAAACTAGTTTAAACCCTCCCGAAGAGCTCTAGCAAACCTCCAGCCCAGGATATTGATGCCCCTCCAGTTCAGAAGCAACCCGTCCCTCTTGTACAGGTCCCACCTTCCCCCTGTAGCCACGTGTTCAGCTGCACTCACTCCCTGTTTCTAGCCTCATGAGCACGTGGCACCGGTATCAATCCTGAGATTACTACTCTGCTCGTCCTGCCTTTTAGCTTCCAACCTAACTCCCTATATTTGCTTTTCAGGTCCTCATCCCTTTTCCTAGCTATGTCATTGGTACCGATATGTACCACGACCTCTGGCTGCTGCCCCTCCCCCTTCAGAATCCTGTAGACCCGATCCGAGACATCCCTGACCCTGGCACCCGGGAGGCAACATACCATCCGGGAGTCACCGTTCGCGACCACAGAATCTCCTGTCTGTTCCTCTAACCATTGAATCTCCTATCACTATCGCTCTCCTATTCTCCCCCCTTCCCTTCTGAGCCACTGAGCTAGGCTCAGTGTCAGAGACCTGGCCGCTGTGGCTTTCCCCTGGTAGGTCGTTCCCCCCAATCGTATCCAAAACAGTATACTTATTATTGAGGGGAACGGCCACAGGGGATCCCTGCACTGTCCGCCTATTCCCTTTCCCTCCCCTGACGGTCACCCAGCTACCTTTATCCTGCAACTTAGGTGTCACTACTTCCCTATAACTGCTCTCTATCACCCCCTCAGCATCCTGAATGATCCGAAGTTCATCCAGCTCCAGCTCCAGTTCCCTAACGCGGTCTGCGAGGAGCTGGAGTTGGGTGCACTTCTCACAGGTGAAGTCAGCAGGGACACAAGTGGTGACTCTTACCTCCCACATCCTGCAAGAGGAGCATGCAACTGCCCTAGCTTCCATCCCCTCCACACTAAACTGACAACAGAGATTAAAGAAAAAGGAAAACCTTACCTTACCAAACCCTCCACACAAGAGTCCTTTTTTTTTGGTTAGAGGAGGAGGATGGGTGGGAGACACTACACGTGTAGTGTTTCGGGTTTAGCCACTGCCCGAATATATAAGTTTACTTACCCAGCAATCCCCGTGTCCGCCGAAACAAAAGGTTTCAGAGGGTTTAAACTAATTTAACGGGGGGATTGGCACCAGGATGTAGCATTAGAAAGGAGATACAATGTGCACAAAGGAATGGAGGAGACAGATAACACCAGAGTGAGAAATAGTAAGATATTAGGTAGGGTCAGGCTAAGAGAGAATACAAGGGGCTGGATTTTACAGCCCCCCTGACATTGGGGGTCGTGGCGTGAGGGGGCTGGAGAATGTCTCCAGGAGAAGCCCGCCACTGGCCTCGACATCAGGAAGGCCCAGCCCAATACTGCTGGCAGGGGCTAGGCCTCATGGTGGCCCCATCCCCCTGCTGCTCAGCAATGGGAGCAGCATTTACATAGTCAAAAAATGCAAATGAATGAAATACTTACCCACTCCCACCGTCTGTTCCACTGCCATTCTAGTGGCAGTGGCCGGCACTCCTGCGCCTTCGGATCTCCATTCGGAGATCCAATGCAGGACACTGGTGGGGAGGGCGGAGCAAATAAATATTTCAGTGTGAGAGAGGGAGCAGTAGGGTCAAACTATTCTGATTGGTGGAGGGGATGGTAGGAAGGGATTGAAGTTATAAGTTTATGAACTTTGGGGGCGGGGGAAGGTCAGGTACACCAAGTATGTATTTTGGTGGGGGGGGTGGGGGGAGAGGATAAGGAATGAACTGAATGGATATTTGGGGCGTTTGGAGAGGAATAGAAACATTTCTTTCATGTTTTGAATTAAATGTAAAATGCCTATTTCTTAAAATATTTAAATGAAATGTAAGGCTGGAAGCCCTTTAAAAATGGTGTCAGCACCTGCGCAATGGTGCGGACGCCGTTGCCGGGGACGGACCGCCCGCTCCCTTCACGTCAAAGGGTGCGGTCTGCCGCGACCATTTAAATGAGCCGCTGCGTTTAATATCACGACAGCTCTGCGACGAGCAGTCCGCACAGGTGGACTGCCATAGTTTACGTCTGCCGCTGATCTTGGTGGCAGACATGTACAATTCAGCCCAAGAAGGTGTAAATTAGGTTTACAGTGCTTGTGTGTAAATACACAAAGCAGGGGGTAATTCAGGTTTTTTCTATTCTTTCATGGGATGTGGGCATTGCTGACAAGGCCAGCATTTTGTTGCCTATCCCTAATTGCCCTTGACAACGGAGTGGCTTGCTAGACCATTTCAAAAGGCAGTGAAGAGTCAACCATGTTGCTGTGGGTCTGGAGTCACATGTAGGCCAGATCTGGTAAGGGCAGTAGATTTCCTTACCTAAAGGACATTAGTGAACCAGATGGGTTTTTACAACAATTGATGATAGTTTCATGGCCATCATTACTGAGACTAGCTTTCAATTCCAGACTTTTATTAATGAATTGAATTTAAATTCCACCAGCTGCAGTGGGATTTGAACCCATGTCCCCAGGGCCTCTGGATTACCAGTTCAGTGACATTACCACTATGTCAATATGGATCTATTAAAGGCAAATCACGTTTACGAACATAAGAACGTAAGAAACAGGAGCAGAAATAGACCATATGGCCCACTGAGCCTGCTCCACCATTCAATAAGATCATGGCTGATCTTTGCCTCAAACCCACTTTCCCAACAGCTCCCTAAGAAGCCATGGATGGAGCTTTTTTGCTGAGTTTGTTTCTTAATGAAATGTATTTTTATTGAACATTTTGAATTGTTTCTTTAAATATTTCCCACTCTGTATTTACTGCCATACCTTTTAGTCTCTTTACCCAAACAACCTTAGCCAGCTCACCCCTCATACCTATGTAATTGGCTTTGTTTAAGTTCAAGATTCTTGTTTGGGAGTGGAGTATGTCGCTTTCAAACTTAATATGGAATTCAATTGTATTATGATAGTAAATGATCCTCTGGGAAAATACAATGAGATTACTAATTAAACCTGCCTCATTGCACAATACTGGACCTAAACAGCTTTCTCCCTAGTTGGTTCCACAATGTATTATTCCAGGAAACTCTGACAAAAGCATTCTACAAGTTCATCTTCCAGACTACCTATGCCAATTTGATTTGCTCAGTCTACATGAAAATTAAGGTGCCCCACAATTATTACATTGCATTTGTTATAAGCTCCAATTATTTCTTGCTTAATGCTCTGTTCAACGGTATAACGACTGTTAGGGGTCCTATAAACTACTCACTCCAGACAGCGTTTTCTGACCCTTTTTATTCCTAATCTCCATCCATACTGATTCTACTTCCTGATCTTCTGAACCAAGATCCTTTCTCACTACTGTCCTTATGTCATTCTTTACGATGAGGGCTACTCCTCCTCCTTTTCAATTTGGCCTGTCTTTTTGAAATGTTGTGCACCCTGGAATATTTATTACCCAACTTCGGTCACCTTGTAATCAGGTTTCTGTAATAGCAATGACATCTAAACCATTTATCTCTATTTGTGCCACTAACTCATCTATCTTATTGCAAATGCTTTGTGCATTCAGATAATGAGCCTTTAATTTTATATTTTACTACTGTTCTTTGCATGGGCCTTATTCGCTGATGCACTATTACCGTTAAACTGTGTCCCTTCCTGTCCCACTCTGCTTGTCTTTACCCAAATTGCTATGCTGCTGTAGTGCCTTGATTTTGTCTTTAGATTTCTAAATCTTCCTTCGTCTGACCCCTCTTCCTGCTCTTTTAGTTTAAAGCCCTATCCATAGCCCTCGTACGATTCGACTGATCCCAGACCAAATTAAGTACAGCCCATCTCAACAGAACAGCTCCCTCTTTCTCCATTGCTGTTGCCAGTGCCCCAATGAATCAAAACCCCTTCTTCCTACACCAGTCTTTGACCAATGCATTTAATTCTCTAATCTGCTTGGCCCAATGCCAATTAGCACGTGGCTCAGGTAACAATCCAAGGATTATTACTTTGAGGTTCTGCATTTTATGTATGGATTCATTCATGGGATGCAGGCGTCACTGGCCAGGCCAGCATTTATTGCCCATCCCTAATTGCCTTGAAAAGGTGGTGGTGAATTGCCTTCTTGAACCGCTGCAGTCCATTTTGGGTAGGTATACCCACAGTGCTGTTAGGAAGGGAGTTCCAGGATTTTGACACAGCGACAGTGAAGGAACGGCGATATAGTTCCACGTCAGGATGGTGTGTGACTTGGAGGGGAATTTGCAGGTGGCGATGTTCCCATGTATTTTCTGCCCTGGTCCTTCTAGTTGGTAGAGGTCACGGGTTTGGAAGCTGCTGTCTAAGGTGCCTTGGTGCATTGCTGCAGTGCATCTTGTAGATGGTACACACTGCTGCCACTGTGCGTTGATGGTGGAGGGAGTGAATGTTTGTAGATGGGGTGCCAATCAAGTGGGTGGTTTGTCCTGGATGGTATCGAGCTTCTTGAATGTTGTTGGAGTTGCACCCATCCAGGCAAGCGGAGAGTATTCCATCACACTCCTGACTTGTGCCTTGTAGATGGTGGACAGGCTTTGGGGAGTCAGGAGGAGAGTTACTCACCTCAGGATTCCTAGCCTCTCACCTGCTCTTGAAGCCAGGGTATTTATATGGCTACTCCAGTTCAGTTTCTGGTCAATGGTAGCCCCTAGGATGTTGATAGTGGGAGATTCAGCGATGGTAATGCAGTTGAATGTCAAGGGGAGATGGTTAGATTCTCTCTTGTTGGAGATGGTCATTGCCTGGCACTTGTGTGGCGCGAATGTTACTTGCCACTTATCAGCCCAAGCCTGGATATTGTCCAGGTCTTGCTGCATTTCTACACTGACTGCTTCAGTATCTGAGGAGTCACGAATGGTGCTGAACATTGTGCAATCATCAGCGAACATCCCCACTTTTGACCTTATGATTGAAGGAAGGTCATTGATGAAGCAGCTGAAGATGTTTGGGCTTGGCACACTACCCTGAGGAACTCCTGCAGTGATGTCCTGGAGCTCAGATGATTGACCTCCAACAACCACAACCATCTTCCTTTGCGCTAGGTATGACTCCAGCCAGCGGAGAGTTTTCCCTTTGATTCCCATTGACCTCAGTTTTGCTAGGGCTCCTTTATGCCATACTTGGTCAAATGCTGCCTTGATGTCAAGGGCAGTCACTCTTACCTCACCTCTTGAGTTCAGCTCTTTTGTCCATGTTTGAACCAAGGCTGAAATGAGGTCAGGAGCTGAGTGGCCCTGGCGGAACCCAAACTGAGCATCACTGAGCAGGTTATTGCTAAACAAGTGCCGCTTGATGGCACTGTTGATGACACCTTCCATCACTTTTCTGATGATTGAGAGTAGGCTGATGGGGCAGTAATTGGCCGGGTTGGACTTGTCCTGCTTTTTGTGTACAGGACATACCTGGGCAATTTTCCTGATTGCAGGGTAGATGCCAGTGTTGTAACTGTACGGGAACAGCTTGGCTAGGAGCGCAGCAAGTTCTGGAGCACAGGTCTTCAGTACTATTGCCGGAATATTGTCAGGGGCCATAGCTTTTGCAGTATCAGTGCCTTCAGTCGTTTCTTGATATCACGCGGAGTGAATCGAATTGTCTGAAGTCTGGCATCTGTGATACTGGGGACTTCAGGAGGAGGCCGAGATGGATCATCAACTCAGCACTTCTGGCTGAAGATTGTTGCAAATGCTTCAGCCTTATCTTTCGCACTGATGTGCTGGGCTCCCCCATCATTGAGGATGGGGATATTTGTGGTGCCACCTCCTCCAGTTAGTTGTTTAATTATCCACCACCATTCATGGCTGGATGTGGCAGGACTGCAGAGCTTAGATCTGATCCATTCGTTATGGGATCACTTAGCTCTATCTATCGCATGCTGCTTACGCAGTTTGGCATGCAAGTAGTCCTGGGTTGTAGCTTCACCAGGTTGACACATTTTGAGGTATGCCTGGTGCTGCTCCTGGCATGCCCTCCTGCACTCTTCATTGAATCAGTGTTGGTCTTCTGGCTTCCTGGCTTGATGGTAATGGTAGAGTGGGGGATATGCCAGGCCATGAGGTTACAGATTGTGGTTGAGTACAATTCTGCTGCTGCTGATGTCCCACAGTGCCTCATGGATGCCCAGTTTTGCATTGCTAGATCTGTTCGAAATCTATCCCATTTAGCACGGTGATAGTGCCACACAACACGATGGATTGTATCCTCAATGTGAAGGCGGGACTTCGTCTCCATAAGGACTGTGCGGTGGTCACTCCTACCAATACTGTCATGGACAGATGCATCTGCGGCAGGCAGATTGGTGAGGACGAGGTCAAGTATGTTTTTCCCTTGCGTTGGTTCCCCCACCACCTGCCGCAGACCCAGTCTAGCAGCTATGTCCTTTAGGACTCGGCCAGCTCAGTCAGTAGCAGTGCTACCAAGCCACTCTTGGTGATGGACATTGAATTCCCCCACCCAGAGAACATTTTGTGCCCTTGCCACCCTCAGTGCTTCCTCCAAGTGGTGTTCAACATGGAGGAGTACTGAGTCATCAGTTGAGGGAGGGCGGTAGGTGGTAATCAGCAGGAGGTTTCCTTGCCCACGTTTGACCTGATGCCATGAGACTTCATGGGGTCTGTAGTCAATGTTGAGGACTCCAAGGGCAACTCCCTCCCTACTGTATACCACTGTGCTACCACCTCTGCTGGGTCTGTCCTGCCGGTGGGACAGGACATACCCGGGGATGGTGATGGCACTGTCTGGGACATTGTCTGTAAGGTATGATTCTGTGAGTATGACTATGTCAGGCTGTTGCTTGACAAGTCTGTGGGACAGCTCTCCCACAGATGTTTGGCACAAGCCCCCAGATGTTAGTAAGGAGGACTTTGCAGGGTCGACAGGGCTTTTTTTTATTCATTCATGGGATGTGGGCGACACTGGCCAGACCAGCATTTATTGCCCATCCCTAATTGCCTTCGAGAAGGTGGTGATGAGCTGCCTTCTTGAACCGCTGCAGTTCATTTGGGGTAGGTATACCCACAGTGCTGTTTGGAAGGGAGTTCCAGGATTTTGACCCAGCGACATTGAAGGAACAGCAATATAGTTCCAAATCAGGATGGTGTGTGATTTGGAGGGGAACTTGCAGGTGATGGTGTTCCCATGTATTTGCTGCCCTTGTCCTTCTTGTTGGTAGAGGTCGCGAGTTTGGATGGTGCTGTCTAAGGAGCCTTGGTGTATTGCTGCAGTGCATCTTGTAGATGGTACACACTGCTGCCACTGTGCGTTGATGGTGGAGGGAGTGAATGTTTGTAGATGGGGTGCCAATCAAGCGGGCTGCTTTGTTCTGGATGGTGTCGAGCTTCTTGAATGTTGTTGGAGTTGCACCCATCCAGGCAAGTGGAGAGTATTCCATCACACTCCTGACTTGTGCCTTGTAGATGGTGGACAGGCTTTGGGGAGTCAGGAGGTGAGTTACTCGCCACAGGATTCCTAGCCTCTCACCTGCTCTTGAAGCCAGGGTATTTATATGGCTATAATAAAAGCAAAATACTGCGGATGCTGGAAATCTGAAACAAAAACAAGAAATGCTGGAATCACTCAGCAGGTCTGGCAGCATCTGTGGAAAGGGTCCGAAGAAGGGTCACTGACCCGAAACGTTAACTCTGCTTCTCTTTCCACAGATGCTGCCAGACCTGCTGAGTGATTCCAGCATTTCTGGTTTTTGTTATTTATATGGCTACTCCAGTTCAGTTTCTGGTCAATGGTAGCCCCTAGGATGTTGATAGTGGGGGATTCAGCGATGGTAATGCTGCTGAATGTCAACGGGAGATGGTTAGATTCTCTCTTGTTGGAGATTGTCATTGCCTGGCACTTGTGTGGCGCGAATGTTACTTGCCACTTATCAGCCCAAGCCTGGATATTGTCCAGGTCTTGCTGCATTTCTACACTGACTGCTTCAGTATGTGAGCAGTCATGAATGGTGCTGAACATTGTGCAATCATCAGCGAACATCCCCACTTTTGACCTTATGATTGAAGGAAGGTCATTGATGAAGCAGCTGAAGATGTTTGGGCCTAGGACACTATCCTGAGGAACTCCTGCAGTGATGTCCTGGAGCTCAGATGATTGACCTCCAACAACCACAACCATCTTCCTTTGTGCTAGGTATGACTCCAGCCAGCGGAGAGTTTTCCCCTTGATTCCCATTGACCTCAGTTTTGCTAGGGCTCCTTTATGCCATACTTGGTCAAATGCTGCCTTGATGTCAAGGGCAGTCACTCTCACCTCACCTCTTGAGTTCAGCTCTTTTGTCCATGTTTGAACCAAGGCTGAAATGAGGTCAGGAGCTGAGTGGCCCCGGCGGAACCCAAACTGAGCATCACTGAGCAGGTTATTGCAAAGCAAGTGCCGCTTGATGGCACTGTTGATGACACCTTCCATCACTTTTCTGATGATTGAGAGTAGGCTGATGGGGCGGTAATTGGCCGGGTTGGATTTGTCCTGCTTTGTGTGTACAGGACATACCTGGGCAATTTTCCTGATTGCAGGGTAGATGCCAGTGTTGTAACTGTACTGGAACAGCTTGGCTAGGAGCGTAGCAAGTTCTGGAGCACAGGTCTTCAGTACTATTGCCGGAATATTGTCAGGGCCATAGCTTTTGCAGTATCCAGTGCTTTCAGTCATTTCTTGATATCACGCGGAGTGGCTGAAGTCTGGCATCTGTGATGCTGGGGCTTCAGGAGGGTGCCGAGATGGATCATCAACTCAGCACTTCTGGCTGAAGATTGTTGCAAATGCTTCAGCCTCATCTTTCGCACTGATGTGCTGGGCTCCCCCATCATTGAGGATGGGGATATTTGGGTTTGCTGTTGTCGTATCCGGTGCCTAGGTCAATGCCGGGTGGTCCGTCCAGTTTCATTCCTTTTTATTGACTTTGTAGCGGTTAGGTGCAACTGAGTGGCTTGCTGGGCCATTTCAGAGGGCCTGTAAGAGTTAACCACATTGCTGTGGGTCTGGAGTCACAATTGGGCCACACCAGGTAACGACATAGATTTCCTTCCCTAAAGGACATTAGTGAACCAGATGGGTTTTTACAACAATCGACAATGGTTTCATGGCCATCATTAGACTAGCTTTTCATTCCAGATTTATTAATTAAATTCAAATTCCACCTTCTTCTGTGGTGGGATTCGAACCCATGTCCCCAGAGAAATACCCTGGGTCGCTGGGTTACTAGTCCAGTGATGATACCACCACGTCACCACCACTGGGCAGGCAACACAATCTTCAGAGATCCTGGTCGAGGCTGCAGAGAACGGTATCTATCCCCTGACTTTACTGTCCCCTATCATTATCACATTCCTTTTCACTCCCCCCTGTCTCCCCCCCTGCAGTTGAATGGGTTCCTGCACAATGGTGCCATGTCACTTTGCTCATCTATCCTGCAGTCTTTGTTCACATCCACACAGGTAGCAAGCACCACATACCTGTTGGTCAAAGTCAAGAGCTGAGGCTCCTCCATCACTGCATCCCCGATCCCCATACCTGCCTGATTCGTAATCACACCCTCCTGTCCCTGACCAACTCTAACGTTCTCCTTAACCTGTGTGCTTGCCTCCTGGAACAAAGTGTCCAGATAACTCTCCCCCTCCCTGATGCCCCACAATGTCTGCAGCTCGGACCCCAGCTCAGCAACTCTGATCCAAAGTTGGTCAAGCTGCAGACACATACTGCAGCTTTGGTTGTCTGGGATTGCAATGCTTTCCATAAACTCCCACATGTTGCAGTTACAGCACATCGCCTGCCCTACTATGTCTGTCTAATCTTATTTGTTTATTTGATTTGTTAACTAGTTACTAATTTAGTGAAGTAATAGCAAGTTACAGTCTCCCAGCTTGTAGACAAAAGAACACTCACCAGCTACTGCAGGTATTTGAAAAGCAGCACCTCTTTCCTCTCTCCAATGAATTCCTACTTCCCATCAACAATTTCCAGGACTTTTCCACCCTGCGCACCCTGCAAACCCACCTCCAACAGGCTGGGAAAATTCTGCCCAAGAGTTCAAATCCCACCATGGCAGCTGGGGAATTTAATTAAATAAAATATGGAATAAGAAAGCTAGTAACAGTAATGGTGACCATGAAACTATCGGATTGTCACAACAATCCATCTGCTTCATTCATGTCCTTCAGGGAAGGAAATCTGCCATCCTTACCTGGTCTGGGCTATATGTGACTTCAGACCCGCAGCAACCCAGTTGACTCCTAACTGCCCTCTGAAATGGCCTAGCAAGCCACTCAACTGTATTCAAGAGAGCAGCGGCTCACCACCACCTTCTCAATGACATTTAGGGCTGGGCAATAGACGTTGGCCTTCCCAACGACGTCCACATCCTGCGAATGAATAAAAAAAATGTTTATGTAGGTCAAGAGTTCAGGAGGCCAGTGAAGAACACACGAGGAAATGGGGTTTTTGAAGATCACAGCCTTGGTAAGATTTTCAGTGGCTGGGGGTGGAGGCGGGCAATGATTTAAAAGTGGAAGGAAGTAATCTTGCCGATGAAAAGGAATGCAGGATACAGACGTGACAAGAAACAAAAGTATGTCATTCTGGAATGTGCAAGGATGAACCTTGCTTTGAGAATTTCTGGACTATAATGCAGCTATTCCCCTCCCCCGGCCCCGCAGCTTAACTGCAAGCAAGACGGTGTGGCAGGTCTGGGTACAGTGGGACTTGCTGGGGAACATGAGCAAGGTTCACTGCTCCCTGAGGGGGCTCCGTGCAGCCTTTAGCAGCAGCAACTCCGCGGCTCTTGTTGATACACAAGGTTCTCTGGGATTTAATTGGTCAATTTCATCCCTCGTGGGGGCCGGGTTATTTCAGGTTCTCTGGGCTGTGATTGGCGGAACGGGGTTCCCCTCCTCACGGGGGCGGACGGAAAGGGGGAGTATCTGCGACGGGATTGGTTGGTGTCTGTTCTTGGATTCGAAACTGAGGGGAAGGTGCAAGCAGCAGCAGCTGGAATGCAGCCGGGGATGTACTGCTTGTGGAGCAGGCGTTGCCAAGAGGTTTGGCATGTGGAACATTGATATAGGGTGATCTGTCAAATTGAAAGTAGTCAGCGGTAGACAAAGCATTGAGGACAGAGTGTGTGACTGCACGTCCTGCCTTTGACCATGACAACGGGAAGAGCTTTTCACTGCTTCTAATTCTGGGAGGTAGACAGGAGTACAAACTGGTGGGGAAATTAGTTGGATCCAACAATGTGCAACTATCAGCAACACAGGTAAGCTAGCAGTCAGTCGTATTTGCTTAAGTCTTTATCATGCACTTAGCTTATTCTATAACTTAATTTTCAATTTGGATAATAACGAAGCAAAAGAGACGGGTGTCCAATGCTTCGTTTTTGCTTGGTTCCAGCACTGCTCGACACGGTATGTTTACGAATTAAACTATCGACTAGTGAGTTTCAAAGGAAAACAAGAAATATTTACTGGAATATAAACCAGATCCTCACGGTTTAAGTAATTCTATCAATTTCCCACCGCCCTCCGTCCCAGAATGGGAGTGGAATGGGGATCCTTCCATCTTATTTGCCTCTTTTTTTATACACATGCCCACAACCAGAGTTGCTGTCAGCTAGCTTACAACATGTCAGAGGGTACAACTGGATATTGGTTCGTGCGTTGTTCAGCATTTTATAACGTCATTGCCATAAAGCCACTGTACAACACTTCATAATTTCCTTGCACCAGTCCCACCTTTGGAACAAAATTAAGTAACACAAGGTGAGAGGAGCAAACTGTTCCAAACATGAACTGCTTGCTTGTGTGAGAGTCCTGCCAACTGATATGAACAGTCCTTCTTTGCAGGTAAACTTGCCTTCGTCAAATTCCAGTATAGGAGGCACATCTATTAGCTGTAGTACCTGCTTTCTTATAATAGTGTAACAAACCGCAGCACTCATTGGTCATGCTAACCTGTGGAACAAAAGCATGTAATAATAACCTCCTATTTAAATATTTTACTGAGCTGATAAATAGAAAGTATATGTTTTTTGAAAACATTATCACCGGAAGTTAAAATATTGATGCTCAGACTGCACAAAGTCAAACATGTATAAAGAATTGGGGTTGAAACCAAGTGTAATTGCAGTATATGGAATAGAATGCATAACCCTGCTAATTCCCCTTCAGTGGTTGCACCTGTATTGTAAACTATGAAGAATTTAGCAGTAACTGAATATTGGGATATTTTACAATATTACTGTATATGTGCAAGTGATTACTGTTTATAGATCTCTAAGTTTGTAAATACATATAATCAAAGTGCAACTTGGCGGTCCTAGCTTCTGCTTCATATCAGCATAGATTGTAATGTTAAAGTGAATAGAAGCATTAAGTTGACAGTGAAAAATAACCAGAAGTGTGTCAGCTGTGCACAGTACTTCGCTTTTGAGCAACAAAGTTGTAGGTTCAAATCTGGTTTCAGAGACTTGAGCACAAAAATCTAGGTAGACACTCCAGTACAGAACCAAGGGACTGTTTCACTGTTGGAGATAACACGTTTCAAATGAGATGTTAAACCAAGGCCCTGTCTCTCAGGTGGATGTAAAATATCCCATGGCACTATTTTGAAGAACAGCAGGTGAATTCTCCCCAGTGTCCTGGCCAATGTATATCCCTCAATCAATATCACAAAAAAAAAATCTGGTCATTATCACATTATTGTCTGTGGGACCTTGCTGTGCAAATTCTCTGCTGCATTTCCTACATTACAACAGTGACTAAAATTCAAAAATATTTCATTAGCTGTGAAGCAGTTTGGAATGTCCTGAGGTCATGAAAAGGCTCTCTCTCTCTCTCTCTCTCTCTATCTATCTATCTATCTATCTATCTATCTATCTATCTATCTATCTATATATATATATATATATATATATATATATATATATATATATATATATACAGAATTCTTCCAGAGTGCCATATGCATTTGGATTGAATTTGAGCAAGGAATTTTTTTTTAATGCCGAAAACTGAGGTCAATTCTTTAGCTAATGTTCTCTCATTAATCTGATCATACGTTTGTATATAACCTGATCATTAGAAAATTAGTATTTCTGGCACCTCTCTCCCATTAATCTTCCCACTATACATGCTGATCTGATTTTCCCACAAGATTTTCCCTTGATCTACAACAAAGACAAATAATCCTAAATTTTGTGCATTCCATGTATAAGATGGTAGAAGAAATTGTACTGATTAGGCTGTATAAATTGTTACAATTTAATATAATTTAATCCAACTTGATTTCTCAGATTTTTTTCTCTCCAATTTTTATGCCATTTTTCATTCCTCTCTTCCTTTCCTAAACCTTTTGCTGAAGTACAGGCCCATGAGCACCAGTCATCCTCTTGTACCTCATTGAACTGGCTATTATTCATATGCGTTTCAATTGTATAGATTTTTTCCATTTATTATAATCCAATGAGTGAAGAATTTAGTCCACTTTGAGGAGACCATTTGACCACTGGGAACATTATAGTCGAGGCTGATCTTATCCTTCCTTGCTCTATCTATCCATTCATGAATATTTCCAGCAAGGGATAGCTGGATAGTTTTTAGATATGGGAACCCTGGATGATTTTCCTTCCCTAACTTGGACATTGAGAGCAATAGTAGCACTGTTACCATCATGAGGGCTAAAATTGGTTAAAAAACAAGAGTCATGCCTGGGGGATCAGTCTGTACAGTTCAGCTGTTCATTGGATAACATACTGGGGAGTATAGAGATTATTTTATGTTGATTTGTTAAACAGCTGCTGGCTGTGCTGATTCAGTATTTGTCAAAGGCACTGGATTGACTCAGGATTGTATGAAAATTTTTAGTTGTTTTTCACCTTTTCTCCCTGCCTTTCAGGTGAGATGTTAAACCGAGGCCCCGTCTTGCCCTCTCACGTAGATGTAAAAGATTCTATGGCACTATCTCAACAAAGAGGGAAGTTATTCCCAGTGTCCTGGCCAATATTTATCCTTCAATCAATATCTCAAAAAATATTCTGATCATTGTCAACTTGCTGTAAGCTTGCTGTGTCACTTTTCCTACATCACAACAGTGACAACACTTCAGAAGTACTCCATTGGCTGTAAAGCACTTTGGGATGTCCTGAGGTATTGAAAGATGTTACATAAATGCAAGTGTTTCTTTTTTTTTGCCTCACCCCTCTGTACATTAGTTTGTTTAGTAACAAGAAGGAATCAGAGGCAATGGCATAAGGTTGGGTGACCCATGAAATTTTACCTACTAATTCATAGAAAATAGGAAGACTTGAGAAAGTTACTGGAATCAATCAGAAACAGAATGACTGAGCACTTGGACGAGTACAAGTTTGATCAGAGGGTTAGTGTTGATTGCGAAGGTTAGATCATGTCTGAATAATCTAGTTAATTTTTTTCAGAAGGTCACTAACATTCTGAATAGGGGAATGCCCATATATGTCGTCTATATGGACTTTCAAAAGTCATTTGATAAGGTTCTTTGAGATTATTAGCAAAAATAAAAGTGTACAGGATTGAAGATAACCCTGTGACAGTGTCTAGTAATTGGTTGGGAGGTAGGAGACAGAAAGTAGGGATTAAAGGAATGTACTCTGGTGGGATGTGACAGTTGGCGTTTCCAGAGGCCTGGACTTTTACAATAAACACGATGCCTTGGATGAAGAAGTAGAAAGTTATATATGCAAGTTAGCAGGTGACACTAAACGATGTAGGTGGGAGCTGAAAGTTACAAAGGGACATAGACAGATTAAGTGAGTGGGCAAAACTGTGGCAGATTGGGTTCAACTTTGAGAAAGTGTGAGGACATCCACTTTGCACCCTAGAAGGATCAGAATATTTTCTTAATAGTGAGAAACTAAGAACTATGGATGACTTAAAGGGATTTGCATATTCCTGTACACAAATCGCTTAAAAGCTAGTACACAGGTACAAAAGACAATCAAAAAGGCGAATCGAATGTTGACCTTACCTCAAGGGGACTGGACCACAAATGGTAGAAAGTGATGATTCTTTTGTACTGAGCATTGGCCAGATCCCATCTGGAGTATGGTGTTCAGCTTTGGGCATCACACCTCAGGTAAGATATACTGGCCTTGGCTATGTTATAATGCAGATCTACCAGAGTTATACTGGGGTTAGACATGGTTAAATTATGAGGCCCAGTTGCATAAATGTTGCTTGTATTTCCTTGTGTTTAGGAGACGGAGGGTTGATCTAATTTAAGGTTTTTAAAATGATGAGGATTGCATAGCATAGACACAGAGAAAATATATCTTCTGTTGAGGAAATGGAGCTGAAGGGGACTCAATCTTAAAATTAGAGCTAAGTCATTTAGGAGTGAAATCATGAAGCAATTTTTCATATGAAGTTGTGGAAATCTGGAACTCTCTCCCCTAAAATGCTACGGATATTGGATCAATTGAAGATTTTAAGGCTAAGAATGAAAGATTTTTGCTAGGTAAGAGTATCCAGGGATTATGGATAAAAGGTGGGTAAACGGAGTTGAGGTACAAATCAGCCATGATCAGATTGAATAGCAGAACAGGCTTGAGGGGCTGAAGACACACTCCTGTTCCCATGCTCTTTCAAGATACCAATGAGACAATTACAGGAGGTTTGATTTATGTAGTTACTCTTGTACTGCTGCGTTAGTCATTGTCTTGCAATGTGAATTGTTTCAATGACTGCATTATCTCTTGGGAACTTCATGATACCATGTCTCACAAATAAGCTCTTCTAGCTTTTTTAACAGTGCCCCTCTCAGGTTTATTTCCATGTTACTTAAACTTTTAAAAATTATTTCTTTGGATTTAACCATCAGCTTGGCTAAATGGTCACATTCTTGTTTCTGAATCAGAAAATTGTGGGTTTAAGCCTCTTTCCCAGATTTATGCACATAATTTAGATTGACACTTTGGTGCAATGCTGCATTGTCACAGGTGCTGTCTTTCAGATGAGACATTGACCTGACGCCTCACCTGCCTGCTCCAGTGAATAAATGGTAGCCTAGTGCTCATTCTCATGAGTTCAGTTCCCCACCATATCACCAGAAAAGGGCTATGTAAACTGTCATTGTCAGAATAAGCCAACCAGTTCACCAACGGCCTTCAGTGAGACTCTTAATGCCCCTATAACAACTAGAGATACTGCTGGTCAACATGCTGTCCACATCCAAACAACAAACCTTTAACAATGTAAAATATGCTGTGTATTCACTAAGAGCAGGAACTTCTATGGGGTGTCCTGACCAAAATGCATGCCTGAACTATCAGGGATTTAAAAGCCAGTTTTGAGTTTGGCCAAATGTATATAATGTCCTCTTCCATCACACACTCATCTATACCACCATGTGAATTAAATACTATTAGTCACTTGCAGTCCATTCACAATGAATGTTCACCATTGGCGCAAATGGGGTGTCAAGTCCCAACCTGATGGCAAAGCCATCCTCCAGAAACTCTTATTGCTCTGTGTTCAGACTGTCTTTACACTGTAACTGGTGTAGTGGTTGTCCACTTCGGTCTAAGTACCCTTCTAACGATTTGATAAATGCTAATTACTGCCAGACAACCTCTTTGGTGCTGAAAATTAACTCGAAGCATATTACAAGTGTGGAGTTTTATTCCTTCAGGTCTTAATGGTTGGAGATCATTAAAATTGAATTTTTATTATTTTTCCATTGTCTTTTTTTCCCCTCTCAAACTAATCTTTCTTTCCCTCCCTTTATTTCTTTTTCTGTACCTGATTTGACATTGAATTCACCCACTGTAATTTACACTTCCATCTCTGGTTATTTCACAAACCTTCAACCTCATTTGCTTAAAGTCCTGTTCAACTGGAGTCTCAGTTGCCCCGTTTTCCTCACTTTTAGCAAATTGCCACACAAAAAATTAAAAACCTAAACGTGCAAGGGCTTATCTAACAGCAGACACTGAATAAAAAAGCGTATTATCTAAATGATGAGAGATTGCAGAGCTCTGAGATGCAGAGGGATCTGGATGTCCTAGTACATGAATCACAAAAGGTTAGTATGCAAGTACAGCAAGTAATTAGGAAAACTAATAGAATGTTATCATTTATTGCGAGGGGAATTGAATACAAAAGTAGAGAGGTTATGCTTCAGTTATACAGGTGAGACCACATCTGGAGTACTGTGTACATTATTGGTCTCCTTATTTAAGAAAGGATGCAAATGCATTGGAAGCAGTTCAGAGGTTTACTAGACTAATATCTGGAATGGGCGGGTTGTCTTATGAAGAAAGGTTGGACAGGCTAGGCTTGTATCCGCTGGTGTTTAGAAGAGTAAGAGGCGACTTGATTGAAACATATAAGATTCTGAGGGGTCTTGACAGGGTGGATGTGGAAAGGATGTTTCCTCTTGTGGGAGAATCTGGAACTAGGGATCACTGTTTAAAAATAAGGGGTCACCCATTTAAGACAGAGATGAAAACTTTTTTCTCTGAGGGCCGTCTTTGGAATTCTCTTCCTCAAAAGGCAGTGGAAGCAGAGTCTTTGAATATTTTTAAGGCAGAGGTAGATAGGTTCTTGATAAGCAAGGGGGTGAAAGGTAATTGGGGGTAGGTGGGAATGTGGAGTTGAGGTTACAACCAGATCAGCCAAGATCTTATTGAATGGCGGAGCAGGCTCGAGGGGCCGAGTGGCCTACTGCTCCTAATTCATATGTATGTTAGACGCCCCGCAACAACAAATTATGGCCCACAATAGATAGAACCTATAATAGCTCACTGGAGAGATGCGATCACTGTGTGTGCGGAACATGAAAGGTCTCAGGTTCAGTCTCTGTTGCGTTAACGATTATGACCTAATGAGAGGCAATAGTATTACCACCGTTTTTTCTGGACTGGGCAGGGAAAAGTCTTCCAGGGTTTGTGTTCTTGACTGAAATCCAGGAAAGGAGACTGACTGTTGCTGTGTGTTTAAGTGCAACGTCAGGTGGCTACATTTCGACCCCATTTAGAGAAGAAACCTGATGAATCTAGCCCTTTTTCAAAAAAAAAGTGGCTCTGACTTGCATTTTAGGCGTTGCATTGATGTTTCTAAATAGTTTTGGGGAAGAGGCGCCCTTAGAATTAATTTAAGGTTGTTCCGGCCGGCTGCTATTTCCAACGGTCCACCCAATCTCTAAACAGAACTTCCAGAGAGCTATCAAATCTGCTTTCTAAAATCAACACAGTTTATATTTGCTCGGATCTCGTCCGAATCGCTTAATTTCAGTCACTCCACTTGTTTACGAGCGAAGTTCCTCGTTGTAATCATATCGTGTGCTTCCGCACGTAGGCATCGCTTGACTGAGTTGGTAAATGATATGTGCGTTTCTGGATGTGCCTTGTTGCTGTTCTGCTGGTTGCGGTACGTGATCAGAAGCACTTTGCAAAGGGGTGGAGCTCATGGCCGCAGTGCGGTCCTGGCGGAAAATGTTGCACTAGAAAATGACATGAACTTCACCACCGCCTACGTATAACTGCATTTGGAAGTGATAACTTCCTTTTTACATCCCTCAAACCATCGATCAACACACGACGGGCTTGGCAAGGAAAAAAATAATTGGGCTGTACGTAGCTTTGTTAATAGGTGAGAATATATTTATTAAGGATATTGACTTAGCAAGTGTGTAGCTTAAAAAATTATTCGCTAATGTGCAAAATTTGGAACAGTAGAACTTATAAATTCAGGTCATACCCGAAATCAAGTAAAACTAGAAATGCACATTTGGCTCAATCCAGCACCTGAAATTCCCTCCCTTTACCTCTTTTTTTTTAAAGAAAGATGTTCCTTAAAACCTAGATCTTTGACCATGTGTCCAAATATCTTCTCCTTTTGACTTGTCAATTTTTGTCTGACTGCACTCCTTTGAGGGGCCTTGGGATGCTTTAAAGATGCTTTAAAATGCAAGTTGTTTAACCTTTCTCTTTCATGTGTGAAATGTGACTAAGTAAAATATGCTATATATAAATATATGCATATTTTAATCTATACACTTCCAATAGATGGGAACAATTGTTCCATTATGTTTTATGCTGATAAAGGAGACTCAACCTAACTAAAACATGAGGTGGAATTTACAGATACTGTCCTTTTCCTCCCTTAAATTTTGAACAACTCTTCAATTGGTCATTCCAGCTTACAGGTGAAAAATGTGACTGATTGTAGAATCTTTTGTGATTCTGGTCATTGCATTCTGTCAGATGCAATTTCATCTGCTAAACATGAACCATTTTATGTCAATGGAGCCTGATTATTAAATATGATTTGGGACTTAAAACATTGGATTAAATTTTGATTTGCAATAATTGCCTCTCTGGTCTCGTGTACAGCATATTATACCAAATGTGATTGGTGTGACAAATTGTCATAGACCTGCTGGTGTAACATGAAAAGTCACCTGTCACATTGTAGATGGGCTTAAATAAGTATGTTTGGTTAACCATACTGATTGCCCCACTTATCCAATGGGTAGGAAAAGCTACCACCACACTTGGATCAGTAACCCACACAACCCAACCACATTTGTTTTCCATAAGTGCCAATTCCGAAGCAGCACCAGCCGCAAAGCAAGGCAATTAAGTTGTTCAGATCATTTGTGGAAACCTCGTTATTACCCCTTTTCTTCACGCAGGTACAGATAAAATATTTATAAAAACCACAGAAGCACAATTCTGAAAGAATTACAAGTTATCCATAAAATTATTTCATGTTGGAAATGCTTCCAAGTTCTCCCTCCACAGGATTGTGGGATCTAGAACTTGAATTCTGCTTCATTGCCAGAATAGTTATCAAATAGTTTTGGGTACTGTAGATTTCCAGCTCCTGTCGACTAACTCTTTGAGAAATAATGCAGTATTAGGGGTCATGGCTTCAATCGTGTTCTGTGGAACAGCAATACTCACTGTCAAGATAGAATATTTGTAAACATACAAAAAGAAATCGTCTACTAGGGACAATGAGCATTTTGGTAATAGCCCTAACCTTAACCTGGTGCATGTTGAATGACTACTTGTTCATAATGCTAGTTATTGAATACTAGGCAAGAGGAAACCATATATATATGTATTTGTGTGGCTGGGGAAGCACTCATAGTTCGATGTCAAAGATAACAATTCATGGTTTAACCAGGTTAACAAGGGGTGGGAACCTTTTATAACCACAAAAGAAACTGAGGAAATAGAAGGTTTTATAGAGGGAATCTTGAGTAGAAAGCATCATGTAAACAATCAAATTGTTAGGTAAAGGTGTCAAGTGATGGAGAAAAGGCAGGTAGAGATGAAGTACAGATAAGCCATAATTTCGAATGTTGGAGCAGGCTCGAGGCCTGCATGACTTACTCCTTTACTTTCAACACACTATAAAACTTAAGCACTTTATTTTCCACAGACAAAAACTATTTATAATTCAAACAAACATAAGCTCCCTTGGGTGTGTGGTTAGTACATTATATCATTTTTGAAGTAGTTATCTGCTTGCTTGTTTGTCTCGTCATATATATATATATATATACACACACACACACGCAGCCTCTAAACTCTGTATATAAACTTTACCTGAAATGCTTTAAGAAAATGTGTTTGTTTTGGAGGGGTGAAAATCAAGTGGACAGTATTACAGACTGAGCAGAAGCATTGTGTCAGCTAATGTGTTTCTTTTTACTGGCCATTCAGTTTGGTTGTTACCCCTTAGCAGTTTCTCTCCAGTAATTCTCTTTTTTTCATCTTTGATTTACATATCCAACAACTCAGTTCTAATTTGCTGCTACTTTAACTTTTGACTAATCAAAGAATGATGGAAACATTGTTACCTTACTGAAGCAAGCATTACACAATAGAAAGTGCATGCAATAAGTCATTCTTTTTAGAGCTTGTATTCCAAAATCTTCAAATGTTTTTAGTTGTGGTGCCCTACCTCACTTGTTTCTATTGTTCATTTCACCTACCTCTAGAAATGTGAACTTTTGTTGGAATGCAACTCTACACATTGTAGTTGCCCTCCACGACTTCATCCAAGTGGCCATTCTCCACATAGGGCCTGTATAGTGGTGGGGGCATCACAAATAGTTCTTGCTCACATTTTCCAGAAGAGGTCATTAGATAGGAATCAGGAGAAGGAAAGATCAATTGTAGCACACTTATTGTCACTGAGATTAGACAGTTCAGCACACCAAGAATCGAGCCGGAGATCTTTTAATTTTTAATGGTCCAGTTGCACAACTGCTTTGGACATTGAGCAATTCAAGAGTGCAACAGGAACAAAGCATTTTGAAATGCTTTTATTGTTTAATTAAAATGAAACCAAATGCACCCTTTGCATTTTTAGTAGTGTTTTGAGAAATGAGTTTTGCGAAGTCTGTGTATATTTGCATTTTATTCTGTGACTATGGCTGTTAATCGAGATACCTGCTAAATACTTATTCTGTTTATATTATGATTGTATTTTTAAGCTTGAACATTATTGACAGGAAGGGTACCAAGTCTACAATAACAAAACATTCTTGTGTTGTAAGTTTGTAATTGAATGCAGTATATTAAATTTTATCAACAAGGATTTTTTTAGACAGCGCAGAAGGCGACCGACCGTTTTGCTTGTCATGCCCATGTCAGCTGTCTGTAATAGTTACTCTGCAAATCCCACTTAGTTTAAAGTAGATAGGATTTAATGCTCCACTTCCAGGTGGGTGAAACTTTACCCGCCAGTGACTATAATGTAGTTATATTTAAGAGGTTATAAGAACCCAAACAAATTGTTAACTTTTAAGAGGACCAACTATATGCACTTGACGTCTTGCCAGAGTGGGTCGAGCAGGCTTGAATATGGCTAAGCGAGTAGAGGAACTGAGAGTTCCTGCAAGGAGATTATTCTGAATGCAATGTATCAAAGGTACTTAAAGGCACTCTTACCTGGTTGAATAGGACTATGAAGCAACTCATGAAGAAAACAGGCAGTTAAGGCCATGAGGAAAATAGCACATAATTAAGAGGGACTCAATACCAAAGCATGGCAGGATTGTTTAAAAAAAAGCATCAGAATGGCAAAAAAAAAAATCCAGTGAGAAGTGAAGGATAATAAATTTTAAGTTACAAGGGATTAAGAAAAACAAGGGTTAGAGTGGTCACAGGTGCAGTGGGTAAATTTGCAGATACAAAGCTAATGCAAAGTTGAACAGGATAAGGTTTGGCCAAATTTGAATATACTTGGGTATTGAACAAACAGATGGCAAATGAAATTCAGTGTAGGGCTCAATTTATGGAGACAGAAGCAGAAAATATTGAATCAAATGCAAATTCGGTTTTTCTGAATATTTTGGGATACAATGAGTAACTTGAGACGTCGCATATGGTCAGTTTTTAAGCTTGCTTGAAAGGAACTAGTCACTTTGAATCTATTATTCCCAAAGCTCTCCACCACTGGTAGGTTTTCCTTACCTCGTGTCTGGGTCTGTTGTAGTCTAATTGATTGCTATGATAAGTAAACTACTCCATTATAGTTGTATCTTTTGACTACCAGGATAGGAGGTGAACTAGACAGACCTTATTCTTTCCTTTAATCTAGCAATTCCGATCCACAACTACCATTTTCTGCCAGCTGTTATTTTTGTACTGTGGATAACCACAGGAGGGCCCTGAAGAACGAAACGTTAAAGGCATTGTATTTTTGCCTTCACATCAGTGTGGTATTATTGACTAATTTTGTAAACTTACAAGTAACATTTCAAAAATTGAAACATGTCTTTTTCTCCTGAAAGTTGAACTCTTGCTGAGATATGGTTCTTTAGGATCTTTCCATTGTTCATGTGTGTATCCAATCTTAGACATGATCCTATTCTCTTAACATCTATGCATGCATTTTTCCCCACCAGTCATTAGTTAGTAAATGGGAGTGATTTTTTTCCCCCCCTCTCTCCATCCCACAGGCATTGAAGCCAATTATAATTGATCTTCATACTAACATTTTGCAAAATGCTCTCAATTGATCAAGTGAGTGGTATTAAACCAATATTACAGATTCTCATTATATTCTTCTTCTGGAGCACATAATCGGTTTTGGTCTGTATAATACATAAGAGAAGCCACCACAAAAATCTTGCTCATTTTAATACCTGCTCTTTACTGTGTCTGTTAATTACCATATTTACCCCCAGAAGTTAGGTATTGAGTTAAGTATTCCTACTAGATGCAGTAATTTAAAAAAAAACTTTACTATGCTGTTTTAAATTCCTCCAGATGGTGAGAAATCTTGTGCATAACTTGGGATTCTCATGAAAAGACCCCAGTTTGTGAAGCTACACATTTGACAGTGGAAAAGCTATGGCTTGTCTGTTGCCATCCAGAATTTTCAACTGTATTTGCCAACCGGAATGAATTCATGTAAGATGCACCTGGCTGCAGCAAATATACTAGGCCACCTAGTGGCTAAATTAGTTGTTACAATATAATTACTATTGTGTCATCTGAAAGTTATCTGCAGCCACTAACAGTACTTCTGTTATTCCAAGACAAGGATTTTATAAAAACGACAGAGGCAAAACTTTCATGAAAATGGCCTTAAGCTTTCCATTGGCTGGACATGGAGAAGTCAACTTTCTTCATTGAATTCTGCCTTTTCATAAGATTTAGGAGCAGGAATAGGCCATACAACCCCTTGAGCCTGCACCACCATTTAAGATCATGGCTGACCGTTGACCACAACTCCTTTCCTATTCTACCTCCAAAACCCTCAATGCCCTCAGAGCCCAAAAATCTATTGATCTCAACTTTGAATAAATTCAATGACTGAACATCCACAGCCTCCTGGGATAGATAATTCCAAAGATTCACAACCCTCCAAGTGAAGAAATGTCTCATCTCAGTCTTAAATGGCCAACCCCTCATCCTGAGACCTATGCCCCTAGCTCAACATCCTCCTAGCATCTACCCTCTCAAGCTCTAAGGATTTTATGGCCCAGATCTTGCAGTCAGTGGGGAAGCGACAGTGCTCACCATGGTCCTGAGAAAGCTACCCACAACACGACAATAGTTTAAAATCTAGAGCCAAGTCAAGGGTATATCTTCGCATGCAATCACACATAATCCGGGAAGTTGAAAGCACTTAATGTCCTTCACTTTGGATTTTAATTTTCAGAAATAAATGTTTTGATATTTATTTTAGCTTCTAAAAAGAAAAAATAAATTAGGAAAAATGGCATTCCACAATTATAAAATTATCTTTTCAGGGCCAGTGAGTGTTTGCAGAAATTATGAAGTTAGTATGTAGTTTAAAAACCCAGTTGCACCTCATTAAACAAGGTGTAACATTTAAGGGTCTTTCAAGTGTAGAATCAGACAGCAACTGCTGGGTTCTCGCATTGTTCTGCGCATGTACAAACTCCCGAAGTTGTCACTTTCAGCAGACTTTGTGAACTGACCTTTTTAAAAAAAAAAATTCTGCAGTTCCATTCTTCAGACCAAAGTAGATGACTTTTCATGCTATACTGTGCCCACTTCCTGCCCATTAATCAATCTGTATCCCTTTGCAGCCTATTTACATCTTCCTCACATCTTGTTTTCCCACCCAGCTTTGTATCAGCAGCAAACCAGGATATGTTACGCTCAGTCCCCTCGTCCAAGTCATTGGTATAGATTATAAATAGCTGAGGCCACTGCACTAATCCTTGTGGCACTTCCACTAGTTACATCCTGAACATGATGTTTATTCCTACTGTTTTCTGTCAGATAACCAATCCTCAATCCATGCTAATATTGCCCCCAATCCCATGAGCTGTAATCTAAAATTATTGGCAGCTCACTGAATGCCTTCTGAAATTTCAAATATACTACATCCACTTCTTTCCTTTGATCTACACTACAAGTTTTACAAATACTCAGGCTTGTCAAATAAGATTTCCCTTTTGTAAGCATAGCTCTGCCTAATTAGTGATTTTTTTCCCCTCATGCCTATACCACGTCTGAACAAATTCTAGCATTTTCCCTACTTCTTATGTCAGGCTATCTGGCCTGTCGTTTCCTGCTTCCTCTCTCCCTCCTTTCTTAAACCGCAGGGATATATTTGCTACCTTCCAATCGATGGCGACCATTCTAGAATCTAGGAAATTCAAAATCAACACATCCACCAGCTCTACAGCCACCCCTTAAGATCTCAGGATGTAGGCCATCAGGACCAGGGCATTTTTTGGTTTTCAGTCCCAGTATTTCTCCAGTACTCTTACTTTACTATCTTAAGTTCCTCATTCTCATTAGACTCCTCACACTTTCCAGTGTTTTCTTTCCAATGTGACTTCTATTGTGAAGTCAACTTGCTTACTGCCTCTGCCATTTCCTTATTTCCCATTATTTCTCCTGCCCAAGTTTACTTTCACTAATCTCTTCCTTTTTATATACTTGTAAAAGCTTAGTCTTTTAATTTTATTCCTTTCACTTCCTTGATTTTTTTCATCAATCCAAGCAGATGCGGTTTTCCACAACCATTCTAGGGCCCTGTATTTTCACAGCTGGTAAATCCTACTTCGTCCACGTTGATTGTCACTTACCTGTGATTCTAGACCACCCGAACATCTGAGAAGGCGTTTCATTTGTCCTCGCACAACTTATACTTTGTTTCATACATTAGCAAGGTGGCTGAGGTACTTTTTGCTTGGGAGTGGTCATGGGTGATTTTAATCAAGATGAGGACTGTGCCTTTTTAAATGCCAAAGAAACCAATTTCATTTAAAAAAAGGCTCAAGTAGCAGCAAAGGAATTTTGTTATTTTTTCGCCTTAAACATTTTATTGTCATCAAACTGAGGGATGTTAATAGTGAGGAATGGAACACTTCCTATATCAAACACCTTGGCCCTGATTTTTAATTGGGGCTGGCTGCACAAGCAACTGGTTTGCCTTGAAGTGGCAGAGAAGTTTGGCCCATTTTAACTCCTGTACCATTAACATAGTCCAGATTCTGCCTTTCTTCCAAATTGTTTCAAACATGCTAGAAAATGTATTTTCGTGCTTATATTTTAATTTGTTGCTTTTGCTGAATTAAATGGTTTGAATTTTACCTCAAATCCAAACCGAAGAGGGGGAGATACGACAGCTGAAAAGAAATTTTCTTTCTATCCTTCCATCTTGCAGATAGTTTCTTATATAGCTGAATCAGGGCAGTTTCATGCATTGGCTCCACAAAAGACAAAGCTGAGGCCAATTCTTAATTCATTTAATATAAAGTCAAATATGCAGAAATTTTTCCCATTTGATACAAGGTGAATGGTTCAGTATATTTTCAGCGTTTTGTTTCTAGACAAAGTTGGTGGCATTCCTGGAGGTTTCACCTGGTTACATTCTGGCCACGTGACATCTGCAAATATCACTGCATTTACTGTGTAAAAGTTGGGTCCCTGATAGTTGAAATGTCTTTGCACCTGGTCCCAAGAATCAAGAGAAGATCCTAGATAGCTACAGGCCAGTCAGCTTAATTGTCAGTGGTGGGAAGGCATAATAATATTTGAAGGCAATATAATAGGCTTTTTAAGTAAAGGGGCAGTGGAAACATGGATACAAAACTGACAAAGATACAGAAAGCAGATGGTTGTGAACGGTTGTTTATCAGACTGGAGAGAAATATAAAGTGGTGTCCCCAAGGAGTCAGTATTGGGACTACTACTCTAATGTAAGTTACCTGGATTTGGGTAGCGTGCTCATAATTTCAAAGCTTTTAGATGACACAGCTTGGAAATGTATTGAACTGTGGATAGTAGACTTCAGGAAGACAAAGAATGAAATGACAATTTTAAAGAGGATGCAGGAACTGTGAAACCTTTGTAGGCGGAAAGACAATTTGAGAAGGCTGTTAAAGTATACAGGATCCTTGGCTTTATAAAGAGAGGCCAAGAGTATTGTAGTTATGGCAAACCTTAATAAATCACTGATTAGAGCTCAGCTAAAGTAGTATGTCCCAATTCTGGATACCACACTTTATGATGTAGAGATGATTTATTAGAATGGTACTGGGTAATGGGGACTTCAGTTATGTGATGAGACTAGAGAAGCTGGAATTGTTGTTCTTGGAATAGGGATGGTTAAGGGAAGATTTGATAAATGCACAAAACTGTGAGGAGCTTTGGTACAGTAGTTAGGAAAAAGCAGCTTCCACTGGCAGGAGGGACAGTAATCAGAGAATACAGACTTTAAGATAACTGACAAAAAATCTTTGGGGGTGGGGGGGGGGGCGGAGGGGTGAAGTTGTGAGGAGAATGAAAATATTTACGCAGCAAGTTGTGATCTGAAATGCACTACCTGAAAAGCAAATAGATTCTATAACAACTTTCAAAAATGAGACTACTTGAATAGGCATTTCAAAGCCAGCACAAACTTGATATGTCGAATGGCTCCTTCTTATGCTGTATGATTTCTCCCCCACGAGCATGTGAAGGCAGGGCAGGAGGGGAAAACAAAGGTGGGGGAGTGATTTGCACAGTGGGGAATGGGGTGCAGGGAGGAACTTTCCACCAGCAATTAATAATGCCACTGAAATTGCACAAATAACTAATAGTAATACTGGTAACACTTTGATTCCCTTTGTAAACCAACAGTAATACAATACAGGTAGGATATTTGGGTGTTCTATCCACTACTATTAAACTAATAATAATCATATTACCCACTGATGTTCACCTTGAAACTACTGGCAGAATCCCCCGCGTTGTGCATAAGGTGTGGTCAGTTTCCCAGTTGATTGGCACTGATAAGCTACAGCTTGTCACTGGATTCCAGAACAACACTCAATCCTGTCAATAATTTGATATACTATCATTTAACTTACTAAGGTGCAGTATTTAAAAAAAAAACATTCTGTACAAAAAAAAAGCATGGCCAAGCCTAAGAAAGAAAATAATGGGTTGTGTAACTGTATGATCAGTAAGCAGTTGGCTGGCTTCAAAAATCTTGAATACAATGTGAGAAATGACATTGCAGTTAACTGCGAAAGAAAAAAAACTTGCATTTATATAGCACTTCTTAGTCAATGAAGTACTTTTGAAGTGTAGTCACTGCTTTAATGTAGGAAACACAGCAGCCAATTTGTGCACAGCAAAGCCCACAAATAGCAATGTGAATGACCAGGTAATCTGTTCTTTTGTAATGTTGGATGAGGGATAATAAATATTGGTCGGGACACTGGGGATAACTCTCCTGCTCATCTTCAAAATAGTGCCATGGGAGCTTTATATCCACCCAAGCAGGCAGATGGGGCCTCTGTTTAATGTCTCATCTGAAAGATAGCACCTCCAACAGTGCAGTACCCTCTTAGTACTGTACTCAGTGTCAGCCTTGACATCAGCACCCACTGTCTTTTGAACACATTTATATTTAGCAATTTAATAAATTCTGTATCCAGCATGGTTTCTCCATAGAATTAATCCTCAAAAGGCAATTTCGAACAGACCGTAAATTACAAAAATAAAATTAAGACAGAATCTAATGAGTAAGCCTGGTCCACATATAATGTTTATTGATGTAATAAAACAATACAGTTAGAGTTAGATCCAACCACAAACAGCAAAAGATGACTGAGCATACGGTTTCATTCAAGAACTGGTTTGGGGCTAGGAATGGTTAAGTGGGGGAGGGCAGGAAAGAAAAAGAACTCAGTGACGAAGGGTTTCGGATCCAAGACATAGACTGGGTAGCCAAACTAGCAGCTTTTCTAATACAATGCTGTTTCAGTTACATTTACACCTGATATTACTATCTACACAATGCAGAATAAGCAGCAACATTTATACTTAAAAGTATTGCTATGATATAGTATGAACTTCCACAACTACAGTAGGATTTACTTGCACTGGCAAACAAGTGACTATCAATAAAATGTTAAACTGCACAATAGAGATATTGCCCAATTTCAAGCTGCCAACATTCACTGTTTCCAATAATCTGCTACGAGATGAAGTTGGTTGCTCATAACTGACCAACACAAGCTGTTCTAGATTAAAAATGACAAAAATTAAAGTGATTATTTGTGTATGCATTCCATGCTTAACATGATTTTTTACTAAATAACTAAAAAAGTCAGTTGTAGCTTTTATCCTCTTAAAAACTAGATTTATAACTGCAAAACATATTGCATAAAGGACTGCTGGTACTTCTTAAGAAAATATATTTTGTGCAATTGTGGCTACAATTAACAGCTGGCAAAGCAAGAATGCTCGTCAGGCAAGAATCCTGAAATAAGTGAATCGTATAGACATCATAGACAATCTTGCCCATCCAGGTTAAAGAATGGTCACAGCCTGACTAACTAGAAAAAGGTGCCATATTCCCTTTATTAAGATTTGCTCAACATCTTAGATTGAAAACCATTATAAATTCAAGAATTAGACACTTATGTAAAATGTTATCAATGCTCATTAAAATAGACCACAAACTCATTTCCATATATGGTGTGTCACTGTCATACAATCAATCCTCCAGATACCATCCTAGGCTTGTCCATGTGCCTAAAAGCATCAAGTATCAGTAAGATATTTTAAATTGTGAGTTATAGACCTAGACCAACACTGCAAATAAAGAGCAGATTATGGATGGGGTCAGTGGAGGAGCACTGCTAACAGAAAAACTGCAGTACTGTAGCCAGGCTTCTATAACAATCAGATTTAGAAAATATAAATAGACTGCTTTGGGTGATGGAGATTCACCATTGTCCGTTATTTTGTTCAGCACTGTGAACTTAGTTAACCTGATCCAACGCTCTGAGAACGTCTTCACCCTGAAGCAAGGTTCTGTTGCCTTGGATAGGTGCGTTCACCTCACAGTCGTAATTGGTGAGTGTTGGCAAGCTATTGCCCTCTGCTGAGTGAGTGAGAAGCCTTGTCACTATATCTGAAAAGTAGGGGAAAAAATCAAATGTAACAACTAGAGATCAGTTATAATAATGCATAGAGTTAAGTATTAATAATGCATCAATATTTTTTAAATGCACTTTTTAAAATAGCTATTTACACAACCTTTCAGAACACAAAATCACTAATAGATTAAAATATTCTAATTAGCCATCTCCAGTTATTTGCTTTATTCAACTTAACAGTACCAAAGCTTTTTCAGAATTTTTAAAGCGTTTTTAAAATAACTTTTCAAAAATCATCCTGACATTTAAAAAGTCAATTTTATTGCTGCAAATAAATTACATTGCCTAAACAGTATGCAGTGAGCAGAACCAAAACAACTTTTTTGCCTTACACAAGACCTCTCAATTCAACCTTTAATAGAACTGCCTGCACTGCATTTAAGAGCTTATTTCAGTCATGGTGTTTAGATTATTTCTTAAGTGTTTTCATTACATAAATTCTGGGACTTCTGGGGATCATTTGTAGGTCAGTCTCCACATTAAAGAAAAGCAGTAAGTAACTTTTTGAAATTAAGGATTAGAAATTGCAATTATCTTCACTAGATCATTAGTTAAACCAAAGTGTCCAACCAATCTTTAGAACGTTGGAAAAGAGATTTCCAGAGCATAGAGCTGTTATCATAATAGATTGAATTTTACATTAGATTTGGGAGGGAGAAGGGACAGTCACAAATCGTGGTTTTAAATTTCAGTAATGCAAACTTAAAGAGCAGCCACATCAGAACCACTGACACAACCATGAGCAAAGGTACACAACTATAGGGAACCCAACTATTACAAGTAATATTTGCAAACTGAACAAGCGACTGAATGTCACATGTTCAAACTTCCAGGGATACGTCAAGAGTTAGAAACCCTTGGAATCCTATACAGCAAGGATGGGGCTGGGGGTGGGGGGTGATGGAGAAAGAGGAAAAACGGTGTTTTAATACAACAGAAAAATCACAAGAAACTTGCCAGTGGGTAACAACACGAGTGTCTTTTGTTCATCGCTGTTGGCTTCAAATCCTTTTGCACGTTTCCAAGTTTGTGGTGTACTCACGGGAGGGTCAGTGTCGCTTTGGAACAATAATCCCTGTTCAAAAGAAAAAATATCAAACGTGTAATCAGCAAAATGCAAATTTCAGAAACAGTGGAAGCTTAAACATTTACATCTTTTCAGGCAGTTAAAACCCTTTACTAAAATATTTAGTAAAACACTTAATTTGGCATTTTATCAGTACATGAAAAATAAAGCTTTGAAGATTTTTTAATTCACAAGTTTAAAACTTATCAAAATTACTGCAGGAAAAAAGTCTTCAATTATACTTCATTACTGTAAATACTACAGTAATATTTGCATTTGCAGTGGTTATTACCCAGCTGTATTTGTGCATTAAGGTCACACCAATTACAACTTTCTGTGAGCAGTAATATAGTCAAGGAAACAATTTGCAATTTTTAGAGAAATGGACAGATCTTGGAAAATGATCCCCAAAGTCCCAGAATTTATGTAATGAAAATTGGCCCTTTCATTGTAAGCCCTGCAAGCTTTGTTTACAGAACTGGTGAATTATAAATGTTAATGAATTATTTCAAATCAGATACTGTAGCAACTCACCACATCTTCAGTTGGAGATGCACTGCACTTAATGCGTCTCTGAAGGGGATCTAAACCCACAGGGATTGCGTTTGTTTAGTAACCCTTGTCGCTTGGATATTGATTAACATGCAAAACCACATGTAAAAATGTAGTGCAACTTCATCCTTATTCAAATGGTTGTCTGACTTCTCAATTTAAAGGAGGAATTTATGGCAAGTATTACAAACTGGATTAGTTATTTATTCCCAAGTTAGGGCTCTTTCAGAAAAGCTTAGACTTAATTGAAGTTGTCTGGTCATGCAGATATAATTTCAGTTTGCCTAGCTTCTATTTCTGTTCAAGTAATCTCAAAACTGGCTTTGACAGAAGCATAATATTTTTCAGTGAGATAAGTAGTATAGACAGTCAAGCTAATTTAAAGAAGCTATTGCAAATTTTTGAAATGCAAAATATCTTGCACCTAATCTTTTTTCTGAATACAAATTCTTGCTAACCCACATTCTTAATGCATGAAAATTCTTGCCAATGACTTATTGTAAAATTTTAACTCAGGAAATAAACCAGCACCAATGCATATTTAATTACAAGCCTTGAGCAAAGGAATCATATAGCTGATTAGCTGTTGTCTAACATTGTTTTAATTCTAGCATTTTGCAATCATTCAGAAGTTCAGATGCAACTATTTAATACACAAGCCTGTATAGGACATGATTAACCACTAGATCATTAAACAGGTCTGATCTAGATTTCATGTAGGATTAATACAAATTCAAGAGAATTGAGTGGTTAATCCAATTTTGTCCCGTTACCAGTGCTAGGGACAGAGTTCAATTTTAAGTTTCCCATTACCACCAAATTCCCAACAGTGAGAATTTATTGAGTTGGGTTGTTTGAGAGGGGAAAAATGGGGGAGACTCTGATGAAGATAGCTCATTGGAGAGCAGTTTTGGTGGGAACAAGGAGGCAAAGAAAAATACTTACAATCTTAATTAGTCACTTATAAAATACCGCACAAGCTTTCCAGGTTCCATTCTTAGTCTGTCCGTACCCCAGCTATTACACAAGTCTAACTGTTCTGCCTTTCTAATCCCAGCAGATATTTTGGCTGTTTGCTGTAATCATATAACCGATTCTAATTGTTTATAAGCAAAATATTTTTTCTTGTAACCATACTGCATTTGCTGTCATGCATTTTTAAAAACATTTTTTGAAACATTAAATTACAAAGTATTCAATTTGTTACTTCTACCCGTTCCAGTTTAGAAGTTGTCCAGTGCTTCACAGCTCTTAAAATTTAATTGGAGGTCAATTGCTAAACCTTTGTAGCTGCTTAAGCAGAGAATACATTAGTCACTCAGGTTTCCGTTTATGCCAATCTTAATGGAATGGAGGTGATGCAACTTCTAATGACACTGTTCAGTAATTTTAAGCATGGTTTTGTATATGAAAGCCTTTTGGTCAGTGATTCTTAAGTGGGCTCCAATAAAAAAGGGTTCTTTACACCTCCCTTTACAGAAACATGAAATTTATGTTTATTGTTGAACTGACATCTGTCTGTTGAAGTAAAAACAATGGCATACAGTTTAGGAAGCTTGTACATAGACAATCTGCAATATTATAGTTTTAAGTTGTAACTGCAAGTCTGTTAATGAGTGTGAAGAAGAAATTTGTAGGAATTTTCTAACTTCTGTTAAATCACTTTTCTAAGACTTTCAGCCATTGTATTTCTGCTTTTGGTAGTTCAATATAGATATTAAAGCTCCAACATTCCCAAGTATACCAAAAACACTTAACCACTTTCTTATTTTGAAAGTCTACTGTACTCCATTCCATAGGAAACTTTTCTACACTACTGTTGGGGGCGGGGCAGGGTGGTGACAGTGATAGCAATTCAAACCCACTCTCCTGCCTCTGCTCAAAAGTAAAGATAAAGAATCTGGTATTGTTTATTGCATCCCAAGAGCTACTTACTAAACATACTGTGCTGGGACAAATATCAAACTTTAGGTAGAATATTAAGAAGCAATGCATAAAACTAGCACCTACAATTCCAACTGCTTGGAACAGGGAGGCTGCATTTTCCAGCTTGCGTTTCCTCGGGGAGTTGTGTAAAATCAGCAACTTGGGGCTCAGCTCTTCATTTGGAGCTCCTCCTATTGCAGATCTTCAAACAATCAAAACACAGTTGTAGTGCAATTGTGTTAGAACAAACTTCTCTAACATTCATACATTTTTGAAATTTTGTGCTGGAGAATGCTGTATTTTCTTAGTGTGCACAGTACTAGCATTTAGTACACTCGGGTGATATAAAGCACAGATGGTGTAAACTAGCCTTATTACCAAATCAGCCAGACATCTTCCCTTTTCCCCATCCAAGTAATTCTAGGGTAAGGGCTCCAATCCCATTGAAACCTGAATTGAGACTGCCCAACTTTAACTCAAAAGGCCTTCACAGCTACCAGAACATGTGCATGCCATTGGCCGGAATTTTACGGTGGATGGACGGGAGCGGGACTCCAACGTGAAAATCGGTGGTGAACCGGCTTCCGCATAGCCTGGGGATCCGCCCCGTATTTTACGGGTCCCCAGGCTTTAATTGTCCCGAGGCAGGACTTTCACCCACTTGAGGGAGGAGGTCCCGCTTCAGTGAGCTGCCAGCCAATCAACGGGCCGGCAGCTCTCAGTCCCAGCAGCACCACCGGGAATGATGGCCACTGCTGGGACTGCAGCCAAGCTGACGCCATTGATCCGGGAGGAGATAAGTAGGGGCATGCCTCACTAGGGGAATTGGTCCTTCACTGGTGAGGCTGGAGTGATCCTTTGGGGGGAGGCGGGTGTCTTGGGTCCCGGGAGTGGGTTGAGAGGCGGGGGCGGCCCTCAATCAGGCACCTTGTGCCCGACTGCCATGCCCCCCAACCCCTGGGGCACGGACAGGCCGGCAGCTATCGCTGGACAACCTTTCACGTCCCCAACACACCTGCTTGCCACAGGTAAAATACCCATGGAGGCGGTTGAGGGCCCTTAAGTGGTCATTAAGTGGCCACTTAAGGGTCTTGATTGACCACAGGTGGACAGGCCGTTTCCCACCCCCCGCCTGCTTGACCTCATTAAACTTGTCCGCAGGCGGGCTCGAGGCGGGTAGGCCTCCCGGAGCCTGCCGATCAATTTTATGCTGCTCCCACGCCACCATCCGACCCGCTGGGGCGGCGTAAAATTCAGCCATTAAGTCTGGGCTGAAGCCAGTTCACTGTGGTGAAAGGGCAATTTTCTAGCCCACTGGAACACCAGGATGACTAACCATCAGAATAGCACTAAGGCATCTTGCTTAGGTATGATCACAGACAAGATAATACTCCTGCATTCATGCATAACAATCACAAGAAATGTAAACTAGGTGAAATTAGTCTTTTATGGACTGCAACAAAGAGTTCAAAATGAATTCAGGTGGAGGAAACTGGGTGACAAAGTATTTGATACTTGAAAAAGTTTATAGAAATAGGGCATGTTAGAACTAAATAGTAGTTAATAAAAAGACTGGGGCGGGGGAGGCGGGGAAGAGAAGAGAAAACCTACAGGAAGCGTATATAAAATTGCATTTAATATTAAACAAAGAGAATTAAAAACTATGTTGGGGGCAGTCACATTTTGAATAAAGGACTGTGATAGCACGTCCTTGTCCCAGAACTAGAATCTAAAATGCAGGAGGTTAAGTATTTGCAGTTAAATAATGTCTTCAAAAAAAGTCAAACCACAAAAAGAGACAGGCTGCACAGTTTATTTTCTCCACGCCCACCCCTGCTGCGCCCCCAATTTTGACAAAAAGTAGTGAGATTGAATGAAGTGCAATTTACTTTGACTATTATGCTATATGTCTTCTTGCTGTCTAGAAGTAAACCTATACAATATCTGCCCCAATCTCAATGTTTCTCAGTCCAGCTTAGGAAAGATTGTAGGGGCATAAATAATCATAGCGGGGTCCTATTATTACAATAATCCATGGTTACACTATTGTGTAATTAGCTACTGAGCAGTATGGGCACACTCCTGAACAGAAAACATATAGAAAATAGTAGGCCATTCGGCCCTTCGAGCCTGCTCTGCCGTTCATTATGATCATGGCTGATCATCCAACTCAGTAACCTGTTCCCGCTTTCGCTCCATACCCTTTGATCCCTTTAGACTCAAGAGCTATATCTAACTCCTTGAAAACATACAATGTTTTGGCTACAACTGCTTTCTGTGGTAGCGAATTCCACAGGCTCACCACTCTCTGGGTGAAGAAATTTCTCCTCATCTCAGTCCTGAAAGGTTTACCCTGTATCCTTAGACTATGACCCCTGGTGCTGGACTCCCCCACCATCGGGAACATCCTTCCTGCACCTACCCTGTCAAGTCCTGTTAGAATTTTATAGGTTTGCTTGGGCTGCTTACAGGAATAACCAGCATCACTGTAACCAAGGCAGTATCTAAGGAAGACCTAAAACTCGCCTTTACTGTCATTACCTTTTACTGTAAGTAAGCAATGCCTTCACTGGAGACTCAGCACTTTGTGGACATGAATTATGAGTCTGCTGCGTCATCAATCCTTTTCTTCCAGTTCGGACAGGTGAAGCTGTTCTGCTGCTTTTCTCACTACATGGTGAGCCTGGAGTACTATCCATTTCATTTATGTGCACGGAAGACAATGACTTTGTTGAAGCCGGAGCCTCAATATTGTCCACTGTTTTTTTTAATGCCGGCATGTATTTGTCTGGAGTGTTTTTAACAGATGTTCCAGCCTCCGAGAAGATGTCAGCCATGGTGTTCAGACTCTGTGTACTGGCAGAGGTGGTTTGTGAATCAGCAAGTGATGAAAGTTGATCCAGTGATCGAAGCTGAAAGTCGTCATCCATTGGGATGTATGGAGCCAACATCTCCAAATCCAAGTCATCAATGTCCTAGTGAAATGAATCATCACATTAATAAGTACTCTGAATTAAGATCTGCATAGAATTTTCTCAGCTAAAATTAGTACTAGTGTTAATTTTAGATTTAAACTATTACAGATAAGTATATATGAGTATGATTTAATCAAATGAATTACACTTGCAAACTGAATTCAATAATTTTCACATCAACTGCTGTTAATTCACAATCAGACATAGGGGCTTATGTAACAAATACCAGACCTCAGGATGAATTATCTCTATAAAACACAATTCACATTGGCAACATTTAGTGAAAAGCATAATTGAATGTAACACGGACATTGTACCTTACTTGTAGTATCCTTCAGCGATTCACGAACTATAGTTCCTGGTTACATATGGATTTTAACCCCCAAAAAGGGCGAGTTTGGGTTGGTTCAAGTTAAAAAGCTGAAAGAAGAACCCAACCCACCTTGAACCTGGCATTTTCAATTTTAAGAGGCAGGACGAGCAGCAGGTTGGTCACTAAAACCTTTCATGGAGGCTGCATGTTTTCATTTTAACAATGTTCCTACTTTTATTCCATCCTAGCTTGGTTTCGCAGCAAGTAAAAGGAGCCGAAAAGGGCTGTATCCATTAGGTAAATGCCTTTACAGCACTCTGTGGACCAGGAGAAACGGCAGTTTCTTTTCTTCAGGCCCAGCAAGCTGCTCAGAAAACCATCCCCCTCCCCATACCACCATCTCCACCCCCTGCCTCCCAACAACTTCTCTTCCACCTCCACCACCCACCAAACTCCTATGCCTTCCAAGCTACTTTGTGTTCAATGGGTCCTTGTGCCAAATCCTGGAGAAAGAAAAAGACTTCCTGCAGTTTTTAACTGCAGGACATTAGGGAAACTTGTACTTTTGGGTTTCTTGTCCATAATTCTTTTCTTCCTCTTCCCCACTGCCCCCCACCCCACGCACTAAACCGAATGCACAGCCCTGTGAAATTTAGGACCTATATGGAAGTGCAGGTTCTTTCTTTCTGAACTGCCTTTACTTTACAGTTAAGTTTCTGCGTTTAATTTATTAAAGCACTATAGTAATACAAATCAACTAGGAAGCTGAGCTGCCTTTTATAGAATATACATAATCTCTTCTTGTGTAGAGCCAACATGTCGTACCTGAACAGAGAATGGGTTTTTGGCCTCTGGGTCAATTGCGAAGAGCTTTTCCACTATGTCCAGTTTGAACTGACTGGAAATGTCTGTGTCCACATTAAAGCAGTAGTCTGATGGGCTGCTTGGCTGTGAAAATAAATAGCATGATGCACTCAAGAGCATGGAGCAGTATAGAACCTGAACTTTAAAATTCAAATATGGGCGTATTCTGTTGCAAGGATGGAAATAAATTGTTGGGCTTTCTGCTGCTTCCCCAGTGCTGCCATCAAACACTTCATAGTGGCCAAGATAATAGCAGCACTGGTAGTGGCTTAGGAGGATGCAGTCCACCCTGTCTTCATAGTACATGCATGTGTATCTACCTATGAAGATGCGTGAAGGTACAGCTCATGCTAAGGTCTACATATTTTTACAATAAATATATAACACATCAAGTTTTAAATAAACATTCTTCTTTTGGGCCTCCTTATCTCGAGAGACAATGGATACGCGCCTGGAGGTGGTCAGTGGTTTGTGAAGCAGCGCCTGGAGTGGCTATAAAGGCCAATTCTGGAGTGACAGGCTCTTCCACAGGTGCTGCAGAGAAATTTGTTTGTTGGGGCTGTTGCACAGTTGGCTCTCCCCTTGCGCCTCTGTCTTTTTTCCTGCCAACTACTAAGTCTCTTCGACTCGCCACAATTTAGCCCTGTCTTTATGGCTGCCCGCCAGCTCTGGCGAATGCTGGCAACTGACTCCCACGACTTGTGATCAATGTCACACGATTTCATGTCGCGTTTGCAGACGTCTTACACCAGATATATTTAGTAGCTTGTTGACAAACATTTCGTAAGAAACTTACTTGTGGTGAATTCTGACTGGTGCAAGGACAAGAGGAACTATTTGACTCCTCATTCATTTGTGGAATGGAAAATGAAAATTCCAGTGACTCTTGGTTTGTTTCAAGCTTGATAATGGATTCTAAATTCAAAGCTGGGTCTGTGCTACTGCACAGTGGCTTTTTTGTGTCAGATGGAGGCAGGGGTGACAGTGCCATATCTACAGTCTTCTGTTTAGTGGAGGAGGGCAACATGACATCATTGTAGAGAGGGACCTCATCAAACTGCTGCATTTCTGAATTTAAAACAGAAAAAGTTAAAGTTCACAAACTTCATTTGACTTTGTAAAGACTTATTTATCCTCTCAACATCTATGAAAGTTTACATACAGGAATAAAACAAATCCTAACTGTTGGCAGTCTGGTGATTTGCATAATTCTAATAGCTTCTACAGCTATGAGAATTCAATTTAGAACGGCACAGTGGCGCAGTGGTTAGCACTGCAGCCTCACAGCTCCAGCGACCCGGGTTCAATTCTGGGTACTGTCTGTGCAGAGTTTGCAAGTTCTCCCTGTGACCGCGTGGGTTTTCGCCGGGTGCTCCAGTTTCCTCCCACAGCGAAAGACTTGCAGGTTGGTAGGTAAATTGGCCATTATAAATTGCCCCTAGTATAGGTAGGTGGTAGGGGAATATAGGGACAGGTGGGGATGTGGTAGGAGTATGGGATTAGTGTAGGATTAGTATAAATGGGGGTGGTTGGTGGTCGGCACAGACTCAGTGGGCCGAAGGGCCTGTTTCAGTGCTGTATCTCTAAATAAAAAATAAATAAACTCACAGCTCTCCAAGTTGAAGACTGCAAGTCTGAATATTAACCCCTTTCACCGTTCCTTGGTCAATATTGATCCCTCAACCAACATCAGTAAAACAGATCATCTGGTCATAATCACATGGCTGTCTGTGGAAACTTGCTCGACTGCCAATTTTCCTAAATCACAACAGTGACTTCTCTGCAAAGTACTTAGTTGGCTATGAAGTGTTTCAGAACTCTGGAGGTCATGAAAGGTACAATATAAATGCAAATTCTCTTCAATACCTTTAAAACATAGTTGAAAGGCACTAATTTATTTTTCAATTTAAAGAATATCTTAAATCTCCATTTACTTTGGGTAAATAATATACATTTACAATCATAATCCTGTAGATATGCATGCTAGTTTAGGATTCTGCATCCAGAAATACTTTTGAGAGCACTTGTAATTTATGCAGTGGACCCATGGGGAAGCTCAAGTGTGCACTCAAACCTGCATTTTCCTGCAACTCATACACCTTAGCTGCCTATAAAAGAATTGTACAGAGGAGAGGAGCAGGTTCTGGGAGAATTAAGCATATTTACAGAAGGATAGGAGCAGGAGTAGGCCATTCAGCCCATCAAACCTCCTCCACCATTCAATACGATCATGGCTGATCATCCACTTCAATGCCTTTTCCCCCACACTATCCCCATAACCCTTTGTCATTGGTATTTAGAAACCTGTCAATCTCTACTTTAAATATACTGAATGACTGAGCTTCCACAACCCTCTGGAGTAGAGAATTCCAAATATTCACAACCCTCTGAGTAAAGAAATTTCTCCTTATCTCTATCCTAAGTGGCTTCCCTGTTAAGGATGTGAAGAAGAAAAAGCAAAATATAAGCTGGATAGGATAAATACAACATGAGAGAACAAAAAGTACAAGTTAGAAAAATAAAGTATAAAAATGCAAATAAAAACTAGACTAAAAGCTTCCCCTCCAGTCCCCAGTCACTGCACAGGGTTCTGCATGTGAGCCTGGACAGCAAATAGTAACAGGATATTTTGCCATGGCAGCCAATCCTATTCTCAGAAATTTACAAGAATGCATTTCCAGCAATGCTTACTGAATAGCAATCAGCAGTAAAGTTGAATTTTTCCCTCCTTACACCTTGGGAATCCATTGATGTTAGTTAACTCAGCAAAGACTAAGTATCAAAAATAAGACTATAGGCCAGGCATTTACTCACTGACATTTCTCAGACATTTAAAGACAGACCAGGATCCCACTCATTATTTGCTACCATTAACAGTTTTATTTATTTGCCAGCATCTCTCATACAATGATTTATCTCTCAGTGTCTGTATGCTCAAATGTTACATCCTTAAGCCTCTCCTATCAGGCCAACTTCCATACATATTCCAAAGATACCCAGCTTTCCTCTTCCGTTCACCACTGTGAACATGACAACTGTCATGCCTTGAGGCTGCCTGCTGGACATCAAGTCATGAATAAGCCAGAACTTCCTTCAGTTCAATAATGTCAATCTTGTTTGGCTTTTACACAAAACTTCATCTTGGCTACATTCCATCCTGCTTCCCAAATGCTCACTCAGGCTGAATTCAGCAGTGAGCAGTATTGGGGTTTGCCACTGCCTTTAATGCTGCTCAGACTCTCATCTACACATTTATAATTTCCAGGCCCAAGGTCTCCAATTCTGTCACTGGCTTAAAGATCCGCTTATACAAACTCTTACTCCAACTCGCCCATAACGATGCTGTCTATATCGTACTTGCCTTAATACTCTGTCCTTGCTGACGCCCATCGTCTTTCTGTTCCACAATAACTTAACTTTGAAATTTCTTAATGACCTTTCTCCACTGTGCCTCTGGAACCACCTTCAGCCCTCCCAATGCTCGCTCAACTCTAGTCTGCCAGTTAGATCCTAATCTCCACCCCATCACCCACTATTTCTGTTGGACTATCAATAGAACAGCACTCAGCCATTACACCCCAGCACTCTGGAATATTCTTCCTGAACATCTGCAGCTTCTTAAATCTTTCTCCTTCAGTAGCCTATTCAAAACCAACTTCTTCAAATCATTCTTCCCAATGCCTTGTCCCATTACCGCTCAGTTTCTGAACCCACTCATGATGTACCCTCAGGATGTTTTGCTATTTTCAAAGGTGATCTACAAGTGCAAGTTGTCATGCTTGTTCCCTTTCTTTTCTTGGGCCAGCAGAGATAGATGGGAAGAAACATTGTTCCTGGGTGTTAAATTTCTTCAAGTTTCAACTGTTTCCAGTTCCTAAGTCCATGCCTGTTGCACAACCCTCTCAGTCCCCTGCAGAAGTCATAAGACACAAAAAAAATTAATGACGCACAGTTTCTAACCTGAGGGGCTGAAATCCAGTGAGACAACTGTATCGCCTGCAGCTGGTGCAAGTTGAGTCAAACCCTCTGGTTCCTCCTTCAGTTTGTCAAAAAGATTGCTGGTCTCTTCATCTGTGGATGAAACAGGGCTCTTACTAGGTTCCTCAGGCTTCTCAGCAGATACAGGTACACACTCAGTCTGATCCAATGAAAGAACCACTTCTTTCTCAACTAGACCACTGGGAAAAAAATTAACAGATTACCCATGAGCTTCATAGGATAAGTACTAAATGGCTCCTTATTCATCTCAAACATCCACTCCCCCAGATATGTAACTTTTCACATCTGTTCAGATCAACTTTTTGAAACCATAGACTTGCATAGTTCCACAAAGCCTTAGGATTTAGAAAGGCAAAAAAAAAAATAAACACCATCCGCATTTCTAAAATCTCATTTCCTGCTGCTTTCAAGATTCCATCATGTATTTCAGGTGAATATATTAAATTAGGCCAGATTTGTTCATGGTATCAAAGTACTGCTCAGTATCCAAGAGGGTCACAATAGTCTATTCCCTTCTCTCTCCCCTGCTATTAATTACCTGTTAATGGGGAATGTATGCTTGAATATTGGATAATGGAACATGCTACTGTTTCCATAAAGAGAACTGTATTGTATTAATGAAGTAAAGGACACATACATTCTACCTTTCACCAACTAAGTTGATTAAAATGAAAATGGCAGAAACTAAAAGCTGCTTTGCACACTACAAAAAATAAGTGTTCTATAATAATCTTCATAACCATACAATGCAATACAACCATACAGATCCATACCTCAAAACGTAGTTCACACAGACAATGCACTGGGGTTGGGAGTTTTTGCTGTTGTAGATCACTGTGGCCTGAGTCTCTACCCAAACATAGCCGCCTTCTTTGCCCAGCATCCTGTACTGGCCTGTGGTGGCCTGGCCTTTAGTAAACACTAAAGCAAGCAAAATAAAAGGCAACTGTTAATTGTCATATTGCAGCACAGGAAGTCTTTTCAGCTATGACCAACATTTCTCAATATAGACTGCACACAAGTAACATGGCTATACGGTGCAGTGCTCATGAACAAAGCAGGAACCTGTACTTGAATGCTGTCCATCGAATACTGTTGGAAGTTTAAGTGGCCAGCATCTTACTCAGCTTGGATGAGCACAGGTTACCACAATCGCAGCTCAATGGTATTTGAGCAAGACACTGGGAAAATGCTCGATACCTTTGGAACCATATGCCAACAAGGATCTAGGAGAGGAGAGAAAAGTGGCAAGCAAGCGATTTGAAAAAGTATAACTTACAGTCATGATGGGCTTTGGTCAGATGGTCTGAATCCACGGCATGATAATATTCATAGACCGAGCGGCCTAACAATTCTTCTGGCTGGTAACCCATTAACTCGGTTATTCTGCATAGCAAATTATAAGAAAATGCAAGTGTGAAAAAAAAACTTGTGTGAGGATGCACTGTAGAACTATCATGCTGCAAAATTAAGTGCAACATCTCTTTCAATCCAGCATTAGACTAGATATATGACCAGAACTTTATTTGTTAGATGATCTTCAAGACAGTCTTTTGAGGGACCATAAACATTTTAGTTGGCACAAAAATCTATAATTACTTGGGGAATTTACATTTAAAAACAACAAAATTTGAAGGGATGAATGAGGAGGGCATTGAAAATTATAAAAGGTAGGTTTGAGGTAGCTGGGATTAGTGATTTTCATGAGTTATCATGATCTACCGGAGCTTGCTTGATTGCCTTAGCAGGTCAGTGAGGAATTTCCAGAATTTTTCCTAAATTGTCCTGGTTTTGTTCCTCTACCCAAGAGACCATCTTACTATGGGGCTGATGGTTTGTAAGGCTGCACCAGGTCTGAATGGACAGTCTTGATAGACCGGATGGTCTTTTGCATCCTTTTTCAAATCTTCATTTAAAAAAAAAATAAGCCATCACTATAAGTAGCGTTATGTTAAGCCAGTTTTTTTCACCTGATCACAATTTTGCCAGTGAATTACAAAAGGGATTTACTACTACTACTCAGGGCAACTATGGATGGAGAATTAAGTTCCAGCCTTGCTAATGATGCCCACATTGAGAATGAAAAACATGCCCAGGAACACAGTGTTACTGATTTTAATCTAACTCCATTCCTAATAAAATATGCATTGATTTATCTTACAATTTAGTAAATGTTCTTGATATAATAAAATGCAAACTTAAATGTGCAGAATTTTCTTTTTATACCAAGCTTATTCCATTTTCAATATCACTGCCCTATTTGTGTGTGTCAGCCATGGTTCAGTTGACAGCACTCTTGCCCGAGTCAGAAGGTTGTGGGTTCAAGTTCCATTCCGGAGACTTGAGAACAAAAATCTAGGCCAACAGTGCAGTGCTGGGGGAGTGCTGCTCTGTCTGCTGTGCCATCTTTTGGATGCAATGCTAAACTAAGGCCCGAGATGAAAGATCCCATGGCACTGTTTCAAACAGCATGGGAATTATTTATTTTTTTATTTTTTATTTAGAGATACAGAACTGAAACAGGCCCTTCGGCCCACCGAGTCTGTGCCGGCCATCAACCACCCATTTATACTAATCCCATACTCATACCACATCCCCACCTGTTCCTATATTCCCCGACCACCTACCTATATACTAGGGGCAATTTATAATGGCCAATTTACCCATCAACCTGCAAGTCTTTTGGTGGTGGGAGGAAACCCGAGTACCCGACGAAAACCCACGCAGACACAGAGAACTCGCAAACTCCACACAGGCAGTACCCAGAATTGAACCCAGGTCGCTGGAGCTGTGAGGCTGCGGTGCTAACCACTGCGCCGCCCTATCTCTAGTGTCTTGGCCAATATTTATCTCTTAATCAACATCACAAAAAGATTACCTGGTCATTATCACGTTGTTGTTTGTGGGAGCTTGCTGTACGCAGATTGGCTGCTGTGTTTCCTACAATAGTGACTACACTTCAAAAGTACTTTATCACCTGTAAAGGACTTTGGGATGTCCTGAGGCTGTGAACGGTGCTACATAAATGCAAATCTATCTTTCTTTAGATACTTGCTTTTAAGATATTTATAGATTTATGAACAGCACTTCAAAAAACATTTTATTTTTTTTTTAAGTACTCATTTACGATGAAAAGACCTTACTGCTATTTTATTGCACAACTATATGCAATATCCATTAAGCTAATTAATCCAATGTATAACTAATTCAGTCAAGAGAAATTGATGCAACAAGTGTACATTTTTTTAAAATCTTAAACTTTGCAGTTTACATTACTATACCCCAGTTATTTTGTTAAATGTAATTAAGCAGATGAGCTCTATAATACAAGTTAGATCACGTTAATAACAGGCGGAACCCATCAGTAGCTTCTAGCTTAAGAAAATGGACTAAAGTAGAAGTTAACATTTCATCTTTTTGGACAGTTATTGGAATAATTAGAGACATTTAATTGGTTCTGCCTAATTATTTTTAAGATATGAATGTTATACTACATGCTGAAATAAAATACTAAAACATGAACTAGATGTTGCATTTTTATCACAGCATTGATTATGCACCAAGAGCTTACAGCAACCTGTTTGCAGGCACAAAATGCCAGATTCAATAAACCAGTGCAGCAGGTCTTGTATCTTTAGAGAAATGGGATTTTATACTGTAATTTAATTTCTCACCACCGAAACTGCTTTACTTGATATTCATCCTTTAGACTTCCAAAGTAATTACCGTTTTCACTGAGAAATTATTTTTCTTGCTACCCCTTTTTCACTTCAATCTACAAGAATAAATCTATTATCTGAAGGGAATTTGAGACACGTGTTTAAACTGTTCAAACAGGTTAAGGCCAGAACTGAACAACAGTTCATGAAAAAGCTTAATAAATGTAGGAGAGCTTATTCTGATGTTACATAACTCACCTCTCATCACAGTAAGAGAACTTCATGTCCAGGCTATGACGACTCAGAAATGTCTTGCTGTCCAGTGGTACCTCTATATTGGATGGATGTGGAATAGGTTCACAGATCAAAACCAGACAGGTCATGGGTGGCTCCTTGTAACCACAATGGGTCTGCTCGTTACTAGATTTGTACACTCGAATGTGTCCAGTGCAATGAAGGACCTACAAAAGATCAAAGTTAGCATTTGGTAGTTGCCAGCTTTTAAACTCCTCATCTATTTAGAATAATTCAGCAGTATTCATGAAGCTGATTTAAATTCAGTTTTGATCAGAATTTTTTCAAGTTAAGAAATTTTTTTCAGTTATCTGCAGGCACAGAAGTATTACAATTAAGATACTTGTTTTAAATACTACTGTTGGCATACAACAGTCCTGATCAGTTTGCAATGTTCAGGTCATTTTAGGGAGGCAGTAACTCTTCAGATGCATCTACATCTCTGTCCTAGAATTGCATCTCCTCCACCAGCTCATCAAGAAGTAATTGTTTTTGTTGCTTCAATGGAAGGAAAATCCAGAGACAATACTTTCTGTACTTTCCCATCTTATACAGAAAAATCAAGAACTGGCTTTTAAAATATTACAAAAATTAAACACTAAAAACATTACATTTTAACTGCAGATCAATTCCTAACTTATCCTCACTTGGGCATTTTCCAATAAGAGCCACTAAATAGTATTCAGATCTGGCAATCTTGGCCTGTTGTCACTCACCAATTCCAAAGACAATGAGAATAATGGAAGGGAAGCAGACTACTTCTCTCTCCACAGATGCTGCCGTACCTGCTGAGTATTTCCAGCACTTTCTGTTTTTATCTCAGATTTCCAGCATCTGCAGTATTTTGCTTTTGCTTTAGAGAATAATGGAAGGGTCCTACTGCCTTCCCAGCTGAAACCACATAGCCCAGTTCAGGTTAGGGATTAAATCTGGGCCATTTGAATCTATATTAATCAGCAGTACCATGCTAGTCTATATAATTACAATTGTTTAAAAAAAGTGATCTATGGTTTTAATTTTTAATCCAGAACATGAGCTGGATCTACAATGGAGACTTAACTAGCCACAGGCAAGAGATGTTAGTTTTATGGAGTAGTGCTGGTTTACAGTAATGTTTTGTACGTAAATTCAATTTAATTCATTTGTATTGAAATTTCTTTAAATTATGTGACATTAATGTCTGTAAATTAACTTTAAACGGATTTCAATTAACTTTTTTGATAGGAACAGGAACAGACCACCCAGCCTCTCATACCTGTTTACCATTCAGTTAGATCATGGCTGATCTTTATAGCATTACAAATCTATTCCCTATTACATGGTCCTCCCAGGCCAAATTAATAACATCTTTAATTAATTATTTTCACATGTACGACTTGGTATGATGGAAGAATCTGGAGGAGAACAAGCATTTATATAGTACCCTTAACATGGAAAAATATTTCAAGCTGCTTCAAAAGTATTGAAAATGGTCACAGACATTAGGAGGGAATGACCAAAAATTTGGTCAAGAACTGGATTTTAAAGGAGGAGAGGCTGAAGGAGTTAGGGAACCAATTCCAGAAATCATATCTCAGACACCACCTTTCCAGGCTCCAAAGCCCAACTTTCAAGGAGTCTATTCTCCTAACTCATACCTCCGATACCGGAGATTGAATCGTGGGCTGCTCAACATTGCCTCCAATACTTAGATGCCATGCTTAGCAACTAGAACTGGTCTCAGTACTCAGACGCAGTTTGATTATAGTGTCATAACGTTTTCTCATTACTTCCTCTGATCTATATTCTACTGTTTTAGATATATAGTTCAATATCCAATTGGCTTTGTTGATTGCTGCTCTGCATTGGATGGAGATGTTTAGCATCTAGTCGACGAAGATTTCTAGGCCTCCTTCAGATTCATCCTGAAGATATTGCAACACCATTCCCATATGTAAATGTCGGTATTTTTCTTCTCTGTGTAACACTCAATTTGCCTGCATTAAATTTATTTTGCAATTATCCTGCCCACTTACATATCTTATCCCAATCAAAATTTCTGAACTGCCTCTTCCAATTTCACAGCTTTTTCTCTTCAACCAGTTTCTTATCTGATCTTAGGATTTACCCTTAATCGCCACAGCCGAGTTTACTTATTAGCTTTTTACCTAGAGCTTTGTCAAAACGTCTTTTGGTCTTCCAGGGTCAACCATGCCTTAGCACATACCACCATCTACAAGAAGTGTCACTTCCTCAAAGAAATCAATGTCTCAACTATGCTCATTCAAACATGCTCATTCAACAAAAATAATATTTTTTAAAACTGCTCAGATTACTGAAAGCATAGGATTAACAAACTTCTTGCCTTCCATGTTGCAGACTTGATATTGACAGTGCGGCCCCGACTTGTTAAAGTACATTTCATCCGTAGGAAGAAGTTGCGTTCAGTGTTTTGATCCTTCCCCTTCTTCAGAAGTCCTAAATTGCAGAAACCACAACCAGAGTCACTAACATGTACATGGCATTTCCAATAGAAACAATGCTGCCATGTTTTTAAAAAAAAAAGAAAATCTTTGATCGAGAAAGTAAGTAGAATTTTCTTCTTCTAGTTTGCCTTTACCAAACAGGCCAGCAATGTTTGTTTTCAACTAAGTTGCTCAAGAATGATGTGTTAAGAGTTCTCTATGTTAAATCCCAACTTTGCTGTGTTAGATTATCACAGATAGCACTTAGTTGGATTGATGCATAACTTGAACTTCCATAATAACTTAATAAAAAGACCAAAATACTGAAATAAGCAATTAGTTCAGAGATTCATTCATTGCAAAATTTATCCCTGGGATACAGAATATTTTCATGAGCAAGAGGCAATGAAGAAACCAAATGAGGCCATTTGGGTAGAACTTAAAAACAAAAAGGGGGCAATCACTTGGATGGGCGTGTACTACAGGCCTCCAAACGGTCAGGAAGAGATAGGGGAACAGATATGTAGGCAAATCTCAGAGGTGTAAAAAGAGGATAATAATAGTAGGGGATTTCAACTTCCCCAATATTAACTGGGATAGTCTTAGTGCAAAAGGCTTAAAAGGGGCGGAATTCTTAAAATGCATACAGGAGAGCTTTTTGAGTCAGTATGTAGAAAGTCCTACAAGAGAAGGGGCAGTACTGGACTTAATCCTAGGGAATGAGGCCAGTCAAGTGGTAGAAGTGTCAGTGGGGGAGCATTTCGGGGATAGTGACCATAACTGTGAGATTTAAGGTAGTTATGGAAAAGGACAAAGATGGACCAGAAATAAAGGTACTGAATTGGGGGAAGACCGATTTCAATATGATAAAACAGAATCTGGCCAAAGTTGACTGGGAGCAGCTACTTGTAGGAAAGTCGCCATCAGATCAGTTGGAGTCAAAGAGGAAGTTGAGAGAGTTCAGAACCAACATGTACCTGTTAAGGTGAAGGGTAGGACCAACAAGTCCAGGGAGCCCTGGATGTCAAGGGACATAGAGGATTGGATCAGGAAAAAAAAAAAGGAGGCTTATGGCATATCCCAAGCGCTGAAAACAGTGGAGGCACTACAGCAGTATAGAAAGTGTAGGGTGGCACTTAAAAAAAGTAATTAGGAGAGCGAAGAGGGGACATCAAAAAACACTGGCGGGCAAGATAAAGGAAAATCCCAAGGCATTTTAGAAGTATATTACGGGTAAGAGGATAACCAGGGTAAGAGTAGGGCCCATTAGGGACCACTGTGGCAATCTTTGTGTGGAGCCGGAGGACATAGGTGAGGTTTTAAGTGAATACTTTTCATCGGTGTTCACTATGGAGAAGGACAATGTAGGTGTGGAGATCAGGGAGGGGGATTGCGATATACATGAACATATTAACATTGAAAGGGAGGAAATATTAGCTGTTTCAGCGGGCTTAAAAGTGGATAAATCCTCAGGCCCAGATGAGATGTATCCCAGGCTGTTACGTGAGACAAGGGAGGAGATAGCAGGGGTTTTGACACAAATTTTCAAATCCTCTCTGGCCACAGGAGGGGTACCAGAGGACTGGAAGACAGCGAATGTGGTACCATTATTCAAGAAGGGAAGTAGGGATAAATCAGGTAATTACAGGCCAATGAGTCTAACATCAGTGGTTGGGAAAATATTGGAAAAAATTCTGAGGGACAGGATTAATCTACACTTGGAGAGGCAGGGATTAATCACGGATAGTCAGCATGGCTTTGTCAAAGGGAGATCGTGTCTAACTAACTTGATTGAATTTTTCGAGGAGGTACCTAGATGTGTCGATGAGGGTAAAGAAGTTGATGTAGTATACATGGATTTCAGTAAGGCTTTTGATAACCAATCTCCCATGCGGGACCTTAAGGCGGCAACAGCCCATGGGATCCAGGGCAATTTGGCAAACTGGATCCAAAATTGGCTTAGTGGCAGGAAGCAGAGGGTAATGGTCGAGGGCTGTTTTTGAGATTGGAAGCCTGTGACCAGTGGTGTACCACAGGGTTCGGTGCTGGGACCCTTGCTGTTTGTAGTGTACATTAATGATTTAGACGTGCATATAGAAGGTATGAGGTAATGCATTTTGGGAGGACTAACAAGGCAAGGGAATATACAATGGATGGTAGGACCCTAGGAAGTATAGAAAGTCAGAAGGACCTTGGTGGACTTGTCCATAGATCACTGGAGGCAGCAGCACAGGTGGAAAAGATGGTTCGGAAGGCAAATGGAATACTTGCCTTTATTAGCCGAGGCATAGAATATAAGAGAATGGAGGTTATGATGGAGCTATATAAAACGCTAGTTAGGCCACAGCTGGAGCACTGTGTACAGTTCTGGTCACCACACTACAGGAAGGATGTGATTGCACTGGAGATGGTGCAGAGGAGATTCACCAGGATGTTGCCTGGGCTGGAGCATTTCAGCGATGAAGAGAGACTGAAAAGGCTAGGGTTGTTTTCCTTGGAGCAGAGAAGGCTGAGGGGGGACATGATTGAGCTGTACAAATTATGAGGGGCATTGATAAGATAGATAAGAAGAAACTTTTTCCTTTAGCGAGTGGTCAAGAACCAGGGGGCATAGATTTAGGGTAAGGGGCAGGAGGTTTAGGGGGATTTGAGGAAGCATTTTTATCACCCAGAGGGTGGTTGGAATCTGGAACACACTGCCTGAAGAGGTGGTGGAGGCAGGAACCCTCAACATTTAAGAAATATTTAGATGAGCATTTGAAACACCACAGCATACAAGGCTACGGGCCAAGTGCAGGAATATGGGATTAGAATAGTTGGGTGCTGTATGGCCGGCACAGATACGATGGGCCGAAGGGCCTGTTTCTGTGCTGTATAACTCTATGACAAAGAAAAAGGAAGCATTTGTAAGGGCTGGAAGGCTAGGAACAGACGAAGCACTTGAGGAATATAAAGACAGTAGGAAGGAACTTAAGCAAGGAGTTAGGAGGGCTAATGTGGCAGGGGGATGGGAACCAATTGAGGTCAGTTGACAGTAAGGAGGTAGTAACAAAAGCCTGTAAGGAACTAGATAATGAAGTCAGTGTGACTAAGGGGAAGAGCAGGCAGGGAGCAGATGATGAATATAAAGGGACTGGTGGTCTGAGGTGCATTTGTTTTAATGCAAGAAGTGTAGTAGGTAAGGCAGATGAACTTAGGGCTTGGATTAGTACCTGGGAGTATGATGTTATTGCTATTACTGAGACTTGGTTGAGGGAAGGGCATGATTGGCAACTAAATATCCCAGGATATCGATGCTTCAGGCGGGATAGAGAGGGAGGTAAAAGGGGTGGAGGAATTGCATTACTGGTCAAAGAGGATATCACAGCTGTGCTGAAGGAGGGCACTATGGAGGACTCGAGCAGTGAGGCAATATGGACAGAACTCAGAAATAGGAAGGGTGCGGTAACAATGTTGGGGCTGTACTACAGGTCTCCCAACAGCGAGCGTGAGATAGAGGTACAAATATGTAAACAGATTATGGAAAGATGTAGGAGCAACAGGGTGGTGGTGATAGGAGATTTTAATTTTCCCAACATTGACTGGGATTCACTTAGTGTTAGAGGTCTAGATGGAGCAGAATTTGTAAGGAGCATCCAGGAGGGTTTTCTAGAGCAGTATGTAAATAGTCCAACTTGGGAAGGGGCCATACTGGACCTGGTGTTGGGGAATGAGCCCGGCCAGGTGGTTGAAGTTTCAGTAGGGGACTACTTTGGGAATAGTGATCACAATTCCGTAAGCTTTAAAAGACTCATGGACAAAGACGAGAGTGGTCCTAAAGGAAGAGTGCTAAATTGGGGGAAGGCCAACTATACCAAAATTCGGCAGGAGCTGGGGAATGTAGATTGGGAGCAGCTGTTTGAAGGTAAATCCACATGTGATATGTGGGAGGCTTTTAAAGAGAGGTTGATTAGCGTGCAGGAGAGACATGTTCCTGTGAAAATGAAGGATAGAAATGGCAAGATTAGGGAACCATGGATGATAGGTGAAATTGTGAGACTAGCTAAGAGGAAAAAGGAAGCATACATAAGGTCTAGGCGGCTGATGAAAGACGAAGCTTTGAAAGAATATCGGGAATGTGGGACCAATCTGAAACGAGGAATTAAGAGGGCTAAAAGGGGTAATGAAATATCTTTAGCAAACAGGGTTAAAGAAAATCCCAAAGCCTTTTATTCATATATAAGGAGAAAGAGGGTAACTAGAGAAAGGATTGGCCCACTGAAGGACAAAGGAGGAATGTTATGCTTGGACTCAGAGAAAATGGGTGAGATTCTAAACGAGTACTTTGCATCGGTATTCACCGAGGAGAGGGACATGACGGATGTTGAGGTTAGGAACAGATGTTTGATTACACTAGGTCAAGTCGGCATAAGGAGGGAGGAAGTGTTGGGTATTCTAAAGGGCATTAAGGTGGACAAGTCCCCAGGTCCGGATGGGATCTATCCCAGGTTACTGAGGGAAGCAAGAGAGGAAATAGCTGGGGCCTTAACAGATATCTTTGCAGCATCCTGAAACACGGGTGAGGTCCCGGAGGACTGGAGAATTGCTAATGTTGTCCCCTTGTTTAAGAAGGGTAGCAGGGATAATCCAGGTAATTATAGACCGGTGAGCCTGACGTCAGTGGTAGGGAAGCTGCTGGAGAAGATACTGAGGGATAGGATCTATTCCCATTTGAAAGAAAATGGGCTTATCAGTGATAGGCAACATGGTTTTGTGCAGGGAAGGTCATGTCTTACCGACTTAATAGAATTCTTTGAGGAAGTGACAAAGTTGATTGATGAGGGAAGGGCTGTAGATGTCATATATATGGACTTCAGTAAGACGTTTGATAAGGTTCCCCATGGCAGGCTGATGGAGAAAGTGAAGGCGCATGGGGTCCAAGGTGTACTAGCTAGATGGATAAAGAACTGGCTGGGCAACAGGAGACAGAGAGTAGCAGTAGAAGGGAGTTTCTCAAAATGGAGACGTGTGACCAGTGGTGTTCCACAGGGATCCGTGCTGGGACCACTGTTGTTTGTGATATACATTAATGATTTGGAGGAAAGTATAGGTGGACTGATTAGCAAGTTTGCAGACGACACTAAGATTGGTGGAGTAGCAGATAGTGAAGGGGACTGTCAGAGAATACAGCAGAATATAGATAGATTGGAGAGTTGGGCAGAGAAATGGCAGATGGAGTTCAATCAGGGCAAATGTGAGGTGATGCATTTTGGAAGATCCAATTCAAGAGTGAACTATACAGTAAATGGAAAAGTCCTGGGGAAAATTGATGTCCAGAGAGATTTGGGTGTTCAGGTCCACTGTTCCCTGAAGGTGGCAATGCAGGTCAATAGAGTGGTCAAGAAGGCATACGGCATGCTTTCCTTCATCGGACGGGGTATTGAGTACAAGAGTTGGCAGGTCATGTTACAGTTGTATAGGACTTTGGTTCGGCCACATTTGGAATACTGCGTGCAGTTCTGGTCGCCACATTACCAAAAGGATGTGGATGCTTTGGAGAGGGTGCAGAGGAGGTTCACCAGGATGTTGCCTGGTATGGAGGGCGCTAGCTATGAAGAGAGGTTGAGTAGATTAGGATTATTTTCATTAGAAAGACGGAGGTTGAGGGGGGACCTGATTGAGGTATCTAGACAGATACATGAATGGGCAGGAAGAAAAGAGATACAGAACCTTAGAAAATAGGCGACATGTTTAGAGAGGGGAACTGGATCGGCGCAGGCTTGGAGGGCCGAAGGGCCTGTTCCTGTGCTGTAATTATCTTTGTTCTTTTAAAAGGGGTCATGAAAAGTCATTGTCAAACAGGATTAAGGAAAATCCCAAGGCTTTTTACACATATATAAAGAGCAAGACGGTAACCAGGGAAAGGGTTGGCCCACTCAAGGACAGAGATGGGAATCTATGTGTGGAGCCAGAGGAAATGGGCAAGGTGCTAAATGAGTACTTTGCATCAGTATTCACCAAAGAGAAGGACTTGGTGGATGATGAGCCTAGGGAAGGGAGTGCAGACAGTCTCAGTCATCTCATTATCAAAAAGGAGGTGGTGTTGGGTGTCTTGCAAAGCATTAAGGTAGATAAGTCCCCAGGGCCTGGTGGGATCTACCCTAGAATACTGAGGGAGGCAAGGGAAGAAATTGCTGGGGCCTTGACAGAAATCTTTGCATCCTCACTGGCTACAGGTGAGGTCCCAGAGGACTGGAGAATAGCCAATGTTGTGCCTTTGTTTAAGAAGGGTAGCAAGGATAATCCAGGAAATTATAGGCCGGTGAGCCTTATGTCAGTGGTAGGGAAATTATTAGAGAGGATTCTTCGGGACAGGATATACTCCCATTTGGAAACAAACAAACTTATTAGCGAGAGACAGCATGGTTTTGTGAAGGGGAGGTCGTGTCTTACTAATTTGATTGAGTTTTTTGAGGAAGTGACGAAGATGATTGATGAAGGAAGGGCGGTGGATGTTATCTATATGGCCTTTAGTAAAGCCTTTGACAAGGTCCCGCATGGCAGACTGGTACAAAAGGTGAAGTCACATGGGATCAGAGGTGAGCTGGCAAGATGGATACAGAACTGGCTCGGTCATAGAAGACAGAGGGTATCAGTGGATGGGTGTTTTTCTGAATGGAGGGATGTGGCTAGTGGTGTTCTGCAGGGATCAGTGCTGGGACCTTTGCTGTTTGTAGTATATATAAATGAGTTGGAGGAAAATATAGCTGGTCTGATTAGTAAGTTTGCGGACGACACAAAGGTTGGTGGAGTTGCGGATAATGATGAGGATTGTCAGAGGATACAGATCGGTTGGAGACTTGGGCGGAAAAATGGCAGATGGAGTTTAATCCGGACAAATGTGAGGTAATGCATTTTGGAAGGTCTAATGCAGGTGGGAGGTATATAGTAAATGGCAGAAACATTAGGAGTATTGACAGGCAGAGAGATCTGGGCGTACAGGTCCACAGGTCACAAAGTGGCAACGCAGGTGGATAAGGTAGTCAAGAAGGCATATGGCATGCTTGCCTTCATTGGTTGGGGCCCATATCCCTCTATTCATGTTGCAGCTGTACAGAACCTTAGTTAGGCCGCACTTAGAATATTGCGTGCAATTCTGGTCGCCACACGACCAGAAGGACGTGGAGGCTTTGGAGAGGGTACAGAGGAGGTTTACCAGGATGTTGCCTGGTCTGGAGGGCATTAGCTATGAGGAGAGGTTGGAAAAACTCGGATTGTTTTCACTGGAACGACGGAGGTGGAGGGGCGACATGATAGAGGTTTACAAAGTTATGAGCGGCATGGACAGAGTGGATAGTCAGAAGCTTTTTCCCAGGGTGGAAGAGTCAGTTACTAGGGGACATAGGTTTAAGGTGTGAGGGGCAAAGTTTAGAGGGGATGTGCGAGGCAAATTTTTATTTTTTTTAAACAGAGGGTGGCGAGTGCCTGGAACTTGCTGCCAGGGGAGGTGGTGGAAGCAGATACGATAGCGACGTTTAAGAGACATCTTGACAAATATATGAATGGGAAGGGAATAGAGGGATATGGGCCCCAGAAGTGCAGAAGGTGTTACTTTAGGCAGGCATCAAGATTGGCGCAGGCTTGGAGGGCCGAATGGCCTGTTCCTGTGCTGTACTGTTCTTTCTTCTTTGTTGACATATATAATTAGAGATGCTGATGCAGGAACCCTATATGCATACAAGTAGATAACATTTACACCAATACCTAGATGCTAAAAATGAGCACAATTATTTCTATTTCAGTTTAAACCAATCAACTAATTAGATAAGATCCAGTCTTCAACATGGTCTGCATTTTGAGACTGTGCCCAAGTTAAATTCATATCAAGAAACTTTGCCATTTGGTTTGTCAAAAAAAATCATGTATTTGGATGACTTAACTCGGTTGCAATGCTAACTTTTGTTTTGACCTTAATCTGACTTGGGGCCATCATAAACATGTGTAGCCACAGTTCTTCCAGAAATTTAAAGTTCATAATTCTCTCATAATCAATCTGATCTGTTGTCCCACAGCTCTCCCACATACCCACACGATTCTAGAGGCTGGACCTGCTATATAACAGAAAAGAAACTGAACAAAATCACTTTGCTGCTCACAAACATCGGCTCTCACTAGTATGCATTGAGCTCCAGCAATCCTATTGGTAACACATTGTTATCTCTATTAATCTGCTAACTTTAACTCTAGAGCCATAGAAAAATTACAGCACAGAAGGAGGCCATTCAGCCCATCATGACTGCGTTGGCCGAAAAAACTGGCTGCCCAATCTAATCCCACCTTTCAGCACCTGGTCCGTAGCCTTGCAGGTTATAGCATGTCGGGTGCATGTCCAGGTACCTTTTAAAAGAGTTGAGAGGTTCTGCCTCCACCACTGTTCCTGGCAGTAAATTCCAGACACCCATCACCTTCTTCGTAAAAAGGTTTTTCCTCATGTCCCCTCTAATCCTTCTACCAATCACCTTAAATCTGTGCCCTCTGGTAATTGACCTCTCTGCTAGGGGAAATAAGCCCTTCCTCTCTATTCTATGTAGGCTCCTCATAATTTTGCACACCTCAATTAAGTCACCCTCAGCCTCCTCTGTTCTAAGGAAAACAACCCTAGCCGATCCAATCTTCCCACATAGCTATAACTTTCAAGCCCTGGCAACGTGCTTGTAAATCTCCTCTGTATTCTTCCCAGAGCCATTATGTCCTTCCTGTAATGTGGTGACCAGAATGGTATGCAATACTCCAGTTGTGGCCTAACCAGCAATTAATAATAGTTCCAGCATTCCATACTTGCTATTGTACTCTATCTACTTTGGCCTCCTTGTCTCGAGAGACAATGGGTAAGCGCCTGGAGGTGGTCAGTGGTTTGTGAAGCAGCGCCTGGAGCGACTATAAAAGGCCAATTCTAGAGTGACATACTCTTCCACAGGTGCTGCAGATAAAATTGGATGTCAAGGCTGTTACACAGTTGGCTCTCCCCTTGCACTTCTGTCTTTTTTCCTGCCAACAGCTAAGTCTCTTCGACTCGCCACTCTTTAGCCCCGCCTTTATGGCTGTCCGCCAGCTCTGGCAATCACTGGCAACTGACTCCCACGACTTGCAATCAATGTCACAGGACTTCATGTCACATTTGCAGACGTCTTTAAAGCGGAGATATGGACGGCCGGTGGGTCTGATACCAGTGACGAGCTCACTGTACAATGTGCCCTTGGGGATCCTGCCATCTTCCATGTGGCTCACATGGCCAAGCCATCTCAAGCGCCACTGCCTCAGTAGGGTGTATAAGCTGGGGGTGTTGGCCGCCTCGAGGATTTCTGTGTTGGAGATACGGTCCTGCCACCTGATGCCAAGGGTTCTCCGGAGGCAGCGAAGATGGAATGCATTGAGACGTTGCTCTTGGCTGACATACGTTGTCCAGGTCTCGCTGCCGTAGAGCAAGGTACTGAGGACACAGGTTTGCTACACTCTGACTTTTGTGTTCCGTGTCAATGCATCATTTTCCCACACTCTCTTGGCCAGTCTGGACATAGCAGCGGACGCCTTTCCCATGCGCTTGTTGATTTCTGCATCGAGAGACAGGTTACTGGTGATAGTTGAGCCTAGGTAGGTGAACTCTTGAACCACTTCCAGAGCATGGTCGCCAATATTGATGGATGGAGCATTTCCGACGTCCTGTCCCATGATGTTCATTTTCTTGAGGCTGATGGTTAGGCCAAATTCGTTGCAGGCAGCCGCAATCCTATCGATGAGTCTCTGCAGACACTCTTCTGTGTGGGACGTTACTGCAGCATCGTCAGCAAAGAGGAGTTCCCTGATGAGGACCTTCCGTACTTTGGTCTTCGGGTTGAACCACCTGCCATCTGAACTTGTGTGGAGGAAAATTCCTTCTTCTGAAGACTTGAACCCGTGAGAGCAGCAGGGAGAAGATCCCAAACAGTGTAGGTGCGAGAACACAGCCCTGTTTTACGCCACTCAGGGTAGGAAAGGGGTCTGATGAGACGCCGCTATGCTGAATTGTGCCTTTCATGTTGTCATGGAATGAGGTGATGATACTTAGTAGCTTTGGTGGACATATGATCTTTGCTAGTAGTTTGAAGAGACCACGTCTGCTGACGAGGTCAAAGGCTTTGGTGAGATCTATGAAAGCAACGTAGAGGGGCATCCGAAGAAGGGTCACTGACCCGAAACGTTAACTCTGCTTCTCTTTCCACAGATGCTGCCAGACCTGCTGAGTGGTTTCAGCATTTCTTGTTTTTATTTCAGATTTCCAGCATCCGCAGTATTTTGCTTTTATTGTAGAGGGGCATCTGTTGTTCGCGGCATTTCTCCTGTAGCTAGCGAAGGGAGAACAGCATGTCAATGGTGGATCTCTCTACTCGAAAGCCACACTGTGCCTCAGGGTAGACACACTCAGCCAGTTTCTGGAGCCTGTTTAAAACTACTCGAGCGAAGACTTTCCCCACTATGCTGAGCAGGGAGATTCCACGGTACTTGTTGCAGTCACCCTTGTTCTTAGAGGGTGATGATATTGGCATCGCTCATGTCCTGTGGTACTGCTCCCTCATCCCAGCACAGGCAAAGCAGTTCATGGAGTGCTGAGAGTATAGCAGGCTTGGCACTCTTGATTATTTCAGGGGTAATGCCATCCTTCCCGGGGGCTTTTCTACAGGCTAGAGAATCAATGGCATCACAGTTCCGAATCTGTTGGCTGTTCGTTCAGCTTATCCATGACTGGCAGAGACTGGGCTGCATTGAGGGCGGTCTCAGTGACATCATTTTCCCTGGAGTACAGTTCTAGGTAGTGCTTCACCCAGCGGTCCATTGCTTGCGTTGGTCAGTGATCGTGTCCCCTGATTTAGACTTGAGGGGGTCGATTTTTCTGATGGTTTGCCCAAAAGCTCTCTTCATGCCATCATAAAATCCTCTGATGTTTCCGCTGTCGGAGGCCAGCTGAATACGACTGCATAGGTGTTGCCAGTAGTCATTTGTGCAGCGCTTCTGGCTGCTTCAAGTGCTACGGATGTTAACTCGCTGGGGGCTTTCTTGTAGTTCAACAGTGCAATGCGCTTAGCGGCTCTTCAAAGTGAGATTGAAACCAGTCTGCATTCTGCTTCACATGTTTGCCATAGGTGGTCACTGCTGAGTCATAGATGGAGTCTCTGATGTGGGCCCACTTGGTCTCTGCATCCCCTATAGGAGTGTTTTGAAGGGCTTTTTCAAGTGAATTTAGAATCTTATGTAACAGCTGTGGATAAGAAATTCAGGCGGCCCTTCTGCTTGGAGTGATGCAGCTTCTTTGGTTTCATTGTAACCTTGCTGCACACCAGGGAGTGGTTGGTGAAGCAGTCCGCACTGTGGAAGCTGCGTATGATTTGAACGCTGTTTAAAGAGACTCGCCTTGTGACAATGAGGTCCAGCTGGTGCCAACGTGATCTTGGGTGCCTCATGAAACCTGGTGACAGGGTTTAGTATGAAAGAACGAGTTGATGATGCAGAGGTTGTGATAGGTACACAACTCCAGCAGTCTCTGTCCATTTTCATTCATCCTTCCAATGCCGTAGCGCCCAAGGCAGCAGGGCCATGAGTCATGGTCAGCCCCAACCCTGGCGTTAAAGTCCCCCAGCAGGAACAAATGTTTGGTATTGGGAATGCTACTAATGATATTATGGACTTCCTCATAGAACTGGTCTTTAACTTCAGGTGGGGAGCAGAGTGTTGGAGCATAGATGCTGAGTAGGTGTATTGGACCAGAGGCGGTGAGCAGTCGGATGGACAGTATGCATTCCGAGCCATTTGAAGGTGGCTCTATCATGCTGAGCAAAGAGTTTCTGATGGCAAAGCCCACTCCATGCTGCCTTGGTTCTTCAGGATCCCTACCCTGCCAGAAGGTGTAGGCTTGCTCTCTGAGATCCGCTCACAGGGAGGCCTGTCTCCTGAAGTGCTGCAATGTCCACATTGAGTCTACTGAGCTCGTTATTAATGATGACGGTCTTCCGAGAATCGTTGATTTGTGTAAGGTCTTCCGACAGGCCAGGACACATAGTTCTGACCTTCCAGCTTGCAAAGCGAAGGGCTGGTACCTTCTTTCTTTTTTTTGTTGTGCTGTTTGGTGCGGTGTTACAGTCCACTTGTTGGGCAATGACCCTGAGCTCCAAGCACCCATTGAAGCAGGTGGACTGTGGCGGGACAGAACCTTACTGACAGGGGGCTGCCGGTTTGAGGCGGGCAGTAGCTGTCCAGTGAGATGCGATGACCTCTCCCACCGACAAAGGCAACCAGTGGTGCACAATCTCTACACCAATTGAGCTGGACTTATAACCCGTAACTGCTGCCTTCCGTGTTGTTTTGGTTGCTGTGAGGGGACGATGGAGTGACCTCTCCATGGCGCATGCCTGGGCGGATGTACGGAGGTTGAGTTGCCCAAGTGTCAAAACCCCCGCTCGGCCTTCCTGGTGGGGTCCAAAGGAGTGCAGAAGCACAACGTTTGGCACTGGTATGGAACTGCTGGAAACATGCCAAAGGTGACACATGACCGCCTTCAGGGTTCCGCTACGGATTTTCTGTTCGGGTTTACTCCCTTAACCTTGGCCTCTCCAGAGATGCCCACAAGACAGTGGGGTTGTTAGAGCCCCTGCTCAGTTATAGGAGCTAACAAGTAAGCTGTGTGATTTCATGGAGGGAAGGGGGTGCAGTGGATACCGGGAGGAGGAGGTGGCCAGAGTGTATTCTATACCTCAGCCATTAAAGGAAACCATTCCAAATGCCTTCTTCGCCACTATCTACCCGTCCTGCCGCATGCATTCCAAGGTTTCTCACTTCCTCTACCCCACTCAATATCCTCCCGTTTATTGTGTATTCCCTTGCTTTGTTTGCCCTCCCCAAATGCACTCTCTCACACTTCTCCGGATTGAATTCAATTTGCCACTATTCTGCCCACTCAACCAAACCATTGATATCTTTCTGGAGTCTACAGCTATCCTCTTCACTATCAACTACACGGCCAATTTTTGTCATCAGCAAATTTCCCAATCATGCTTCCCACATTTAAGTCCAAATCATTAATATATACCACAAACAGCAAGGGACCCAACACGGAGCCCTGTGTAATGCCACTGGAAACCACTTTCCATTCACAAAAACATCCGTCGACTACTACCCTTTGTTTCCTGTCACCGAGCCAATTTTGGATCCAACCTGCCACATTCCCCTGTATCCCATGGGCTTTCATTTTTCTGACCAGTCTGCCATACGGGACATTGTCAAATGCCTTACTAAAATCCATGTAGACCACATCTACTGCACTGCCCTCCTCAATCCTCCTTGTTGCTTCCTCAAAAAACTCAATTAAGTTAGTAACACACGAACTTCCCTTAACAAATCCATGCTGACTATCCCTGATTAATCAGTGCCTTTCTAAGTGGCAGTTTATCCTGTCTCAATGGTACAATGTTCGCAGATCTCCAATCCTTTAGCACCTCACCCGTATCCAGTGAGGATTTGAAGACGATCCTCAGCACATCCGCTATTTCCTCTCTGGCTTCCTTTAGCAACCTGGCATGCAATCCATCCAGCCCTGGCAATTTATCCATTTTCAAGGATGCCAGACCCTCTGGTACTTCCTCTCTCATTATGCTTATCCAATCTAATATTTCACACTCCTCTTTTACTACAATGTCTGCATTATCTCTCTCCTTTGTGAAGATAGAGCCAAAAGACTCAAGAAGAACCCTGCCCACATCTTCTGCATCCAAGCACAAGTTCCCTTGCACATCTCTGATGGGCCCTATGCTTTCCTTAGTTACCCTCTTGCTCTTAACGTACTGATAAAACATCTTCACGTTTTCTTTGATTTTACCTGCCAATAATTTTTCATGTCCTCTCTTAGCTTTACTAATTTCCTTTTTTTTACTTCACCACTGCACTTTCTTTACTCTTCTAGGCTTTTTTAAGCATTAAGTTTTTTTGTGATCATCTTGAGCTTTCTTTTTCTGCTTTAACTTGCCCTGTATGCTTCTAGATAACCAGGGGGCTCTAGATTTGGCTGTACCACCCTTTATCTTTGTGGGGATATGCCTGCACTGTGCCTGTAGACTCTCGCTTTTGAATGCCCACCCCCCCAGTTTGCCACTGATTTTCCTTCAAGTAGCTGTATCTAGTCCACTTTCGCCAGATCACCTCTCAGTTTCGTTAAATTTGCCTTCCCCCAATTTAGAACTTTTACTCCTGTTTTATCTTTGTCCTTTTCCATGATTATGCTAAAACTAACTGCATTATGGTCACTATCTCCAAAATGGTCACTCACTGCTACATCATCCACTTCCCCAGCTTCATTCGCCAAGACTAAATATAGAATTGCACCCCCTCACATTGGGCTTGTTACATGCTGGCTAAAAAAGTTCTCTTAGAAACATAGAAAAATAGGAGTAGGCCGTTCGGCCCTTCAAGCCTGCTCCGCCATTCAATACGATCATGGCTGATCATCCAAACTCAGTAACCTGTTCATGCTTTCTCCCTGTATCCCTTGATCCCATTAGCCCGAAGAACTACATCTAACTCTTTCTCGAATATATTTAATGTTTTGGCCTCAGCTGCTTTCTGTGGTACAGAATTCCACAGGTTCACCACTCTCTGGGTGAAGAAATCGCTCCTCATCTCAGTCCTAAATGGCTACCCCTTATCCTTAGACTGTGACCCCTGGTCCTGGACTCCCCCGCCATCGGGCACATGCTACCTGCATCTAGTCTGTCCAGTCCTGTTAGAATTTTGTAGGTTTCTATGAGATCCCCTCTCATTCTTCTAAACTCTGGCGAATACAAGCCTAATGGCCTCATTTGATGATTCATTTAGCAGGTCACCCCTCCTCATAGCTGTTACTGATTCTTTAACCAATAATGCTACACCCCCTCCTTTTTTTATCTCTCTCTCTATCCCGCCTGAAAACTCTATATCCAGGGATGCTGAGTTGCCATTCTTGTCCCTCTTTAAGCCACGTTTCCATTATAGCAATGATATCGTGTTGCCAGGTGTCTATCAGTGCCCTCAGCTCATCGGCTTTATTTTCTATACTCCTTGCATTTAAATAATTGCCAAATTCCTGTGCTGCACACTATTTAACTTTTGCTTCTTCTGTCTTTCAGAGTAATTTGCCAATTTTCTGCCCCCCTTTCCCTGCCCTGAAACTGTCATATCTGAAACTGCTCTCAGGTTCCCAACCCTGTGCCAAACTAGTTTAAACCATTCCCAACAGCACTAGCAAACCTTCCTGCAAGGATATTTGTCCCAGTCCTGTTAAGGTGTAGACCACCAGGCTTGTACAGGTCCCACCTTCCCCAGAAATCTGAAGCCCTCCCTCCTGCACCATCTCTCCAGCCACACAGTCATCTGGTGTATTCTCCTATTTCTATACTCACTAGCACGTGGCCTTGGGAGTAATCCGGAAACCTTGGAGGTCCTGCTTGCTAATCTCTTTCCTAACTCCTTAAGTACAGCCTGCAGGACCTCATCTGTCTTTCTTCCTAAATCGTTGGCACCAATGTGGACCACAAACTCTGGTTGTGCACCCTTGCCCTCCAGAATGCTCTGTAGCTGCTCAGTGATATCCATGACCCTTGCACCAGGGAGGCAACAAACGATCCTGGAATCACATCTGTGACCACAGAAACGCCCATCTGTTCCTCTAACTATAGAAACTACATGGGGTTTACCTGTTAAAATTAGCTGTGTGTTGATCCTTCAATTTTTTCTGCCCCCCCCCCCCCCCCCCCACTGCCCCCCAGTTATGAGGAAAGAAGTTAAAACCCATTTGTTTAATGATGTATACAAAGAAAGAATACAAAGGGCAGCTTTTATAAATTAGGTGCAGAGCCACTTTGCTCACAGCTTTAAATTGAACACAGCAAAAGTGCTCCACAAAAGTGAATACAGGTATTACAAAACTGAAGAAATTTCAACTCTTAGCATTTAGTCATCTTCTCTTTGCACAGAAAAGTGTCACAATCATATAAGACCAATTCAGAGTAGGCAAACAGATACCTAGGTGAGTCCCATGCACTTGTTGACATTCTCAGACATGTAGATCATGTCTCCATCCTGCGTTAACACCATGACAAATCCTTCACAGCTTTAAATTGAACACTGCAATCAAATTCCAATAAAGCGTATGAGGTTGAGCACAAAACAACTCCCAACTCATGGATGCAGACAGAAGCATCAAAAAAACCTGTCCATAAATCCAGGCAAAATTGGCAAAAGTCAAAGATGATTTGCATAATAGAGGAGAGCATTCAGTGATGCAGCACACCTTGCCCTTCTGAATCTCAGCTCCAGTGATAGGACACACGTCTGTGCTATTCCTGGTCGGAAAGCAGTTTGGACACCGGGCTGGTGCTTAGGCTGGAGATCCGCTAGGGCTGTTGGAGCATCTGCACCTCTTGGGGGTCCACCCAGCTTTCTCGACCACATTCCTGGACCATTGCAGCCTTCTCTTTGCCAGATTTTTCATGCTTCCACCTCCCCTCACCCCTGCAAAGAACCCTCTGCTATTCTTTACACAGATGAGTATTGTGCATTAAAGCACTCCATTCTGCAAGACAAAAAAAACCCTGCATCTTCTGTCAGTTGATCAGAAAGCAACATTACTGTGTGCGCAGCCAAGACTATGCTAACTTTCCACTGGCAGGAGAAGGATGGTACAAAATAGCAGCAAAAGCCTTTAAAAAAGAAAAATAATATAGAAGTTGAGTGCATTCACTCACTTACAGTGCAAAATGCTAAAAGTGTAGTACAGCGACAGATTGTGGCATGGACTGCTGGAGGCCAAGGCAGGGACTAGTTGCAATTAACGAGGAAGTCATCAGCTATGTGTTTTCAGGTCTAGTGTTAATGTCAAAAATGTTGTCTTACCCTGTCTGTGTGAGAGCATTTCCCGCATCTCTTCATGATCACAAGGATGGGTGAAATCAAAAACACTGTGCCCAATCAGCTCAAACTGTTTATATAAAGAAAAAAAAACACCGATCATCATACTCAAGAATTGTGCCAAGTATATAAACTGTAATTATTAAAAATAGAATTTCTGGATTTGTGCACAGCTAGAAAAACAATCGGACAAGACAAGCTCTTCCTTTAAGGTTCTCAAAACTCAATTTTTCCATAGGACTGGATGTTCAAAGTGCGAACAGGTACTCCACAAAAGTGAATACAGGTATTACAAAACTGAAGAAATTTCAACTCTTAGCATTTAGTCATCCTCTCTTTGCACAGAAAAGTGTCACAATCATATAAGACCAATTCAGAGTAGGCAAACAGATACCTGGGTGAGTCCCATGCACTTGTTGACATTCTCAGACATGTAGATCATGTCTCCATCCTGCGTTAACACCATGACAAATCCTTCCAGGGCCTTCAAGTAAAAGCTATTGAGTTGTTCTTCCAGATCAGCTTCTATTGCAGCATCCCCTGTGCAAGATATGTACAAGTCAAATAAATTCCTTTTTAATCAAGCACCACTTATTTGATTTCAAGTTTAAAAACAAAATTGACTGCAATTTGAGAGAAAAAGGCTTTCACTCATAACAACTTATATCTCATGCCTGAAAGCACTATACACATGCAAACGTGCACAATTACTTTTAAATGGCGAGACTTATTTAGGCAACCATGGCAATCATTCTGCACATAGTAAAATCTCAGCATTGAAATTAATCTGTTTTAGGTGACATCAGCCAAACTAAGGGAACCTTTTTTTGAATGGTGCTATGGAATATTTAATGTCCTTTTGAACAGAAATCTAAACTATAGGAAAGTTGCAGCACTTGAACCCACAATCGCCTGAACAAAAGGTGCATAAGAACATAAGAAATATGAGCAGGAGTAGACCATATGGCCCATCGAGCCTGCTTCATCATTCAACACAATCATGGCTGATCTTGGGCTGCAACTCCATTTTCTTGCCCACTCCCCATATCCCTTGATTCCCTGAGACACCAAAAATCTGTCTATCCCAGCCTTAAATATATTCAACGATGGAGCATCCTCTACCCTTTGGGTAGAGAATTCCAAAGATTCACAATCCTGAGTGAAGAGATTGCTCTTCATGTCAGTCTAAATGATCACCCCCTTATTCTGAGACTGTGCCCCCAGTGTTTTAAATGCCCCAGCCATGGGAAACAACCTCAGTGTCTGCCTTTCAAGCCCCTTAGAATGAGATCACCTCTCATTCTTCTAAACTCCAGAAAATATAGGACCAATTTACTCAGCCCCTCATCATATGACAACATTCTCATCCCAGGGACCAATCTAGTAAACTTTCACTGTCCCACCTCCCATGTAAGTATATCCTTCCTTAAATATGGAGACCAAAACTGCACACAGTATTCCAGGTGTGGTCTCACCAAAACCCTGTACAATTGTAGCAAGACTTCCTTATTCCTGTGGTCCAATCAAAGTCCACATGCCTCTTGCCTTGCTAATTGCTTGCTGTACCTGCATGCTAACTTTGTGCTCCCACCCAAGTCTCTCTGAACACCAACATTTACGAGTTTCACGCCTTTTAAAACATTTCTGCTGTTTTGTTCTTACGACCAAAGTGAATAATCTCACGCTTCCCCACATTATACTCCATCTGCCACCTTGCTGCCCACTCACTTAACCTGCCTGTGTATCTTTGCAGCATCTTTGTCCTCCTCAGATTGCATTTCCACCTAGCTGTGTATCAGCAAACTTAGATACATTACTCTGTCTCTCCATCTAAGTCATTAATATAGACTGTAAATAGCTGAGGCCCCAGCACTGATCCTTGTAGCACTCCACTATTAACAGCCCGCCAATTTGAAAATGCCCCATGTGTCTCTTTGCTTCCTGTCTGTTAACCCCAACTCTATGAGCCCTTATCTTGCCTATTAAACATTTATGTGGCATCTTATCAAATGCCTTTTGGAAATCCAGATATACTACATCTACTGATTCCACTTTATCTACCCTAACTAGTTACATCCTCAAAAAACCCTAAAATTTGTCAAACATGATTTCCCTTTCATTAAAGCATGTTGACTTTACCTGATTTTCTAAGTGCATCGTTAAGGCTTCCTTAATAATAGATTCCAGCACTTTCCCGATGACTGATATCAGGCTATCTGGCCTACAGTTCCCTGTTTCTCTCTCCCTCCTTCCTTGAATAGCAGTGTTACATTGACTAACTTCCAGTCTGCTGGAAACATTCCAGAATCCAGGGTCTTTTGGAAAACTGTAACCAGCACATCCACTATCTCTGCAGCCATCAGGTCCTGGGGATTTGAGAGATTTAGTTCTTTAAGTTTCTCCACTACCTTTTATCTGACATTAATTACCCAATTTCCTCACTCTTTTTAGCCCCTAGGTTACCCTCTATTTCTGGTATGCAACTTGTGTCTTCTATTGTGAAGACAGACACAAAATATTTTTTCAATGTCTCTGCTCTTTCCTCATACTAATATCTCCTGTCTCTACTTCTAAGGAGCCAATATTTACATATAGCTATTCTCTTCCTTTTAATCTACTTGTAAAAGCTCATACCAATTTTAATATTCCTAGTTTGTTTACTCAGTTATGAAGGTGCCTCGATATTTTTGTTGTATTTTTTTGAGGACTTATTTAAATTGTGAAGATGAATTCATCGGAGAACTGAAGTTATTCAATAGATGTTGGATTTTGTTTTATTTTAATACAAGTCGCTGCCAGAAGGACCCTTGAGGTCTTGTTTGAAAACAATCTTTACTGGAAAACGCCAGGCTTAGGCTCAATAAACAACAGAAACTTCGGTGGCCTGGGGAAGATGTTTACAGAGAAGTGATATGCCAAGATTTATGAGGGTCAGGAGGTTCTGACTTGCTGTTTGGTTTCGCTTCTGAGATATTGTTTTAGTTCAGTTGGGGTGTGGACAGTGTTTGAAAAGCAGTTGAAGATACGCCTGCTAAGGGAAAAAACACCCAGCTCATCTTTCCTGCACCTCTCTAAGAGGCCGAGAGGTCCAGTATGTCAGCTCCTCTTTTCTCCTGTCTTTGAAAAAACCTTATGTATTCAGTGTGATAACCGAAACCCTTGAAGTCACATTTCTCCTGAGAAGCTGGGAAGAAATCTGCCAGATTAATTCTTGACGCCGCCCGAAAAGAACTGCTCTAGAAAAGATCCCAGTGACCTGTCGACGTGTACTCGGATGCCAGACCAAAAGGGACAACTGACATCTTTCCACATCTTTTTTTCTATTCAAGAATTAGCAAGTATTTGGCCAAAATATTTTTGTAACAGAGCTCTGCAGAGAATTTCTTTATTTTATTGTGTGTGTGTGTGTGTGTGTGTGTGTGTGTGTGTGTGTGTGTGTGTGATTGTGATTAAAAAAGGAACTTTCATATTTCAATCTGTTATTGCTTTGCTTCATTACTGTTGTTTATTAAAGAAACCTGGTTGTGTATTTTATTCTGGGATAAAGAGTAGAGCAGGTTGTCCAGCCTTTTCGGGCGGAGGGCCACATTGTGATTTTTGGTCGGCCCAGGGGGCCGGTGAGCAAATTTTGAAAGATAAGGGCATTAAAAATTTCTTGCTGATAAAAACAACAAATGTACATTTTTGTGAAGAAGCTTTAAATGAGAAGACGAATTGATTGACTTACTTTCTGTCACTATACTGAAAACTGATGTAGTGATATACCAATTACACTCCTATGAAATGCTCTAGTATGTCTTGAGCAGTTAGCGTGTGGACCATGCTACAACATGGAGTAGTGCAGGTTAATAGCAAATGATGCATTTGAAGGGAAGCTAGATAAACACAAGGGAGAAAGAAATAAAAGTATATGTTGATGGGGTTAGATGAAGTAGGGGTGCAGAATAGGCTTGTGTGGAACTTCAAGGTCAGCATGGACCAATTGGGCTGAATGGCCTGTTTCTATGCTGCATGTAATCCTATGGTTTACCACATTAAAGTGGCTATATAAATGCAAGTAGTTCTTGTATAATTAGGTTTAAAAACAGTGGCCTAGGTTTTGCTCTGAGTGGTGAAGTTACAGTTTTTGTCGCTCACCTTGTGTACAGTTATCCAGACGCTTTTTCCAGGTTTGTCAGCGGAGATTTTTAGTAATTAAGCATCTGCTCTCTACACAGCCCGAGGTAAAATACGGGAAACATAACTTACATTTAAATCAATGCACAGGAAGCAAAATAAAGATTGGAACATGCGGATGATATTAAGGGAGAGACATAGGTAAACAGAAAAGCTAAAAAAAATTTAATCTGCATTTGAATTTTCTTTTGAGGTAATAAAAATCCACACTTATAAAGTTAACTTTTCATGGCCAGAGGTTGTTCCACAGTATCTTTTAATGCCATTAAAAACTCATTCCCAACTGCACAGGCACTAACTTTATCAGTCTTCAGTGCAAGGCTAAAAGGTTCATGCTATTAGTGATTCCCTTGCAGATTCCATCAGCAAAGAATGAAACAGCGCAACCTGTGGAGGAGCAGGGTATCACTGATAGCAACTTTTGGATTTCTGCATTTAATTGCGCATGTGCGGATGCCAGAAGTTGCTGTCGGTTTTACCCTGCAACAGCAACAAAGGCTGACAGCCTCGCAGTTATTAGTACAGCACAATATGGGCCATGATTTAGGGGGCATGAGGTAATTGCGGGACAATGAAAAGGTAATAAGTAGGGATTGAGAACAGAAACCCAGGCTTATTGGGCCAAACAGTGTTTTCCCATTCTTCAATAGTTGACAAAGAACAAGTATATTCTTTCCTTCTATTGATTTTATATAGCTGCATGAAATTTTTAAAAAATGTTCCACTGTTTTGCAGATTAAAAATAACTGCCATTTCACACAGGCTTTTTGAATAGTCATTGAACTGTCATTTTGCTGTGCTACATCAGAATAGTATTGTGGCTTTATTAATATTTTGATATTCATGCCTTATGTGGCCCACAAGTTAGGATCATCTTACCTGGTTAATAAATACATTTATACCACACAATCACTCCCATTGAAAGTCATAGTCAATATTCATTGGTTCCAGCTGTGCTGAATCTGCTATTTATATTTCAGCATGTTATTGCTATTTATATTTCAGGCAGATCTGGCAATGGATAACTGTGCATGTACAAGATTGGCACACATGTAACTTCCCCGAGGTCACAAACATGATCAACTGATCTGCTACATTCCTACTGACTTCTATCTGCATCTCTTAGAAAAATACACAACAGTTCTTTCAGCATATATGCTGTATCACAATATCTAAATCCAGTCAGCAGTGTAGTATTCCTTATTTGTGCTATTTCAAGGAACAAATATGGTTTGCAAAATAAGCACTTAGATAAAATATCTAAGTACAGTTAGACCTCAAATAATGCATTTCAAAATTCAGATCCACTCGATACCATGCTGTAGTTGCAATTCAATAGAGGATAACTTAAGAAAATATGAAGTAACAGTACAACTGAGGTTCAAAGCACAAGGAGAAAAAAGCAAGAAGTGCACGGCAACGCCTTATTGATCAAAGGTTCCCCAAACCATAGGACCCACCATGGGCTCTGCAAATCACACAGCACCCTTGTTCACCTGTTGTGCAGCAATCCGCATCTGCAACATCTTTGCGTCCGCCATTAACTCTTGTCCATGCTACTGCATCCGTGGAGACGCTTGAGTAATACTGGGAATGGCAATGATGTTATTCCATACATTGGCAGTTCTGAAAGGCCAATGATGTAATTGGAGGAGACACGATTGGTATGTGCTGGCACACTTCATTCACACAGTAAAAGCAACACATGTCAGTGAAGAAGATTTCGAGATTGAACTTTTCACAGTGTTGTGTCACCCGTGCAGACCTATTTGTGTCATAGTGGCTTTTGGAAACGCTTGCGGGTGCTCCTTCACGATGTCACGTCTGCGTTAGATTGTTCCCACTAGTCAGGGAATCTAGAACATGGGGGGACACAGTTTCAGGATAAGGGGTCAATCATTCAGGACTGCGATAAGGAAAAATTACTTCACTTGAAGGGTTGTGAATCTTTGGAATTCTTTACCCCAGATGGTTGTGGATGCTCCATCATTGAATACATTTAAGGCTGGACAGACAGATTTTTGGTCTCGCAGGGAATCAAGGGATATGGGGAGCGGGCAGGAAAGTGGAATTGAAGCCCAAAATCAGTCATGATCGTATTGAAGGCCGAAGCAGGCTCCATGGGCCATATGGTCTACTGCTGTTCCTATTTCTTGTGTTCTGACTGGAGGAAGGTTGCTGATCAGATTGCCCTCTGGCTGTGGATCACTTTGGCAGACGTACACCGTGCGCACAAGGCTTGGAGGGCCCCAGCTGGCTCGGGGAATGATCATTCATCCTCTTGCAGCATTGGACCCTTTGACGCCGGATGGTCCTACAGCTACTTACCTCCTCTGCCACCTCCAGCCAGGCTGCCTTGGTCAGGTGGGAGGGCCTCTCCTTACCATCGCTGGTGAAAATGACCTCCTGCCTAGCCCGCATAGCCTGGAAGAGAGTGAGCAGGGAGGCAACACTGAACTGTGGGCCACCCTGGAGTGCCCCCCTTCCATCTTCAGTTTTTGGTCTGGTCCTTTATATGCAAAGGTTAATCCACAATGCAACTGCTCCAACTTCTGGCTGCAAGGTTTATTTTGCACATATTTTAAAACTAATGCACGGCTAGTGAGGAAATCTGTGCTGTTGTGCTGGTTTTTCATCTCTGACAGATATATATGTACAAGTACACTTTGCTTCTGTAACAGTTTATCATAATTATTGATGTCATATTTCAGGTTTGCACTGCAGCTAGAAGAGAAACATAATTTCCTGGTTCTTTAAGAGATAGTTTCAATTCCAGTTAGCTACAAAATGAATACAGATTCCAAATGCATATTAGTCTGTGGCTTTTCACATTCAGGAAATAAAAAGCCTATAGTATTAATAGATTTAATAGAAATTATTAAATGATGCTTTTATTTCTGAGAGTGTATTTGCCTTTTATGATACAATTCAGTCTCGCTTTCTGGTATGTGCAAAAGTAAGATTTCTCACCCAGTGCAGCAAGCCTACAAGAAGAAATGTTACACTCGAGTGGAAGAAGAGGATCTCAACTGTACAGGACACTGGAACAAAGCAGAGTAAGTATGTAGCAGATAGTGCTGGAGAAACTCAGCAGGTCTGGCAGCATCTGTGGAGAGAGATGCAGAGTTAACTTTCAGGTCTGTGACCTTCTCGCTCCACAGATGCTGCCAGACCAGCTGAGTATTTCCAGCATTTCCTGCTTTTCTGCCAGATTGCCAGCATCCACAACATTCTGTGCGGAGGTAAGTATTTGGCAGCTCTCAGGAAGCAGGTGCTGGGGTGCTTTAAATAGGGCCACAGCACCTGCTCCTCAGCTGAGCCAATGACGATCACGGTGCCAGATGTTCTGCCGTCATCCCCCCCCACCGCCACGTCATTTTGGGGGGGGGGGGGGCGCGTCACGTCGCCGTGATGCTAATGACCCACCACGCTGAATATAGCGGGGGCTTGGCGACGGGGCAGGCAGAACACCATCTTCAAAGCACACTGCCACGCTCATAAAATTCAGCCCATTGAATACAAGATAAATATGTAGTATAATGCAGGAAAAGCTACATAATATCTGAAAACTAATAGAGCCAGAGTTGTATTTATATATCATCTTTCATGTCCTCAGGACATCCCAAAGTACTTCACAACCAACAGATTAGACTGATAGTCACTTAGGTAGAAAACATTTACCTGCATTAATTATAATAAACAACAGCTTAAATTACAAATTACTCACCAGCACTGAGCAGTTTCCTCATGCGTAGGTAGCTGATAGTCAGTCTCATGATAGAGGCTTTGTCCAGATGTGAAGTGACACTGTGAGGAAGGGGCAATTCATGAGCCAGCTCATAGAAAACCTCTGACTCTTTGCTCCTTCGGCATCTGGCAGCATCACGAGACTTCTCCTTTCTTCTCTCTGAGCTACCACTGTTGGGATTAAAAGTAGAACAATGAGAAGCCCTGTCAGGTAACAGTGTGTGACAAATAGCTTAACATCTATCTTAAATTCAATTCTGCAACAGGGAATGTATGGCAAGTACTGCACAAAAAACAATCTTCAATCCTGCCAAGGTAGCAGCAGGAAATATGCAAAAAAAACTCAGTTTAAGCAGAGAGAAAAATACATGGTCATTAGACTGAACACAACAAACTTCACTGAAGAAACAAAGTACAAAATGTAATTTGTCTGCTTTTTACAGGCATGATGGACCAAATAACCTATTTCTGCACTATCATTCTGTTGCAAATAACTGCGTACAGTCTTAAATTCAATCACAAAAACAATTATATTCTTGCAATGCATTACACTAGGACACACACAATCATAGAATGGTTACGGCGCAGGAAGCCATTTCACCCATCGAGCCTCTGCCGGCTCTCTGCGAAAGGAATTTAGCTGGTCCCACTCCCCCACTCTTTACCTGTAGCCCTGCAAATTTTATCCCTTCAGGTGCTTATCCAAATCCCTTTTGAAAGCTACAACCGAATCTGCCTTCACTGTCTTCTCACAGGAAATGCATTCCAGATCATCACCACTTGCTGCGTAAAAAAAGTGTTTCCTCATGTCGCCTTTGGTTTATTTGCTAATCACCTTATATCTGACCTCTGGTGCTCGAACATTCGCCAATAGGAACAGTTTCTCTCTCCTACTTTCTGGACATCTCATGATTTTGAACACCTACCAAATCAGCTCTCAATCTTCTCTTCTCCAACAACAACAACCCAGACTTCGTCATTCTATCCACGTAACTGAAGTCCCTCATCCTGTTGGGTTACACATCCCTAGAACCTACTCGTAAATCTTCATCTTCTCTAAAGCTTCACATCCTTTCTAAAGTGCAGTACCCAGAATTGGACACAATACTCCAGTTGAGTGCGAACCAGTGTCTTATAAAGGTTCATCATTACTTCCTTGCTTTTGTACTCCATAAGGCCCAGGGTCCCAGAAGCCTTTTTAACCACTTTCTCAACCTGTCCTACCACCTTCAATAAGATGTGCATATATACCCATATCTGACTATCCAACCTGTAGATTAATGAAGGAAATAAAACAATTGCCAAATCATGACTTGAAAATTTCTAGTTAATATAGGCTCAGTTAATTAGACCAACTTTTAGGACAGCTAGCAAGTTCAGGGCCTTGAGCCAACTGGCTCTTTTCAGCTGAAATTACAATAATACTAAGTACTGAGCCAAACATGAATTATTGCTTGACACTAAATATTTCAAACAATTTTAGATGACTCTGACTTGCCATTGAGAGCCATCATGCAATCCTTGAAATAACCATGCTCCCAGCAGGATCAAATTTCAGAGTTAACTGTCCTCAAAGGCTACATAATTCCACCAGCTGCATGCTGTCTTCGAAACAAATCTCGAACTTGCTGTACTGCATACTGTCTGACTTGACTTCACATGGGCAAGTATCTAGTTAAAAACAGTTTGAATTGCCAGACATTGTCAAATGGCTATAAAAAAAATTAATATCCGCTCAGCACATCATTAGTTGGAAACTGAAAACATGGATCATGGCCATACTTTGTGACCATTTTTTTCCTGAAATAAACAGCTCTTTCACCCTAAGCAGATGACACCGGAATCTCACATTTTTTGAGATGGTTTTATTCACTGCATAAGAGAAAAAATTGTTAATAGTGGCAAAGGTATATAGTTGCTTCCAGAACAGCCAATCAACATTTTTATTCTCACCATTGGTGGCTCAACTCACAGCCAGCCCCTCCAAGCCATTATCAGTTTGCCAATGTGCATCTCCCCCTTATCCTTAAGATGCCAATTACTACTGGCGTATGAAGTCAATGTAGCCATTCTTTACATGTTAGCCAAGAGTGTGTGCTGGGTCTTGAAAGGCAGCATAACTTCATCATGTTCCATGAGACATACATACACACACTTCCCATAGGTATTGGAAAGAGAGCTGGAGTGAGAACCCTAGCTGATTTCTCCCATCCCAAGTTGAAGGCAGAGGCCAATCAAGGAATTCACCACAGACCAAACTTGTGGCCTTCCAGTCTACACATTACTCAAGTCAAAGTTGTTTAATTGAATGATGTGTTAATTAAAATATTTGAATGCTTGCTGTGGTGTTTTATTTATTTAATTCAAAAAATAAAAAATGCAATTTTTTCCCCAACCATAAATGACTGAATTAATATGTATAGCTTAGTGCTATACTGTGCCAAAGACATAATCTTAATTAAGATCTGAAGTTCAATTTCCAGTGCCCTAAATAAATGGAAAAAGGCAGGTTGGGGGAGGGGAGGGAAGAGACAGCAAGGCAGAATCCCCAAAAGGTGACATTATTCTGCAACATTTTACCTCCTTAATACCCAGCCTCACCACTAGATGATGCTATAACAAAACCAAACAACCATGTTTCCTGACACCAATGAAGATTCTGAGAATTGGCTAGATACAGAACATTCTGGTTTCTGTCATGTTTAAGTGTCAATGCTAAATTCAAATAGTGTGAAAAAAATGGCCACTGATGTGTTCGGTTTTTGAACGTCACTATTTTGTAAATACAACTAAATGCTAACTATGGAAGTAACATTTGCAGGCCGAACACGAATAATGCACTGACATTCACATTGTGCAACAGACTGCCCAATTTGAACAGCTTGGATTCTTTCTGTAGTATCTGAGTCACATTTCAATTGGATATATGGTTAGACTGAACAGTGCCAAAGACTTTAATAATCTTGCAATCTTGAATAAAAGAAAAGGTAGAGGAAGATACAATATTTAAAGAGTCAAAGTAGTGAGAATAAAGGCAAATAAAAAGCTTCCTTGGCCTCAAATTGAGTTTGGTTAGGAAAAAAATCCATAGCTTTCTTAGGATGAGGATTAGTAACTTTTTTCAGTGAGGAAACAATATCAGCAAGTACTGTTGCACAATAATCCAGATTTGCTGCACACGCTCAAGAACATAGGAACAGGAGTAGGCCATTTAGCCCCTCTAGCCTGTTCCACTGTTCAATGAGATTATGGCTGATTTGCAGCCCACCTAATATTTGCACCATATCCCTTAATGCATTTGGCTAACAAAACTCTATCAATCTCAATTCTAAAATTAACTGATCTAGCACTAACTGCCATTTTCAGGAGAGCTCCAAACATCTGCCACCCTGTGCGTGAAGACGATTTTCCTAATTTTACTCCCGAGGTGGTCTGGCTCTAATTTTTAGACTATGCCCCTACTGCGAGACTCCCCAATTAGCATAGTTTCTCCCAATCTATCCTCTCTGTTCCCCTTACTATCCTAAACTTCGATCAAATCACACTGTAACCTTCTAAATTCCAGGGAATACAACCCTAGCTTGCTTAATCTCTCCTCCTAGCTTAACCCCCACCATCCAGGTATCATTCTAGTCGACACTGCATTCATTCCAAGGCTAATATATCCTTCCTATGGTGTGGTGCCAAGAACTGCTCACAGTACTCCAGGTGTGGTCTAACCAGGGCTTATTTCCAGGTATTGCAAAAGGATTACATCATCTTGTTGTCTATTATATATGAATGTTTAGAACATACACAAACAAGAGCTTAATTCTAAAGATGTGATTTGAGAGACTGCCTTTGACATCAAGATAGCATTTAATTGAGGGTGGCATCAAGGAGCCCTAGTAATGCTTAAGTCAATGGGAATTGGGGGAGAAGTCGACACTGGTTGGAATCACATCTAGCACAAAGATGGTCCTGGCTGTTGGGAGGCCAATCATCCCCACCCCAGGATATTGCTGCATGAATTCCTCAGGACAGTGTCCTCAGTTCAAACATCTTCAACTGCTTTATCAATGACCTTCCCTCCATCATAAAGGTCAAAAGTGAGAATGTTCGCTGATGATTGCACAGTGTTCAGTCCCATTCGCAACTCCTCAGATAATGAAGCAGTCTTTGTCAGCATGCAGCAAGGCCTGGACAACATTCAGGATTGGGTTGATAAATGACAAGTTCCAGGCAATGTCCATCAACTCTTAAATTCAACAGCATTACCATCGCTGAAATCTCCACCATCAACATCCTGGACCAGCTAAATAAATACTGTGGCTACAAGAAGAACAGGTCAGATGCTGGGAATTCTCACCAAACCCTATCCACCATCTATAAAGGCACAAGTCATTGAATAGAATCATAGAAAGGCTACTGAAGAGGAGGCAGCCATTCAGCCCATTGAGTTATTGTTGGCTCTCCAAGAACAATTTAAAGTAGTCCCACACCACTACCCTCGCCTTTACCTAGAGCCCTGTGGATATTTTACCTTCACCTGCTTTTGAAAGCCATGATTGAATCTGTCTTCCCTTTCAAGCAATGCATTCCAGATCATAATCATTCACTGTGTAACAGATTTTCCTCAAGTCGCCTTTGGTTCTTTTGCCATCGCCTTAAATCTGTATCCTCTGGTTCTCGACTCTACCACCAATGGAAGAGGTTTCTCTTCGTCTACACTGTCTAGCCCCCTCATGACTTTAAACATCTCGATTAAATCCCCTCTTAAACTTCTCTCTAAGGAGAACTATCTCAGTTCTACAATCTATCAAGGTAGTCAGGGAGTATGATGGAGTAATCTCCACTTCTCTGGATGAGTGCAGCTCCAACACTCAAAAAGCTCATCAGCATCCAGGACAAAATAAATCAACTTCACTGGCACCCAATCCAACACCTTAAACATTCATTCCCTCCACCCCAGGAGTGACAGCAGTGTGTACCATCTACAAGATGCAGAGCACCTTCTGACCTCTACCACCAAGAACAAGAAGGGAGGCAAGCGCATGGGACCACCACCACCTGGAAATTCCCCTCCAAATCACGTACCACCCTGACTTGGAAATACATTGCCATTCTTTCACTTCACTGAGTCAAAATCCTAGAACTCCATACCTAACAGCACTGTGGGTCTACCTAACAGAGTTGACACAAGGAAACTTATTTTTACATAGAGTGGTTATGCTGTGGAATACACTGCCTGAAGGATGGTGGAAGTCAGTTCAATAGCAACATTCAAAAAAGAATTGGAATAAATATTGAGGGAAAAGATTTACCGGGATAGGAGAAAAGAGCAAGCGAGTAGGATTAATTGGATAGCTCTACCGAAGAGCTGACACTGGAACAATGGGTCAAACTGCCGTCCTGTGATGTGTCACTCTCTGATTTTCTTTATTTGCTCATGAGTTATGGGCGTCACCAAAGTCAGCATTTATTGCCCATCCCTAATCACTCTTGAGAAGGTAGTAGTGAACAGTCTTCTTGAACCACTACAGTTCTCATGATGTAGGCATACGCACAGTGCTGTTAGGTAGGCCTTAATTTATTAGCCCAATCTTTTCCAAAGACCAATTATTTTTGGCCTGGATTATTGCCTTTAAATATTTCCCCGTCACCATTAGGCTGCCTGGCCTGTAGTTGCTGGATTCACTCTTTCCCTGTTCAATATCGCTCCTTTACTGCAACATTGACAACATCCTCTTCTCTAGTGAAGACTGACACAAAGTACTCATTTGGCACCTCAGCCCTCTGCCTCCATAATCAGCCCCACCCTTCCTTGATTTTACTTTTACTATTTGTTATAAGACTGTTGGGCTCCCTTTTACGGTAGCCACTAATCTAGTCTCATACTCTCCCTCTACCCCTCTTTTTAAATCTCTTCTGTACTTTCTATGTTCAGCTTGATTCTCTACTGTATTATGAACCTTACGTTTATCATAAGCTTCCTTTTTCTGTCTCATTTTAATCTCTATCTTCAGTCACAGACAGTACTAGTTTTGGATGCCTTTCCTTTCCCCCCTATAGCACTACTCTATACCAGAATCTTTTCTTTGAAGGCTTGCCCAGTGTTCATTTATAATTGTTTTGCCTACCGATTTGATTCCAATCCACCTAGGCCAGGTCCCTTTACAACCCACTGAAGTTAGTCCTCCTCCAGTAAAATATTTTTTAATGCTCGATGGTTCCTTTGTTCTTTCTCAATTATTCTAAACCTGATATTATGATTACTGTTCCCCAAATGCTCTCCCACTGAAACATACTCTACCTGCCCAACTTAATTTCCCATAGCTAGATCCAGCACTGCTTCCTTCCTAGTTAGACCGGAAACACAATCAAAGAAGTTCTCAAACATATTTCAGGAACGGCTCTCCTCTTTGCCTTTTACACTGGTACCATCCCAGTCTATATTTGGATAATTGCAGTCACAACACTTGTAGTCCTTGCATCTTTCTGTAATTTGCCTGCAAATTTGCTCCATCTCCTTCACAATATTTGGTGGCTTACAGTATACATCCAGTCGCATAATAGCTCCCCTACTGTCCCTTAATTCTAATTGTATAGATTCTACCTTTGGTTCCTCACATATGACTTCCCTTCCCAGTGCTTTAATAGTTTATTTGACCAAAGCCACCAACCCTCTCCTTTCTTCCATTCCGTGAACACCAGAAATATTAAGTATCCAATCCTCCTCTTCTTTGAGCCAGGACTTCATTATTGCCACTATACCATAGTCCCATGTGGTGATTTGTGCCTGAAGCTCACCAACCTTACTTACCACACTATGTGCACTTACACATGCAGTCCTAACCCAATGTGTCACATTTGCCCCATCCAATCTCTATTTCTGGACTATTCTTGAGTACTATTAGTATGTCCCAGTCCCCTGTGCACCCCGTTTCTCCTCTCTAACAATTATGAATCACTGTGTTACAAGATAAAATTAAGTTTCTGTAGAAACTACTTGGCGAAGGTTTTTTTTTAAAAAACCATTACAACCACGATGTATGTGCCTGCAAAAGGAGGATATGGGTTGTGGTTGTTGCCACATGAATCAGACTGCAATAAGGATATTGCTGACAGAAAAACACATGTCTAAGTTTGATATGAAGCTAACTACATGGCATACATGTAAAGGCTATGCTAATTTATCAGAGAATCATACACCACTGGAGGAGGCTGATGTTGTAAATTACCGAAGAATAACAAGGCACATCGCAGACAAATGAAGAGGAATGTAGGTTGATGGCCATCTGCACTCAAAGTGTGTAATAAATTTTGGAAATTAATGGACTGATGAGGTAAACAAAAGATCATGCAAGAATACTGTACTCTGACAAATTGGAGAAACACTAAATAAAAAGAGAATTTAAGTCAAATATATCCTTCTCCCCCACCACCACCCCCCCACCCCGACTTCCTCGATTCCAGTGTTGAATAAAATTGGTAAATGCCAAGTTTCAGGCAAACGATAAATGCAATATTTTTATTGCAGTGGATTCTGTACAACAAAAGCAACACACAGGCTATATACACCCAAGAATAAAAGAATCCAGAAAAATTCCCACATCAATCAAATTTCTGAACAGCAACCCATAAGCATAGTTGTAACTTATCAGCCACTTTTAGCAATAGTTATTACAGACATATTGGTATATTATCTGAGTTTCCATCATGTGTTCCCATGTTCATATGTAAAGTACTCAACTCCACTGTCCTGCTATCACTGCAACAGCTGATTTTCCAGGTCAGATCACTCCTTTTACTCTGCTTTCAAATGAGTGGAATTGATTGGAGCCTACAGCAGGCAGAGTTTTTATTTTTATTTTATTTTAGAGATACAGCACTGAAACAGGCCCTTCGGCCAGAGTCTGTGCCGACCATTAATCACCCATTTATACTAATCCTACATTAATCTCATATTCCTACAACATCCCCACAATTCCCCTACCACCTACCTATACTAGGGGCAATTTATAATGGCCAATTTACCTATCAACCTGCAAGTCTTTGGCTGTGGGAGGAAACCGGAGCACCCAGCGAAAACCCACGTGGTCACAGGGAGGACTTGCAAACTCCACACAGACAGTACCCAGAATCAAACCCGGGTTGCTGGAGCTGTGAGGCTGCGGTGCAAACCACTGCGCCGCCCAAAATTTTCAAAATAGTTGGAAACCAAGTATATTAGTTTAGTTTAGAGATACAGCACTGAAACAGGCCCTTCGGCCCACCGAGTCTGTGCCGACCATCAACCACCCATTTATACTAATCCTACACTAATCCCATATTCCTACCACATCCCCACCTGTCCCTATATTTCCCTACCACCTACCTATACTAGGGGCAATTTATAATGGCCAATTTACCTACCAACCTGCAAGTCTTTTGGCTTGTGGGAGGAAACCGGAGCACCCGGAGAAAACCCACGCAGACACAGGGAGAACTTGCAAACTCCACACAGGCACTACCCAGAATTGAACCCGGGTCGCTGGAGCTGTGAGGCTGCGGTGCTAACAACTGCGCCAGTGATCACCAAATAAAAAGGACATTACAAGAATTTTAATGGGGAAAATAATGGGCCTCAAGACAGACATATCTCTAGGCCCTGATGGTTTGGGTGTTAAAAGAAACAGGTGGTGAAATTGCAGATGAATTAGTCATTTTTTCAAAGCTCTTCAGATTTGGGAATTGTGCCTTTGGATCGAAAGTTGCAAACATCACTTCATTATTTAAAGGAAAGAGGGAGACCAGACCTGTTTGTCGGTTGTGGGGAAGTTACTGGAACGATCATTGACAGTGACTGAGTGCTTCAACAAATACTAGCTGATCAAAGGTAATCAACATTAATTTGTTATGAGATCATGCCCAATTAATCTTGTTGAATACTGAGGAGGACACGAACATGGTGGGCAGGGGAGTGTCTATGGATATTGTCTTCTTGGCTTCCAGAATGCAATTGATAAGGTTCTGCACGAGAGATTACTAAATATAAAAGCTCATGGAATAAGAGGTAAACCTGGCAACATGGGTCCATGTTTGGTTGGGACCTAAGAGCCAGGGTAGGTAGAAAAGGGAATGTACTTTGATTGGCAAAATGCTGCTCCCCAGGGATCTGTACTGTGGCCTCAGATTTTCCCCCAAATACATTAATTACTTGATGAAGGACGAAAGCTGTACTTCAAAGTTTGCAGGTGATACCATGTTAGAAGGGAGCAGGTAATTAAAAAGGACAAAGCTGTGACAGACCGAGTTCAACTTGGGGAAGTGATGGTCATCTACTTTGCATCCAAGAAGAACAGGGAACTGTGGCGGAGCAATGGGATTTGGATGCCCATGTACATACATCACTAAAAATTAGTGCAGAAGTGCATAAAGTTATCAAAAAGGCTAATGGAATGTTGGCCTTTATCTCAAGAGGACTGGAATATAAAGGGGAGGAAGTTAGAAGGTTCAGCTGTGGAAAGCCTTGGTCAGACCCCATCTGGAGTACCGAATTCAGTTTTGGGCATCTCAAGTCAAAGCGATATGCAGAAGATTTGTCAGAATGATACAGGTCTTAGACGATTAAATTATGAAAATAGGTTGACTAAAATTGACACACTCTCTTCAGATTAGCAAGTTGAAGGGTGATTTAGTTGAGGTGTTTAAAATGATAAAAGGATTGAATGGGATTGATAGAGAAAATATTTCCTCTGGTGAGGGAATCCTGAACAAGTTTGCATAATTTAAAATTAGAGCTAGGCCATTTAGGAGTGAAATTAATATGCTCTTTTTCCACACAAAGGGTTGTAGAAATCTGTAATTTCCTACCCCAAGAGGCTGGAGTGTCAATTAGAAATTTCTAGACAGAGATCAACTGATTTTTTTTTTTTAATTATTCAGCAAGGACATCAAGTAAATGGATCTGAGGTACAGATCATCCATCAGTGAATTGAATGGTGGAATGGCCTCAAGGGGCTGAATGGCCTACTCCCGTTCCTATCCATAGTTTTTAAAAAGGGATAGGGACAGATATTTAAAACAAAATGTAAGTTTTTGGGAAAAGGCACAGAAATGGAACTAAGTGGATTACTAAACCGTTGCAGACACAATGGGCCAAGTGGCTTCCTTCTGTTCTGTAACATTCTATGATTCTGAGAAGTATGGGAGGGAAGGGAAGAAAATACAGGAAAGACTTATAGAAAGGGAGCAAGAAAGAACGAAAGCAAGAATTAAGCAGATACAAAAGAAAATGTGAGAAATAAGATGCAAAGAATTTGCAGACATAATGTGGGTGCCAGAAGAGATTAACTTGTCATTTATTTTTTTGCTTCTCTTGCTAAATATGCAACTCCTCAAGGACAAGTCTTTTACAAGCTCAGAATCTGCAATATATGGCATTCGCTGCCAATTCTCCAGTTTTACTGATTATGGATATCCAGAAACACCACTGCCGAATTACCATCAGTAATCCCTCTAACATATAAAATGTAGGAACACAAGTACATTTTGCACATTAACCACCTAATGTCTGAAATACTAAATTTTATCAAAGTGAAGGCATATTTGTAAACCATGCAGGACAACAGAAATGATTACTGCATCTGCAGAAGTGCAATAAGCAACATCAGCAGTAATTTCCAACTGTGCTGAATTCCAATGTTCAAGTGTGGTATGTAACAAGACGACCAATTTAATTAATCAATTTTTCCACTGGCAGCTTGTAATTTTTTTTTTAGCTTCCAAGTACAAATTAAATCAAGCCATACAATTAGGGCAGCTTAAATGCTTCCAATTCAAGAAAGCTGGCACTTATTTCTCAAAACACTTTAGACATGCAAATACCAAATATAGAATGGTTATGACCCAGGAGGCCAACTGGCCCATCGTGTCCTTGCAGGCTCTCCACAAGAGCAACTCAGCTGATCCCAGTCCCTGCCCTTTCATTGCAGCCCTACAAATTTTCTCTCTCCAGATGCTTATCCAATTCCCCTTTGAAAGCTCCGGTTGTACCTGTCTCTGCCACACCCTCAGGTGCTATATTCCAGATCCTAACCACTTGCTGCATAAAAAAAGTTTTTCTTCATGTTTGGTTCTTTTGCCCATTGCCTTATATTGGTGTCGCCTGGTTCTCGACACTTCCACCAATGGAAACAATTTCTGTCTGTCAACTCTGCCTAAACCCCTCATGGGCTCGAATACTACTAAGAAATCTCCTCTCAACCTTCTTTACAGACAATAACCCCAGCTTCTCCAATCTATCCATGCAACTGAAGTCAATCATCCCTGGAACTAGTATCGTGAATCTTTTCTGCACCCAATCTGAAGCATTCAATGTCCTCCTTGAAGTGTGGTGCCCAGAATTGGACACAACAAACCAGAGTTTTATAAAAGGTTCACCATAACTTTCTTGCTTTCGTACTCTATGCCTTCATTTATAAAGCCCAGAATCCCAGATACCTTTTTAACCACTTTCTACAATGCCACCTTCAATGATCTGAGATCTTTCTGTTTCTGCATCTGCCTTTAGAATTGCACCCTTTAGTTTATATTGCCGCTTCTTGTTCTTCCTACCAAAATGTACTACTTCACACTTTGCTGCCTTAAATTTCATCTGCCACGTGTCTATCCAATCCACAAGCCTGTGTCCTCTTGATGTCTATCACTATCCTCCTCAAAGCTCACAATACTTCCATGTTTTGAGCCATCAATACATTTTGAAATTATGCCCTGCATGCCCAAATCTAGGTCATTGATATTGATCTAGAAAAGCACTGACCCTGTCCAAAAAACAACCATTAACCACGACTCTTAAGTTTCCTGTCACTCAACCAACTTCGTATCCATACTGACACTTTTATTCCCTTTTATTTCACAGGCTTCAAATTTGCAGGCAAGTCTATTATATGGCACTTTATCAGAAGTCTTTTGGAAGTCTATATACACATCAACCAGTACCCAAACAACATTACATCAAAACACTATTCAGTTGTCAATATTTTCTGTAGATTTATTTCACTGCAAAGTATATACATGAATATGCAACTATAGTTGACAAATTTCCCCACCACTGAATTTTCTCTTGGAAAGGCACAAAATCACTTCTCAGACAGTGGCAACCCTCAGGCACCTCATCCAAATGATCATTTTTCAACAAGAAAGGGAACTGTACATCAGGAGTTATGCTCCGCGACGTGGGCCCCGTGCGTGCGGGCCACATTTTTTTCCACCCACTACCTGTTAAAATCCAGCCCTGAATGTTCAGAACACGGCCATTAAACAAGTTTTAATCATTTTAATTAATTATGACACAGCTTCTCAAAAACATTAAAACGATAAGGAACCTGAAAATTTTTATTTATGGCCAATTCTGTTTGTGCACCCATATATGAAATGGGTTCACTTTAAATTCTAGCCTATATAAGCTTTTGCAACACTACATTTTAGCAAAGGCTAGTCAAAGCTGAATTCTCCTACTTAGTAGGTCATCATCTTATCCCAGTACTGAAAATCAGTAAGCATCAGTGCTGCGAGCGAAGTGGCAGCTGGGAAAGTGAGTTTCAGTTTAAATTAACTTACCTTTTGTTTCGGCGGACACGGGGACTGCTGGGTAAGTAAACATATATATTCAGGCAGTGGCTAAACCTGAAACACTACACGTGTAGGTGTCTCCCACCCATCCTCCTCCTCTAACCAAAAAAAAAGGACTCTTGTGTGGAGGGTTTGGTAAGGTAAGGATTTCCTTTTTTTTTTAAATCTCTGTTGTCAATTTAGTGCGGAGGGGATGGAAGCTAGGGCAGTTGCATGCTCCTCTTGCAGGATGTGGGAGGTGAGGGTCACCACTTGTGTCCCTGCTGACTTCACCTGTGAGAAGTGCACCTAACTCCAGCTCCTCATAGACCGCGTTAGGGAACAGGAGCTGGATGAACTTCGGATCATTCAGGATGCTGAGGGGGTGATAGAGAGCAGTTCTAGGGAAGTAGTGACACCTAAGTTACAGGATAAAAGGTAGCTGGGTGACCGTCAGGGGAGGGAAAGGGAATAGGCGCACAGTACAGGGATCCCCTGTGGCCGTTCCCCTTAATAATAAGTATACCGTTTTGGATACGGTTGAGGGGGGGGTACCTACCAGGGGAAAGCCACAGTGGCCAGGTCTCTGTCACTGAGCCTGGCTCAGAAGGGAAGGGGGGAGAATAGGAGAGCGATAGTGATAGGAGATTCAACGGTTAGAGGAACAGACAAGAGATTCTGTGGTCGCGAACGAGACTCCCAGATGGTATGTTGCCTCCCGGCTGCCAGGGTCAGGGATGTCTCGGATCGAGTACAGGATTCTTAAGGGGGAGGGGGAGCAGCCAGAGGTCGTGGTACATATCGGTACCAATGACATAGCTAGGAAAAGGGATGAAGACCTGAAAGGCAAATATAGGGAGTTAGGTTGGAAGCTGAAAGGCAGGAAGAGCAGAGTAGTAATCTCAGGATTGTTACCGGTGCCACGTGCTAGTGAGGCTAGAAACAGGGAGTGAGTGCAGCTGAACACGTGGCTACAGAACTGGTGGGAGGGGGGGGATTCAGACCTTTGGGCGGCACAGTGGCGCAGTGGTTAGCACCGCAGCCTCACAGCTCCAGGGACCCGGGTTCGATTCTGGGTACTGCCTGTGTGGAGTTTGCAAGTTCTCCCTGTGTCTGCGTGGGTTTTCTCCGGGTGCTCCGGTTTCCTCCCACAAGCCAAAAGACTTGCAGGTTGATAGGTAAATTGGCCATTATAAATTGTCACTAGTATAGGTAGGTGGTAGGGAAACATAGGGACAGGTGGGGATGTTTGGTAGGAATATGGGATTCATGTAGGATTAGTATAAATGGGTGGTTGATGTTCGGCACAGACTCGGTGGGCCGAAGGGCCTGTTTCAGTGCTGTATCTCTAATCTAATCTAATCTAAAAATCTAATCATGTGGATCATTGGGATACCTTCTGGGGAAGGTGGGACCTGTACAAGAAGGACGGGTTGCATCTGAACTGGAGGGGCACCAATATCCTGGGCGGGAGGTTTGCTAGAGCTCTTCGGGAGGGTTTAAACTAGTTTGGCAGGGGATGGGAACCGGAGCTACGGATCAGTGGATGGGGTAGCTATTGAACAGGCAGATACCGAGTGCAGAGAGTCTGTGAGGAAGGTTAGACAATTGACACGACAAAGTTGCAGCCAGTATGATGGGTTGAAGTGTGTCTATTTTAACGCAAGAAGTGCCAGGAATAAGGGTGATGAACTTAGAGCATGGATCAGTACTTGGAGCTACGATGTTGTGGCCATTACGGAGACGTGGATATCACAGGGGCAGGAATGGATGTTGGCTGTTCCGGGGTTTAGATGTTTCAAAAGGAATAGGGAGGGAGGTAAAAGAGGTGGGGGAGTGGCATTGCTAATCAGGGATAGTATCACAGCTGCAGAAAAGGAGGTCGTCGAGGAGGGCTTGTCCACTGAGTCATTATGGGTGGAAGTCAGAAACAGGAAAGGAGCAGTCACTTTGTTGGGAATTTTCTATAGACCCCCAATAGCAACAGAGGAACAGATTGGGAGGCAGATTTTGGAAAGGTGCAGAAGTACCAGGGTTGTTGTCATGGGTGACTTCAACTTCCCTAATATTGATTGGAACCTCCTTAGTGCAAATAGTTTGGATGGAGCAGTTTTTGTCAGGTGTGTCCAGGAAGGTTTCCTGACTCAATATGTAGATAGGCAGACTAGAGGGGAGGCTATGTTGGACTTGGTGCTTGGCAACGAACCAGGCCAGGTGGCAGATCTCTCGGTGGGAGAGCATTTCGGTGATAGTGATCACAACTCCCTGACCTTTACTATAGTCATGGAGAGGGGCAGAAGCAGACGGGATGGGAAAATATTTAATTGGGGGAGGGGGAATTACAATGCTATTAGGCAGGAACTGGGGAGCATTAATTGGGAACAGATGTTCTCAGGGAAATGCATGACAGAAATGTGGAGGTTGTTTAGGGAGCACTTGCTGCGACTGCTGGATAGGTTTGTCCCGATGAGGAAAGGAAGGGATGGTAGGGTGAAGGAACCTTGGTTGACAAGAGATGTGGAACAGCTAGTCAAGAGGAAGAAGGAAGCTTACTTAAGGTTGAGGAAGCAAGGATCAGACAGGGCTCTAGAGGGTTACAAGGTAGCCAGGAAGGAACTGAAGAATGGACTTAGGAGTGCTCGAAGGGGACATGAAAAAGTCTTGGCGGGTAGGATTAAGGAAAATCCCAAGGCGTTCTACACTTATGTGAGGAACAAGAGGATGGCCAGAGTGAGGGTAGGGCCGATCAAGGATAGTGGAGGGAACTTGTGCCTGGAGTCGGAGGAGGTAGGGGAGGTCCTAAATGAATACTTTGCTTCAGTATTCACTAGTGAGAGGGACCTGTTCGTTTGTGAGGACAGCGTGGAACAGGCTGATATGCTCGAACAGGTTGAGGTTAAGAGGGAGGATGTGCTGGAAATTTTGAATGATATGAGGACAGATAAGTCCCTGGGGCCAGACGGGATATAGCCAAGGATATTACGGGAAGCGAGGGAAGAGATTGCTGTGCCTTTGGCGATGATCTTTGCGTCTTCACTGTCCACTGGAGTAGTGCCGGATGATTGGAGGGTGGCAAATGTTGTTCCCTTGTTCAAGAAAGGGAATAGGGATAACCCTGTGAATTATAGACCAGTCAGTCTTACGTCAGTAGTGGGCAAATTATTGGAAAGGATTCTGAGAGACAGGATTTATGATTATTTGGAAATGCATGGTTTGATTAGAGACAGTCAGCATGGCTTTGAGAGGGGCAGGTCATGCCTCACAAGCCTTATTGAATTCTTTGAAGATGTGACAAAACACACTGATGAAGGAAGAGCAGTGGATGTGGTGTATATGGATTTTAGCAAGGCATTTGATAAGGTTCCCCATTGTAGGCTCATTCAGAAAGTGAGGAGGCATGGGATACAGGGAAAGTTGGCTGTCTGGATACAAAATTGGCTGGCCCATAGAAGACAGAGGGTGGTAGTAGATGGAAAGTATTCAGCATGGAGCTCGGTGACCAGTGGTGTTCCACAAGGATCTGTTCTGGGACCTCTGCTCTTTGTGATTTTTATAAATGACTTGGATGAGGAAGTGGAAGGCTGGGTTAGCAAGTTTGCCGATGACACGAAGGTTGTTGGAGTTGTGGATAGTGTGGAAGGCTGTTGTCGGTTGCAACGGGACATTGACAGGATGCAGAGCTGGGCTGAGAAGTGGCAGATGGAGTTCAACCTGGAAAAGTGCGAAGTGATTCATTTTGGAAGGTCGAATTTGAATGCAGAATACAGGCTTAAAGACAGGATTCTTGGTAGTGTGGAGGGATCTTGGGGTCCATGTCCATAGATCGCTCAAAGTTGCCACCCAAGTTGATAGGGTTGTTAAGAAGGCGTATGGTGTGTTGGCTTTCATTAACAGGGGGATCGAGTTTAAGAGTCGCGAGGTTATGCTGCAGCTCTATAAGGCCCTGGTTCGACCACACTTGGAATATTGTGTTCAGTTCTGGTCGCCTCATTATCGGAAGGATGTGGAAGCTTTCGAGAGGGTGCAGAGGAGATTTACCAGGATGCTGCCTGGACTGGAGGGCATGTCTTACGAATAAAGATTGAGGGAGCTGAGGCTTTTCTCATTGGAGCGAAGAAGGATGAGAGGTGACTTGATAGAGGGGTACAAGATGATGAGAGGCATAGATAGAGTGGATAGCCAGAGACTTTTTCCCAGGGTGGAAAGGGCCATCACCAGGGGGCATAATTTTAAGGTGATTAGAGGAAGGTTTCGGGGAGATGGCAGAGGTAGGTTCTTTACACAGAGAGTGGTGGGTGCGTGGAATGCGCTTCCAACGGTGGTAGTAGAAGCAGATACATTAGGGACATTTAAACGACTCTTGGATAGGTGCATGGATGATAGTAGAATGAAGGGTAGGTAGTTAGTTTGATCTTAGAGTAGGTTAAAGGTTCGGCACAACATTGTGGGCCGAAGGGCCTGTACTGTGCTGTACTGTTCTATGTTCTATCACCATCAGAAAAAAAGCAAGAAAAAAAATCCAAGGTTTCATGTCCAGTGAGAGTCACAGCATAAAACAGAACCTGCGATTCGCAAAAAAAAACTAAGATTCACCGCACAGCATAATGCTGTGGCTAACATCTTTAACACAGATTGTGTGCAGTTGGCAGCAACCTTGAAGTAAACTTCCTCAATGTTTTAAGGCCCATTATCAGAAACACTCAGCAGGGATTCCTACTCCTGATAGTAATCCTGCAACCCTTGCACAGGGATACACGCAGTGAGTACACGATAAGGGTAGGTCGCTATGTCCCAGCAGTAAAATAGGCTGTCATTTTTTCGGTACACTAATGAAAAATAGATTTGGAGAGTGGAGTTAAGTGGAAAATTAAAATTGGGCAAAATACTGTTCATTCTTTTAATTTGAACATATTAATGTAGGGCACACAAAGAACATAAGTAAAACGTGACATGCGGGAGAAAATAACTGGATACTTTTACTCATTTTGTGCAATCCTTATGCTAATTTATTGTGCAACAATACAAAAAAAAAACTCAAGCAATCCTCACACACTTCTGTAGTCTGATCAGTTTATCAAGGAGCACAACCTCTCCTGAAACGACCAGAGGCAATTTACAATTCTGGTGGCAATGAGAAATACAAATCAATCAGGTAAACTTTACAAAGACAGTCAATTGTGTAGCATTAAAAAAATGAGTGTGTTAACTTCAGAAAGAGGTCTTGCGGGCAGTCTCACTGAGTAGGATATATCACAGGAAGAAAACAGCTACACGTTTGCAAATTGTGGCAACAAAAATCCAAAATTATTTTTTTTTTAAAAGGGGAATTGCTACTAATGCTTAGAACTGGTGTCCTTGAATGCTTGTCCTTTGGAAGCATGCTTCCAAACTATGCAAAGAAAGACACTGGTACTTAGATTAATCTATCTATTCCAAAGCACATGTACACAGAATGCCCACAAGGCAACCCGAACATATCTAGAGGTCATGATCCATAACAATAAAATTCCATCCTGCTAGATAACTGAAAAAGGAATCAGCTGAAAGGTATCTAACTTACACTTTTTGTGCGTCCAATCAATGTGGGGCTGGAGGAGAATACAGAGACAGGGAGGGATTTGAAAACAAGTTTGAGAATTTAAAAAAAAAAGGTGCTTAACCAGGAGCAAGTGCAGGTCAGTGGTATTAGGTGAATGGGACTTAGTGCAAGATAGGACACTGACAGCAATTTTGGACGTCCTCAAGTCTACAGAGGGTAGAATGTGGGAGGTCGGCCAAAAGTGTGTTAAAATTGTCACGTCTAGAGGTAACAAGGGCTTGGATGGAGATTCCAGCAGCAGATGGGCTGAGGCAGGTACTGAGTCAGTTGGTGTTATGGAGGCGGGAATACGTAGTATTAGTGATTGTCTGACCACGTCGGTGCTCTCATCTCGGGGTCAAATATGACACCAAGTTTGTGAACAGCCCAGTTCAATATCACACAGCTGCCAGGGAGAAGGATGGTGTTGGTGGTTAGGGAATGGAGTTTGTGACAAAGACCAAAGAAAATGGTTTCAGTCTTCCCAATATTTAGTTGAACTAAATGTCTGGTCATCCACTACTGGATGCCAGTCAAGCATCTGATAACGTAGAGACAGTGCAGGGGCAAGAGAGGTGGTGGTGAGATAATACTGAGTGTCAGTATACAGGTGGAAACTACCACCGTGTTTTCAGATGATGTCGCCGGGGACAGCTTGTAGGTGAGAGAAATAGGAGGGGGGCAAGGATAGATCCTTGGGGGACACCAGACGTAATGATGCAGGAATGGGAACAGAAGTGATTGCTGATAATTCTCTGGCTATGACCGAATAGATAAGAATGGAACCAGATGAATGCAGTCTCACCCAGCCAGATGCTGCTGGACAAATGTTGAGGAGGATGGTATGGTCAATTGTGTCAAAAACTGTAGACAGGTCGAGAAGGGATGGTTTACCATTATCAAAGTCACAAATGCCAACCTTCGTGACTTAGTACTGTAGCAGGGCAGAAATCTGGTTGGAGGGATTCAAGCAGGGAGTTCTGGGAAAGATGGGCATGGATTTAGGAGGCGACAGCACACTCGAGGACTTTGGAGAGGAAAAGGAGGTTGGAGAGGGAGTGATAGTTTGCAAGTAAGGAGGGGTCGCTTTTTTTGCAGGGGTAATGACGGCGGATATGAAGGAGAGGGAGACAGTAACCTGAGGAGAGAGAACCGTTAACAATATTATTTAACATGGGAGCCAGGAAAAGAAATCAGGTAGTTAGCAATTTAGCGCTAATAGTGTCAAGGCAGCAGGAGGTGTATCTATCTCATGGACAAGATGAGCTTGCAGAGGACATGAGGGAAGATAGGAGAGAAACTAAAGATAGATGGAGTTCCGGGCTAGGGCAGGGGAGGGAAGTGGCAGAGGCAGCTGATTGGATGATCTCTACCTTGGTGACAAAGAAATCCATAAGCTCCTTGCACTTCTGGCGTTATTGTTGCATTGCAGGATGATCCTCCAATAGTAAGCTGCTTTGGTGTACGAAAGCAGGATCCAATAGTGCTTTATGTGGGTCATGCCAGAAATGGTGAACATTTGCCAAGTCCGCTCATCTGCGGCCCTTGGATTTAAAGGAGTAGAGATGATGGGCCGTACCAGGAAATGGCCAGGGTGAGAGAGAGCAATAGTTTAAGGGGGCTAGGGAATCAAAGGTGGAGGTGAAGGTGTGGTTGAGCAGATCAGTAGCTGCAGAAATATCATGGTGAATGGAGGGCCAAAGGGTAGATAGTTAGGATTTTGAAAGGGCAGTTTTAACTGAATCAGGAGACAGTTTCTCCCCCCCACCAGGAGAAGACGCAGAAGCAGGAGGGTTGGGAGGGGCAAGAGGGATATGGGTGGAGAGTGAGACAAGAAAGTGATCAGAGATGGGCTTATCTGCAACTGACACAATGGGAGGCAAATGTTTAGTTTAGTTTAGAGATACAGCACTGAAACAGGCCCTTCGGCCCACCGAGTCTGTGCCGACCATCAACCACCCATTTATACTAATCCTACACTAATCCCATATTAGTGTCCCTATATTCCTCTACCACCTACCTATACTAGGGGCAATTTACAATGGCCAATTCACCTATCAACCTGCAAGTCTTTTGGCTGTGGGAGGAAACCGGAGCACCCGGAGGAAACCCACGCAGACACAGGGAGAACTTGCAAACTCCACACAGGCAGTACCCAGAATTGAACCCGGGTAGCTGGAGCTGTGAGGCTGCGGTGCTAACCACTGCGCCGCCCCCACAGTTTATATGGAAGGGAGTTTATATGGAAAAACAGATTAAAAGAGTAGGAGGGCAATGCACTCAAAAGGAGAGAGCACAAGAAGAATCGAGGAGATTGAAATCAAGGATGAGATGTCACTCAGTGCAGAGGCAGAGAGAAAGCGGCAGTGAAGAGATCTCGGTGAGAAAGATTGGGTGGGCAGTAGAGAATGAGGATTTAAAATGAGAGGCAAGGGAGGCAGAACAAGGTGGTGCTCAAAGGAGGAGAAAATGCCAGGGGTGTACGGGGAACAGATCACGCTGTGATTTAGTGGCCAGAGCTACACCACCGCCACAATGATCTGGGAAAGGCCAAGTGGTAGAAGGGATAGCCAGGCAGGGAGGCTTCAGTTAGAGGAAAGGCATCATCAACCCTCAGCCAGGAGGGCAAGGGTCTCGTTCACAAACAAACGTATATTCCAGAGGGAGATGCGGAGAGGGGCAATGATAGTCGATTCACTGGCAGAGTGTACAAAGTCAGAACTGGGAGGGGCGAGTTGGACGAAAGGACATAATGCCCTGGAACGGGAAATACCGGAATGGGCGGAATTTCTCATGAGGAAAGATTGGACAGGCTAGGCTTGTATCCGCTGAAGTTTAGAAGAGTAAGATACGACTTGATTGAAACATACAAGATTCTGAGGGGTCTTGACAGGGTGGATGTGGAAAGGATGTTTCCTCTTGTGGGAGAATCTACAACTAGGGGTCACTGTTTAAAAATAAGGGGTCGCCCATTTAAGACAGGGTTGAGGAGAAATTTTTCCTCTGAAGATTCATAACCCTGCACATTTTTCCTTTTCATATAACAGTCTAATTCCCTTCTGAATGCTTCAATTGAACCTGCCTCCACCACATTTTCAGGCATCACTTTCCAGACCTTAGCCATGCGCTGTGTAAATTTTTTTTTCCTCATGTCATTTTTGCTTCTTTCATTCCTGGAACCATTTTTGTGAATCTTTTCTGTACTTTCTCTCGTACTTTCACATCTTTCCTGAAGTGCGGCACCCAGAACTGGACACAATACTCAAATTTATTTAATTTAAATTTAAGCAACTGAGCCGCAGATCACACACCAGCTGAGTCTCATGTTGTAGTCCAGTGCAGAAATGTAGTCTTGATGTTCAGAGAAGTCCAGGAATTTGGAAGCCAAATTTGAGAAAAGATCCAGTGCTCACTAAGGAAAGTAAAGAGCAAACATGGTCGTAGATGACAGTGGCAATTCACCCTAAAATCAACTGGGCAACTTCCAAATACCTTTGACAACCTTGGTCAAGCCTAGCCTTTAAAGCAGATGCATCATCAAACAGGGTAAAACAGCCAGGGGAGTTATGAAAGGAATAAAAGCAACATACTGCAGATGCTGGAAATCTGAAATAAAAATAAAGTGCTGGAAATACTCAGCAAGTCTGACAGCATCTATGGAGTGAGAAACAGAGTTAACATTTCAGGTCTGGGACCTTTCATCATAAGTTCATTCTTCAGGTTTCAAATCCACCCAAGATTACAGGTTTCTCCGAAACATACAACATTCTTCGGACTGCTGTTCTCGTTGCAGTCTGAGATCCACACTCAGTGCCATGCGCCGACATATGTACACTCTCGACCCCACTCTCCAGAAGCACCAACTCACCCTCAGAGCTTTGAAAAGGTGCAGATTAAGATCCAGAAATGAATAATCATTCTAGCAGGGTAGATGGAATGCTAAAGAATAGCAATCTTCAGCTGGAAAAGTACATGCCAAACGAGCACTCATTATGACCGTAGAACCTATTTGACAGGTGTTTAAGGTGGCTGCAGGACACTGGCCTACAGAATGTTTTGGAAATAATGATGCACCCCAAACATTGACACTGATAAACCGAATAAATGTATTTTGGGATCAAAAATCAACAACGATGCTCAAGGCCACTGATTCATGGTTTTCACAGAAAAACAACAGAATGCAGAAGTCAATCCCAAAAACACAAGTAAATAAAAATCTCAGAACCCTATCTAATAAAACGAAACTTTGTCAGTACCACTAAACTAGACCCCGATGTCCAAGAAGCTCATTACTAAGTACATGCAGTTCTGCAAGTAAAAGGAACTACTCAAGAAACCATACAAAACAGCCTATTTGATAATAGGTGTGTTATTATATGGGCAAGACCCATGTCAAGTAATGGAATTTAGTCACCATGGTTCTGATCATAGCATACAGAGAAATGCAGCTATAAAATTGTCAGTGGCATAGCATTTGTTCTATTACATAATTCAAGACTTTGAAAGCATGTCACATGTTCCAATTATACTTGTATCAAATGCATTTAGCATTCCTTCAGAAGGAAAGATGTACCCACAGACATATGTCATTGCTTAAGGAGTTGGGTTATATGAAAAAAATGAATGATGTGATAATTAAAAGCAAGTTATGCAGATAGTTATTTTTTGGGAGCTTTCAGAGCAAATTCTATTCTTTTGGGCTACAAGAAAGCAGTTTTTTCCCCCTTTTTTGCCATTAGCCAGTGGTCAAATACATGTGGATGGCAACAGGATAATGATTATTGTTTACTGGTTATTTGGATTTTTTATTAACCTCTAGTCTTACTGTCCGTTAATGGATAAAAGCATATTTACTCTCAGAACCAGAAGGTACCATGTTGAATTTCCTTCAGCTGAATTAGTCAATGTCAACTGGGCACTTTAACAGCCCTCAAGACTTGGCAGGGAAAAATTCAGGGGTACCAGAGAGCTCCATCATATACAGAACTGTACCCTAGCAAAAGACAATTGACCATTCAACCAGGATTTCACCAATCTGTTATCATCTCCACTGGATACGTCAGGTGAGGACATGATCAAGAGTTCAACTGCCAAATAGCTAGGCTCACAAAAGAACAGTCCCCTGGATGAAGTAGCATAGGGCTGGCAGCACCAGAAAGAAAATCACATTTCAGCAAAAGTCAGCAATTTCAGGAGAGAGAGAATGCATGTTTTTGACTTTATGAAAATAAAACACAACTTGCTCACATCTTTATGCTACATGTTCAGATGTCATCTACCTTCATTTGGCCATTTCAATAACTAAGAGGTGGATCACCTTCCAGCATACCTTATATACTATTGTCACTAACTATATACTGTGGTTTACTTTTCAAAGCCCCAATGACAAAGCTATTAACAACTCTCTCCAATTGTATAAAACAGTAAAAATGCTTTGAGAGAGCAGGCCATTAAACCCCTCTGAAAGAGAGGTTGCTAATAATCTCATGTAGATTTTCAAATGCCTTCTGGAAATCTATATGGACAACAGCCTTAAATACTCCCCTATATACCATGCTAGTTACCTTCTAAAGAAATACAACCATACTAGTGAGACATTAGTCTTAACATTCATAACTTGAAGTGCTGTGACCTACAATGCTATGGACCAAGAACTGGAAAGTGGGATTAGGTTGTGTGGCTACATGTTGGCTGGGTGGACATGATGGATCAAATGGCCTCCTTCTGTGCAGTAACTTTCTATGATTCTACTTACCCTTCCGGAATTTCCTGATTTCTTCATCCCTCCAGTCTTAAATATTGAAACAGCACAATTCCAGATTGTAGAGAGTTTTTACAAAATTATGACTAATGCAGCTATGATTTACTCACCAATTTCCTTTAATATTCTTGGGTCTAATATCATCAGATCTTGGAAACCTGTCTATCTTAAGTTCAACTCTTTTCTCTGTTACCATTTTCTTACTTATACTAAATGCAATAAATCTTCTCCTAGACTTATTTTTAGATTTCCTTGTACTGCTGGTATTTTGTTCTCTTCCTCCATCATGAAAACAAATACAAATTACTCATTTAACAAATCTGCCATTTCCTTATTGTCTATTATAGCCTCACCTGCACTTAGAGGTTTACAGAGAAGTTAAAGATGTCACACACACAAGTTTATATCACACATACTTTAAAAAAGTCATGCCCTGGAAATGAATTTGGATTTTTGAATCATAACTCTAAACTAAACAGATAATCTGTAAGAGAGCTGGCACTTAAAAATTTAAGGACACTACCTGCCTGCACTACTCAACATGAAAAGAAAGAAATTTTCCAAAAATATAATGTATTTTAGAAACAATCCTCCAATTTCATTTCAATGTTGCAGTCATCTGTAAATCCAACTAAAAGTTAAAAATGATATTTTAGGGCATACACTGACATCTGAAAATATGCACAACTAACGCTAAGTGTATTTATAAGACTAACTGCTTCCTTAAAACCAAATGGAGCAGTGACATTTAACATGGTTGCTCAAAGCATTAAAACATAAGAAACAGGAGAAGTCAACTATTGAGTCTGCTCCATAATTCAATACGATCATAGCTGATCTTTTGCCTCAACTCCACTTTCCTGTGCTCTTCCCATATCCCTAGATTCACTGAGATGCCAAAAAAAAATCTGTCGCTCTCGGCCTTAAGTATATTCAACAATGGAGCATTCACAACCCTCTGGGGCAGAGAATTCCAAAGATTTACAATCCTTTCAGCGAAGAAATTTCTCATTTCAGTCCGAAATGATCAGTCCCTTATGCTGAGACTGTTCCCGTGATCTAGATTTCCCAGCCAGGGGAAACAACCTCTCGGTTTCTACCCTGTCAAGCCACCTCAGAATCTTGTATGTTTCAATGAGATCACCGCTCATTCTTCTAAAGTCCAAACAGTATAGACCCAATTTGTTCAACCTCTCACCACAGGACAATCATCTCATCCCAGGAACTAGCGATCCTTCCTTAAATATGGAGACCGAAACTGCTCACAGTACTCCAGGTGTGGTCTCACTACAGCCCTATAAAATTATAGCAAGACCTCTTTATTCTTGTACTCCAATCCCCTTGCAATAAAGGCCAACGTGCCAGTTACCTTAATTGCTTGCTGGACCTGCATGCCAACTTTGCGTTCCTTATACAAGCACCCAAGTCGGTCCGAAGATCAACATTTACGAGTTTTCACACCTTTAAAAAAATTTCTGCTTCTTCACATTAAACTCCATCTGCCACCTTGTTGCCCACTTAACCTGCCTATCTCTTTGCAGCCAATTTGCGTCCTCCTCACGCCTTACTTTGTCTCTCCAGCAAGCCTAGATACCTTACTCTGTCTCTTCATCTAAGTCACTCATACAGATTATAAATAGCTAAGGCCCAGCACAGATCCCTGCGCCACTCCATTAGTTACAGCCTGCCAACTTGAATGTGCTCCATTTATTCCTACTCTTTGTTTCCTGTCCGTTAACTAATTTAGTTTATTTTAGAGATACAGCACTGAAACAGGCCCTTCGGCCCACCGAGTCTGTGCCGCCCATCAACCACCCATTTTTATACTAATCCTACGCTAATCCCATATTCCTACCACATCCCCACCTGTCCCTATATTTTCCCTACCACCTACCTATACTAGGGGCAATTTATAATGGCCAATTAACCTATCAACCTGCAAGTCTTTGGCATGTGGGAGGAAACCGGAGCACCCGGAGGAAACCCACGCAGACACAGGGAGAACTTGCAAACTCCACACAGGCAGTACCCAGAATTGAACCCGGGTCGCTGGAGCTGTGAGGCTGCGGTGCTAACCACTGCGCCACTGTGCCGCCCATTCTTCTATCCGTGCTAACATATTATCCTTAACTCCATGAGTTACTTTTGTATGGCACATTATCAAATGCCTTTTGGAAATCCAGGTATACTACATCTACTGAAGCCCCTTTATCTACCCTAATTACATGCTCAAAAAACATTAATAAATTTGTAAAACATGAGGTATCTGCTACCCTTAGCTGCTCAACCTGTGTGACTACAGCACATTATGTGATTGACTTTTAATGCCCTCGGCAACTAAGGATGGGCAATAATTATTGCCTTACCAATGTCACCCACATTCTAACAACAAATATAAAACTGAGTGTAATCTAATGTAGGTAAACATCAAGATGTTACTTTGTTCTTTTCGCTGAAATTGTAAAAGATCCAGGAAGGCTCAATGACAGCAGGCCAGTGCACAAACCTGAATTATACTACCACTCATTTGCAAAATTACTTGTAACTGTGGCAGTTCTAACTGCACTAACCAAATAGATGATGACATGCACTTTACCCGATTGATGTAAAAGTATCATTAGTCACAAGTAATTGTGCAATAAAGAATTAAGCATGGAACAAATAAGGCCATTCTGCTCACATGGCTCAAGATGTCTAGCAATCATGTACTATTTGCTGTATCGCAGTTTCTCCTTCGCCCCAAAGAAAAATTCAGCAGAATGCAGACTACATCTCCAGGCATACATTGTCTGCCTTGACATTTGTATGGCCTGGAAGCTAATAGCTAATGAACCATCATGTTTCATACACCAATTATTTCAGTGTACTTAGTCTACTAACTTTTAACACAACTCCTAATGAGATTTTTAAAAAACAAATGTACATGGCAGAAGAAAAATTATGAAGCAACAAACCTAAACAACTCCATTAAGTATATGATACCTCAATTGATCTGCACAGAATACCATTGGAGTGTCCCTTTGGTATAAAGAGAAAAAAGCTTTATATCGGAAAGCTAATGTCATCACAATTTATAGTTTTTAAAAATTCATTCATAGGAACCGATCGTTCCTGGCAAGGCCAGTATTTATTGTCCATCACTAATTGCCGTTGAGAAGGTAGTGGTGAGCCACCTTCTTGAACCAAGGTAGTACATTTGGTGTAGGTACATCCATGGTGCTGTAAGGGAGGGAGTTCCAGGATTTTGACCCACGATAGTGTAGGATTCAGCAATATAGTCCCAAGTCAGGGATGGTGCGTGACTTGGAGGGAAACTTGCAGGTGGTGGTGTTCCCATGCAGCTGCTGCCCTTGTCCTTCTAGGTGGTAGAGATCATGGATTTGGAAGGCGCTGGTGAAAGAGGCTTGGCAAGTTGCTGTAGTGCATCTTGTAGATGGTACTCACTGCTGCCACTGTGTGCCAGTGGTGGAAGGAGTAAAGATTTAAGGTGATGGAATAGAGTGCCGATCAAGCAGGCTGCTTTGGCCTGGACAGTGTTGAGCTTTTTGCATGTTGTTGAAGCTGCACTCATTCAGGCAAGTGGAGAGTAGTCCATCAGACTCCTGACTTGTGCCTTGTAGATGGTACACAGGCATTGGGGAGTCAGAAGTGGAGTTACTCACTGCAGAATTTCCCAGCCTCTGACCTGCTCTTGTAGCCACAGTATTTATATGGCTGGTCCAGTTAAGTTTCTGCTCAATGGTAACCTCAGGATCTTGACAGTGGGGATTCAGCGATGGCAATGCTGTTGAATGTCAAGGGGAAATGGTTAAGATTCTCTCTTACTGGAGATGGTCACTGCCTGGCACTTTTGTGGTGCAATATCACTTGCCACTTAGCAGCTTAAGCCTGATTGCTGTCCAGGTCTTGCTGCATGCAGGCACTGACTGCTTCCTTATCTGAGGAGCTGCGAATGGTACTTAACAGTGTGCAATCAGTGAACATCCCCACTTCTGATCTTATGATGGAGGAAGGTTATTGATGAAGCAGCTGATGATGGTTGGGCCTAGAACACTACCTTGAGTAACTCCTGCAGCAATGTCCTGGGGCTAACATGATTGGCTGCCAACAACCACAACCATCTTTCTCTGTGCTAGGTTGACTCAAACCAGTAGAGAGCTCCCCCCCCACCCACCCACCTCTCGATTCACAGAAATTTCAATTTTGCTATGGCTCCTTGATGCCACTTCATTCATAATGGCAAAATGTGTGTTCAACAACATCTTGGGAATTGCATCAGAATACCACAAGGGTTTCATTATTGTACCTATCGTAATTTTCATTGCAGATACAGCCCAATGATCACCATATCTAGTTATCAGGATCAGATGGGCATGTAAACTAATGCTAGTTGCAATTTGAGGTAATAAACTTAGGAGTATCAAAAAACCCAGTAGTACAGGTCTAAGTATAATTTTTTCCTCAGTGTTAAATGAGCTTCGTACACATTTACTACACTGAAACAACAGCAACACTGAAGTTGCAATATAAATTCACAGCCAGGTCCAGCCTGACTCTGGAAAGGATCAGCAAGAGATCCCCTAGAGAACATAGTCTCTGACAAATTAACCCCAGTCTGACAGAACTGCATTCAAAATGCATGTCATAGAGTTATACAGGCTCTTCGGCACATCGTGTCTGTGTCAACCATCAAGCACCTATCTATTCTAATCCCATTTTACAGCACCTGGCTCGTAGCCTTGTATGCTATGGCTTTTCAAGTGCTCATCTAAACACTTCTTAAATGTTGTGAAGGTTCCTGCCTCTACCACCCCTTCGGGCAGTGTGTTCCAGATTCCAACCACCCTCTGGGTGAAAACATTTTTCCTCAAATCCCCTCTAAACCTCCTGCCCCTTACCTTAAATCTATGCCTCCTGGTTACTGACCCCTCTAAGGGAAAATGTTTCTTCCTATCTACCCTATCTATGCCCCTCATAATTTTGTATACCTCAATCAGTTCCGCCCCTCAGCCTTCTCTGCTCTAAGGAAAACAACCGTAGCCTATCCAGTCTCTCTTCATAACTGAAATAGTAGCATGTCTTTTGGACATCCTGCATATCTTTTTTAATTCCAACTAGTGACAATTTAACTATTTAGACAGTGAGCATCCTGCGCCCCAGCCCCCATTCACCCTTAACATCTGGACTGTGGACTCGGGTGCATAACTCACTTCAGAGTACAATGCGCTAAAATCTCTTTGATCTCTTACAACCACCTATCGATCTCTCTGTCTGAAAGTATCTCCCCAAAAGTAATGGCCCTGCCTCCAAAATATGGAGCCTTATACATGAGTTTATTGCAATTGTGCTTGTGCAGAGGCTCAAAGTTATGATCAGGTTCTCAGTACCAGCAGGAAAATGTCATTTTTCTGGTGATTCACTAATTTTTGAGCTTTTAAAAAAATTCTCTTCACTGAGATTTGGTTTCTTTGAATGCATTTTTATGGTGTCAGAACTCAAATTAAAAAGCTTCTCCAATAACAGGCTCTCAAACAAACCATGTTTAATGAAACAAAATACTGCGGATGCTGGAAATTTGAAGTAAAAACAGAAAATGCTGGAAATACTCAGCAGATGTGGCAGCATCTATGGAGAGAGAAACAGTTAAAATTTCAAGTCGATGACGCTTCATCAGAACTGGTAAAAGTGAGATCTGCTGAGTATTTCTGGCATTTTCTGTTTTTATTTGTGCTTGATGAATACTTGACAAAGGGTGGTCCACAATTGTTTGGCTTAACAAATTTAGTAACTGCTTTCATCTATGAAAGGATTTTAAATACAGCTTCAGTAAAATTACTTCTGTTCATTTTACTTTCTTCATTACATAGTGGGGAGCCATCCCCCATCGTGCTGCTTGGCTCTACAGTCAATAAGATCACGAGCTGAAATATGCAGGATTAGCTGCTCACATTTACTTCAATTAAATTGGCAACTGTAGCCCAATGGCATATTTGTATGTCTACATTTTTACAGGATTACAGCGTTGGCTTCCTATAGGTTGGCTGAATTAACACCATGGGTAAAGCCAATGGAAAAATGCTCTGTAGCTAGCTGCATGCCAGTAATGAAAACATCGAGTCAGTAGCTAAACTATACAGACCATGAAGCTCACAAGTTTGATGATCAGTCTGTGTCTCGATTTTTGACAGGGCAATGGCAAGGGACAATTGACTTCAGCACTAGATTTTGGGTAGAGAAGAATGATGCCCAGCTTTAATCAAATAGGCTACCATCACTCACTCATTTTTCCCACTTGAATGGCCACTTGGGTGCCTGGAGGATAGCTGGCATGCATGGAAACATAATTCAGTTATCAGTCGGCAGCTTCAGGATGAGATAACATAAAAAATTTACTATGCTTACCCTGCTATACCTATCAAGTCATTGGGTGCAGCAGCAGGGGAGAAGGCAGATAAAATTGATACATGTAAAAGAATTTTGCTGAGATAAAATTACCACAGAAAATCTTGCATTTTGTACTTTGGGCATTTCCACCTAGGCTGGCTGTCTGCATTGATGCTGCTGGTCTCAGGAGATGAAGCAGCTGAATTATTGAAATTAATCTAGCACCCCTTTTTAAAAAAAAAGGGGTGGGAGGGAAGATGAACAAAGGAGGGAGTCAGGTTTACCCTCATGACTTCCTTCTCTGCTCTGCCCCCAACTCCTCCGCAATCAGAGGTTAATAAGGAACCAAGAACCTGACTGAACTCGAGTACACTTTTCTATACTGGCCAGCAGCCTGCTGACACATTCTATCTGGAACATAAGAACAGCATCAGGCCATTTAGCCCCTCAAGCCTGTTCTGCCATTCAATTAGATCATGGCTGATCTGCAACCTCCAAATACTCGCCTTTGCCCCATATCCCTTCATACCTTTGATAAATTTTTTTGTTAACGTATCTTAGAATTAAAATGAACAATTCACTCAGCATCAACTGCCACTGGCAGAAGTGTGTTTCAAATTTCTACCACCCTTGGAAAGTAGAAGTATTTCCTAACTTCACTCCTAAAAGGCCTTGCTTTAATTTTTAGACATACCCAGAGTCCTAGCCCAACCAGCCAAAATAGTTTCTCTCGGATTACTCTGTTCCCCTTAATATCTTGAAAACTTTGATCAAATCACCCCTTCACCTTCTAAATTCCAAGGAATACAACCCTAGTTTGCAAAATCTCTCCTAATTTAACCATTAGAGTCCAGGTAAATCTACACGGCAGTCCCTGCAAGGGTAATATATCCTTCCTAAGCTGTGGTGTCCAGAACTACTCATAGCACTCCAGGTGTAGTCGAACAGGTTTTGTATAGCTGTAGCGTAACTTCTACTCCCTTGTATATTTTAGTCCTCTAAAGACCAACATTCCATTAGCTTTAGATTAGATTAGAGATACAGCACTGAAACAGGCCCTTCGGCCCACCGAGTCTGTGCCGAACATCAACCACCCATTTATACTAATCCTACACTAATCCCATATTCCTACCAAACATCCCCACCTGTCCCTATATTTCCCTACCACCTACCTATACCAGTGACAATTTATAATGGCCAATTTACCTACCAACCTGCAAGTCTTTTGGCTTGTGGGAGGAAACCGGAGCACCCGGAGAAAACCCACGCAGACACAGGGAGAACTTGCAAACTCCACACAGGCAGTACCCAGAATCGAACCCGGGTCCCTGCAGCTGTGAGGCTGCAGTGCTAACCACTGCATTACATTATAATGGATGTCCACGGTTTCTAACTTTTCACCATTTGGAAAGTAGTATGTACAATCCTCGTTAAGTCCAAAGTTGGTATGCCTACATTGAGATCTATTAAATCATTGCCAATTCACTTCATTAATATCTCTAATTTTATACTGATTATCCTATCATTTGAGTCACTAATTCATAAGATGCAAAGTTAGAGCCCTGGAGATCTTTGCAGGACTAGTCACATCCTTCCAATTATCCCTACTTTCGATCGCCTTCCACTCAGCCAATTTCTTAACCAGGTCAATAATTTGTCTTCAATTCCATGGACTTCAACATTAGCTAGCAGTCAATTGAGGGACTTTATCAAATGCCTTCTGCACATCTAAAAAATAAGACTCCCCTGTCCATTACTTTTTATCAACACATTGAAAAATCCAATCAGATTCATCAAGCATGAATTACCCAGTACAAATCTATGCTGACTCTCTGATTGGCTGAAAAATTTCAAAATGTTCAGTCATTTTATCCATAATTATAGACTCTAGTAAGTTCCCAACAACAGATGTTAGGTTAACTGGTCTGTAATTCCCTGGTTTTCCTCCGTCATCTTTCTTCAATAGCGGAGTGACATGCACAATTTTCCAATCTAAAGGAACGGTTGCCAAATCCAGAGATTTTTGGAAGATTATAGTTAGGGCATTTGCAATGTTCTCACCTACTTCCTTTAAAACCTGGGCTGGAAACCAACTGGTCTTCAGGATGTCACTCTTCAGTGCCATTATTTTCTTCAATACTGAAGTTTTGCTTATGTGAATTTTGCTGAGTCCCTGATTCAATAATAGTTTTGTTGAGATGTCTGGCATGCTGACCTCTTCCTCTGCTGTAAAAGCTAATACAAAGTAATTATCTAATATGTTCACCATTGCCTTATTTTTATAATTGTCAAGATTGGGTTGATTTTGATGTCCTTTGCAAGTTTTTTTTTTCATACAACTGTTTGGGAGCTCTGTTGTCGCCTTTTGCATCTCTCCCATTTGTCAGGACCTGGGGCGGCACAGTGGTTAGCACCGCAGCCTCACAGCTCCAGCGACCTGGGTTCAATTCTGGGTACTGCCTGTGTGGAGTTTGCAAGTTCTCCCTGTGTCTGCGTGGGTTTCCTCCGGGTGCTCCGGTTTCCTCCCACATGCCAAAGACTTGCAGGTTGATAGGTAAATTGGCCATTAGCAATTGCCCCTAGTATAGGTACGAGGTAGGGAAATATAGGGACAGGTGGGGATGTGGTAGGAATATAGAATTAGTGTAAATGGGTGGTTGATGGTCGGCACAGACTCGGTGGGCCAAAGGGCCTGTTTCAGTGCTGTATCTCTGAGATAACTGTGCTAGTTTTTACATTCTTCCTCTTTTAGCTTACTTATTCCTTTCTAAAAAAAAAAATCTATGGACAACTGGAACTCTTGCCCCTTAGAGGCATAAACTGGTTTGCACATTAAATTCATTTCTGAACACCTCCCAATGCTGTTCTGTTGTTTTACCCATTAACAGACCTGCCCAGTTGACCATGGACAGTATCAGTCTCGTCATATTCAAGCCAGCCTTACCTAAATCTAGAATCTTAGTAGTGGTTTTGTGTTTTTCCCTCCCAAATACTATGTTGAACTCGATCATATTAGGATCTCTGTTAGATAAATGTTCACACAATAAGGCTCATTACTAAATCGAAGATGGCTGCCCTATTGGTTCCAGGACAAACTGCTGCAGAAAATATCCTGAATACACTCAAGAAATTCACTACTTCTGACATGAGCTAGTCTGCTTATCCCAATCCACATGAAAGTTAACCCCCCACCCCCGCCACTAAAACCATTCGGCCTTTGCAACATAATCTCTGCATTCTACCACTTCGCAGCTGCTACTTGGGGATCTATACACAACTCACACTACTGTATTAAATCCTTTTCTATTTCTTAATTCTATCCACTGCCTGCTTATCAATGAAGTGATTTTACCACTAAGGCTACTCTTCTCCCTCTATCATTCTCCCATCTTTCCTGTAGCCTGGTATATATAGCACCCAGCACTGACCATCTTGCAGCCACGACTCAGTAATGGCTACCATGTCATACAATTCAAGTTGAATTTGCACTTGCAACTCAATTTGTTCCCTATACGCCATGTATTGTATAAATAACACTTATTTGGGCCACAGACCCTCCCAGTCCTCCTGCTCTAACCTTTACTCACAAATTTCTCATCTTTCTCTCCTGGTTTAATTACTTTGCATCCTTCGGTTTTCCTTTTACCTGTAGTGCCTAAAGCATAATTTCTGACTCTGACTCTACTCTCTTCCCTTTCACCTGTTTTAGAACCATTACTTATACTACCCTTTCCACTTGAGTATTCTCCCGCCCATGCCATTTACCAGTTTAAAGTCCTTGTGACCACCCTATTTAATTCTTTCTGCTAGAACCCTGGTTCCAGCCCGGTTCAGGTGGAGACCATACCAAAGGTAGAATTTCTTCCTGTCCCAAAACTGGTGCCAGTGTCCCATGAAATGGAACCTCTCTTTCCCACAACCACATGTTCACTTCCTTAATCTGTTTATATGTATTCCAATTTGCTTGTGGCTGAGGTAATAATTCACATACTATAATCCGTGAGATAGTATTCTTGGGAATTCAATTCCCAGCTGCTGGTACTCGCCAACAAGACTTTTGGTCTACTCTTTCCTAGAGTGTTGTAATCCATGTTGGAACCAATGACTGGATCACCATGCCTCCAATTTCCTTTCAAGCTGGTTCAAGATGTCCTTCACTCTGACACTAGGTAGGCAACATACCATGTGGGACTCTCAATCCTGTTTACAAAGGATGTTTCTGTTCCCCTAATTATTACTGAATTCCCTACAACTACCACAATACGCTTCCCCTACTCCTCACCCCATCTTGAACAGCCTCCTGCTCCTAGCTGCTATGGACAGCAATCTGACCATCCTTCCAAAAGTCTTCATTCTTAGCCTCACAGCTAGCAAGTGCATTATGCGTTTTGACTGAGATCAGTTTCTGTACACCATCGCTGTCCATCTCAACTGGGTTCCCCTTACTCTATACACTTTTGGTCACAACATTCTGATCCTGCACCTCTCTAAAAGATGCAAACAAGATCGAGAGCAAACTCTCCAGATACTGCTCCCCCTCCCTTATGAGTTGACTGTCTCCAACTCATACTCCAGCTCAATAACACGGAGTCAGAAACATCTATTGCTGTCACATTCATGCAGGACGTCTCGTCGTCATCTAACTCCCACATACTGCTGTACAGACAGACAAACTGCTCTTCCATACCTTAGTCTATATTATTGCATCTACCTTTTAGTCTGGGTCAAAAAGGAATAACTGTTTTTACAAGGCAAAGGACCCTTAGCACTGCACCCCTGACAACAGTCCACATCTTCAGCAGACAAGGAGAAAAACTGGATGCTCAACAAATAATTGCATTTATAAAGCACTTTCAACGTAGAAGGCAAACAGAAGTACAAGCTGAGAAGTGAAAGCTGAGCTAAAGAAAGTAACATTCAATGGGGCAGCCAAAAACTTGGCCAAGGAGGTGGGCTTACAGAAAGTATTAAGGGAGCAGCGGGAAATGAGAGTGATGGCATTCCTAATCTACAACTCTTTAAACCTGTATAGGCCTACCCTGAACAGAATAATCCCATATAAGAATAACTGTTCTTGCCCACTAACCCTCCTGGTCCAGTGATCTCTGCTGGGATTGTTATACACAAGAGTAATATAATTAGCCTTAGCAGTGCTAGGAAGGGGGTAAAAATATTCAACCAGACTAGGAGGAGCTGTAGAAAGACAGAGAGGAAATAAGGTCCAAGTACAATTCTGGTCTGTGCTGGCTTAACTGATCTCAGCCAGAACAAGAAATGGGGTACTACAATTAGCTTTAGTGCCTCTGGGCTAGGGAGGGAAGAAAGCAGCCAAGGTTCTGATTTCTGATAACTATCACTTTTGCTCAAAACTAATGCATGGATATTAAATTCTTTTTATTCGTTCTTGGGATGTGAGCATCACTGGCAAGGCCAGAATTTATAGCCCATCCCTAATTGCCCTTGAGCAGGTGGTGGTGAGCCGCCGACAACGGAGTGGCTTGCTAAGCCATATTGGTGTGGGTCTGGAGTCGCATGTAGGCTAGACTGGTTCAGGACAGCAGATTTCCTCCCAAAGGACACTAGTGAACCAGATGGGTTTGCACGACAAGTCTAGATCTATTAATTAACTGAATTTAAGTTCCCCGAGCTGTCGTGGTGGGATTTGAACTTGTCTCCAGGTCTTTGGATTACTAGTCCAGCAATATTACCACTATGCTCCCAGCCCCTGACAATGATAAGCGAGAATTAGATCACAAATGAATAATTTGCGACACTCACCAAAATCTAGTACTAGCCAATTTCTTCCAACACACGACTGGAAATAAAACATCCATTAATCTCCATTTCTAACAAGCTGAACATACAATCAATACTTGGTACAGCATGTTATAATACACATGAAGATAAATGAATGCACTCCAGTGGCATCAACCACATAGATTCATATGGAGCATTTTGGTTGCAGAGTACTGGGGTGAGTGTTAGTTGATTTATTTCAGACAGACATTATCCTGGAATTAGAATTACACTTAAAACAATGCTAAACTATGGAAATATTACTACAGCAAGTTCACTTGATTTAAATAGGTAACTTTAGGCTCCATGGAGAAGTCTGAATATCAACTCCAAAAGAAAAAGATAATTCAAAAATAACCACCTCAATCATTAAGTCTCAAGTCTTAGATCATAAACTACCATTGTCCTCCCTGAACAATACACCAACTATAGCTGAGACAACCTGACGATACTGATGTGAGCCCATCAGGAACTAGACCAAGGTTGCCCAACATATGGACCACGGGCCAGGATCTGGCCCACCAAAAGTTTCCATCTGGGCTGCAGATGTATTTCAGATATGAGAAATTTCCCATTGTCTTCTTCCTGCACACCGGCTTTTAAAAAAAAAATCAGAAGTCAGCTTCACAGCTGACAGATGCTACCATTGGGAACAGCAGTTTCCGAACTTCGGACAGATTCGGGGTTTTCAGGCAGACTTTTCAAAAAAAGTCAGAACCCGCCGGGAGGGGGAACAGAAAGCAAGAGACTAATCCTGACAGATGCACAGCTATCCAGAATACTCCACATCACTACAAGTGTGCAACCAAGCATTGACTACTCTTGCAAGCAAAAGAAATGCCAAATACCTCATTAAATCACTGCCCAACACAGTGACGATAAAGTAAGCCAATAAATTAATCTTCTCATTTAAAGCTTCTTCACAGAAATGCATGTTTGTTGTTGTTTTGATTAATAGTAAGATACATTTCTAATGCCTTTATCTTTCTAAAATTGTCTCACCAGCCCCCTATAAATGACAAATGACACGAAAAGGTTGGGCAACCCTGAACTAGACAAAGTAAAAAGCAGTTGATCGTATAATCTCTCAGACTGTATGTCTCAGCTCAGTGTCTCCTGTCATCCGTTTATATGTGAAGGATCTTCGACTGCCAATGTTATCGAATAGAATTCCTTCAAATTTTTGATTTAAGTTGCATGCACTGACAGAAGACTAGTTTTCACTAGAAACTTCCTAAAAAGCTGATATTTAGGCATTTTCAAACTTCCACTTATCTAAGAACTTCCCCTGCAAAAAAAAAACACAAACGATTTACATACAGCAGAACCTAGATTGTGTAAGAAGCTTTTGGTGTAAAATGAGACAATCAGGAGTCATGGCCTTATTTTTTGCTTTAAGAGTTTGCCAGTTTACAGGTTCTCCAAGCACACCTTACCAACTACTGATGCTGCAAGACCCAAGCGAGGAGGCCAAAATTTCAATCCACCCCAGCTATAGTTAAGCACCAAAAGTAGCAGGCACTCATCTCCTGCAGTCTTCATAGTGTGGAGAAATTACAAGATTAAAAGTGAACACTGCAAAGCATTCTCAGCATTCACCTTTATAGTCAAGAGGTCTGAGGCTAGCATCAGTGAAGTGCATCATAATTTCCTGGGTCTCTGCGGCCTGTGACAAGTCAAGAAGTTGGAGGCTCAGGTACCTGCACAATAAAGGTGAGTCGACATATCAGCCATCAATATACTGTAATTTGGTGCTTCTGATTATCCATTAATTGCTGGTTGACCAAAGATTCTCCTCCATTATGGTGGATAACTGAAATGCCACTATCATTTTTTTCCTTATTTATTCAGGAGATGTGGCCTTCACTGGCAAGATAAGAATATATTGCCCATCCAAATGTCAAATTTTACTTTATAGCACAACTGTGAAGTACTTTGGGACTTCATTGTGTTAAAGGCAATATGTAAGTATAGGCAGTTGTTGCAATCCCTAATTGCCCTCAAGAAGGTGGTGCTGGGCCCCCTTAAATTACTGAGTCTGTGCAGCAAAGGTACTCGTACAGTGCCAATAGGTAGTGAGTTCCAGGATGTTGATCCAGTGACTTTGAAGGATCGGCACTCTATTTCAATTCAGAATGTGTGACTTGCAGGTGGTGGTATTTCCATGCATCTGCTGCCCTTGTCCTTCATTGAGGTTGCAGGTTTGGGAGGTGCTGTCAAATATGCCTTGGCGAGTTGCTGCTATGCATCTTGGCCATGGTACACACTGCAGACATGGTGCGCTGCTGGTGGAGAGAGTGAATGTTTAAGGTGGTGGATGGGCAGCAATTCATGTGGGCTGCTGTCATGGATGGCGTTGAGCTTCTAGTGTTCCTGGAGATGCACTTATCCTGGCAAGTTGACAGTATTCCAACACACTCCTGACTTGTGCCTTGTAGATGGTGGAAAGGCTAGGGGGAGGCAGGAACTAAGTCACTTGCTGCAGAATACCCAGCCTCTGACCTGCTCTTGTAGCTACAGTATTTAAGTAGCTGATCCAGTTAAATTCCTGGTCAACGGCGACACCCACCCCCAAACCCCCCAGAACTTTGATGTGGAGGATCTGATGATGGTAATGCCGTTGAATGACATGCAGTGGTGGTTGGACTTTCATAGGAGATGGTCATCGCCTCGTTTGTGTGACATGAATGCTACTTGTAGTATAAATTGTAAATGTATACATGACAAACACCATATTCAAATAAAAGACCATGTTACTGTAAATGCAAGTCACTGCAAGCATAAGTATTTCTGATTTTGATGGCAGTTAAAGAACATTTAGGATAGGAAACACCTACATTCTATTGGTTATATAACTAGTGACTGGAGCTTGTTTCAAGGTCCAGTGATTTAAGTCAAGGGCATTTAAGCTTTCAGTCTTCATACGCCAATTTAGTGTGGACCAGAGGTTGGGAATCCATGAATGAATTTTAATCAATGTTCCCATTAGCTGATATTAACAAACTTTAATGTTCTGACTTATGATTTATCCACCATTAACAAGCCCTTTCCAAACCGCAGGTTCACAAAATTAAAATAGGACAAACCAGCAAGTAATATAAGTACACATAGGATTTAATTGCTTGGGCTTTAGGAGCCCAATAACTGGGGGTTTGGGAATACATCAAATGCTTGTAATTTAGACACCCCGGTTCAACACTCATACGGAATTACTCAGCGGAAGTTATTAATCCTGAGGACTCTTAAAAATATTTTAAATACTTATCCTCAAGCAAATCAATGGTAATTTCTCCTTTCACCTCATTTGTTTAAATATGCATACGTCCTTGGAAGCCAAATACTGGACTTCAGCTTAACCGCCCAAAATGTTTTTTAAAAAGAAAAATAAAGCCCGGTTCTTTCGCGGCATGAATGTTGTTCAAAAAGAATGTCACAATTTACCCACGCAATTAAATACGATTCCACAACATAGTCAATGCGACTTTTCACCAAAGCGATTAGATTTGTTTAAAACCTTGGAAACTAACGCGGCGCACATTGCGATACACACTGTTCCACACCAGCGGCATCGTATAGCATCAAATGTAATGGCATATATTAACAATTCATACTGGCAAAAAAAAAAACCAAAATGGAAATCATATTAAAAGCTAAGCAAAGAAGCCCAGTCTCTGGTTAATCCCGAAGTTCCAAACCAGGTAGATACCCCGTGACCCGTCCGTATAGAGACCGATCCCAAACACAGCCAAATTGCAACCCCCACTCCCCGCAAAACAAAAACGGCGAGCATCATCCTGGAGAGTCCCCGAAACAAAGCGGCCCAAGGTCACCCCAGTGGCCGGCCTCCTGCCAGCAGATTCCCTGGGACTGAGCCCAAGCCGCGCACTCGCGCTGAGCCCAGCTTCAGCTCCACAAAATGGCGGCGCGGAGCCCGGAGCCAGACACTCGGAACAGAGGCGATCCCCCAAAGAACCACACGCCCGGCCGGCCGCCGAGAACCGACTCTCGGGGGGCGGGGAGGGAGAAGGCCCGCCGATTCTCAACCGAAGCCCCGCAACGTGAGCGCTACAGCTGCCGCACTTACCACTTCTTCTCGCTGCCGACCTGCATCTCCTTTTATTGTCTTGGCCGGGTTCTCACCCGATCTCTAAACCTCTGGCCAAGCGCGGAGCCCCGAATCCGGCCAGCAGGCCACGATCACTCTCTCGTTACACTCGATCAGACAGACAGCCACTGGGCTGTCACATCGGACTGATATCTCCACAACACGAATAGAACGGCGATCACCAATTTACACCGACGCCGCTACCACCAGCACTAACTTTCCCACAGCCGCTCGTCCCCACTTGAGTCATCAGCACGCGAGACTGACGCTGCTGACGTCATCGCCCCTTCCCCGGCCCCGCCCTCCCCCGCTGGCAGCTGGAGGCTCTGAGTGCTGAGAACGCGCGTCCCAGCTCCAGCCAGCTGTAAGTGCCACGCTGGATAGGAGCAGCACAACATTGCATCAGCAAACACAACCAGCACTACAAACAAAAGCAGAAAATGCTGGACATACTCAGCACCTGTGGACAGAGAAACATTATGATATGAATAAGATATGCCTTGCAGATGCTCAGGGCATCAAAAATATTTGACGACCAATGAATTACTTTTGAGGTGCTGCAGAAAAATTTGATTGTCGGGGCTGTTACACAGTTGGCTCTCCCCTTGCGCCTCTGTCTTTTTTCCTGCCAACTGCTAAGTCTCTTCGACTCGCCACACTTTAGCCCCGCCTTTATGGCTGTCCGCCAGCTCTGGCGAACGCTGGCAACTGACTCCCACAACTTGTGATCAATGTCACAGGACTTCATGTCGCGTTTGCAGACGTCTTTAAAGCGGAGACATGGACGGCCGATGGGTCTGATACCAGTGGCGAGCTCGCTGTACAATGTGTTTTTGGGGATCCTGCCATCTTCCATGCGGCTCACATGGGCAAGCCATCTCAAGCGCCGCTGACTCGGTAGTGTGTATAAGCTGGGGATGTTGGCCGCCTCGAGGACTTCTGTGTTGGAGATACGGTCCTGCCACCTGATGCCAAGTATTCTCCGGAGGCAGCGAAGATGGAATGAATTGAGACGTCGCTCTTGGCTGACATACATTGTCCAGGCCTCGCTGCCATAGAGCAAGGTACTGAGGACACAGGCTTGAGGAACACAAACGTCTGAGTGTATCAAGCCTTAGCATAATACAATGTAATTCTAGTGACAGAACTACTCTCTTAGAGCAATAATTCAGTAGTTTGATGGGGCCCTCAACCATGTCTGACCCATTTCCCACACTTCTGCCCTCACCCTTCCCCTCCCTCCCAGAACCAAGACAGGGTTCCCTTTGTCCTCACTTTCCACTCCACCAGCCTGCACATCCAAAGGATCATCCTCCGCCATTTCCGCCACCTCCAGCGTGATGACACCACCAAACGCATCTTCCCTTCCCCTATCAGCAATACAAAGGGATTGTTCCCTCTGCGACACTTTGGTCCACTCCTCCATCACCCCCGACACCTCGTCCCCTTCCCACAGCACCTTTCCATGCAATTGCAGGAGGTGTAATACCTGCCCTTTTACCTCCTCTCTCCTCACCATCCAAAGCCCCAAGCACTCCTTCCAGGTAAAGCACTGATTTACTTGTACTTCCTTCAATTTAGTATACTGTATTCACTGCTCACATGTGGTCTCCTCTACATTGGGGAGACCGTTTTGTGGAACACCTCTGCTCAGTCCGAAAGCATGACCCCGAGCTTCTGGTCGCTTGCCATTTCAACAGCACCACCACCCCCCCACCCCCACCCCACCCCCACTCTCATGCCAACATTTCTGTCTTTGGCCAGCTCCAGTGTTCCAGTGAACATCAACGCAAGCTCAAGGAGCAGCACATGTTCTTTTGATTAGGCACCTGGCAGCCTTACAGACTGAACATTAGTTCAATAACTTCAGAGCATGATTGGCCTTTTTTATATTTTTTATTTTATTTTATTTTTTCACCACGTGACTGTTTTTCATGTAGACAGACCTGCTCATTTTTCTGCTATTAATACTCTCTCTGGACTAATGCTTTGTCTTTCAGCACAAGCATTAACACATTCTTTGCCTTTGTCCCAGGACAGCCTTGTTATTTAATCTCTCCTGCACTCTGCCCTATCAAACACCTCCCCTTTTGTTCTCTACCCCCCCATCCACCGCCCCCCCGCCACCCCCGTCACTTGCTTAAAACCTAATTCTTTTCTAACCTTTGCCAGTTCTGATGAAAGGTCACAGACCTGAACTGATAACTCTGCTTCTCTCTCCACAGATGCTACCAGACCTGCTAAGTATGTCCAACACTTTCTGTTTTTATCCCAAATTTCATTGCTAGTCTGTGACTGTGACAGGCGGCACAGTGGTGCAGTGGTTAGCACTGCAGCCTCACAGCTCCAGCGACCCACATTCGGTTCTGGGTACTGCCTGCGTGGAGTTTGCAAGTTCTCCCTGTAACCGTGTGGGTTTCCGCCGGGTGCTCTGGTTTCCTCCCACAGCCAAAGACTTACCTCTTACCTTCCGGGAGTGGAGCGGAGAGGAGCTCTTCCAGCGCGCCGGAGTTTTGAAAAAAAAAGGCAAACAGTGACGTCAGAGGAGAGCTGCAAGGTGATTGGTTGGTGAGTAACAGCTGTTAGAATATCTTTAAAAAAGGGGAAAGTTGTTTTTTTTTGTTGGAAAAAAAATCTCTGGTGATAACTACTAAAGTGTTTTTTTTTAAGGACTTTAGGTTGAAGTGGGTAGAACAAGGCCCCTAGTATAATTAGTATTTTTTAATTAAGGGAGTAACTAATTAACCTATGGGTAAGTCATGGCAGGAGAGCTCAGCCCCGTGATATGCTCCTCCTGCGCTTTGTGAGAAATCAGGGACACTTCCAGTGTCCCTGACGACCATGTGTGCAGGAAGTGTATCCATCTGCAGCTACTGGCTACCCGCATAATGAAGCTGGAGCTGCAGGTGGATTCACTGTGGAGCATTCGCGATGCTGAGGAAGTCGTGGATAGCACATTTAGTGAGGTGGTCACACCGCAGGTAATGGCTGCACAGGCAGAAAAGAGATGGGTGACCACCAGACAGAGCAGTAGGTGCAGGCAGGTAGTGCAGGAGTCCGCTGTGGCCATCCCCCTCTCAAACAGATAAACCGCTTTGGATACTTTTGGATACTTATCCAGTCATAGCCAGGGAACGTCCTGCAATGGCTTCTCTTCCGGCTTGTGCCATCAGCTATGTTGGCCCTAAGCTTTGGAATTTGCTTCCTAAAACTTTCTGCCTCTCCATCTCTTTCCTTCTCCTATAGGACACTCTATAAAGCCTACCTCTTTCACCAAACTTTTAGTCTCCTAATATTACCTTTTTGGCTTCAGTGTCATTTTTTTAAAATTTGATTACGTGCCTGTGAAGTGCCTTTGAACATTTCAATATTAAATGCGCTATGCAAATAAAAGTTGTTGTTATGCCAGGTTCACTGCAATTGGCTTCAGTATCCCAAAGTTGAAGGGGAAGGTAAGAGTAAGAAACATCACTCAGAGCTTTTATTACACCCTGTCCACCCTGTTCCTAGTTGCAGAGTTTCTGCTCTTGGTTGCTTTATTGTGATCCCTGCTGAAAAAGTGTACATCTGGGAACATTTGGGCTTCCAAGACTGTCAATGACCTCATCCCTTCTGGAGATCTTCCCTTCACGGCCTTCTAGCTCATGGTCCACCAACACACACAGTCCACTTCTGCGACCTTTCCAAAATCCACAAATAGGCCTGCTCTGGTAAACCCACCATTTTAGCCTGTTCTTACCCACAAAACTGATATCTTCCTCGCTCTATGTTTCCCCCCATGTCCAGTCTCTTCCCACTTATATCCATGACTCCTCCAACACTCCCTTCTACTTCATCAGTTAAGAGTTTCTGGTTCTAACCATTTCCCTTCCACCAAGGATGTGCAAACCCTCTGCACTTCCATCCCCTATCAGGACAGTCTGAGGGCCTTCCGCTTCTTCCTTGAATAGAGGCCCAACCAGTCCCTATCCCTGCCAACTTCCTCCACCTGGCTGAAATTGTTCTCACATTGAACAACTTGTTCTTTGACTCCTCCAAAAAAGAATGTCATTATGGGAACCAGTATGGATCCCAGCTACCCCTGCCTTTTCATGTGATATGTGGAACATACTTTGTATGTTCAACCCAGCTCCCCTCACTCACCTCTTTTTCTAATATAGTGATGACTGTATTGGTGCCATTTCCTGCTCTCACCCCAAACTGGAAACATTCATCAACTTAGCTTCCAATATCCACTTTTCTTTCATCTTCACATGGTCCATCTCTGGCCCTTCCCTTCCTTTCCTCGATTTCAATGTCTCCATTTCTGGGGAGTGACTATCCACCAATATCCACCATAAGCCCTCTGACTCCTACAGCTACCTTGACTACACATCCTCCCACCACACTTCCTGTAAGGACACCATTCCATGTCCCAGTTTCTCCATCTCTGTCGCATGTGTTCCGACAATGCCACCTTCCAGACCAGTGCATATGTCTTCCTTTTCACTCAACTGAGGAATCCCCTCTACCATGGTTGATAGGGTCCTCAACCGTATCAGTTCCATTTCATGCACTTCTGCTCTCACCCTTTCCCCTCCATCACAGAACTATGATAGGGTTTGTTATGACTGAGGTGGGAGGAGTGTATTGTCTTTTCTAGTTTCACCTCTCCATGGGTCACAACATATATTCAAATGTTTACCCGGTTACCGATACATCCATCGTATACTCATTTTTTTATCCCAGAATAAAATACGCCAACCAGGTTTCTTTAATAAACAATAACATTATCAGTTTATTATAAAACAAGACTTAACCAGTAACAAAGCAAAGCATTAACACACAAATTAAAATATGACAGTTCCCTTTTTAAATTCCCCAATTACACACACAGACTGGAAAAAATACAGAAATTCTCTCTGCAGAGGTCTGTTACAAAATAAAAGACGATAAAGACTCTGCACACATCCCACGAATGAATGAAAAAAAAACACACTGACCAGATTTAAGGTGGTACAACTAAATAGGACAAAAAATAGTAAGCTTCCTCCATTACTCCTTCAGGCCCCACAAAAATAATCTGCCTCGCTCCTCACTACCACCACACCACCACGGCCATGTACTCCTCTCCTAAGACTTACCTTGGTACCAGCCCAGGATCTCTGGGCCATCTAATATTGCACCGGCCTTAATTGGGTCGGCTGAATTGGGATGCCTGTTCGGCAGGCTGGCCACTGGTTCTATTTAAATGAGGCCTAAGCTTCAGATTTCAGTATCTGAATGGCATACAGGTTCTTTAGCCTAGAATAACCAATTAATGTTTAATAATACATAGTTGAGACAGGCATTCCAAAATGGTATTAAGTAGAATAGCAATGTATTAACAAGAGCTACTTTACATGACTATTATTCATCAGCCTATCTGCCAATATTTTGCAACTTAAATTTGCTTTGCAAATTTAAAAATACACAGATGCTGCTGCAGATGTCTCTAGAAAGATATTTTTAATGTTCAAATTTAAATTAGTTAATGATTAGTAATATCCATAAGATCAGCATCGAAGGAGGCCTGGAACGTCGCTGGCTTCGTTCTGAAGATGTCAAGAGATGATTTTGGTAATGCTGAAGACTCAGAACTGGCCCTACTGGAGTTATAACAAGACATTTCAGATTCATACAGATAAAGTTGTCAAATAAGCAATCATGCGCTTGTGTTCAAGAGGAAACCCATTCACTAGGAATCCTTTGTGTTTCCTTTCAAATTTGGCTTGGGAGCTAGATGCTGAAGGCTCAATCCTGGTGCATGAAGACTGTCAGGCAAAGCTTTTGAGTCTGTTTGTCCAGACAAACTGAGACAAGCTTCATGACTTTCCAGGTGCACCTTGTCAGGAGGTAGCACAGTCTCAGGGCGGCAGCAAGCATATTTTCAAAATGTGAAGCTTGGATCAGCCAAATTTGAAACTGGGAGCAAGCTGATGACTTAGCATGTTTCCTCCCTCTCTTTCTTCAGGCCAATGTAGATGTAGAACAACAACTATAATTTTACATTCAGGTGGTTAAGCCAATTGTACCAGCAGTCGCAGAGTATTTCGCTGTGATGCCTCTGTCATATTTGTGAAACAGGCATATGTTCCATGGTTTGTTCTGGGTGACCACACTCGCACACTGGAGAATTTTTAATTTTTAAATTGTGCACCAATTATCTGCCTCTGCTATGAGTTGTTCAGGTGGGGTTTAGGGTTGCCCATGAGCTTCGCAGAAGATCAAAGGCAGGGATCTTCTACATCAAGCCTTTCATTGATCTCGCAGTGTCAAAGGTTAAGCACATGGCTCCAAGAGGGTTCGCGCAAGCGATGTTGAGGGATGTTGTTGAGGTCCCGGTGGATGAGGAGATGTTAGTTTTCCTCGATTTGATGGACATCGCAAAGTGGTGTGACATCGCGGCGAACAGGCAGTCAGGGTGATGGGGCCAACTGAGGGTTCCGTGATACATCGCATTGCCGTGTTCAGTTAGACATCACCAAATCAAGCATGACTACTTCTGGTCCAAATCGATATATAGTATTCGGTATAGAGTACAGTGGGGTCTTCGCTGATGTCCAAAGCACTGAAGCTGATGCTCCCCATCTTGTGCTCAGCAGTTTCTGGAACAGGTTCACCCTTTGTCTTGGCAACTACCTACTTCAGATGGTCGAGATCAGTTGGAATGGAGCCATTCTGTACAGTATTGCTGCAGAATGAGATTTTCAGGGCTTGCTTAGTATTCCCGTTATCAAGACAAATACTGCTATGTTATGTAGGCAAATCTCTGAGAAGTGCAAGAACAATAGGGTAGAAATAGTAGGAGATTTTAATTACCCCAATATTAACTGGGATAGTTTCAGTGTGAAAGGAATTGAGGGAGTAGAATTCTTGAGGTGCATTCAGAAGAACTTTTTTGCCCAGTATGTAGCAAGTCCAACAATAGAGGGTGCAGTTTTAGACTTCGTTTTAGGAAATGAAGATGGGCAGGTGGAAGGAGTGGCAGTGGGAGAGCATTTAGGTAGTAGTGATCATAATTCCATCAGTTTTAACATAATTATGGAAAAGGACAGAGATAGAACAGGAGTTATAGTTCTCAATTGGGGCAAAGCCAATTTTACTAAACTGAGGAGTGATTTCGCGAAAGTGGACTGGAAACAGCTATTTGAAGGTAAATCAGTGTCAGAACAGTGGGAGGCATTCAAAGGGGAGATTCAAGGGGTTCAGGGTAAACATGTTCCCACAAAGAAAAAGGGTGAGGCGGCCAAATTAGAGCCCCATGGATGAGAATGCGCCTACAGGATAAGATAAGGCAGAAAAGGAAAGTTTATGTCCGACACCGAGAACTCAATACTACAGAAAGCTGAGAGGAGTATAGAAAGTGGAGGGGTGAAATCAAAAAGGAAATTAGGAAAGCAAAGAGAGGGCATGAAAGAATATTGGCAAGCAAAATCAAGGTGAACCCAAAGATGTTTTATCAAGAGGATAACTAAGGAGAGATTAGGGCCCATAAAAGGTACCAAAAAAGTAATCTATGTGTAGGAGCGGAAGATATTGGTATGGTTCTTAATGAATACTTTGCGTCTGTCTTCACAAAAGAGGGGGACGATGCAGATATTGTAGTCAAGGAGGAAGAGTGTGAAGTATTGGATGTGATAAACATAGGAAGAGAGGAAGTATTAATGGGATTAGCATCCTTGAAAGTTGATAAATCACCAGGGCCAATTGAAATGTATCCTAGGCTGTTGAAAGAAGCAAGAGAGGAAATAGCAGAGGGTTGAACTATCATTTTCTAGTCCTCACTGGATGCAGGTGTGGTGCTGGAGGATTGGAGAATTGCTAACGTTGCACTGCTGTTTAAAAAGGGAGCAAAGGAAAGACCGAAAAATTACAGGCCCGTCAGTCTAACCTCAGTAGTGGGCAAATTATTGGAATCTATTCTGAGAGACAGGATAAACTGTCATTTAGAAAGGCACAGGTTAATCAAGGATAGTCAGCATGGATTTGTTAAGGGAAGATCTTGTTTGACCAACTTGATCAAATGTTTTGAAGAAGTAACAAGGAAGATAGATGAGGGTAGTGCAGTTGATGTGGTCTATATGGATTTTAGCAGGGCTTTTGACAAGGTCCCACATGGCAGACCGGTTAAAAAAAAAGCCCATGGGATCCAGGGAAATGCAGCAAGGTGGATACAAAATTGGCTCAGCGGCAGGAAATAAAGGGTAATTGTTGACGGGTGTTATAGCAACTGGAGGACTGTTTCCAGTGACATTCTGCAGGGCTCAGTACTGGGTCCCCTGCTTATTGTGGTGCATATTAACGATTTGGACATAAATGTAGGGGGCATGATCAAGAAGTTTGCGGACGACGCAAAGGTTGGCTGTGTGGTAGATAGTGAGGAGGATAGCTGTAGGCTGCAGAAGATATTGATGATCTGATTTCTAATTCTAATTCTAATTGATCAGATGGGTAGAAAAATGGTAAATGGAATTCAACTTGGAGAAGTGTGAGGTGATGCATTTGGGGAGGTTAAACAAGGCAAAGGAATACACGATTAATGGGAAAATACTGAGAGGTGTAGAGGAAGTAAGGGACCATGGAGTGAATGTCCACAGATCCCTGAAGGTAGCAGGACAGGTCGATAAGGTGTTTAAGAAGGCATATGGAATATTTTCCTTTATTAGCCGAGGTATAGAATACAAGAGCAGGGAGGTTATGCTGGAATTGTATAACTCATTAGTTAAGCCACAACTTGAGTATTGTGTGCAGTTCTGGTCACCTCATTACAGAAAGGATGTAATTGCACCAGAGAGGGTACAGAGGAGATTTACGAGGATGTTGCCAGGACTGGAAAAATGCAGCGAGGAGGAAAGATTGGATAGGCTGTGGTTGTTGTCCTTGGAACAGAGAAGGCTGACGGGAGATCTGATTGAAATGTACAAAATTTTGAGGGGCCTGGATAGAGTGAAGTTGAAGGGTCTATTCACCTTAGCAGAGAGGTCAGTGATGAGGGGGCATAGATTTAAAGTGATTGGTAGAAAAATTAGAGGGGAGATGAGGAAAAACCTTTTCACCCAGAGGGTGGTGATGGTCTGGAACTCACTGCCTGAAAGGATAGTTGAGGCAGAGACCCTCAACCCATTTAAAAGGAGTCTGGATATGCACCTCAAGTGCTGTAATCTGCAGAGCTACGGACCAAATGCTGTAAAGTGGGATTTGGAATAGGTGGATCGTTTATCGGCCAGCACTGACATGATAGGCCAAGTGGCCTCTTTCTGTGCCTTAAACTTTCTATTCTAAATTTTTTTCCAATTATCTTAAATCTGTGTCCTCTGGTTACTGACCTCTTATACTATTGAGTGAACTTAACCATCTGAGGCATCTGGAACCTCTTACCATCTTTAGAATAGTAGCTCCCTTAACTTCACATAGTAACTTAGGATGTTAATCCATCATATTGAATTGTCAACATGTTATGCCAGAGAGTTAAGATATGGGTTTGCAGCTATGTTCTGGTAACAGGTTTCTGACCTCAACTGCGGCATTATAATGAAGAGCTAAGTGGGGACCAGACATTTCCCCCACATGGTGATTAAGTAAGTAAAATAAAGGAAAAATCATCTCAAGCTACTCTTAGACACCTCCTAGTGGTTCGTTATTAGCACATGCTCAGGATAGTTTCCCAGCCACGGGGCGAGCTTGGCATGACGTGTTATTTTAGGGATGAAAATCATATTGCTTAGGAAGACTGTTATGACGGTGCTTCTATATTTTTTGTTCAGTTTTTTTTAAGGACTCATGGATTTTAGAATTATGAACATTGCTTTATTTGGGAAAACTGAAAAGGATTCTATGGATGTTTTTTTCACTGGGGTCAGTGAAAGGACACTGAGAGGTCTTGTTTGAAAACAACATTTACTGGAAGTCACCTGTCTTCAGATAGATACCAAACAGGGGCTTTTTGACTTGGGAGATGTTTACAGAGATGTGACAGGTCAAGATTTATAGGGGTCAGGAGGCTTGACTCTTGAGATATTGTTTTTGGTTTCGCTTCGGACAGTGTGTTGTGGTGTGAACTGTTTTGAAGGCAGTTGGAGAAAACCAGCTAAGAGAGCAGTCACCATCAGCACCCTCTTCCATCTCTTTGAGAACCTCCTGAGAATCAAGAGTAAGAAATAAAGAAACTGCTGCTGCATTTCTCCTGAAAAACCTTCCAGAAACCCCTGATGCTGCATTTCTCCTGGAAAGTCTGCCAAACTGATCTTCAACATCATCTGAAAAGAATTGTTCTAGAAAGATCCCAGTGACAGCCGTCTACACGCATTTGGGATGCCAAACCAAAAAGAGACATCTTTCCATATCTTCTCTTTTTTTCTTCAAGAATTATTGGCCAAAGTATTCATTTTTGTCTTTTTTTTGTAACAGAGCTCTAAAGAGAAAACCTTTATTTTTTGGTTTACGTGTGTGTGTGTGTGTGTGTGTGTGTGTGTGTGGGGCTAAGGTAAGAGGGAACTTTCTTATTTCCATGTGTGTTAACGTTTTGCTTCGTTATTGGTTAAATCTTGTTTTATAATAAAACGATAATTTTGTTATTTATTAAAGAAACCTGGTTGGTGTATTTTATTCTGGGATAAAGAGTAGAGTATATGATTGACCGCATCGGTAACTGGGTAAACATTTAAATGTATGTTGTGACATGTGGAGAAGTGGGACTAGAAAAGACAGTCTCCCACCTCAGTCATATCAAGACTTTGTCAAGTCTTTTCTGAACTGTATATTTCAAACATTGCTTCATTTTATTCAAAGTAACTATGACTCATATCTAACAAGGAACTTATTTGCATTGGCCTTATGGATGCGACAACCATTTGAACTCTAGCAACAGCTATGTTAGTATTGTAAGATAGCTTAAAAAGAAATCAGCTTTTAATTTAGAATGGAAATGCAGATTGGAAAATCACATGGTGAAAAATTTCGTTTCAGTGCATTTAATTTAAAAAAATTACATTAGCAACATGTAAGGAAGACAGTAAAAAGCTTTCCCCTCCTAAGGCTCAACTGGCTTTAGAGTAGTGTGTAAGTGAATGATACGGACCAGGAGGGTCCCAGCTTCTAACTTAGTTAGGAGAATGGTAGGGACATTATAACTGGCCTCAGTGTCCTTGGATAAAAGCAGAAAATGCTGGAAATACTCAGCAGGTCTGGCAGCATCTGTGGAGAGAGAAACAGAGTTAACATTTCAGGTCAAAAACCTTTCATCAGAACTCAGTGTTCTTGGATTGGGTTAGATTGGGTTTTGTTGGACTGGGGAAATTTGAAACAAAAAAATGAGCCCTTTCCTGATCAGCATCCAGGTTTTCCAGCTGGAATGTACATGTCTGTGTTGATCAACACTTACTGTCTATGCTCACAACTGAACAATGTTCATTTGGGTAAGGTACCCGAGGTTACCCAGCAGCCATACATCCCATGTGCCAGCAAGATGTCATTGGGCAGAATTTTCTCACAACACCAATGGGACCTTATGTGTGGTGGGCAATGGCAACCTTAAGGGTGCTTTGTCCATAAATGTTGGCCCATTGATATTGTTCATTCTTTGGCCTCCTTATCTCGAGAGACAATGGATACACACCTGGAGGTGGTCAGTGGTTTGTGAAGCAGCGCCTGGAGTGGCTATAAAGGCCAATTCTAGAGTGACAGGCTCTTCCACAGGTGCTGCAGAGAAATTTGTTTGTCGGGGCTGTTGCACAGTTGGCTCTCCCCTTGCGCTTCTGTCTTTTTTCCTGCCAACTACTAAGTCTCTTCGACTCGCCACATTTTAGCCCCGTCTTTATGGCTGCCCTCCAGCTCTGGCGAACGGTGGCAACTGACTCCCACGACTTGTGATCAATGTCACAGGATTTCATGTCGCGTTTGCAGACGTCTTTAAAGCATAGACATGGACGGCCGGTGGGTCTGATACCAGTGGCGAGCTCGCTGTAAATGTGTCTTTGGGGATCCTGCCATCTTCCATGCCGCTCACATGGCCAAGCCATCTCAAGCGCCACTGACTCAGTAGTGTGTATAAGCTGGGGATGTTGGCCGCCTCGAGGACTTCTGTGTTGGAGATACGGTCCTGCCACCTGATGCCAAGTATTCTCCGGAGGCAGCGAAGATGGAATGAATTGAGACGTCGCTCTTGGCTGACATACGTTGTCCAGGCCTCGCTGCCATAGAGCAAGGTACTGAGGACACAGGCCTGATACACTCGGACTTTTGTGTTCTGTGTCAGTGCGCCATTTTCCCACACTCTCTTGGCCAGTCTGGACATAGCAGTGGAAGCCTTTCCCATGCACTTGTTGATTTCTGCATCTAGAGACAGGTTACTGGTGATAGTTCAGCCTAGGTAGGTGAACTCTTGAACCACTTCCAGAGCGTGGTCGCCAATATTGATGGATGGAGCATTTCTGACGTCCGGCCCCATGATGTTCGTTTTCTTGAGGCTGATGGTTAGGCCAAATTCATTGCAGGCAGCCGCAAACCTGTTGATGAGACTCTGCAGACACTCTTCAGTGTGAGATGCTAAAGCAGCATCGTCAGCAAAGAGGAGTTCCCTGATGAGGACTTTCCGTACTTTGGACATCGCTCTTAGACGGGCAAGGTTGAACAACCTGCCCCCTGATCTTGTGTGGAGGAAAATTCCTTCTTCAGAGGACTTGAGCGCATGTGCAAGCAGCAGGGAGAAGAAAATCCCAAAACGTGTGGGTGCGAGAACACAGCCCTGTTTCACGCCACTCAGGATAGGAAAGGGTCTGATGAGGAGCCACCATGTTGAATTGTGCCTTTCATATTGTCATGGAATGAGGTGATGATACTTAGTAGCTTTGGTGGACATCCAATCTTTTCTAGTAGTCTGAAGAGACCACATCTGCTGACGAGGTCAAAGGCTTTGGTGAGATCAATGAAAGCAATGTAGAGGGGCATCTGTTGTTCGCGGCATTTCTCCTGTATCTGACGAAGGGAGAACAGCATATCAACGGTCGATCTCTCTGCACGAAAGCCACACTGTGCCTCAGGGTGGACGCGCTCGGCCAGCTTCTGGAGCCTGTTCAGAGCGACTCGAGCAAAGACTTTCCCCACTATGCTGAGCAGGGAGATTCCACGGTAGTTGTTGCAGTCACCGCGGTCACCTTTGTTTTTATAGAGGGTGATGATATTGGCATCGCGCATGTCCTGGGTACTGCTCCCTCGTCCCAGCACAGGCATAGCAGTTCATGTAGTGCTGAGAGTATAGCAGGCTTGGCACTCTTGATTATTTCAGGGGTAATGCTGTACCTTCCCAGGGGCTTTTCCACTGGCTAGAGAATCAATGGCATCACTGAGTTCCGATTTGGTTGGCTGTATGTTCAGCTCATCCATGACTGGTAGAGGCTGGGCTGCATTGAGGGCAGTCTCAGTGACAGCATTCTCCCTGGAGTACAGTTCTAGGTAGTGCTCAACCCAGCGGTCCATTTGTTTGTATTGGTCAGTGATTATGTCCCCTGATTTAGATTTGAGGGGGGCGATCTTCTTGATGGTTGGCCCAAGAGCTCTCTTAATGCCATCATACATTCCTCTGATGTTTCCGGTGTCTGAGGCCAGCTGAATATGACTGCATAGGTGTTGCCAGTAGTCGTTTGCGCAGCGCCTGGCTGTTCTTTGTGCAGTGCTTCTGGCTGTTTTAAGTGCTGCGGATGTTAAATCGCTGGGGGCTTTCTTGTAGTTCAACAGTGCAATGCGCTTAGCGGCTATGACAGGTTCCAGCTCTTCATTATGAGATTGAAACCAGTCTGCATTTCTCTTCGCACTTTTGCCGTAGGTGGTCAAAGCTGACTCATAGATGGCGTCTCTGATGTGGGCCCACTTGGTCTCAGCATCCCCTGTGGGAGTGTTTTGAAGGGCTGTTACAAGTGAATTTAGAAATTTTTGTAACAGCTGTGGGTGAGAAATTCTGCTCGTGTTGATGCGCGGGTGGCCCTTCTGCTTGGAATGATGCAACTTCTTTGGTCTGAGTCTAACCTTGCTGCACACCAGGGAGTGGTCGGTGTTGCAGTCCACACTGTGGAAGCTGCGTGTCATTTGAACACTGTTTAAGGCGGCTCGCCTTGTGACAATGAGGTCTAGCTGGTGCCAACGACGCAATCTTGGGTGCCTCCATGAAACCTGGTGACAGGGTTTAGTGTGAAAGAATGAGTTGGTGATGCAGAGGTTATGATAGGTACACAACTCAAGCAGTCTCTGCCCGTTCTCATTCATCCTTCCAATGCCATAGCGCCCAAGGCAGGAGGGCCATGAGTCATGGTCGGCCCCAACCCTGGCATTAAAGTCCCCCAGCAGGAATAGGTGTTCGGTGTTGGGGATGCTGCTAATGATGTTATGGAGTTCCTTGTAGAACTGATCTTTAGCTTCAGGTGGGGAGCAGAGTGTTGGAGCATAGAGGCTGAGTAGGTGTACTGGACCAGAGGTGGTGAGCAGTCGGATGGACAGTATGCGTTCTGAGGAGGGAGGCTCTATCATGCTGAGCAAGGAGTTTCTGATGGCAAAGCCCACTCCATGCTGTCTTGGTTCTTCAGGATCCCTGCCCTGCCAGAAGAAGGTGTAGTCTTGCTCTGCTAGAGATCCACTCGCAGGGAGGTGAGTCTCCTGAAGTGCTGCAATGTCTACATTGAGTCTACTGAGCGCATTGTTAATGATGGCGGTCTTCCGAGAATCGTTGATTTGTGTAAGGTCTTCCAACAGGCCAGGACACATAGTTCTGACGTTCCAGCTTGCAAAGCGAAGGGCTGGTACCTTCTTTCCTTTTTTCGTGTTGTTTGGTGCGGTGTATCAGTCCACCTTTCGGGCAATGACCCTGAGCTCCAAGCACCCATTGAAGCAGGTAGACTGTGGCGGGACAGAACCTTATTGACAGGGGGCTGCCCGGTTTGAGGCGGGCGGTAGCTGTCCAGTGAGGTGCAATGACCTCTCCCACCGACAAAGGCGAACCGTGGCGCCCAGTTTCTACGCCAATTTATCTGGACTTATAACCCGTAACTGCTGCCTTCTGTGTTGTTTCAGTCGCTGTGAGGCAACTATGGAGTGACCTCTCCATGGCGCATGCCTGGGCAAATTTATGGAGGTTGAGAGTTGCCCAGTCGTCAAAACCCCCCTCTCGGCCTTTCTGGTGGGGTCCAAAGGAGTGCAGGGCACGAAGTGTGACACCAGTATGGCTGCAGGAACTGCCGGAAACATGCCAAAGGTGACACATGACCGCCTACGGGGTTCCGCTCCGGATTATCTGTTAGGGTTTACTCCCTTAGCCTTGGTCTCTCCCGAGACGCCCACAAGGCAGTGGGGTTGTTAGGGCCCCTACACAGGTGTAGGATGGTGCCGGTGGGAGGAGGGGATGCGAGGGGGAGGGGTGGAGGGAGTGGGGTGCGAGGGGGAGCTGGGAAGGGGGCTGTAAGGGAGTGGGGCGGCTGCAGGGGAAGGGGGTGCGGGGGGAAGATGGTGCGAGGGGGGGTGCTGGGACGGGGTTGTGAGGGGGTGAGCTGAGAGGGTGGAGCAGGGAAGGGGACGGGGGGGCGTGGAAGGGGGGAAAGGGGAGGGGAAGGGGGGGAAAGGGGGGGGGAAAGCGGGCCATTTCCTCAGTGCCCACCATCGATGTCCGGAAAGCTCATCCACGTCCTTCGGGAGGTGAAGCATCTTTTGGCAGACTTACAGAGGTGATTACATTCGCTAAGGGTTTTTTTGCAGTGGTTTGTATAAAGGCGTGCAGCATTGCCGACAGTGCGCTGCAGATGCTCTCCGAGCCATCTCCCGCGGGCGCTTTGAAGTTGAAGGGGGCCATTTGTGGATTTTTTGGGTGTTCAGGGCACCTTTTCTCAAGACTTCCCTAGGGTTCCGCTGCTCCTTCTTCACATTGATATTAATGGATAGAAAATTGCAAGTAATTCACATAAGTGGCAGTAGTAGAGAAAGCTCAGAAAATTAAATCTTCAGGAAAGTTTGGGGGGATGGGAAGGAGGAAACTAACAAAAAGAAAAATTCATTTAAAAAGACTATTATATTGCAAGGCGATCCCACACACAATGATTTCTGAAACTGGACAAGATTGTCAAAGGAAGGAAGTACATGCAAGTTCTCTTGTAGGATGCAGGGAGGATAAACTGAAAAATGAGTCTTTCTCCCCGCTCCATCATTTCCTGTCTTATGAAGTTGCTCACTGTTGCTGTGATACAGTTACATGAGGGTTGGTAGTCATTCAGTACCTCATCCAGGTGTGCATTACTCATGACAGTGTCAGAATTGTAAGTGTTAGCACTTTGTTGGACTATGTTCCTTTGAGATCCACATGTTTACACTGCCCTGTTGGGAAGGGGGCTGTGGCTGATCTTCGGGTAGACATCAGAAGCGGGAGCTCTGATTAAAGGATTGGTGTTAACCCAGCTCACACGACAGGTACAGTGGGGGAAGAGGGTTAAGATGGGAGCAGATTTGTCCTTCATTCCCAACCCTACCATTTTAGGTAATGAAAGGCCAGAGGAGGGGGGCCTAATTTCAATGCCAGAGTTGCATCCCAATGATGTTGTGCTGTTTTAACTGGGGGCCAGAACAAAGCCCTCACAGTTTCAAACTCACTCGTGAAAGCTGGCAGCAGTGAGGATTCTGGCCACAGGAGATCTAGGTGGGTGAATTTAAAGTTGCGGAAAAAAATGCCCTTTGTGGGCCAGGAGAAGCAGGAGTGTTGTCCTGCCCCAGGCATCCCATGTGCCTTCAACCACGACCCAATCGTGGACTTTCTCCCACCACTTCCCTACCTCCAAAGTCGTGTTCTGGCCTGCAATCAATTTTGAATCCTGTCCACCAGTGGCAGGAGTCAGTGTCGGAGTTGTATGTGAGGCCCGAGAGCTTTCCAGGCCCAATGCTCAGGGGGCCAGATGTTTTCCCAGCTCCCGCACCCCCAATTGCCACCCCATTAAAAGTGGTGCTTAATTTTCCTCTTTTAAAGCCCAGGAATTCATTGAAACTTACCATATTTATTTAAGTCTAAACAATAGCAGAAACACTGCATGAGATTTTTCCACTAGGCATGTGCACCCACTGAGCACCCAAAAGATATATTTCCTACCACATACTTTCAGAAAATTTATTTTTAGGTCCGTTAGGAGTGAAATCAGGAGCACATTTTACCCAAAGGGCAGAGGAAAATTGGAACTCTCTCCCCAAAAAGTTGTGTATGTTGGGTCAATTTAAATATTCAGAACTGAGATTGATAGATTTTTGTTAGGCAGTGGTATTGAGAGATATGAAGAACTGGCAGGTAAATCGAGTTGAGGTACAAATTAGTCTGATAACAATCAAATGGTGGAACAGCCCTGTGGGGTTGAATGGCCTACTCACGTTCCTATCCTCCAATATCTCCTGGCTAGATCCTTTGATTTTTATTACTATGTATTATGTGTAGGAGTTTGCGATTCACTTCATGCTGCGTTATCCTCAACGACAGTTGGACTTTTCCTTGTAGCTTTTCAGTATGCGGGGCAAATCTTTTGATAATCACCATTCTGTGTCATTAAAATATATAGAAGATTTGAGAGGCTAGCAAAGCTTTTCAAGAATAATTTTTAAAAGCTTAAGCTTCTTTGGGTTGGAGACAGCTGAAAAATATTTAGTGGGTCACCTTATGTTTGATCACATTGATGTGCTAAGCTGACCCTTTGGTTGTATTCCAGCTTGCATCACCTTTCCGGTCATTGCATTCAGTACACCTTGTTTCAATGATGTGTGTGCAGCATGAAGGACATTTTCTGGGAAGTTACAATAGAAGAAAGTTAGTAGAGTTCTGTGAAAGGGAAGATGGATGGTGTAAGAGGCACTGTTTCCTTCCTCATGTGTCTAATTGGCTCATGCTTGTTCAATTCAGATGTCATCAGTTAAGATATTGTGCAACAATTCTTTTTTCTGATATATCTCACTAAGATTATGAAAGGTGCTCAACTCATTCACATCAATAGATAATGGGGGCTAAATTCAACAGCACACAAAAATGGACACGGGGATTGCGATGCGTGATTAACTCAGGCCCACTGATTGCAATGCCGACAGCACGCCAACTTCATGCTGCCTGCTCATTTCAATGATTACAACCTTCAGCCACTGCTAACCATGCTGTTATTTGGCTGGACCCATCAGCAGGGGACCAATATCATGAGTGGCTAGCACTACTTAAAGTGAACATGCACTGCTTAAAGCTGGCCTGCACCTCTTAAAGGATGGATGGATTGTGGCTGGAGCAGATGCTGGGTGTTGTGTAGGAAGTGATTCTGACCTGGGAAACATTGAGGAATAGCACGACATAAGATAGAGCATGCTTCAAGTTTTTCAGACGTTGCACTGGAGGACTTGGTGGAGGAGGTGGAAAAGAGGAGAGGTGGCCAGGAGGCTCTCCAGACACATACTCAGAAGGCAGTAGGAGCAGGTAGCTGTAGAGGTCAATGTCAGGAGTCAAGCCCTGAGGACCTGGATGCAGTACTGCAAGAAGTTCAATGACCTCACAAGAGTGGTCAAGGCCAGTGAATGCCCTATCCTACTAACTGCACCGGTGGCCTCAGTCACTGCTCAAATTGCCATACTCCCATCACTCAAGTACCAACAAACTCTGTCCATCAGGATTCATACCTGACATTCATTGCTCCAAAACATCACACCCACATCTCACAGCTTGTAACCAATTATACAACCATGACAGCCATATCATCCAAACAGATTGCATGACACTAATTGACACAGTTTCCTCTCTCTTGTAGGCAAGGTGGTGCAACAAGAACTAACTGGAGAGGGATAGGCGCAGCTGCGTGTCCTAACCCCCGTGGAGAAAATGGTGCTGGCCATTACTGGGACAGTCATTGTTGAGGCCATGCCTAGCAGCAGGCCTGAAACCATCTATGATGACAGTATCCTCATACCTAATTCTCCTCCTCATGTCCCACCTACCCCTCACACTCTCTTTTGATTTACAAGCTGCGGATTGTGTAAGCATGCATCTCTTACATCCCACCCCCCATCCCCACAACATTACCCTTGTGCCTTTCTCCTGCTGTGCCTCATGCAGGCGACCACTACTGGTCAATCTTGACATCTGATCTGCTGAGTACTGCAGGGCTCCTCCAGAATGATCCAGATAGCAAATGCATTGTTTCAGCACGCCAATGGTCTGCTCTATCACATTTTGTGTGGCAGCACGGCTTTTCTTGTATGCATGCTGCGCACATCAGTCAGTGAATAGCCCTTGTCGTCCTGGTGGCTCAAATACAGCTGGCACAGCAGATTGCCGCAGAATGAAGGTATCATGCCCAATGTGCCCTTTAAGACCCACAGTTGCACAGCATCCATGGAAGTTCCCATGGAGGCTGAGTACTAGTCAGCCCCATTAAGTTACTGCACGTGCAAGGCCGCAAAAAAAAACTTAAAAGGCTCGCACACTTAAATGAATAGGCCGCACACAATAAAAAAATTAGAGGGAGCTGTGTCTGCTGCCAGGATATTGGGCATTGATCTGCATGATTGGCTACCTATGGTCACACGCTGGCTGGATGTTGAGGGAATGGAATTCCTTTCGGTTCCAGTATAATGCAGATTTGACTTGTGGTGCCTGCAAAACATATGTGTACATTCAATGACATTTTGCACCATGGGGAAGTCTTCAGTCCGAATGAAGCCATGTGCTCATTCCACCTGCATCTCTGTCGCGAGAACATGAAATGTATCACAGAATCACAGAATTGTTACAAGTGCAGAAGGAGGCCATTCAGTTCATCATGTCTGCACCAGCTCTCCGAATGAGCAATTCACCTAGTGCCATTCCCTTGCCTTCTCCCTGTAATCCTGTCTTCCTTTTCAGATAAGTGTAATTCCCTTTTGAATGCCTCGATTGAATCTGCCTCCACCACACTCTCAAGCAGTGCATTCCAGATCTTAACCCCTCGCTGTAGTTACCTCTCTGAGTACAGAGCCTTACACAACAGTGAATGGCGAACTGCACGATGTTGTAAATAATTCCAGCTCTAGCCTGGAAGGAGCCAAATGCATCAAAGTACATGGCAATGGTCACCTTCACAGCCATTGGCAATGCGGTCCTTGCTCTGCTGAGGTTGCAGCTGTAGCTGCAGCAATTGGCAGATTTCACTGAGGAAGTCCTTACTGAAGCGTAGGCATCTCGTATATTGTTCCTGATAGGTTCAGGTAGGAGATTATTTTCTGAACACCTTGGGTGGACATGGCCTCCTGCTAAAGGCCCTTCTCCCCTCCTCCTCCTCCCTCTTCCAGCAGTTTGTCCTGCTCTGCGTGTCCTCTGCTCATTCTCCAAGTATTGCAAAAGGAATGCCTACTAATACACACACTAGTTTATGCAAGAGCCTTGAAGTCAGCAAAAAAGACCTTCAGCACCTGCCACACCACTCACTGTAGAATTCAACAAATTTAAACAACTATAGAAAGCACTAAACACTTATAGAGTCAGACCAACAGCCAGGATCAATCAACCAGCAACGAACCTAGTTGATGTTCCTTTTAACTGGCGTTAGTGGGGGCCCCCCCTTCCTGCTGCTGAACATATGTTCATCTGTATGGTGTCAAGAAAATTTCGGTGGAGGGGGGAAGGTGGCGTTGTCCCCCCGCTCCGCCACCATCCCACCTGATTATATGCTCTGCCTGCCTCCAAACCCGTCGTGGAGGTGAGCGTAAAATTCCACACCCGCCCTATTTCCTATTTCTGCTAAATTAGCTGATCTCAACTAACATAGAAAAAATGAAATGGAGCAATATTTAAAATGACTACATCAGATTTAGTTCTCTTCTCTAGGGAGGAGGCAGATTCAAAGTTGTCGAAACGTTATACATATTTGTGCTAATAAAGGAAGGTTTGTAGTTTTGTGTTGCCTACCCAAAAGGGGGGTTATTTTGTCCATAGGGTGAAAACAGGTGATAAATGTGTGCAGTGCTAATATGACAAGCCTGTTTGAAAGTCTGGATTTAGCATGCAATTTTGGTGCTAATTGCTGACTACCATAATTTGAACATGCCTGGAGACACTGAACCAGACAAACCTGCAGGGTTAGCCCTCAAGCGCTGATTAGATGCAATTTTCATGGAGCAGTCTTTCTGGGCTTCTTGCACCCACTTCCATTGAAGGAGTGGAGTGCTCTGGTTGGCCCACAGCAGCACATTTCAGGATGGCTCAGGAACTGAGGGAGAGGGAGTACAGGTTTTTGAACAGGGCACTGGAGGGTCTGGTGGAGGAGGTCCAGAGGAGGAGGGGAAAGAACACCACTTCATGCTTGTCATACTGCCCCTCCAGTCCCTCTCTCCTGCTCCTTGTCCAGACCAACGGGGACCCCTAGCGAAGTCTCCATGACCAAGCACTCCCTTTCTCCTGGTGACTTCTAGAAGGCTTCCAATAAGGTGAAGTAGCACAGCACCTACTGTCCTTAAGTGGCTTGAACATTGGTGACGTCGTGATAAAATATTTCAGAAGGTTTCCTGACGTGTTTCACAGGTCCTCTTCAGAGCTTCAGCGGCAAGTGAACATGAAATGGTGAGGGCGATGAAAAGTCATCAAACTGAAGCTTTGGACTTGATTTTCAAATCGGGGTGGGGAACCCAATGCCCTGATAATTTCTGGATCCCGACCCCACACTGCAACTGCATTGCTCACGCAACGCTATCTTCAAATGTAAATGCCCAAATTGGGCCAGTGTCAAGCTCAGTGCCCAATTAGTGGCATCGAGTGTAACCACGAGGCAGGAGATGCCTGAAGAGTGCGAGTGGCAAAGGCCAATGGAAGCTATGATGGGCCTAGCTGTTGCCTTGCAGAAGGGAGCAGGCAGCTCCTTGGACGGCCAATGGCCTCACCAAACAAAAAAGAGGCCAAACTGCCAAATGGAAGGAAGGCACATGATCTGGTGCAAGATCCCCCAGCTCCTGAAATTTTTCAACACCAAAAAAAAAATGTAACCTTCCGCCTGCTTTGAACCTGACAGCTGTGCATTAACGTGCACCAGACTGATCGGGTTCAGTGATTTCAACTTTGAAAATTGCCTTCTTGCCCTCCCCAGCCTGTTAACAAGGAGCTTAATGGGCCATTAATTGGAGGCGAGCCGGTTCTCTGTTTCCCCTCCCCCCCAACCCACCCATCCTCCCTTTGAAAATTGCATCGCATTCCAGAGGTGGTGGGATCTAGTGCCACCCTCCAGGAACGTGAGTTTCAAATTGTACCCGCGTCACTTCCCGACCCCACTGGCAATTGAAAATCCCAGCTGTTAACTGTTTCTCCCTCCACCTGCTGAGTATTTCCAGCATTTTCTGTTTTTATTTCAGATTTTCAGCCTGCAGTATTTTGCTTTTGTATGAGAGGTAAGTATCTCCTTAAGTTGAGCTTGAAATCTTAATCAACGTTTGGATTACTACCAAACAGCTGGTTGCTGTTTGGAAAAGTTGCCATCAAAATGCCATGCAGCCTCATTCATGAGCACCAACAGGGATTTAAATGGCAATCAGCCAATGAATGATCCTCTGGGCAGCTAATTTTAGCGCAAGCTTTAACTCCTTTACCAAGATGACGTTTGCACTAAATATGGGCTAAATCCGTGTTTCAGCTCAACACCCTCAGCTTGGCCACCTAGGGCTTGAACATGTTGCTTAAAATCACCCCTAAAATATGCAACTTTTGATTAATTTCTTATCTCTTGTGTATTTTGTTCTAAAAGTAATTTGATCTCTGTGGAATTTGTAGATGAGGCATAGTCACAGTTTACTAGTGCTAGTGCTACTCCTACAAGCTTGTCATTCACCTCACTGGCAGCAGTCCACAAAGTGTTTGAGGGCTTTTGAGCGTAGACTTGCTATAATCTTGCTTCTGATCCAGAGTGGCGCCCTCTACAGGGAATCTGTAGAATTTGTGAGTGGATTTAGATGTCATGAAGCTCTTCAACCAATCAGATTGAACAATCCTCACTGAGCCATGTGGAGTCTAAAGCAGGAAGTATAAAACAAGTAATGTAAATTAGATTTTAATCATCTATCGAAAAAGATTGGGAAAGACAGATAGAATTAAGACAGAGCATAAAGAGACAGAAAAGGTAAAAAAAATCTATTAAAAAAAAATCTCCAATACTAATTAACTTCTGAAGGAATGAGACTCCACACTTGTAAAATTAAATTTTCAACACCAGAAATGTTTTTTGGCAGTAATTATCATTTATGACACTATTATAAGCTCACTTACTCCTAAATGCAGCAGCCCTAACTTTTGCTGGCATGTTTAAGGAGAACTAGTGGGTAAGTATCCAACTTCATGCCATTGCACCGATTTTGGTGCCAAGTCTCTCAGTAAAGACTGTTACAGTGCAGTAGGTGGAGGAAAAGGGTACCTCTGACAGCAACTTCCTGAATTCCACATTTAACTGTACATTTGCATATGCCAGAGTTGCTGTCTGATTTACTCCATTATAACAATTAGTGCTGCTGGCCTCACCATTATTACCTTTGCAAAATCCAAGCCATTGTTTAGGACATAGGCTCAAACTACAACATAGATGGAAAACAGGCCTTCAATTGCGAACATTTCAAATGGTTGGTCAGAAGAGGTCCAGGGCTGTATTTTTTTATTAAAACCTAAAAAATCAATATTTAATATATAAATGTTTATACAGTTGGTGGAAGAAGCAAAACCAAATATGTTAATAATATTATTGTAAAGCAGATCACTTCATCAAAGCAGAAAGCAACATTCATTAGAAATCAAGGTCTTCCTACCTCAGTGAAATTGTTCACATGAACCTGTTGAAAAACATATATTGCATATTACATAGTCCAACAAGGTGAATATATTTTTTTACTCATTTCATGGGATGTGAGCATCGCTGGCCAGGCCAGAATTTATTGCCCATCCATAATTGCCCATAGGAAGTTGGTGGTCAGCTGCCTTCTTGCACTGCTGAAGTCCATGTAGGGTAGATACACCCACAGTGCTGTTAGGAAGGGAGTTCCAGGATCTTGACCCAGCGACAGCGAAGGAACGGCGATATAGTTCCAAGTCAGGATGGTGTGTGACTTGGAGGGGAACTTGCAAGTGGTGGTGTTCCCTGCGTCTGCTGCCCTTGTCCTTCCAGGTGACAGAGGTCGCGGGTTTGGAAGGTACATACAGTTTAAAAACCACAAACGTGAGAATGCAAAAAGTAATTTTGCAAGCAAAATGCCCCTCTGCACTATGTCATACTATGGTTAACCAACCGTCTGCATTGAATAAAGGTTTGAAAAAGGAAATTTCATGCTGGAAATTTTCAGAAAATCTGTTCATGATGAAGTGATGCATTTGTTTTATACTGTTGTAACTACAGGTTTATGGTTCAATGGCTGTCACCACACAAACAATTTGGAGCAGTGCTTCAGTTTTAGCAACCTATTCCTCACATACACACTCAAACTTTGAACAGTCTGCTTGTGAAGGGGCATACCAGATCCCCCCAACACTGTGTTCATAGGTACGCCATCTAGTGGGATACCCGAGAAGTTACAAATCATACCGTGTGTAGTTGGGACCAAAACGCAAAAATTAATGACTGTCTAGCAGGTATATGTTTCCATTTGGAAAGCACATTTTTCTGGTTTAAAATGCCAATTCCAGTTTTGTGTTGCTAATATAGCTATGGCCTTCATTATGTTAACTTTTCCACTAGGTACAGATCATTCTGATGTGCATTAAGCAACATTCTTCCCTTTATGTATCACAAGATCTTTGGTAACACCATGGAATCAAACAAGATTAATGACATCATCCACTGATCTATTCAAAAGTAACAGTTTTTAATAAAAGAAAAAATACTTTTTGAAAAAAGAGCACCCCAAATGAAAACTATTGTGAACTACTTGGTTCTACACACTGCAGGCATTTCATCAAATAAAAAGGTCGAATTCTTATGGGACCATGGTACTGTCGGAGAAACTTGTGTATATCTTCAATCCTCAACAAAGTATTTCAGAATTTAGATTGGAAGAAACTTTTTCCCTTAGCGGAGGGGTCAATAACCAGGGGGCATAGATTTAAGGTAAGGAGCAGGAGGTTAAGAGGGGAGTTGAGGAAAAGGTTTTTCACCCAGAGGGTGGTTGGAATCTGGAACACACTGCCTGAAGGGGTGGTAGAGGCAGGAACCCTCACAACGTTTAAGAGGTATTTAGATGAGCACTTGAAACGCCATAGCATACAAGGCTATGGGCCAAGTGCAGGAAAAAGGGATTAGATTGGATGGGTGCTTGATGGCCGGCGCAGACGTGTTGGGCTGAAGGGCCTCTTTCTGTGCTGTATAACTCTATGACTCTAATTTCTGTCAACCTTTCCTTCAGATGTAGAAGTAGTGAGAACAGAAGTGGGTAGAAAAGGGACAGCGGGGAAAGAAGTTCTCAAGTCACTATGTACATTGCAAGCAAATTCAAATATTGAATATTGCTTTTGGTTTTACTACACAGCACAACAGAAATCAGCCCTCAATTCTATGAATACGAATGTTCAAAGACATCCTGTAAGATAACCAATATCCTCTTTCTCTTGATATTGCAACTGCTTCAAATTGTGTACTTTTACAGCATTGTCATACATCAAGAGATTTGTGCAATTTGCAGAAAAACACAATATCGGGTAGATTTTCCATGCGCTCTTACACAACAAGATGCCTCAAATGCCATAAACATGCATGGGTGAACAATGGACTTGTTGTAACCACCATCAATACCGCCTCCCCCGGCCCAATTTTCCAATGCAGCCTTGCAGTGATGCAAATTACATATGTGATCTCAAAATCAATCCAGAAAAGTATGACACTGATTAACAGGCTTTTCCTAGGAAAATATTTCAGTCCTGCTATCATTTTGAGTGACTGACGGTCAGTTTGAAGTGTGTGGAGTATGTGGAGAATTCAGCAGGTTAGAGGTAACTGATACTAAAAGGAAAGTGTAACTGTTATAATGTGAATTGTCAGTGCAGTTGAATTGTGTGTCTGAATTGTCTTTAAGGACCTGTTGTGCAGAAAGTTCAGCTTGTGGTCTGCCCAGTAAAAGTTACAGCACTACTGTATTTTAGTACTGTTTATCAGACACAGTGTTCTGAACTTGGACCTTCATTCATGCATTTGCGCCTAATTATTTTGCCAATGGAAAGGTTCATGACTTTCATGTCATAAAGGTTTGACTTTATTTGCTTGTACTTAACCCTAGAAGCATGAAAAATTAAGTGCAAGGCGGATGTCAGGATGTTATAAATGCCCCCATAGCCATCTAAAATGGGCTGCAACATGAAAATGAAATGTTTATATATTCAATTTAGTTTCTGGCTGATTTCTTCCTGTTCTCTCCTTGATCCCTTGTTGACATACAGTTCCATAGATTTCAATCAACTGCTGATATTTTGGCCAAGAGGCTATTCTTCACGGGGAATCTAAACTGCGCATGTTTGCTTTTTGATCACAGGGGCTTTACAGTTAAGCCGTATCTCGCCCTCCATCACATGCAAGCATTTTCCAGCAGGGGTCACTAGGCAGTGATCAGATTTGAAAATCCCGGATGATTTGGTCTTCTCGAGTCCAAGAAAAAAAAAAGGATAATATAGAGCTTTTCACAACCTCAGGGTGTCCCAAAGTACTTCACAGCCAATGATGTTTATTTTTGAAGTGTGATCAGTGTTGTAATGTAGAGAAAACACAGTCGTCAATTTGCACATAAGAAAATCCCACTAACAGCAACAAGATACATGACTCGATAATCTGTTTTGGTGACAGCGGATAAATGTTGGCCAGGACAATGCCTCTGCTCTTCTTCAGACAGTGCCATGGAATATTCTACAGCTATCTAAGAGGGCAAACAAGGCCTCAGTTTAAGATAGCTCCTCCATCAGTACTGCACTGATATGTCAGCCTAGATTACCTGTTCAAGTCATGACTTGAACTACAATCTTCTGACTTAGAGGCAAGACAGCCACCACTGAGCCAAGGCTGACATGCAATCCAATGACACTAAGACCAATTGTACCAATTTTACTCTCATTCTGCCTGATCTCCTCTAACTCAGCAGAGACTGGGAACTAAATATTATGGTCTGGATGCCAGTTACTTAATACCTTACAAATTAAACCGTCAAGAGTCCTCATGCATTTATTTTTACATGTGTTAGGCAGAGACTTTACATCCTGCTGTCTGTATTGTAACTTGCACCAAGTCCCATTACCCTTGTGCTCATTGACCTAGATTGGCTCCCGGTTGAGCAATGGCTTAAATTTAAAAATTTTCATCCTAGTTTTCAAATCCGTCCATGGTCTAACCCTTGTCTATCTCTGTAACCTCATACATCCCTACAACCCTTTGAGATCTCTGCATTCATCCCATTCTGGCCTCCTGTACAGCCCTAATTTTCTCCCTTTCACCATTGGTAAAGTGCTTTCAGCTTCCTAGGCCTGAAGCTTTGGAATTCACTCCCTAAACCTCTCCGCCTCTCTACATCTCTCTCCTCCTGTAAGACCTACCTTTTTGACCAGGTTTTTGCTCACCTTGTTGGGATCGGGGTAACAGTCAATTAACCCTTTAACCCCTTTACTCTCAAGTTCTGAAACGATTTGAAGTTATCACCCTTATTGGCAACAGTAGCTATATTTTATTCAGTATAAGGAAGACGACACATGTTAATGTCTGAGCATAGTATCAAAGCACAACAGCATTACCATTATGCTCTGGGTAAAAGCATGATACCAATGTGACAATGTCAAATGGACATGCGCCAGTCACTGTTGCACCAGTCAATGCAACACATATACGTATTGTCCCTCTGCCAGCCTGTCCTTCTGTGAGGGTGCATTCTGGGGGATGGTCCCAAATCTCCTCTGGCCGAATACCCCTACTCTCTGTTGTATGATTGCCTTTAAAAGTGATGTCCCTTTAAGATCTTTGTATGCTAATGAGCTAACTACCAAGATGTAGTCATGTGACTCCAAGCCAGAGTCATTCTGCAACTGTAACACCTAGAGGAAGGCTCTGTAAATAGTTTGCTCTGTACTGTATATAATAGTTTAGCTGTAATAAACCTGTTTGGGATCTTCAACCAACTGGACTCCACGCATCTCATTTATGTTGCATCAGACAACATAAAGAACTCATTGCACTCTCTGCTCAGGGAATCCCTTCTTATACTTTCTTTACACAGCAAAGCCTATGGAGACCGGTTTAACCCAATCATTACCTCGCTATTATTTGAACATCGCAATTACAAAAGTTGTCATTTACCCATCTGCCCTCCCAAGCCAGGTCAGACTCTCAAGATGTCTGACTTCACACACTCAGACTCTTATCAACTCAAAGACTTTCCAATGCCAAGCTTGACTAAAGCAAGAAAAATATGGCAGTCTAGGCTCTTTTGTCTTGGCTTTACCTACATCAGGCCACTGAGATTCTGCTAAGGTGTTTGTCTTTTAGTTCTCAAGCAGCAGGCCACCTGTTTTCACACTCTAATGGAATTTTTCTGAAGTTTTTTTTTGACCTCTTGGTTCCTTATAAACCTTTCGGGCCAATAAAACATTTGGTCAATGAAAGCCCATATCATAGCTTCCCATCATGTCACCTCTCAGCTGCTTTTACCCAGAGTGTATGACAAGCAGGTATAAAACACTTCACAAGAGGTTAAGTACAGCAATGAAATTAAAGAAGTGTACAGGCAGTCATGAGGGGAATTTTATGCTGTCCCCCATGGCTGGTTTGGAGGTGGGGAGAACATTAGATTAGGTGGGATGGTGGCCTCTGCTGAAATTTAGTCCGGGGCAGGAGGGCCTGTGAATAGCCTTCCTGCCCTGTCGCCAATTGAGGCCCTTAACTGGGTAATTAACCCCTCATTATGGGCCTCTTCCCGCCACAGCCACAATTACCTGTGCGGCGGGCGGCCCTGTCATCGCACGGGAAGCATGGCACGAAAAACCATGTGGGCTACTTCCCGGCAATAGGGTGGGTGCTGGGTCCCTCGTTCAAAGGCACTCAGTGACCAGGTATCGGGAAGTGGGGACATGCTGAGGGCCGTCCCCTGCCCTTGCTGCCGACCCCCCCTTGCCTGCCATCTCTACCCAGCGAGACCCCTCCCACCCTGACCCACCTTAAGCCTGGATCCAGTGCCCCTCCTCAGTGTCTGATCACTGCAGCCACAGTAGCAGCCACCACCACTGCGGGGATCTTGGCATCGGTTTCACCTGATGTCGAGACCCCTGCCGCTAGCACAAAGTTCCACCCATAGTATTTAAGTTAATGTTCATGAATTAACAAGAAAACCTGATGTAGGGATTTCACAAGCATCTTACAAACTGTCCTAATGTCTTCCTTTGTAACTCAGTGTCAACTTTTGTTTAATAGTCACTCCCATGAAGTGTCTTGGGACATTTTACTATGGTAAAGGCGCTATATAAATGCAAGTTGTTGTGCAATGCTTTACTCAAGTTTCTTCCTTTCTATTCCCTCTTCTGTCAGGTGGTACAAGTGCCTCTGCAAATTTCAGCAATGATCAACTTGAAAATGACAAGTGTAACCTGATTATGGGAGGGGAAAAAGAAAATAGTTACGTTGCATAAGATTGATTGCATGTGAATTGAGCCAATTAGGTTCTAAATATTACAAATTAGTAAGGAAATTGAATATAAAATTCAATTTGATGTTGATACTTTGATCCTGTCTTATAGTACTATCAGTGAGTTATCATACTTGACTCCAAGATGAGCTTCTAACCACACAACTACACCATCACTAAGACTGCCTATTCCCACCTCTGTAACATCACCTGTCTCCACTCTTGCCTCAGCTCATCCGTTGCTGAAATCCTCATCCATGCCTTTGTTTCCTCGAGACTTGTCTATTCTAATGCACCCCCGGCCAGTCTCTCATGTTCTACCCTCCGTAAACTTGAAATCATCCAAAACTCTGCTGCCCTTGTCCTAAGTCTCACCAAATCCTGTTCACCCATCATTCTCTGTGCTGACTAACCTATACTGGCTTCCCGTTATACAACGCCTCAATTTTTAAAATTCTCTTCCTTGTTTTCAAATCCCTCCATGCCCTTGCCCATCCCTATCTCTGTCATCTCCTCCAGCCTCAGAACCCTCCAAGATATCTGGTTTCCTCTAATTCTGGCCTCTTGAGCATGCCTGCTTTTAATCGCTCCACTATTGGTGGCCATGCCTTCAGCTGCCTAGGCCCTAAGCTCTGGAATACCCTCCCTCCACTTCTCCACCTTTCTACCTCACTTTCCTCCTTTACGCCACTCCTTTAAACCTATTTCTTTGACCAAGTTTTTGTTCATCTGACCTAATATTTCCAATGTCACTGGACTATTAATCCAAAGGCCCAGGATAATTCCCTGGGGGACATGGATTCAAATCCCACTATGGCAGATGGTGGAATTTAAATTCAATTAAAAATCTGCAATGGAAAGCTAGTCTCAGTAATAGTGCCATGAAATTATCATCGATTGTCATAAAAACCCATATGGTTCACTAATGCCCTTTAGGGAAGGAAACCTGCTGTCCTTACCTGGTCTGGGATATATGTGACTTCAGACCCACATCAATGTGGTTGATTCTTAACTGCCCTCTGAAATGGCCTAGCAAGCCATTAGTGATGGGCAACAAATGCTGACCTGCCGGTGATGGCCACACCCCACAAAAGAATAAAAATTGCTCCTGTGAAGTGCTTTGGGACATTTTATTACATTAAAAGAGCTATATAAATACAAATTATTGTTGTTGAGGTATTAATTTCTTACTGTCAAAGAAATCATTAGGTAAATGCATCACAGTGAGGAACTACTATTGCTGTGCACTAGAGGCTGCCTCATTTGCCTATACAGCAGCAGTGACCTCACTTCAAAAAATAATTTGAAATGCTTTGGGACAATGTGATAAGAAGCTATGTAAATACAGGTTTTGTTTTCTTCCTGTCCCAGCACCTCAGCTGCAATCAGTTGAATTCAGCACATATTTGCATATAAAGCTTCCTGGTCTGTGTAATTCAGCTATTCACTGGATAAACCTGTGCAGCTACCAGTAGGAAACATTAAGCTATTTGAAATTATTTCTGGCCCCACAATTTGCATGATCCATGCTATAGGTTAGCCTCTGGGCCTCTGCTAACATTGCTTTTGCGCTGGCCACAAGGCTGTTTGTCCTTAGATTTCTTCTCCTTCTGAGGAATCACTGCGAATCCAAAATAGCGCAGTTATAATCATGAAATAAGTAGGAAACTGGAGGAACTTGTTTTATCACCATGACACTGAAACCCAATAGGCTGTCACCATACCACCTACATACATCACTCAGATAACATACAAATGTAAACAGAATGCAAATGCTGGTCCTGAGCAGGTCCATCAACTTTGAAAAAGGGAAAATATAGGTTAATACATCAGGTGTAGCGCCTCCATCAGAACAGAAACCATAAAAATAAGATACTAACAAACAAGTTGCCAGCATGCGCAGTGAGTGCAGATTCACTAAAGGCTTTCAAAAGGGAGCTGGATGGGTAGCTGAGCGTAGCCAACATAATTGCAAAGTAAGTGGGTGTTGGGAGATGTGCCTCGGTCATTGTGTTCTGCTGGAACCTGTGTGATTTCCTCTGTGGGTTGGAGAGCAATTTCTCAGTGTTCTTTTCTGAAATTGGGCTAAGGTTTCTTTCTCCTATTTTTTGCCTCTCCCAGGTGATTGTGTAGCTGGTGGATAGGTGAGGAGGCTTTTGGGGGTGTTCATATACCTCGATAGTATAGGACAGGCTCAATGGATCGGCTCGTCTCCTCCTGTCCTTTGTTTTCATATGTAATGTTAATGTGTCTTTTTTCTTCACAATCATAGAATTTTGCAGCACAGAAGCAGCCCATTGAGCTGTTGTTTTTCTTTGCAGGAGCCACCTGGTCTACTTCCACTTTCCTGCTTCCTACCCATGTAAACCACCAAGTTTCTTGTGAATACCTTAGGTTTAAGTAACTTCTTTGATACCGTAACCTCCAATGACTATTTTGCACCTATCTCTGCTGGTTCCTCAATTTCAATATTCACTGTCTCTGTGAAAACTGAGCCAAAGTACTTGTTTAGTATTTCCGCCATTTCCTCACTCTTCACTACAAGGTCTTTTCACACACTTTGGGATCCTACCCATACCATAACTATCCTGTGCCAGTAATGTACCCATACTAATCCTCGTTACTGTCCTTTTTTGTTGCTAATTTTCTTTCATACTCCCTCTTAATATCTCTGGTGTCAGCCTTGGCTCAGTGGTAGCACTCTCATCTCTGAGCCAGAAGATTGTGAGTTTAAGCCCCACGACAGAGACCTCAGCACGTGATCCAGGCTGACATGTCAGTGCAGCACCGAGGGACTGTTGCATTGTCAGATGTGTCACCTGCCTTCTCAGATGGACTTAAAAGATCCATTGGCACTACAGAAGAGAAGTTTTCCCAGCAAACATGTAGGGGGTGAAATTTGTCTTAATTGTGGCGCAAAATGGGTGATACCCAATGTGCCGTCTGTTATACACCATGCCTGATATTCAGTCCATTGATTGAAATAGAACTATGTATGAGGCCCTAAGCATAATGGGCAATACGTCCATTATTGCCCATTTTGCACAAACACCTGAGGCAAATTTCTACCCTTTACTCTTCGACCAACACCTAAAGGCAATGATCTGGTAATTTATCTCATTGTTGTTTGTGAGACCTTGCTGTGCTCAAATTCATCGAGGAATCATAGAATCATAGAAAGCTTGTGGCACATAAAGAGGCCACTTGATCCATTATGACAGCGCGGCTGAAAAATAAGCCACCCAGCCTAATCACCCCTTCCAGCATTTGGTCCGTAGCCCTGCAGGTTATGGCACTTGAGGTGCATATTCAGACTCCTTTTAAATGAGCTGAGGGTTTCTGCCTCTAATACCCCTTCAGGCAGTGAGTTCCACACCTCTGGGTGAAAAGGTTTTCCCTCATCTCCCCTCCAATCTTTCTACCAATTACTTTAAATCTATGCCCCCTAGTCACTGACCTCTATGCTAAGGTAAATAGGCCCTTCCTATTCACTCTATCCGGGCCCCTCACAATTTTGTACATCTCAATCAAATCTCCGCTCAGCCTCCTGTGTTCCAGGAAGAATAACCTAGCTTATCCAATCTTTCCTCATAGCTGCATTTTTCCTGTCCTGGCAACATCCTCGTAAATCTCCTCTGTACCTTGTCCAGTGCAATTACATCCTTTCTGTAATGAGGTGACCAGACTGCACACAGTACTCAAGTTGTGGCCTAACTAATGATTTATACAGTTCCAGCATAACCTCCCTGCTCTTATATTCCATACCTTAGCTAATAAAGGAAAGAATTCTATATTTCCTTCCATTACAGCAGTAACTGCATTTTATTTGGCTGAAAAGAGCTTTGGGATGTCCTGAGGTTGTGAAATGTATGAGCTCTTTCTTTCCAATCTTCCCTTTTGCAACTATCCTACATTTTCTATATTTATCTTGTCTTTATCATCTTAAAATTCAACCTAATCTCCCTGTTCACCCGTGGTACCCTTGCCTTTAACAGACTTCCTTTTTCCCTTAACTGGAACAAACTTAATTTGTACCTATTCCATTTACTGTTTAAATATTTCCCACAACGCAGGTTGCCAATTTTTCTTCTATTTAATGTGGGCAAGGTCCCTTTTTTCTTGCTATATTTTGCTTGGTCCCAGACAAAAACCCCTTTCCTCAGCTTTTCATTTTTAGTTATATTGTGGTCACTGTTTCCCAAAAATTACCCTATATTTAAGTTACCTACTTAATTCATCGAGATCAAGTCATGCTTTCTTCCTTGGTTAGCAACATATTTTGTTGAGAAAACAGTCCTGAACACACTGCGAAAACCTCCCTCTTTTTTATTACACTTTTGCAATCCAGTCAGTTTTTGGATAATTAAAATCCTCCATAGTTATAACCCTTTTGTCAACTAGCATCTCTCTACGTTGTCCACAAATTTCATCACCAACTTCCACTCCACTGGTTGCTGCTGTACAATACACTTATAGTAATGCATTTTTTTTGCTCATTTCAAAAGGATTCTGTTTGCATCATTTCTCTATTTAAATTCTTATTTGTCAGTGCTGTGGTATTATTTCTGATTCATCTTTCTATCCATCCTGCCTTTCCTTAACTCTCATGAAAGGAATATTTAATTGGCAATCCTGATACAGCTGCAGCCATGGTTCATGATATTCAATTTTCATTAAAGATTCTCAATCCCCAGTTTGATTTCTCATACGCTGTGTTTTGATATATAGACATTTTAAAGACGCTGATGGATCTGTTGCGTATTTCCAGCAATTTATTTTCTTATTTCAAATCATTTATGACTTGCCTGTGACCTTGCAACCAAGAGATTGCCTCATGGTTGGAGAAAAATTTCGAGTGGGAGGGGGACAATCAGTTGTCATGGCTATGAAATAGGTGGAACTAGGAATAAGATCCTGTGGAGGGAGCCTGAGGAGCTAGGGTGCAAATTAATAAGTGGAATCTCAAAGATAATCTCTGGATTACTACCTGAGATGTGAAACAATTGATATAGGGTCAAACAGATCAGAGAATTGAATGTGTGGCTCAAAGAGTGGATTGGGATACAGGTATACTGGCCCCCGGGTGGTGGTAGGGGAGGTAGGGCGATGGGGGACCTGCAAAATAGCTGGGAGGCCAGTTGGGCCAATTCCTCGAAGCAATCCCACCACTGGGGAAGTTTCCTGGCAGCGGCAGGAGGAGGGCCCAGATGTGGATCAGCTGCTTGATTCATGGAGGCAGGCAGCCAATTTGCATAATTAAGCACCCTGTTAGGGGCCATTAAGTGGGGCTGCCAGAATTTTGGCTAGTAACATAGGCAATGCAATAACTGTGGGAGGCTTTAATCTTCATATAGTCTGGACAAATGAAATCAGCAAAAGCAGTTTGGAGGAAGATTCACGTAATGTATTCATGACAGTTTCCTAGAAAATGTATTGTGGAACCAACCAGGGAACATAAGAACATAAAAATAGGAGCAGGAGCAGGACATTTGGCCCCTTGTGCCTGCTCCGCCATTTAGTAGGATCTTGCCTGATCTGATTGTGGTCTTAACTCCACTTTCCTGCCTGCCACCCATAACTCTTGCCTCCCTTATTGATTAAAAATCTGTCTAACTCTGCCTTGAATATATTCAATGACCCAGCTTCCACTGCTGTCTAGAGAAGAAAATTCCAAAGATTGTGACCCTCTGAGAGAAGCAATTCCTCCTTATCTCCATCTTAAAAGGGAGACCCCTTATTTTGAAACTGTGCCCCCTAGTTCTAGATTCCCCCAGGAGGGGAAACGTCCTCTCAGCATCTATCCTGTCAAGCCCCTCAGAATCTTATATGTTTCAATAAGATCACCTCTCATTCTTCTAAACTCCAATGAGTATAGGTCCAACCTGCTCAACCTTTCCTCATAAGACAACCCCTTCATCCCAGGAATCAGCCTAGTGAACCTTCTCTGAACTGTTTCCAATGCAAGTATATCCCTCCTTCCCCTCCCACTCCAAGTTCCTCTCCAGCTCCGAGGAGATTCCTTAACCCTGGCACTAGGCAGGCAACACAGCCTTCGGAGCTCACGATCTTGGCTGCAGAGAACAGTATCTATCCCTCTAACTGTACTGTTCCTTATTACTACTACATTCGTTTTCACTCCCCCACTTGAATGTCCCCCTGCACCGTGGTGCTACGGTCAGTTTGCTCATCTTCCCTGCAGTCCCTGCTCTCGTCCACACAAACTGTAAGAACTTTAAACCAGTTGGGCAAGTGCAAGGGCTGAGGCTCCTCTATTTCTACCTCCTGGATCCTTATATCTGCCTCACTTGTAGTCACACCCTTCTGTCCCTGAGGACGGACCAATCTGAAGTACCTAGCCTAAGGGGTGTGACTGCCTCCTGGAACAAAGTGTCCAGGTAACTTCCCCCCTCCCTGATGCATCATAGAGTCTAAATCTCTGACGATAGCTCATCAACTCTGAGCTGAAGTTCCCCGAGCTGCAGACAACTATTGCAGATGTGATTGCAGTGGATCACACTGATACCCATCAGTTCCCACATGATAAAGCTGCAACACATTACCTGCCCTGCCATCTCTATTGTGTTTTATTTAACTAATTAGGCTTCAAGTTTAGAGATATCACTCATAATTTGTAGCTATATTAAGTAGTTTTAACTAGTTAAGCTATAAATTTAATACAATACTTATATCTCCCCAGTACCATTGTAAATTATTGCCCAAGTTTAGAAAGGAAAAAACCCTAAAACCCACCAACTAATCACCTATCTGTTCACCTAATTAATGTCTCTGGGCTTCAACTTTCAGGTCTCACTGTCTCTGGCTCCTTCTCTCGGATCACTGCTTGTTCTGTAAAAGACTAGAACAGCACCTCCTCCCTCACTGCACCGAATTCCCAAACTTACCAAATTCCTGATTTAAATGCTCTGTTGAGCAGAACTTCGTGTTACTTACATTGTGCATTATCAAAAGCTCCTGTATTTATACTAACCTGAATTGGAAGAGGCTATCTTGGATGTTGTCTTGTGTAATGAGACAGGGTTAATTAGTAATTTCATAGAAAGAGACCTTCTGGGGAAGAGTGATCATCCTACAATAGAATTTCACATTGAGTTTGTGAGTAACATAAATAAATATGAAACAAGTGTAGTAAACATAAATAAGCCAAATATATAGGTATGATGAGTGCGTTGGCAAAGATAGATTGGGAAATTAGATTGAAATGTATAACAATAGATGAGCAATAGCGCACATTTAAAAAATAGTTAATAATTCTCAACGAATATACATTCCATTGAGAAATAAAGGTTGGCGCAGTGGTTAGCACCGCAGCCTCACATCTCCAGCGACTAGGGCTCGAATCTGGGTACTGTCTGTGCGGAGTTTGCAAGTTTTCCCTGTGACCGTGTGGGTTTCTGCTGGGTGCTCTGGTTTCCTCCCACAGTCAAAGACTTGCAGGTTGATAGGTAAGTTGGCCATTGTAAATTGCCCCTAGTATAGGTAGGTGGTAGGGGCATTAAGGGAAGGTGGGGATGTGGTAGGAATATGGGATTAATGTAGGATTAGTATAAATGGGTGGTTGATGGTCAGCACAGACTCGGTGGGCCGAAGGGCCTGTTTCAGTGCTGTATCTCTAAATGTAAATAAATTTAAAAACTCCATGGGAAAACTGATCTCCATGGCTAACTAAAGAGGCCAAGAATAGTATTAGACTAAAAGAAGAGGCCTATAATATTGTCAAGAAGACTAGTAAACCTGAGGATTGGAAGAGTTTTAGAAACCAGCAAAGGATGAGCAAAAAATTGATAAAAAGGGATAAAGTGGAATGAGAGTAAACTAGCAAGAAATATAAAAACAGATTGTAAGAGCTATTACAAGTTTGTAAAAAGAGAGTAGCAAAAGTAAACATGAGTCCCATAGAGGCAGAAACAGGAAAAAATATAATAGGAATAACGAAATGACAAAGATGTTAAACAAGTATATTGGGCTGGATTTTACCAGAGGCGGATGGGACTTCGCCACCAATGTAAAAGTCAGTGGTAAACCTGCTTCTGCCTAGCCTGGGGATCAGACCCACATTTATGGGTCCCGGGCTTGAATTGTCCAAAATCAGGACTTCCACCCACTTGAGGGAGGAGGTTCCGCCTCAGTGAGGTGCCGGCCAATCAATGGGCTGGCAGCTCTCAGTTCCAGCAGCGCCATCGGGAGCGGTAGCCACTGCTGGGACTTCAGCCCAGCCGTGCCATGGAGCCAGGACCTCAGGTTAGTTGGGCTAGCCTCGCCGGCAGGGTGGTCAGTTGTGGTAGTGAGGCAAGGGTAGTGGAGTGGAGGGGGGAGTGGAGGGGCGTCTTGGGTCCCGGGTGTGGGTTGGAAGGTGGGGGCGGCCCTCAATCAGGCACCCTGTGCCCAACTGCCATGGCACTCCCCGGTGCGCGGAAAGCCCGGCAGCTATCGCTGGGCGGCCTTTCACGACCCCAGAACGCCTGCTTACCATGGGTAAAATACCCATAGAGGCAGGCGAATGTCCTTAGGTGGCTGTTAAGTGGCCACTTAAGGGCCTCGATTGGCCTGGGGCAGGTGGGCGGATTGTTGCCACCCCCAACTCCCCCCTGCTGACCACCATAAAGTTGGCCGGATGCGGGAGTGGGGAGGGAAGGCCTCCCGGAGCCTCCCGCTCAATTTTACACTGCCCCCATCCGCCCCCACACCACCATCTGACCCGCTGGGGTGGCATAAAATTCAGCCCATTGTGTATGTCTTCACAGTAGAAATCACAAAAAGTACCATAAATAAGGGGGAACCAAGGATCTAATGAAAGTGAGGAACTTAAAGTAATTAATATTAATAAAGTATTGCAGAAATAAATGGGATTGACAGCCAACAAATCCCCTGGACCTGTTAGCCTGCGTCCTAAGGTTCTAAAGCAGGTGGGTGCAAAGATAATGAATGCATTGGTTGTGAGCTTCTGAGTTCCCTAGATTGGAAGGTAGCAAATGTAAAAAGAAAGACTTGCATTGTTGTAGCACCTTTCATGACTTTAGGACATCTCAAAGTGCTTTACAGCTAATGAAGCGCTTTTTTGAATTGCAGTCACTGTTGTAATGTAAGAAATGCAGCAGCCAATTTGGGCACAGAAAGCTCCCACAAACAGAAATGTGATGTCGATTGAGGGATAAATATTGGCCTAGGCACAGGGGATAACTTCACATTTTGTCCTGGCAGGACAAAATCACAAATGTGGTAGTCCTGTCAAAGGCATAGCTCCCAAGTGTGTTGGCACTATTCAAACAGAGGCAGCTTCGGTGAATCGGACACGTCCGCAGGATGGAAAACTGTCGCATACCCAAGGACCTTCTGTATGGTGAGGTAGCTGGGGCCAGATGACCAGTGGGGCGCCCAAAACTCCACTTCAAGAATGCTTGCAGGTGTGACATGAAGGCCCTAAATGTCGACGATCGCACCTGGGAGTTATGAGCTGATGAAAGAGGGAAATGGTAACACATCCTGTGGACTGGTGTGCACTACCACCATGATCTGTTGCTACAGCAGCTTGGCAACATGTCAATGCCAAAAACAATAACTCACAGCATCATGTACAACACTTGTGACAGAACCTGCCTCTCAAGAATTGGCCTTCATAGTAATCAACAAAGGTGTGCCGAGAGAAGACCCCCCACCTAAATGGATTGTTTGCTGCTTTTCTAAATGGAAGGATGCCAAACAATCTTCTTTGAAATAGTGCCATGGGATCACACATCCAACTGAGAGAACAGACGGGCTCATGTCTTCACATCTCATCCAAACAATAGCACCTCTGACAGTCTTTGGGGAGGGGTGGGGGGGGGGAACTCAAAACCACAACCATCTGCTTCTGAGGTGAGAGTACTACCAAGTGAACCACAGCAGATACTTGTAAATCTGTGGTTCAAGAAAGAAAAGCGAGAAAAAAGGGGAACTACAGGCCAGTTAGCCTGACAACAGTCATCAGGGAAATGCTGGCATCCATTTTCAAGGAAGTAGTAACATGGAACTTAGAAAATTATAATATGATAAGGCCGAGTCAACATGATTTTCTGATAGGTAGATTGAGTTTGACAAATCTACTAGAGTATTTTTTGAGGATGTAACTAGCAGTGTAGATAAAGGGAAATCAGTGGATATATTACATTTGTATTTTCAAAAAGCATTCAGTAAGGTGCCACATGAAAGGTTGTTGCACATGATAAGGACTCATGGGATTGGGGGCAGAAATGGAGCACTTTTGGGTTGGCAGACTGTTACTGCTGGGGTGCCACAAGGATCAATATTGGGGCCTCAGCTATTTGTACTCTATATAAATGACTGAGAGGAAGGAATTGAGTGTAATGTACCCAAATTTGCTGTTGATACAAAGCAAAGTGGGAAAGTAAGCAGTGAGGAGGACACAGAGAGTCTGCAAAGTGATATATGTAGGTTAAATAAGTGAACAAGATGGAGTATAATGTTGGGGAAATGTGAGGTTATTTACTTTGGTAGGAAGAATAGAAAAACATTTTTTTTAAATGGAGAAAAAAAATTAAATGTTGGTGTTCAGAGGTATTTGGGAGTCCTTGTACATGAAATGCAGAAGTTTAACGTGCAAGTACAACAAGCAATTAGGAAGGCAAATGGTATGTTGGCCTTTATTGCAAGGGGATTGGAGTACAAGTGGAAGGAAGTCTTGCTCCAGAGCTTTGGTGAGGTCATACCTGGAGGGCTGTGTATGGTTTTGGTCTCCGTACCTAAGGAAAGATATATTTGTCTTATAGGGGGTGCAACGAAGGTTCACTAAATTGATTCTTGGGATGCGAGTGTTGCCTCTGAGGAGAGATTGAGTTGAATGAGCCTATATTCTCTGGCGTTTAGAAGAATGAGGAGGATCTCATTGAAACTCATAAGACTGAAAGGTTTTGACAGGGTAGATGCTTTGGGGCTGTTGCCCCCGGTTGGAGAGCCTAGAACTAGGAGTCATAGTCTCAGGATAAGGCAATGGCCAATTAGGACTTGAGATGAGGAGAAATTTTTTCACTCATAGTGTTGTGAATCTTTGGAATTCTCTAACCCAGAGAGCTGTGAATGCTCAGTCATTTAGTATATTGAACGTTGAGATCAATAGATTTTTGGACTTGAAGGGAATCAAGGGATAGGGGTATCAGACAGGCTAGCGACACACAGGAAAGATCACAGTTCCAAGGTAACACCACTGGAGAGAAGATAAAGAATGATACTCACAGGGACTGGCGATCTCAGGCGGGACATTGAGGCCAGCAATTTTCTTTCTGTGTTGGACCAACGCGAACAGGGCAGCGCGATTCTTCGGTGGGGGTGGCGGCGATTCGGCACCACCTTCCATGAAGTGGGTGCTCAAGACACAGTGAGTACACGAAGGGGGTTGTTCAAATCGATGGTGGCCAGAAAGAAGCAGCAGAAATCGAGTGGATTTGTGCTAAATAGTGACCAGAGTCGGTTCTTGTCGAGGCTGTGGATTGGTAGCGCCTTGCGCGCCAGGTGTTTTCCTGCTGTTAGTTCTTCGTGGGCGGGGCAGAAAGCCTGCGCTGCAGGCGCAGGTTCTGGGCATGGCCAGAAGCTCGAAACTGCAGACACAGTAGGCCTGCAACTCTTTTTTCCCCTTCGGCCCCCGGCCCCCGGCCCAACAAAGAAAAAATAGAGGCTGCAACTTAAAGGGGTAAGCTCCAGCTGAATTTTTGACTAGCAATTTGGCACCATGTCTACAAAATATCCCTCCATGAACTGGAAAGCGCAAAACTTTCTCCACGAGTTCCAACTTTTTAAACAAAGAATGGAGTTGTGTTTTTTTGATCTGGCCATCACAGAGCTGGAAAAGCAAGCAGTCAAGATAAAGATTGCAGTCAGTAATTGGACTACACTGAATTAACACCTTGGGACTCTCAGAAGCTAAGCAGAAGGACCCAGCAAAACTGTGGTCCATGTTAGAGGACCAGCTTAAGGTCAGAATTACTTTCAGAATTCACCGCCTAGAGCTAATGATATACAGGCAGCAATCAAGAGACCATTGACCAATTTGTGAGCCGGTGCTGGGAGAAAGGCAAACTCTGTGACTTCTCAGGTGGAAATATCAGAGCTCATTATAGAGTTGGTGATTGTGTCTACCCCGATAGTAGCTTTTCAGAAAGAGCTACTAGAGAAGGAAAAGGGTACAGTGTTGAAAGTCTCCTGAGAAAAAGCAGGAAGTTTGAAGCAATTGCTGCAAGCAGACAGCAGGCAATGGGTACTACAACTATAGGTGAAATAGCTAGGACACCTCAGCCAGGCAAGGTATGTGGCAAGTGCGGCCTGATGCCCCAACCAAGGAATTGTCCAACCTTCATGGACAATTGCAAGATGAGTGGCAAGAAAGGACACTGGGCAAGGTTGTGCAAGAGCTCCAATAATGGGAAACCAGCCAAGAATCACAGCCGACTGCGACCTGGTAAGAAGCAAATGCCGACTGGCGGAAGAAACAGTGATATATCCGCCAAAAGCTAAATCAGACGCAAGCGAGTCCATGAGATTGACAGTGATGTGACCAACATACAGGGCAACGCAGATGAGCAAGACTTCCATACAATAACCCATACACACCAAATGTATGCGGTGACACAGAGGGAAGCATTCACAACAATTGACATAGAGAAATTGCCCAGAGAAAAGTGGTCAACGCACGTTAGGGTTCAAAATTGATACAGGAGCAAGTGCAACCATTTTGCTGCTAGGAATAGTGAAGGACATGTACCTGGCAAGATGGAAAGCCATAATAAAACCGACAAAGACAAGACTCACCACGTACGATGGTACACCAATCAACTGCATAGGACTTCTAGAATTGTAGTGCAGGTATGAAACCTCAGTCTGGTCACAACAGATTTTCTACATTGTTGACACAGATGGTCCAGCAGTTGCAGGCCTGCCAGCATGTAGTGAGTTACAAATTGTAACGATCTATGGGATCAGCAGCATATTGTAGACACAGGACCAGGACAGGATCAACCCTGTCAAATCCATCCAAGATTTGCAAAGAATGTACCCAGACTGTTTTGACAGAGTGGGAGGTTTTAAAGGAGAAGCTGTTCTGCATGTGAGAGACAATGTGGTTCCTTCTATAGATCCGCCAAAAAAATATAACATCCACATCATGGACAAGCTGAAAACAGAGCTGGATACTATGGAGGGATAATGAATCATCAGATGCATTCAACAGAACACAGATTGGTACAGCTTGATAACAGCTGTAGTCAAGCAGGATGACACCACAGGTTTGTTTGGAAACCAAAGGCTAAACAAGATGTTGAAACGCTGTCCTTACAAAATCCCCACATTAGAAGAGCTGAATCTGAAATTCACAAAGGCCAAATTTTTCTCAAAATTAGATGCAAAGCTTGGGTACTGATCAGTTCGTCTCTCAGAAAGCTCACAGGAACTGACAACGTTCAGAATTCCATTTGGGCGATATTGTTTTTTATGTCTATCATTTGGCTTATCAGTAAGACAGAATTTATTTCAGCAACGCATGGATCACATTGCAGAAGATCACTGATCATATCGCAGTGGTGGGCACCACAAAAGAAGAGCATGACAAAAGTTTGCAAATCCTGATGGAAAGAGCAAGGAAAAAAGGCCTTGTGTTTAACTGTAAGAAATGTGCCATAAGCACGAGACACATTAACTTCTTTGGCTCTATTTATTCAGACACAAGTACCAGACCAGATCCCAGAAAGATAGAGGATATCCAGTCCATGCCAAGCCCACAAGACAAAGAAGACTTGCAAAGATGTCTCAGTCTCTTCAATTTCTTGGTTCCTTACATTTCGAATTTCTCTGAGAAATCTTCAATTCTACAGGAACTCCTCAGAAAGAAAACACCATTTCTGTGGCATGAAGACCACCAGTAGGCACGCGATTTTTTGAAGCTGTTGCTATCAACAGATGCATGTTTACAGTACTACGATCCCAACAAGGATACCATTCTCAAAGTAGATGCCTTGGAAAAAGGCCAGGAGGCATGCTTGTTGCAGGACAGATGTCTAATAGCTTTCGGTTCAACAAGCGTATTCCCTATACAGGCCAACTATTCCAATATGGAAAGAGAAACACTAGCACTGGTGTTCTGAATCACAAGGTTTCATACTTACCTTTTTGGAAACGCTTTGCAGTCGAAACAGATCATAAGGCATTAGCGATGATCTGGCACAAGTCACTCACTAGCACACCTCCACAGCTACCAAAGCTATTGGTAAAAGTGCAAGGTTATGACTGTGAAGTCAAATACAAGCCAGGGATTCCCATGACACTTTAAGCAGACTGCCTAATCCCAGAACGTGCAAAGATATTCCACTAGATGTCCAAATTGGCAAGGTTGACATCGATTTACAGGATGTTTATCAAGTCTATTTGATGTGTTTCACACAGAGGAAGCATGAAGAATTATGGGAAGAAACCTCAAAAGACCCAGTCTTGAAGACGCCATGGCAACTCATTTTTAAAGGATAGCCTGATAGCATACAGGAGGTTCCTGCGTAGCTCAGAACATTCTGGCCATAACGGGATGAGTTGGGCATTTCTAACAGTGTTATCTTCAAAGGCAGGTTGGTGATAATTCCACAAATGCTTTGCCCTGATATGCTCTCACAGTTACATGTCGGCGACATAGGTGTGGAAAAGTCCAGGAGACTTGCATGTGAGACTGTCTACCAGCCAGGTATGAACAGTAACATTGAGCGAGTGGTAAAGTCATGTCATGCTTGTCAACAGCACCAACAATGCCAGCATAAAGAGCCACTCCTTCCTCACAACATTCCGTCACATCCTTGGTCAAGGATAGCAACCGATCTCTTCACAGTCAAAAGCAACAATTACTTTTTGATACTTTTTGATCACTGATTACTACTCCAAGTTTCTGGTAATTCATCAATTTAGGGACACTTCAAGTGCATCAGTTGCCAATACCATCAGTGCAAATTTCAGCTTGTTTGGTCCCCCAGAAGAGATAATGGTCTGCAGTACGTCGCCAAGCCATTTCAAGACACATGCAAGAGATTGGGTGTAAACCACATTACCTCCTCACCGCATTACTCTATGTTGAATGGCTTGGCAGAGAGGATGGTATGTACGATCAAATGGTTGATTGTAAAGTGTTGTGAAACAAAACAGGATATACATATAGCCATGTTACACCTGAGGGCAACACCAATCGACACAAGGCTGCCATCCCTGCAGAACTCATATTTGGAAGATAGGTTAAGACAACACTTCCAAGTCACCATCTCATGAAATCATCCTCAATACAAGAAAGACTTCTAGCAAAGCAAGACAAGATGAAAATGATGCACGGTAAGCACGTGGGTGTGGAATTACCACTGTTACAGATAGGGCAGAAAGCCATCCACAAGGAAAAGTGTATTTCCCTGCGCAAGTGTTCAAAGTCTGCAACGAGCCAAGATCTTACGAAGTAACCACCCTTAACCGAGCAGTGCTCAGAAGAAACCAGTCGGCTATGGGAACTAGCTAACTACACTGACTACACCGTGCCTGACAATCCTATTGCATTGAGAGCGTGGTCACACACAGATTTGCAGAATGTAGCAAGAACAACTGACTAGAATAACGTTTGAGCACAGGATGACTGTCAGAATACACATGAAAGTCAAGTCAAGAACGCTGATAAATGTAGTTTGCCATGAAGCTACACTGTGACAAGATCAGGTCGACTCAGTAAACTGCCTGTATGGTTCAGAGATACTTGACTAAAGAATATTATAGTGAATGCATATGTAAATATTTTAAAAGTTGTTTCATTCCATTATGTACATAGTTATCCTTTGTGTATCTCCATTTTAGGAAAGGGGGTTGTTGTCATATTGCTTTAACAGTGTAAGTGCGATACACTACATCACAGGAAGTGATGTCACTCAGCATGTAATCAGTTAGTTGGAGTTGAGCAAGACACCTGGTCACATGTGTAAGACAAGCTCTTTTGTAAGTTTGTTACCATATCAATAAAGAACCCACATTTTATGACCAGTCAGCTGAAGATTGTTTGGTTCCTTATTGCTATATATAAAAGCAATAAATGCAACAATTATCACAGCAACAGTTTCTAACCATCCTGTTTATTATTTCAGAATACACAGAATAGATATATTTCAATGAGAAAGAAAAAGTCCAATGGTGGGACCCATCATCCATGGTTAACTAAAACAGTTAAAGATTGTATCAAACTTAAAGAAAAAGCCTTTAAAGGTGGGAGGCAGGTCAGAAGATTGGACAGAATATAAAAAACAGCAAAAATGACTAAAAGATTGATAAGGATGGTAAAATTAGAGTACGAGAGAAAGCTAGCTAGAAATATAAAGACAGATATTAAGAGTTTCTATAGATATTTTAAGAAAAGAGTTAACAAAGTGAGCGTTGGTCCTATAAAAAGTAAGTCTGGGGAATTAATAATGGATAATAAGGAGATGGCAGATGAATTGAACAGATATTTTGCATCGGTCTTCACTATTGAGGATACAAGTCACATCCCAGTATTAGCTATAAGTCAGGAAATGGAAGGCAGGGAGGAACTCAAGAAAATTACAGTCACCAGGGAAGTGGAACTGAACAAATTTTTGGATCTGTGGGCTGACAAGTCCCCGGGTCCTGATGGACTTTACCCTAGGGTGTTAAAAGAAGTGGCTAGTGAGATAGTTGATGCGTTAGTTTTAATTTTCCAAAATTCCCTATATTCGGGGAAGGTTCCTTAAGATTGGAAAATAGCGATCGTAACTCCTTTATTCAAAAAGGGAGGGATACAGAAAGCAGGAAACTACAGACCAGTTAGCTTAACATCTGTCTTAGGGAAAATGTTTGAAGTTATTATTAAAGATGTTATAGCAGGGCATTTAGAAAAATTCAAGGTAATCAGGCAGAGTCAACATAGCTTTGTGAAAGGGAAATCATGTTTAACCAATTTATTGGAGTTCTTTGAGGGAGTTATATGTGCTGTGGATAAAGGGGAACCGGTGTATGTATTGTACTTAGATTTCCAGAAGGCATTTGATAAGGTGTCACATCAAAGGCTATTGCAGAAAAGCTCATGGTGTAGGGGGTAACATATTGGCATGGATAGAAGATTGGTTAACCAACAGGAAACAGAGAGTAGGCATAAATAGACCATTTTCTGGTTGGCAAGATGTAACGAGTGGTGTGCCACAGGGATCTGTGCTGGGGCCTCAACTTTTTACAATTTATATAAATGACTTAGATGAAGGGACCGAAGGTATAGTTGCTAAATTTGCTGATGACACAAAGATAGGTAAGACAGTAACTCGTGAAGAGGAGGCTACAAAGGGATATAGATAGGTTGTGAGTGGGCAAAGACCTGGCAAATGGAGTATAATGTGGGAAAATGTGAAACTGTCCACTTTGGCAGGAAGAATAAAAAAGAAGCATATTATCCATATGGTGAGAGATTCTAGAGCTCTGAGATGCAGAGGGATCTGGGTGTCCTAGTGCATGAATCGCTAAAGGTTAGTATGCAGGTACAGCATGTAATTAGGAAAGCTAATAGAATGTTATCATTTATCGCGAGGGGAATTGAATACAAAACTGGGAAGGTTATGCTTCAGCAATACAGGGCATTGGTGAGACCACATCTGGAGTACTGTGTACAGTACTGGTTTAAGGAAGGATGTAAATGCGTTGGAGGCAGTACAGAGAAGGTTTACTAGACTAATACATGGAATGGGTGGGCTGTCTTATGAGGAAAGATTGGACAGGCTAGGCATGTATCTGCTGGAATTTAGAAGAATAAGAGGTGACTTCATTGTAACATATAAGATCCTGAGGGGTCTTGACAGTCTGGATGTGAAAAGGATGTTTCCCCTTGTGGGTCAATCTTGAACTGGGGGTCACTGTTTAAAAATAAGGTTTCACCCATTTAAGACAGAGATGAGGAGAATTCTTTTCTCTCAGAGGGTCATGAGTCTTTGGAATTCTCTTCCTCAAAAGGCAGTGGAAGCAGAGTCTTTGAATATTTTTAAGGCAGAGGTAGATAGATTCTTGATAAGCAAGGGGGTGGAAAGTTATTGGGGGTAGGTGGAAATGAGGAGTAATCAGTTCAGCCATGAACATATTGAATGGTGGAGCAAGCTTGAGGGGTTGAGTGGCCTACGCCTGCGCCTAATTCATATTTAATTCGTATGTATTATTAGGATCTCTTAATTTAAAAGCAGGCATAGAAATCCTAGCATAATAAAGCTGAGAAATTGGTTTTATGCTGTGAGGCTGGCTCCAAAATGGGCCTTGGACCTTAGTTCTGTAAAACCAGCATCCCAATGCAGCTCACCGATTATGGGCCTTTGCAAAATCGGCTGGCTTGGATGCTGAGCTAGCCAGAAGTAGATCCTAGTGGGGTGAAGTGAATGGGATGGGGATGACCCTGGCTTGGCAGTGGCTCTCAGTATTGTTGTGGAGCCAAAAGAAGCTTAACGCCTCCACTAAAATAAGTTAAAAAAAGACCTCCGTACCTTTCTGCCAGCAGTCTCCAGGACCACTGGCTAGGCCACAGAAGACCCAATTTCTGCTGAATGCCTTAAACAGGCTTTAGGCCCCTGATTAGCATATTCAAGGAGCCTGACAACTGTTTCAGGTGGGTGCGCTGGGCACTTGGAAATTATAGCTTCCAGTTTGGCAGTCGGACCACTGGCTTGGGATATCACCTTACGTTGAAATCAGTGGAATGGAGAATCAGATGTGGTGTATAATGAGCAGCAGATCCACTGTAGCCATATTTACACCTCCTCATCAAAGTTAAAAGCTCTGTCCCTAAACAGTGACTGGGGAAGGTGCACTTTGTCGGCTTGTTCAAGAATGCTCAAGATGCTTCTGTCTAAAAAACAAGGCTCTGGCTACTTCCATTGCCCAGATGCTTTGGATTTACGATGCTCGAAGCATTACTGCTGTCAGTATCATAAGCTGTAACCATATCTTTTGTTGGTGCCTCCTGCCACTGGCAGTAAGAGTATGACCTCATTTGAATTGCTGTCAACATCAATATCAGCAATGCAAAGGGGACATTTTTTCTTTCAAACTCTGCATGAAACTTCACGGAAAAGCAATATGCAGAACCTCCATTCTCAGCTTCCAAAATGTTGGCTTAATAAAAACATCTAAAAGAGTTTGTTTCTCACCAATTAGTTATTAATACTTGGGGCTGAATTTTTGCATCAGGGGCAGGAAACAGGAGTGAGGCTGTTTCCAAGCCCCAAACCCACCCTCATGGAGAAACAGTAACTCTTTGGGATTTTGACTGCAGCGTCCCCTTAATTTGCAATGGAGACAGCTTCCTTGTCCAATTAAGGGTGGTAGGTGGGCTCTCAAAGCTGGAGGGACAATCAGAGACCTTCCAGCTTGAAAGGAGCCACAGGTTGTAGGAGAAGGTAAATAACTGAGAGTGTACTTCAATATGGAGGCACCCTCTAACCAGCTTTTTTCAAACGTCAAATAACAAAAAATACAGCAGCCAGGCCACTACTGTAGGTGGAGTTGAGGGAATCCCTCTACAGGGTGGCCTTTGGCTGCACTTGCAGCTAGGCAGGCAGGGAGTGCCTGTAGACCTGCCTGGAGCGCTGCACCCAATCACCTCCCCCCCTCCCCGACCAGCTGCTGGATGCCCTCCTCCAAGCAGTTAAAGTGCCCCCAGATCATGCAGGAAACTGGAGACCAACTGGAAAATCCCTGTTGGCCTCCTTTGCCCCTAGTTAATAAGGCTCTTAATGAGCCTAATTGGCGGCCTGCCTTGTGGGGGCAGATAGTCCTGCTGGCCCCAAATCCACGTCAGCAAAAATGGCCAGCACTGGGAATGGGTTTGGGAAACTGGCATGCCGGCTGGTGTTGGTATGTTTGGACCTCATCAGCCTTCATTCCTGACCTCAGCAGGGTCTGAAAATTCAGCCCTAGATTTCTGACAGGTCTTGAAAGACAGAATTCAGATGAATTAACAGTTTGCGGCAAGCCACCATCCTGAAAAGAATGCTTGCAGTGACTATTAGCATAGAACTTGGCATTTCATTTCCCAAAGGACTGTCAGTATAAAAGTAGTCATGGGGCATTCTGATGTGAACATTTCCAAATTTTACCTCCACAGGTAATTATAGCAAGTTTAAAAAGCAAAAAAAAAGCTTGATTAAAACTACTCCCAAAACCAAAGTAATTAATAAAAATTTCTGATGCTTTTGCCCATGATGCCCAACTGATTCAAAAATGTTCATCTACATGCCATTTATGGTACAATAGCCACCTGGTAAACCAATCAGGTGCTGCCATGGACTGTAAGGCAGTTGTCTTTGATTCTTCAATACTGTCTTGATCTTGCCTTGGCACTTTTCCACAGAGCTGGAAGCAGCATCTGTTGCACAAGCTTCCTTGTGGAGGACCAGCAAGGGGCTTGCCATATTGGGCAATGTTGTGTTGGCTGGAGGAGCAAAGCTGGGGAGACAGAGAGAAACCAAAATGTTGCTATCCCCCCAAGTGACCCACTTACTATCCTGGTACTACAGTGAAAAATCTCAGGTCCCTTTTATTAAAGAAAACACATTAGCACTGCAAGTCTTCAAGTTTATGAGTTGCCACTTCACCTCAATCAACCTTCCTCGCAGGACACAGACCTTGTAACAGTTTAATGCCATCTATGCCAAAACACCCAGTGCTTTCTCCACAAGATCAGTGGGTAACCACATACATGACAATGTAGAAAACTGGCAAGAGCTAAAGACAGCAACCCCACTTCCAAAAAAACTTGGCAGACATAAATCGACATAAATACAGACATTATGACACATACCTGCTTTGTTGCGCATTGAGACAAGAAGGCAGACTAAAACTGCCGTGGGGCTGGGCTTGTCATAACTTAAGCTCTAGGTGCACCCAGCATTTTGTCCCTTTTGTTGTAGAAGAGTGCATTTTATGGCAGTTGTGGGTTTAGAAATTACTTTAGAGAGATGCAAATGCTCGAGACAAGAGGTTCATTTTCCAAGGGAACCTGAAAGCATCCCAGAAAATGTTAGAGTCTACTGGAATTCTGCCTTTCAAGTCAAAAATAATGAACAAGACTTTAAATGTGAAAATAAAAGCAATTGTATGTACTTTAACACAATTTACAGGATTCAGTCAACCTGACCCCTAGATACATGTTGATTTATGATCTGAAATCTTTACAGCAAATCACCTACAATAATCCCAAGCAACAAGTGCACAAGGCAAAACTAGCTCAATGTCAAAATCTGTCTCTGCTCCTATGCTCACAGCAGCCAGGAGGTAGACACAGGATTACATGAAGTGATAGCATGCTGATTGGACTATTTAAAATTCGCATCTTTTATTTTTAAGTAGCTTCAGGAAGGAAAAGGGCGAGTCAATATCACTGAAACAAAAATATAGAACTAAGTCCTGATGAATGGCCGCACCCAACTATTAATCTGTTTTCAACTCTTTTGGATGGCAATTAACTTACCGTGCCTCTTAAACATTTTCCATGAAGTTAGAAATCACTGTTGGTAATCATAGAAGATCAATTTTTAACACACTCAAATAACTTTTCTCTGCTATTTTAAAGAAGGGTGGTTAATGTACTTAGAATTAAGGAGTTAATGCCCTCAAGTACAATAGAATAGAGAGGAAAGTCATTCGAGTGTGTTAAGGATTGTTTGGCTATAATCACTAACAGTCATCTCTGAGCTGCAATTGCACTTCTGACTCTTTCAAAAAGGTTTATTTTATTTCAGTGCTCCACAGTACATTCATTAAACCTACAAGTTTGAACTTTGCAGGAATTGACAGCATCAGAGGGGCTGACACGGATGTGACATTATCAGAGCCACCCAGTCCAAACTGACTTCATTTGAGGCCCCAGAAATCGGAAATGGCAACTTGGTGTCACTAAGAATTCCCTAAAAAGAATGCATCTACAAGGCACAAGTCAGGAGTGTTTTGGAATACACTCCACTTGCCTGGATGGGTGCAGCTCCAACAATATTCAAGAAGCTCAACACCATCCAGGACAAAGCAGCCCGCTTGATTGGCATCCCATCCACCACCTTCAACATTCACTCCGTCCACCACCAATGCACAGTGGTAGCAGTGTGCACCATCCACAAGATGCACTGCAGCAACTCACCAAGCCTCCTTCGACAGCATCTTCCAAACCCACGACCTCTACCACATGGAAAGACAAGGACAGCAGACGCATGAGAACACCACCACCTGCAAGTTCCCCTGCAAGCCACACACCATCCTGACTTGGAACTATATCGCTGTTCCTTCACTGTCACTGAGTTAAAAACCTGGAACTCCTTCCTTAACAGCAGTGTGGGTGTACCTATACCAGATGGACTGCAGTGATTCAAGAAGGTGGCTCACCACTACCTTGTCAAGAACAATTAGGGATAGGCAACAAATGTTGGCCTTGCCAACAATGCTCACGCCCCTTGAAAGAATTTTAAAAACATGGGCCACAAAATTCAGCTCTGTAACGCTGCTGTGGAAGCTGAGGCCCTCAAAATGGCATGTGTAATGCTTCCAGCCCATGTGGCGCACCATGCTAGGAAGGGTGCCAGCGCAGGTGTGCATGCACTGGAGCTTTGATAGTGGGCAGATTATGGCACCAAACAGCCTCTTTGGCTGATTAGACACATGTTCTGAAACCTGAATCTTGCAGACCCAATAAATGTCCTGTGCTAATCACCCACAGTGGAACATTCATGAGGGATCCCCTCCTATGACTGTTACACAAACGCCAGTCAGGGAGCCTTCTCCCTTGCCTATTGCTCCAGTTGGGCTACATCTCATTTCAACCAATTCTTGTAGAGGTAGTCAGCAGCAGCTTCCTTAGAATCAGTGCAGTTTCCCATTAAGAGGGGTAGACTGACCTTGAAGAGGTGCAGGTGAGCTAGAACATATGTTAGCCATGCACGCTGCTGGACCACTGTTAAATGTTCAGCCAGCCAGCAGCATGTGCCACACTCGACTGGGCACTACAATTATGGAAGATAGGAGGCAGCACGGAGTTTGTGTGCTGCCCACCTCAACGGGACCGGGCTCAGGCTGATCACAAATCACAAACACTGCGCCTGAAAGTGGGAGCAAATACATTTTTAGCCCATGCTTTTTAGAATTTGTGGGTGGATGAACTGAATGACTGAATTTTATGCTTTCAGAGGACCTGACTCATTGCCTCCACTCTGCAGTTTGCAATCTAATATACTCCCATTGATTATTAATGTCACTCCTCACATTTCCCCTTGGATGTTGTCTACTTTAATGTGGATGGTGTAGGCTTTCTGCCTGGTCATTGCATGGTAGTATGAGAGACCTCCAACACCAGCATGCACACAAATTGAAAACATTTGCCAAGCTAATCTTTTATTAAATAAATCTCATCATATTCCAACCCAATCCATTTTGGATTTCCTAACCTTGACATTTCAATGATAGGGATGCTGAAATGAAGCCAGTTAATGTATTCACAGCAGAAACAACTTAGTTATGTCAAAAGAAACATCTGCAATGAGTCACAAAGAAAATAAGTCTCACACAAGATAAATGTCACGTATGTTTCAGAAAGGCACTTGGAGGATTTATAAAAAATATACATTTTAGCAGCTTACTTGCTACATACATATTCTTCAGCGATAAACACTAAATGAATACACCTGTAATTGCAATTCTCAGAAACCATCAGTTCATCTAAAAACATTTCTCCGTTGAGTTCTTGTGCAACGGCTAAAGCAATATCTCATCCCTTCCAATAGCCTACAGTGCCACCATCTAACAAACTCATTGACAGATACAGACAAAATTTTACAGAGGCAAATAAAGCTGTTAATGTTACAGGTTTGTGGCTTTTGGGTCGCAGACCTGAAACATTAACTCCGTTTCTTTCTCCACAGATGCTGCCAGACCTGCTGAGTATTTCCAGCATTTCCTGTTTTTATTTCAGATTTCCAGCATCCACAGTATTTTGTGTTTGAAATATAGCTGTTAGTATGTCCTTATTACATTACATCTATTTTCTTATTCGTTCATGAAATGTAAGCATCGCTGGAAAAGCCAGCATTTATCGGCCATCTCGAATTGTCCTTGAGAAGCTGGTAGTGAGCCACCTTCCTTAACTGTTGCATCCACACTGCTGATAGGGAGGGAGTTCCAGGATTTTGACCCAGTGACAGTGAAGGAATGGCAATATAGTTTCAAGTCAGGATGATGTGTGGCTTGGAGGGGAACTTGCAGGTGGTGGTGTTCCCATGCATTTGCTGCCCTTGTCCTTTTAGGTGGTAGAGGTTGCGGGTTTGGAAGGTGCTGTCGAAGGAGCCTTGGTGAGTTGCTACAGTGCATCTTGTAGATGGTACATACTGCTGCCACTGTGCATTGGTGGTGAAGGGAGTGAATGTTGAAGGTGGTGGATGGGATGCCAATCAAGTGGGTTGCTTTGTCCTGGATGGCATCAAGCTTCTTGAGTGTTGTTGGAGCTGCACTCATCTAGGCAAGTGAGCAGTATTCTATCACACTCATGACTTGTGCCTTGTAGATGGTGGATAGGCAATGGGAATTAGGAGGTGAGTTACGCGCTGCAGAATTCCCAGTCTCTGACCTGCTCTTGTAGCCACAGTACTTACATATCTGGTCCAGTTCAGTTTTTGGTCAATGGTAATCCCCAGGATGTTGATAGTGGGCTGTTCTTGGAACATGGAGATACAGGGTTTCCAAGATGGCACGGCACATGCACAAGACGTGTGCTGTAGAACCGCCGCGATATTTCGCACAGCGGCTCATTATCTTGGAGGGGGCGCACCAACCGCTCCTGATGACGCCAGAGATGGCATTATTTTTAAAGGGCTTCAAGCCCTTACAGGTCATTACCATTTTTAAAGAGGAATGGATGGTACAGTTATATGAAATAAAATAATAAAATATTGGAGCCCTTCTCACCCCCGCCCCCAATGACCACACTATTTACTTATGGCCCTCTCCCCTCAAATAAAACTTTTCCTCCCAATCCGAACTTTCCCCCTCGAACACCATCATGTTTGCCCTTCCCACCATCCCCTCAGCCAATAGTAAGAGTTTTCCCCGCTCCCCCCACCTCCCGCCCTGAAAATTTCACTACTCCTCCCTCCCCACCAGTGTTACGCCTCGGATCTCCGAACGGAGATCCAAAGGCGCGGGACTTCTGGTCACTGGCTGGAATATCGGCATGGGACAGCCGTCACTGCAAGATAAGTAATTTTTCATTCATTAAACTTTATTAACATATTTAAATGAAGGTGCTTTCGCCACGCGGCCGGTGGCGGTGGTGGGGGCTGCCCCAAGGCCTCGCAGCTGCCAGTAAAATGGGCAGGGTCTTCCTGATGTTGAGGCCCATGACAGGCCTCTCCCGGTAGTATTTTCCGGGCCCCCCCTCCACAACCCCTGACGTCAGGGGCCTGGTAAAATTCAGCCTATAGTTTAACAGGGAAGATTCGTCCCAAAAATCTCTCCTTGATTAGTTTTAGAGGACCTCTCACCTCGTGTTCATTATCTTATTCAAAGGGACTTAAGCCAGTGGACTCATTGGGTGAGTCCCTAGTAGCAAACAGAAAAAGTCCCAGCCCTTTCTTCCAGTCATGGGGGTACTCAAAGCAGTATGCCTTTAGGGTCTGGTGGTACTGCTCCAAAGCCCCTTGTGTCTGTGGATTGTAGGCTGAGGACTTTAGTTGGGTTATGCCCAGATTACCCATGACCTTTTGAAAAATACTGGACATAAATTTGTGCCCTGATCCGACTGGATGTCTGCAGGCAGCCCATATTGGGTGAAGAATTGGGTTAGTCCCTCAACTATTACCTTGGCAGAAACAGTTCTTAGAGGGATAGCCTCTGGAAATCGAGTAGCCATATCCATAATGGTGAGTAGATACTGGTATACCCCTTTTGTTTTCGGCAGTGGCCCCACACAATCTACCAGCACTCTGCTGAATGGTTCCCCAAAAGCCGGAATGGGAATTAGGGGTGCAGGTTGAGGCTTCCCCACAACATGGCACATGTGGCAAGTCTGATCGAACTCCTTGTGCAGTTATGGCCAGTGAAAATGTTGTCTGATGTGGGCTTGGGTTTTCTGATACCGACATGTCCAGCCATTGGAATCTCGTGGGCTATTCTCAATATTTCCCTATGGTACCTCGGTGGCATCATTACCTAGTGAACAACTGTCCACTCTTCATCTGCTGGTCTGTGAGGACGTCTCCATTTCCTCATCAGCACATCATCCTTTAAATAGTAGCACTCTGGAACTCTCTCTGCTTCAGCTTCAGTTTGGGCAGTCTGTAATAACTGTTTTAACCCTGGGTCAGCTTGCTGAGCCTTGACCAAGGAAGATCTGTTTAACCCATCCTTTGGGTCCTCTAACTTCCCAAAGAAGGTTTCAGATAACCAGACAGTAGGTTCATCTGTCTGCAGTGCAGTACAATCTCCTCTGATGGAGCTTGTTTGGCCATGAATCAGTTACCACACAGTCAGGAAAAATGCCAGGGACATTTTCCTGTAATTGCTCTGTCTCCCTGACCCCTTTGGTCTCTCAAAAACCACTGGGGAAGCTATCACCTTCGCCCCCACCAGATCATTACCCAGGAGCAGGTCAACCCCATCCACAGGTAAACTAGGGACAATCCCCATGGTTACCAGTCCTGAAACAAGATCACATTCCAGGTGCACCCGATATAAAGGTATGGGCATATACTTTCCTCCGATACCATTTACTAGCATTCTAGCATTGAATGCACTTTCTGGGAGAAAGGTCATGCCTTTTCCCAGCAGAAAGGTTTGGGTGGCCCCTGTAGCCCTAAGTATGACTATGGGCTTGATTACCTCACTTGAGGGGTATGGGGTCACTTTCCTTGGGGCACAAAATCCAGGTAACTCTCAGGGATTTTGTTAAGTTTTCCCGCACTCTCAGCGGTAGGTTTACTGGGTATTACTGCCACAGTTAAAGCCACAGCCTGGTCTGCTGTGCTTTCCATCAGGGCCCCTTTTCCTGCACTGGTCTTGTGTACTCTGACTAAACATATGAGCGTACGAATTAGGAGCAGGAGTAGTCCACTTGGCCCTTCAAGCTTGCTCCGCCATTCAATAAGTTCATGGCTGAACTGATTACTCCACATTTCCACCTACCCACGACAACCTTCCATCCCCTTGGTTTTCCCCGTAACTTTCAGCAGTCAGCTCGAAAGTGACCTGCCTTGTTACAATGGAAACAAACAGACTTTTGAGCATCACTTTTGTTCTCAGCATCTTCCTTTTGGGCCTGAGGAGGGCCACCTGTGTTTTCAGCTCTCCCTTCTCGCTCATGGCTGTTCATCCTTCTATCACCCTACCACCTTCTATTCTTTTCAGGTTTTTAGAGGTGACTAGGGAAGGGTTTCCCTTGGGGCAAGGGCTTGTAAATAAGTGTATAATCATCAGCCAGGATTGCTGCCTGACTGGGTCTTGGAACATTTTGTTCCTCCACATGTATTTTTATGGAAAGGGGAAGCGAGTTTTTGAACCTCTTGAGGAGGATCACTACTCTGAGGTTTTCATAGGTGGACTCTATCTTAAATGTCTTTATCCATTGGTCGAAAGTGAGTTACTTAACCCTTTCAAACTCAATGCAAGTTTGTTCAGGCTGCTTTTGGAGAGTTTGGTACTTTTGGCGGTACGCCTCTGGTACTAGCACTCAGGATAGCATTTTTTGTCATCTCATAATCTGATGAACTCTCATCAGGCAACAGTGAATAAACCTCATTGGGTTTTTCCTGTTAGTTTGCTTTGCAATAACAATGTCCAGAAAGATGTTAACCTTATTGTACCTGAACCGAACTAATAAAATAATAAACAACGTGCCAACTTTCACTCACACACACAAACTCTGGAGGTTTACACACACACAAATAGGTTACAGAGTGGGGAAAGGTAGATTGGTTGAGTTAGAGTCCACAGAAAAGAAGGGGTATACAGTCTATGGGGTTTGGTGATTTGGCTGGCTTCTAGCTGAATTCGGTGGTCCTGAGGCTTTTAGTTTAAAGAGCTAGGTGATTGGTTTGGTGGGTCTCTTGGAGATAGCGATGCGGATGATTTCCTCCAACGGAGTTTCTGATTGTAGCTTGAGCATGCAAAGGTGGTCAGTCAACAGGCAGGATTTGAAAGCTTTCAAGCTGGAATGGAGAGAGAAAGAGATAGAGAGCCCCACTTGGGTCTATACGTGTCAGAGTCCAGTTACAACTCTCTCTGCTGCAGAAAGACACAAGCTTAAAATCACAGATGGGGAGGAGCTTGTCACATGACAGTCACTCAGTCATTCAAACATAGCATTAGCAGTATTTATCTCCTGCTAAAAAGAACATGTAGTTCCTTTAAACTTCCTGGGCCTTGGTTCTTGCTGGGGCATGAGCAGACATTTTGTCTCCCTCCTCACAAGCACTGCCGTGTAGGATACAGTGCTGCAAATTAGGTAGCCATCTTAACCTGCCATCAAATTCATCCTTTAGCTGGTCTTTTTAAAGTGTCTTTTTAAAAAATATATAAATTCAGATCAGCCAGTGGATTAAAGAAAATTATCATTCAACACAGCACATTGGCGTGACAGATGATTGACCTCCAACAACCACAACCAGCTTTCTTTGTGCTATGTATGACTCCAACCAGTGGAGAGTTTTTCCCGATTTGCATTGACTCCAGTTTTTCTAGGGCTCCTTGATGCCACACTTGGTCAAATGCTGCCTTGACGTCAAGGGCAGTCACTCTCACCTCACCTCAGCCCAAGCCTGAATGTTGTCCAGGTCTTGCTGCATGTGGGCATAGACTGCTTCAGTATCTGAGGATAATGTAAGGCATATGCGTGTTGCAGCAAGCTGCTTTTATAATTCTTATCTTTAGCATATGCATGTAATAAGGCTTTGCATTCAAATCTACTTACCCGAGTTTTATCTTCCCTACAAACCAGAGGGAAAAAAAGCTAAAAGCAGCTAACGGGGGTGAAAATCAGCAGGTTGCCTGGTCCTGATTGTGAAACGATCGTTAAGCATATATGGGAGGATCAGGCTTGATTGTATGTCATCCGCTCTGCCCATTGTCATGCAGCCTGCCAGCACCCAATGAGGAGGCTCTCTAAATTGAAGTATGGAAACCTTGGTGAGGTGCCAGCACCTCTGAATCAAACTAAATTAAGCATGTCACCACTTTCAGGAAAAGAAAGGAAGGGAACTGCTAATAGATGGACTGCTAACGTTGTACTGTCTTTTTAAAAAGTAAGGAAGGGATAGTTTGAGTAATTACACGCTAGTCAGCCTTACCTTGGTGGTGGGAAAATTATTGGAAAAACTTCTGAGAGACAGTGTAAATCATCATTTAGAAAAGCACAGATTAAACAAGCAGAGTCAGCATGGATTTGTTAAGGGAAGGTCATGTCTGACAAACTTGATTGAATTTTTGAGGAAGTAACAAGGAGGTTTGATGAGGTAAGTGCATTTGATGTGGATTTTAGCAAGGCTTTTGGCAAGGTCCCAAGTGGCAGACTGGTTAGTAAATTAAAAGTTCATGGGATCCAAGAGAAAGTGGCAAGCTGGATCCAAAATTGGCTAAATGGCAGGAAGCAAAGGATAATGATCAACAGGTGTTTTTGTGACTGGAAGACTGTTTCCAGTCGGGTTCCACAGGGTTCAGTACTGGATCCCTTGCTGCTAGTGGTATAATTCAATGATTTAGACTTAGCTGTAGGGGACATTATTAAGAAGTTTGCAGATGATACAAAATTGGCTGTGTGGTTGATAGTGAGGAAGAAAGCTGTAAACTTATCAATGGACTGGTCAATTGGGCAGATGGAAATCAATCCAGAGAAATGTAAGGTAATGCATTTAGGAAGGGCAAACAAGCAAGGGAATGCACTATAAATGGTAGGCTTATGAGAAGTGTAGAGAAACAGTGAGACATTGGAGTGCATGTCCACAGATCCCCAAAGGTACCTGGACAGGTAGATAAGGTGGTCAAGAAGGCATATGGAATACTTCCCTTTATTGGCTGAGGCCCTGAGTAGAAGAGCAGGCAGGTTATGCTAGAACTGCATAAAAGACTAGTTAGATCACAGCTAGAGTAATGCGTACAATTCTGGCCACTGTATTACAGGAAGGATGTGATCACATAAGAGAGCGTACAGAAGACATCCACAAGAATGTTGGCAGGAATGGAGAATTTTTACTTTGAGGAAAGACAGGATAGGCTGGGTTTGTTTTCTTTGCGACAGTGGAGGCAAAGGGGAGATTTAATTGAAGTCTGTAAAATTATGAGGGGCCTAGAGTGGATAAGAAGGACCTATTTCCATTAGCAGAGAAGTCAATAATCAGGGGGCATCGATTTTAATTGATGGAAGGAATAGAAGGGAATTGAGGAGAAATTATTTCACCCAAGGGCTGGTGGGGTCTGGAACTCCCTGCCTGAAAGGGTGGTAGAGGCAGAAATCCTTAACACATTTAAAAAACACATATATGTGCTTGAGGTGCCGTGACCTACAGGGCTATGGACCAAGACTGGAAGGTGGGATTAGACTGGACAGTTCTTTATACACTGGCATGGACACAATTGGCCAAATGGCCTTCTGTTGCCATAAATCTTTCTATGTTTCTATGCACCTTTGAGTGGAGAAAACCTGAATGTGTAATTGTTTTCTATGATAACAATTGTAATATTGACTGCATTGCAGTAAACCTTCGGGAATAGTTAAAAGCTTGTTTGTGAAGCATTACTGCCAACTGATGTATGGCTACGGTTGCAGAACACAAGATTATTGTTTACAGGAAGAATACGAATATTCAGTATCAATATAATACCGGATCGCGACCGTACATGTGAATGATTTCCTAAATGTTAACTAACCCTCAGTTGTGCATTGTTTACTCACAGCTCGAACATTTCTACTTTAAGTGTAGTGGGGGGGATGGGGTGTAGGGGCTGAGACTGTATTTTGCTGATGGGTCAAGGGGACAGATGGCTTAAGCAGCTTAGCATTCATCCAGTTTGCTAAATCAATCTATTTCTGGGGCAAGTCACTTGATTTAGAAGCATCTGCAGATTAGAGACTAGAGGATTTATAGAGTATCTAATATTTGTATGACCTTTCATCCAAAGACCTCAGCTGCTGTTACAGATCTTAATACCTGAACAGTGCTGAAGGTACAACATATCTTTTCTTTACAAAAAAATAACGTGATGGCTAAATTGAATAGCTCCTGTATCTGGTGCAGAGATTGCAGTGCACAATAATCCAGCACCCAGTCGAAGTGATTTTGATAACTGTGGTGTGCAACCAGCACTGAATGGCTGAGTGGCTGCACGCTTCAGCAGGTTTGTGCGAGGCTAGCACTACTTAAAGCCAGACTGCACCTCTTAAAGCCAGACTGCACCACTTCTCTTGAAGGCACTGGTGCATTCTGGCTGCAACAGAGGCTGAAACTGCTTGGTCAAAATTTGTAGAGCTTCAGAAAGGACCAGAAATGGCACAACAGGCAAGAGAGCGCGCCCCGGAATTTCAGATGCTGTGCTGAAGCCGCTGGTGCAGGAGATGGACTGGAAGAGAGAATTTCTCTTCCCTCAGGGGGCCAAAAGGCCTTCTAGACAACTGCTCAGAAGGCAATGGGAGCAGGTGGCCGTGGCAGTTAATGTCACCAGTTTGGCACTGAGGACATGAATGCAGTGTTGCAAGAAGTTCAATGTGTGACCTTTCATGTGTGGTCAAGGAATGCGTCTTTACATGGCAATTCCTACTAACTGTACCACTGGGTTCACACATTCTGCAGTCACCACATCCCCTTCACTCACCTACCAGCAATTTATATCAGCCACGACTCAAACTTTACATTCATATACTTCACCTACACACTCATCTCATAGCCTCTACATGCTTCCAGTTACTCAACTGTGGTGAGCACATCGACCAAATCACATTGCACCACACTCACTGACACACCTCTCTCTTTTGCAGGATGGGGTGGCCCATAATAGATGGCAGCAGCAGCGGACCAGCAGGGGGCAGGCATGGCTGCTTGTGCGCACCCTCATGGAGGAGACAGTACTGGGAATAATTGGAGCCATTGAGGGTGACGGTATATTCCTGCCTTATGCGCTTTTTCAAATCCAACTTCATCCTCATCCTGCAATCTGTTATGATATACAGGCTGCAGGTGGTGTAACCATGCATCTCTTGCTTTCCACCCATATCCCCTCCCCTCACCTCAACCCTCATTTGTGCATTTATGCTTCCAGATACACAACAGTTGCCACCTAGGCAACCAGCAGTGCTTGAGGTTGAAGGCCTAGAGGAAGAGCAACCGCTGAGAAAGAAGCACTATCACTTGATCTGATACTCACAACCACCAGCTCAGATAATGGTACTGAGAATAGTTTATAGGAAAGTACAGGGGAGGGATCTGCATGTAGTGAGTCACCAGGCACAGGTGGGCTGCAGCCAGGGCAGGGGAAAGGATAGCGCAAGTGCCAGCTCACTAGAGGGCGAGGGCTCAGACGAGTTCGGTTGCAGAGGACTCAGCTGAGGACTTTGACGGAGCAGCATGTAGGAAAAGGCTGCTGGACATGGACACAGAAATGTTTGGTGCATTGGCAGGCCTGCCTCAGAGCCTGATGACACTGCCAAAGAGCATGGAGGAGTCTGGCTTTAGGTTTGCACAAGGCTTCACACAGAGCTTGGAGCCCATTGTTTCCAGCATGGAACTGGTGGTCAATTCCATGAGAACATTTGTGGACCCAACTGTGATGCGGCAACTAATGGCCAATGTCTGAGCTTCCAATGAAAACAGTAGAAAGCACCCAACCTCTGAATGCTACAATGGAAGCTCTCAGATGGAGGTCATGAAATCTCAGCTTGTTGCCATGCAGGTTCAGACTGCTGCCAAAATGGCTGCAGATACCAGTGGTCTAAGGGGCTTGCAGGTCTCACAGCAGTCCAGCAATCTGTCCTCCAGCAGATTACTAGGTTTGCTGAGGCAGCACCCCAGGGGAACGACAGCGGTTCCGTGGAGCATGAGCCTGCTGTCCCCTCTCAGGATGACAGCACTGATGCTCCACCAGTGCCTTTGCTGTTGCCTCTCAGCCAGCTAGCCTGGACAGCAGCTGCCCATGTAGAGGTGTTGTAGTCCAAAGATGGACCATCAAGGCCCAGAGTTGCTCAATGGTGTCCTGCAAGGCCATCTGCAGTCTCCCCATTGAAAACAGCAGCCTTCCATCAGCCATGCTGCAGCCATTGGAGTAACATTGCATAGGAGCACTAGGACAGGCAAAGGCCAGGAAAGACAGACCACTAAGGGAATTACACAAGGGTGATTAGTTGAGTGTTGTATTGAGTATTAGATGTGTTGTGGCCAGGACGATGCTGTGATTGTCCATCACAGAGGAATGTTAAGGTGAGGACGTTTTGAGCAACAGGGATCGAGGGATTCATTCAGGGGAACTGGAGTCTGATACGCTCATGGACAGCCCATCCAGAGTGTGGATTTACTGGTTGCCTCCTCCCTTCCTCCTCCTCCTGAGGTAATCACTGAAGTCACGGTGGCATGGGCTGAGCCTCATGATTACAGGGTTGTGGAGAATGCAGCAGACCACCATGAATTGGGACACCAGTCCAGTGAGTACTGGAAGCTCCCTCTAACCGGTCCAGGCTGTGGAACCATTACTTCAGGGTGCCAATGGTCTGCTCTACAACGCTCTTCATTGCAAAATGGCTCTCACTGTAGGAGCACTGGCCACATGTGGTGGGGTTGTGAAGTGGAGTCATCAGCCATGTGTACAGCAACTTTCCCTTCACCAAGCGCTCATCCTCTCGAGGTGGCTTGAAGATTGCTGCAACTGTGCACTGAAGCAGGGTGAAAGCAACGTGACTGCTGCCAGGATAGCGGGAATTCACCAACATAATGTTGTGGGCACGGCCACAACCAACTGCACGTTGAGTAAGTGGAGCTCCTTGTGCTTTCAATACAACTCTCCATTGAGATGTGGGGCACGCAAAGCCACATCCATACAGTCAATGGCTCCCTGCACTATGGGAAAGCCTGCTATACTGGGAAAGCCACATGCACAACCCGCCTGCTTCTCTTCGTTTAGAGAGAAGACAATGACGTTCCCTTTCCTGGCATACAGCGCCTCTGTGCCCTCCTGGATGCAGCAAAGGATGGTGATTTACAATATGTTGGCTAGGTCCCCTGATCCAGCCCAGAAGGATCTGCTGGTGTAGAAATTGAGGTCCACAGTCATCTTGACAGCCACTGGCAGCACCGTCTTCACCCTCATCTGAGGCTGCAGGTCCAGTTCCACTAGGTGGCACAGTGCTGTGACCACCTCCTTGGTGAAGGGCAGCCACAGAACACAGTGCTCCTGTTTTAAGTGGAGAAAGGTGGGTAAGAACTCCTGAGAGTCTTCCTCCTCTTTCTGTGAGCAGCTTGTCTTCTCTGCTGCCTCTGCTCCATCTCGCTCTGATGCTGCAGCCCAAGGGAATCTGTAACTAAAGCCCCATGACTGAGTAAAAGTTGTGCGCTCAGATGCCTTTCAGAATCTCACAGTGGCTTCACAGCGTCCAGTACCACTCCCAGCTGACTCATTCAACTTTTCACAACTCCTCCAACAACCCATCCTTCCACTAACTCTGTAACAGCAAGTAGATAACCAAAAGCAACTCACCTTCAAGTTGGATAGTGATACTTTTAAATAGCACTGTTGGGGGAGTCCCTCATATCCTGAACGCATATCACCTGTTTGTGTTTAAGACAGGGTGTTAGCTAGAGCGACGAGGTCCAAAACGCCAAGTTGGGCATCAAAGCAAAGTTGCACACTGACTGACGACATGATCTGCATACTTCCAGCACATACGCTATCACCCTCAACAACATGACAATTGGTCTGGGCAGTGCTGGAAGTGGTCAAGAGCAGTCCCCCAGCCATTTTGCAGCTCAACTGGCTCCCATAGTGCTGAGACCACTGGCATTATGGAGCTGAATTTTGTAGCCCATATCTCTTGTGCATTACTCATGGTTAGATTGGGATTTGATGCATGGTTGTGAAGTTAGTTGCTAACCTAGCTGCCCTTTTAAGCTGTCTGTTGAAGTACACCCTGTGGGAACTAAAATAATATAGTTGCTTGTAAAATTTCCTGAGATCAATTAGAGCTCAGGGGCAATTCTTTGCAAATTTCAGGGTCCAATCAGAAGAAGCCAATAAAATACATTCATTTTGCTTTCCTTAAAAAAAATTGACATTCCAAAGTTTCAGTTACAAAGTGAAATTAAATAGCCTCAAATGACTTGCTTGGGTTTACTTTCGGTCAGCATCCTAATATGCTTCCACAGCAGTGGAATGTTGATGCCAAAGATTGAGTCATATGTGTTGAGGGATGAACGAACAGTCAAATTCTGGCCAAGTTTGAACCGCTGAAAAAATTTTCTCTGAGCTCAGAAGAAAAATAAATGTTTGCCTTATCTCCATTTTCCATTTCCATTTCAATTCTGTCATTGAAATTCAAGTTCCACTCATCTACATCCACAACTGGCACAACTCAACTCTGGCCAAAATAGCCACGTTTCAGTAAATATGGAACGTCATTTTGATTCGAATGGATTTTCTAATAGTCTCACTGTGTGGACAGCTCTCGTGACATTACATCAGCACGTTAGCATCACCAGTTTACAGAACTGCCACATAATCCAGGACTCATCTTTCGTCAATGTGTGAGATTTACAGGAATTGAGTCAACTCAAAGGTTTTAACACAAGTGATGATTTGTGAGGTAGAAGCTTGTAACCTTGTTTACATCAGGAATGCAGCTAAATTTGGTTTCTAAATATTTTTATTTGTTGTGAATTTGCAGCTTTTCAGTGTCAGTTCTCACTGTTTAAACCCTTAAGGGAAGATCTTTCTGTCCCTGCACTTGGGACTAATGGATCACCTGGGTAAAGTGAATATGAGACAACCAGGCAGGGACGAGCTTACTCCCACCCCCATGTCAGTTTTTCTGTGTTGAATTTAGTGTCAGGACAATTGTTATGTTGGTTATACTATCTGTAAAGTGCTAGGAACTAATTGTTATGTGTGTTACGACCGAGATGGGAGGAGTGCACTGTCTTTTCCAGCCCCACTTCTTTGCAGGGCACAACATATATTTTAAATGTTTACCCAGTTACCGATTCGGTCAATCATATACTCTACTCTTTATCCCAGAATAAAATAAACCAACCAGGTTTCTTTAATGAACAACAAAATTATCAGTTTCTTATAAAAAAAGATTTATCCAGTAACGAAGCAAAGCATTAATACACAAAAATGGCTGAAGTTAATGGCAGCACCTCATCAACATTTTTTACTTCTGTTTGCCTCCTGATACCCAGCCAGATGGACAGCCTAGGTGGTGGGGGAGGGGGAAATTCTTTTTATTCTTCTTTGGCCTCCTTACCTCGAGAGACAATGGATAAGCGCCTGGAGGTGGTCAGTGGTGTGTGGAGCAGCGCCTGGAGTGGCTATAAAGGCCAATTCTAGAGTGACGCGCTCTTCCACAGGTGCTGCAGAAAGATTTGTTTGTCGGGGCTGTGACACAGTTGGCTCTCCCCTTGCGCTTTTGTCTTTTTTCCTGCCAACTACTAAGTCTCTTCAACTCGCCACACTTTAGCCCCACCTTTAAGGCTGCCCGCCAGCTCTGGCGAACGCTGGCAACTGACTCCCACGACTTGTGGTCAATGTCACAAGACTTCATGTCGCGTTTGCAGACGTCTTTAAAGCAGAGACATGGACGGCCGGTGGGTCTGATACCAATGGCGAGCTCGCTGTACAATGTGTCTTTGGGGATCCTGCCATCTTCCATGCGGCTCACATGGCCAAGCCATCTCAAGCGCCGCTGACTCAGTAGTGTGTATAAGCTGGGGATGTTGGCTGCCTCGAGGACTTCTGTGTTGGTGATACGGTCCTGCCACCTGATGCCAAGTATTCTCCGGAGGCAGCGAAGATGGAATGAATTGAGACATCGCTCTTGGCTGACATACATTGTCCAGGCCTCGCTGCCATAGAGCAAGGTACTGAGGACACAGGCTTGATACACTCGGACTTTTGTGTTCCGTGTCAGTGCACCATTTTCCCACACTCTCTTGGCCAGTCTTGACATAGCAGTGGAAGCCTTTCCCATGCGCTTGTTGATTTCTGCATCAAGAGACAGGTTACTGGTGATAGTTGAGCCTTGGTAGGTGAACTCTTGAACCACTTCCAGAGCGTGGTCGCCGATATTGATGGATGGAACATTTCTGACGTCCTGCCCCATGATGTTCGTTTTCTTGAGGCTGATGGTTAGGCCAAATTCATTGCAGGCAGCTGCAAACCTGTTGATGAGACTCCGCAGGCACTCTTCAGTGTGAGATGTTAAAGCAGCATCATCAGCAAAGAGGAGTTCCCTGATGAGGACTTTCCGTACTTTGGTCTTCACTCTTAGACAGGCAAGGTTGAACAACCTTCCCCCTGATCTTGTGTGGAGGAAAATTCCTTCTTCAGAAGGAGGGGGAAATACCAGCAGCAAAAGGCTGTCACTGGGGAACCTTGAGAACAATCCTGGAAAATGGGCAGTTAGCAATCTGTGGAGTGGGGGGGGGGGCGATGCACGGGGTGGGGAGTGGGTGGAGGGAGGTGGAGAGAGGTTGCGATTGGGAGCATGGGGGGAAGAGACGAACGATTGGGAGGAGAAGGGAGGCCTGGATCGGGAGGGGGAGGAGACCTGTGATTGGGAGGGGGAAGAGAGGCCTTGATCAGGAGGGGGCAGAGAAGCCTTGATCGGGAGGGGGAGAGGCCATGATTTGGAGTGAGGAGAGAGGCATGACTGGGAGGTGGAGAGGTTGCAATCAGGAAGGGGGAGAGTGGCATGATCGAGAAGAGGAAAGGCCACAATCAGAAGCGGGGAGAGAGGCTGCGATCGAGAGTGGGGTGAGGGGCATAATTGGGAGGGGGGAGCTGCAATCAGGATGTGGGAGAGAGGCCATGATCAGTATGGAGGAGAGAGGTTGCAATCAGTAAGGGGGTGCAGGGCCACAATTGGGAGGGGGAGAGAGGCCACCATCAGATTGAGGAAGAGAGGTTGGCAAGAGGGGGAGGGGTGCTGGTGGTTCAGGACAGGCAATCAGGGCGTGGGAGGTCAAAGACTTCCTTGAGGGGCCAAAAGGCAGCACTCCTCTTCTCCTGGCCCACAAGGAGTGCTGAAAAAAGTACTTACCTTGTGGAGGGGGCAGCTACAGCCTTCCTTGCACTGTCGGTTTTCCTAACCCCTGGGAAACAGTCAATTTTAAATCAGGCTCCAAATTGCACTGTAGAGAAGCAGAACACTTGCTTATCGGGAAGACAGATTTTGACACTTTAGGCCAGAACTTGCACTGACATTGTGATACACCCACAGTGTGGAGGAACGTGTAACTGATAGATGCATCCACGAGGTACAGAGGTTTGGTAGAAACAGCTGAGATTACTGGATTTCTGATCAATGTTAGTCAGCATTGTGGTTAGGCAATCTACACAAACAACCTGAGCTTTCCAAACAACCAAACCTTCTTTCTCTCCTCCCTTCCTTAAGTAACAGAACAATACGAAGCTTAATTAAGTGTCCCACCTCTCTACGACGGGACACTGGAATGCCACAAAATCCAACGTGTAAAAAAGGCCAGGGGCACATGCATGGATTATGGGATTGTATTCCCCCCATTTAACAACCCCGCACCTCCCCCCCCCCACACACACACACATCCGAACCCTCTCCTGCTTGACATGGGGAGTTAATATCAAGGCCAAGAAGAATTGCCACTTCGGTGGGGCACTAAATGACTCCATTTACCTGTGGAACTGAACCTCAGTATGGTTCTGTGACTTGAGGAGGGCAGGAGAGAAAAGAAGTGCTCAGGTTGTTTGTATAGATTGCCTAACCACAATGCTGACTAACATTGATCAGAAATGCAGCAACCTCTGCCGTTTCTGCCAACCCTCTGATGCAACCGTGAGATACAATCAGCTACATGTCTCTCTGCACTATGGATGCATCACAATGTCAATGTAGGTTCAAGCCTACAGTGGCAAAAAAACTGTCTTCCTGATAATAAGACCATTTTGCATTATCTACTTTGCAATATGTGATCATACATGAATTAAAACCCAAATTTGTACCAATAAACTGGCCCAATAGCAGATGAAGAAACATCCAGCCAGAGTAGTGTAAAATGTAAACTATATTATTTACCCCCACAGGAGTTCTTTAGGAACGAGAATTTAAAGAAAATTTTCTTACACTTCTAAACTAGTCTACTCCTATTTGAAGGTGAATGGTCTCTGTGTCACTGCCACTCCCCATTTGGGTAATATTTGTAGCTTAATTGAGATCTGCCCGTCATACTCCAAAAGTGAACAATCATTTGCTTCTTGTTTTGTTCATTTGTTCAGAAAAGACCCAGTTACCATGGAAACTATAATAAAACCTGTAAGTTACTAACAGCTTCTTAGATCACAAGATCTGTTCATTGTCTCCAATTAACCCTTTCCTTTTTTCCTAAACTGATGACTAATAAGGTTGCAACATTCAAATACAGAAAATAATTCTTCATAATATTGCATTAAGCACATGTACAACAAATTAAAAATGCAAGGAATGCTAGTTTGTAGTGGAATATGACCTTGGAACATAAAATGTACAATGAGTGGTAAGTAGGACAATCTTTAGAAAAACACTTTTCAACCAATTGGTCATTGGAGAATATTTCACCATTTCCTTATTTTCATTTTGAACAGGAAAGTACCAAGTAAGCTGGCCAATAGCAAATCAAAATATAACTATACATATTTTAATTTTGAATAAACCACTTGTATTCATGCTGCTCTCCGCTTGGAGAGGACAAATGTAGAGTGTGTTTTGGACTTGGTGACATTGGATACCAAGTGCCATCCTGTTGCTCTATTTCAACCAAGGAGGTGGTCATATAGTCATAGTCATTTACAGCACAGAAGGAGGCCATTCAGCCCATTGCCAGCTCTCCAAGGAACTATCCAGTCAATCCCACTTCCCCGCTCGATCTCAGTAACCCTGCAAGTCTATTTCTTTCAAGTGGCCATTCAATTTCCTTTTGAAGTCATTGATTGTCTCAAGTTCCACCACCCTTGTGGACAGTGAGTCCCAGGCCATTACCACCCACTGCGTAAATAAAGTTCATCCTCATATTCCCCCTGCATTTCTTGCCCCAAACCTTCAGTCTATGTCCCCTATTCCTTGTACTATTTGTTAATGGGACCGGTTTTTCCTTGACTAACTTATCGAAGCCTATCATAATCTTGTACACTTATATGAACTCTTCCCTCAATCTCCTTTGTTCTAAGGCGAACAAACACAACTTTTCCAAACTAACCTCATCACTACAATACCCCATCCCTGGAACCATTCTGGTAAATCTCCTCTGCACTCTCTCAAGGACCCTCACATCCTTCCGCATATTTGGTTTCTTCGTTTTGCATGACTGCAGCAACTTGAATGATTACTAGACCTGAAACTGTTACATTCTGAATAAAGAATTCTAACATTGACGAGTTTTGTTTTTAATTTGTTCATGGGAAGTGGGTGTCGCTGGCCAGGCCAGCATTTATTGCCCATTCCTAATTGCCCTTGAGAAGGTGGTGGTAAGCTGCCTTCTTGAACCGCATGTGGGGTAGGTACACCCACAGTGCTGTTAGGAAGGGGGCTGCAGGATTTTGACCCAGTGACAGTGAAGGAATGCTGATATATTTCCAGGGCAGGACAGTAGGCTGAATTTTATTCGCGTGCCACGCCTCATGCTGCCGCCGAGCCCCCGCAATATTATGCACGGGGGCTCATTTAAATAGAGGGGGCAGAGCGGCCGCCCCCGATGACATAGAGGAGGCGGCCGCCACATCCCCGGCAACAGCATCCGGCGTCACCGTGCAGGCACCGGCACCATTTTTAAAGGGCTACAAGCCCTTCAGTAACATTTCAATATTTAAAGGTCCTGGTCTGCAGGAAATAAAAGTAAAATTTTATTTGCAACTCTAAATCCTGATTCCCACCCCACAATGGGTAATTTATATATAAATTGCCCTCTCCCTCCATAATAAGCTTTTATTGATATCCCGAACAGTTCCTACAAAGGCAGTAAAAAGGTAGGCTATGGCCTGGGCTGAGAGTTAAGATTTATCCACTCAGTTTTACAGGTAAAGGCTGACCAGAAGAAAATAAAAACAAATGTGAGCATTCAGCCCTCTATCTGGAATAGGCTGGTGTTTTTTTCCTTTGCTTACAGTTACATTATAGAAGATGGTCAGAAAAGCCCCTGGTATTACTCAATCATAATACTAGATAATGGGCAGTGTGGGTTTCAAAGTGGAAGGGACATGGAATTTGCTTGCAGGAGAGTTTAGCATCATTGAACCCAACAGTAGCAGATCAGAAGCTTGCAACAATAATGTAATAGAGACAGCAATTGAGTTCATGTTCACGGGTATGTACTAGGAATTACTGTATCTCAGATACAACGTTATTTAGCTGGTAGACGGACAAAAACTGAAGTTATGATGTCAACAAGTGAGATCAAAGATCTTTTTCAGAGTGACAGAGAGAGATAAAGAGAGTGAGGAAGACAGAACAAGTGTCAGATGGAAAGCCACGAAAAGAGGAGCAGCAGAGATAAGTGTAATGATGACATGGCACATTTTCAGCTTCTTAACACTTTGGTGAACTAATGATGTATTTTAGATAGAAACTTGATACATACAACATAATGGCCCAAAGTTTCCCAGGCCCTTGGAGGCTGGAGAGCCAAGCAAATTCTGGAAAAACGTGTGTTTGCTGATGAGTTCCCACCTCCGACTGCTTTTCCCAGGGGCGGGCTGGGTCACGGTGGGATGCCAATTAAGATTGTTACGTTACTAATTGTTGGCAACTTTCACATCACACAGCAATTTTGCCGCCGTTGTGCAGGCCTCCCTATTTTGTCAGCACCCCAACAACTAAGAGGAGGTGAGTTCACAGTGGGAGGTTCAGCTGTGTGGGAAGTGAAGGAGTTTTAATGGTTACCAAAAGAAAATGGCAAGGCTCTGTCTTCCTGTGTCCCAGCCTTTCCATTCAGTGAGGATTTCCTGGAGATGGATGTCTCTGATTGTCCTGGGACTAACGTAGTGGCAGCTGCTCCCCTGATATTGGTGGCACCTCCATTCCTTCCCTGCCACTCCTGCTGCTTGGCCCTCAGAAGACTCTTACTGGTAACACAGTGGGTGTTGCTGGCCTCCCTTGCAGTGGGCTGTGTTGTATTCACCCCCTGCCTCTGGAACCTGCCCACTGTCTTTAATTGGCTGCTTCCCATAAAATTAAGTCAGCAGGTGGGCTGTGGCAGAGAGCAGGATTGGAACCTGGAAATGTTCCTGTTTCCCGAATATTTTCAATTTCGAGAAAATATATCCCATAGTTGTTAGCAAAATGGTTTATAAGGAATGGAAAGTCACAAGCTATCCAGTTGCTAACTTTGGGCTTGTTATCGAGTGCAACAGCAGCTGCTTCGTACAGCCTTTTGTCTCTTTCAGTTTACAGTCCATTTCATTTATTCATGTGTATCCTGTTGAATATCCTGAATTGGTTACTGACTAAAGACATGTGTTAACCATAGTTTGCAAGCTGCAAATACAAATCAAAATCTTAGTTAATAATCTTTGATAACAGCATGATCACAGTTAATACATTTTTGGTATCTTACCTTAAGAAGGTTATGATATCAATATTTCAATATTTAAATCGGCAAAGTAACTGTGTAATCAATAGGTGAACTTTTGAAACTTTTAGAAATACAATTGGCTTTATTATTTGAGTTACAGAGCCAGGATGAAAGGTTACTATTGCACAGAGTAATATTCACATCCAGGAAAAACTCCATATGTCAACAACAACAACAACATATATTTATATAGCACCTTTGATGTAATAAAACATCCCAAAGTGCTTCACAGGAGCATTATAAAACAAAGTCTGACATCGAGCCACAAAAGGAGATATTAGGTCAGATGACCAAAAGCTTGATGAAAGAGGTAGGTTTTAAGGAGTGTCTTAAAGGAAGGAAGCATGGTCGAGAGGCAAAGAGATGTAGGGAGGGTATTCCAGAGCTTAGGGCCTAGGCAGGTGAAGCTGCGGCTTCCAATTATGGATTAATTAAAATCAGGGTTGCACAAGAGGCCAGAAATAGAGGAGCACAGGTATCTTGGAGGGTTGTGGGGCTGGAGGAGATTACAGAGATAGGGAGGGGTGACGCCAGGGAGGGATTTGAAAACAGGGATGATAATTTTAAAGTCAAGGCATTGCTTGACCGGGAACCAATGTAGGTCAACGAGCACAGGGGTGATAGGGGAACGGGACTTGGTGTGAGTTAGGATTTTTATTTAATAAACAGAACACTCCAAAACATTTACATTTCAGAAGTTTTTTTTACTATTTCATCTCCCTGGTGAAATCCAAGTTCAAAGTTGGTTCTGCATTCACTAGATTACAATAGATAAGACATTGCACCCAGCTGCGTGTCACTGGCTGAAATAACTGGACACAGGGCGGCACAGTGGCGCAGTGGTTAGCACTGCAGCCTCACAGCTCCAGGAACCCGGGTTCGATTCTGGGTACTGCTTGTGTGGAGTTTGCAAGTTCTCCCTGTGTCTGCGTGGGTTTTCTCCGGGTGCTCCGGTTTCCTCCCACAAGCCAAAAGACTTGCAGGTTGGTAGGTAAATTGACCATTATAAAATTGTCAGTAGTATAGGTAGGTGGTAGGGAAATATAGGGACAGGTGGGGATATTTGGTAGGAATATGGGATTAGTGTAGGATTAGTATAAATGGGTGGTTGATGGTCGGCACAGACTCGGTGGGCCGAAGGGCCTGTTTCAGTGCTGTATCTCTAATCTAGCAGTGTTTACTTTTTAAAATCATTCTAATGTAATAACAATACAAGAGAAAATTATACCATTTATATCAAGTGTACCCAACTTTCCAAAGCTTAAGAGCCTAAAAAATACAATGCAAAGCGCCAATGTAAAAGTAAACTTCTTTCAATTGCAGCACGTGCGAGGGAAATTAATGGGGTTAAGGACTGACAAATCCCCAGGGCCTGATAATCTACATCCCAGGGTACTAAAGGAAGTGGCCCTGGAAATAGTGGATGCATTGGTGGTCATCCTCCAAAATTCTATAGACGCTGGAGCAGTTCCTACAGATTGGAGGGTGGCAAATGTAACTTCACTATTTAAAAAAGGAGGGAGAGAAAAAGCAGGGAATTACAGACCACTTAGCCTTACATTGGTAGTGGGGAAAATGCTAGAGTCTATTATAAAGGATGTGATAGCAGAACACCTGGAAAGCATAAACGGGATTGGGCAAAGTCAGCATGGGTTTACAAAAGGGAAATCATGCTTAACAAATCTACTGGAGTTTTTTGAGGATGTGACTAGTAGAATAGATAAGGGAGAACCAATGGATATGGTGTATTTGGATTTTCAGAAGGCTTTAGATAAGGTCCCTCATAAGAGGTTAGTGTGCAAAATTAAAGCACATGGGACTGGGGGTAATATACTGGCATGAATTGAGAATTGGTTGACAGACAGGAAGCAGAGAGTAGGAATAAACGGGTCTTTTTCTGGATGGCAGGCAGTGACTAGTGGGGTACTGCAGGGATCAGCGCTTGGGCACCAGCTATTCACAATATATATTAATGACTTGTGGGAGGGAACTAAATGTAACATTTCCAAGTTTGCAGACGGCACAAAGCTGGAGGGGAATGTGAGCTGTAAGGAGGATGCAAAGAGGCTCCAATGTGATTTGGACAAGTTGGGTGAGTGGGCAAATGCATGGCAGATGCAGTATAATGTGGACAAATTTGAGATTATCCACTTTGGTTGTAAAAACAGAAAGGTAGATTATTATCTGAATGGTGATAGACTGGGAAAGAGGGAGGTGCAACGAGACCTGGGTGTCCATGTACACCAGTCGCTGAAAGTAAGCATTCAGGTGCAGCAATCAATTAGGAAGGCAAATGGTATTATAGTATATTATATATAGGCAAATGGTATGATGGCCTTCATTGCAAGAGGATTTGAGTACAGGAGCAAGGATGTCTTACTGCAGTTATTCAGGACCTTAGTGAGACCACATCTGGAGTATAGAGTGCAGTTTTGGTCTTCTTATCTGTGGAAGGATGTTTTTGCCATGGAGGGAGTGCAAAGAAGATTTACGAGGCTGATTCCTGGGATGGCAGGATTAATGTATGAGGAGAGGTTGGGTCGACTAGGCCGATATTCACGAGAGTTTAGAAGAATGAGAGGGGATCTCATAGGAACCTATAAAATTCTAACAGGACTAGACAGGCTAGATGCAGGGGGGATGTTCCCGATGGCTGGGTAATCCAGCACCAGTCTCATGATACGGGGTATGCCATTTAGAACCGAGATGAAGAGAAATTTCTTCATTCAGGAGGTGGTGAACCTGTGGAATTCTCTACCGCAGAAGGCAGTGAAGGCCAAGTCATTAAATATATTCAAAAAGGAGATAGATATATTTCTTAATGCCAAAGGGATCAAGGGGAGTAAGCAGGAACAGGATATTGAATTAGACGATCAGCCATGATCTTTTTGGAATGGTGGAGCAGGCCCAAAGGGCTGAATGGCCTACTCCTGCTCCTATTTTCTGTGTTTCTATGTGAACAGCTTTGGAAATTCAGCTCAGAAATTTCTTGGTTGATCTTCTCTTCTTCCCAGATCCTCCACTCTGCAAATTCAATTCAAGTCGGTGCCAACTTTTCTGTTCAAAAGTCAAGAATTTTGATTTTAAATCACATACAATGTTTCAGTGATTTCTTTTTCCTGATATTTGAGGGTTGTCTTCACTTCCCCAATAACATTAAGTTCTATTTCTCCTGGCCCGTATAATTTCTTGCCCGATGGTTGAAACATGTTCTTTTCTAACCACGGTTCGGTATCAGAAAGAGCTGAAACTGTTGCTGCAGTATCCGATTTAAAGTGTGTCTCGTTTCCCTCTTCAGGTATTCCTGCGCTCCAGCAACTTCCGCTTCATTCCTGGATCTTTCCCAGAAAAGGTATTTCAACTTCGTGAATATCTTCTACTTGGTGGATTTTCCCACTTTTCCCAGGTTTCCTTTTCTGTATATTCTGTACCAGCTTTTTGCTATGGCACACTGCCTGGAAGTGGCCCCTCTTCCCACACGAATGCATCCGTCCCCTTTGGCGGGACAGTGTTCTCGCCTGTGTCTCTCTCGGCCACACCCACAGCAGTTTACCTGGGCTGCCACTAGGTACTCCACTGTCTCCCTTGCTTTTTGCCACCATCTTTCCCATTCTTATTCCTAACAAACTCAACTGAATCAGCAGCCCTCCCGACAGGACTCTCCCTGTCACCTTGGACCACAGATCAATTCTGTTTCCTGACCTCCCCTTGTCTGCTCAGTTGGGATTGCCTTTGATAGGGTTAGATCATCTCTTGACTGAAAGTGCTCAGGCAAGGCATCATCAAAAACTCCTACAACAATTCTATCCCTGATCAGCTCATCTTTCAAGCGGTCACACTTCTGCAAGTTTGTATAAGTCATTTATAAATACATTCACACTTTCCCCTTGGTGCTGTGTGCGTTTGTTAAATTTGGTGTGCTCCATGATGATATTTTTTCTCAAATTAAAAAAAAGGATTTCTCCTCATTGACACTTTGTGTTACGTGAATATTTTATTTTTTTTATTTTTTATTTTAGAGATACAGCACTGAAACAGGCCCTTCAGCCCACCGAGTCTGTGCCGACCGTCAACCACCCATTTTATACTAATCCTACACTAATTCCATATTCCTACCACATCCCCACCTGTCCCTATATTTCCCTACCACATACCTATACTAGGGGCAATTTATAATGGCCAATTTTACCTATCAACCTGCAAGTCTTTGGCATGTGGGAGGAAACCGGAGCACCTGGAGAAAACCCACGCAGACACAGGGAGAACTTGCAAACTCCACACAGGCAGTACCCAGAATTGAACCCAGGTCGCTGGAGCTGTGAGGCTGCGGTGCTAACCACTGCGCCACTATGCCGCACAGTCACCCATCACATACAACAGCGCACTGACCTGCTCACTGCTTGGTTTCGTAGCTAGACTCAACATGGTGCGATATCTGGCAAATCTTCGATACCACTTCGGCCATGCCTTGGCTTGATAGTAAAGATCGGGGCTTTTCCATCATTCTAGTTTACCATTGCCACCACCGCTGCCAGCATATAATATTCTGCTCACTGTTAAACTAGTACAGAATATCTGAAGAGTCAGATGGGTTAAAAGAAACAGAAACTTTATGAAACACTTCTTACTGCTATGGTTTACATCTTTCAAGCCTGAACACAAGGGTTCCACACACATCCTGTGATGAGGTATACAGCATGATTAGCATATTTTACCTAGTAACAACACAATGTCCAGTATACCACATTCTACTACAGCCCTGACTAGTACGAACACACAGAAATCAGAAGATTCTTGGTTTAATTTCTGTTTTCAGTGATTGTGTTTCAATCAAGGCAGCAGCTGAGGTGCTATAATTGTGATACCCTTCCAGTTGAATAGCCTGCCCACACTGACAGTTTACACTAATGCATATAAGTCAAAATGGGTGGTGTTGTATGATTGCCTTTAACAGTGATGTCCCTTTAAGATCTTAGTATGCTAACAAGCCAAGTACCAGGAAGTAGTCATGGGACTCGAAGCCAGTCTCACTCTGCAACTGTAACACCCAGAGTAAGGTTCTGTAAATAGTTTACCCTGTACCGTATATAATAATTTAGCTGTAATAAAGCTGTTTGAGATCTTCAACCAACTGGACTCCACGCATCTCATTTATGTTGCATCAGACAACATAAAGAATGCAATACAGATGGAACATTTCTGTCCAGAATAATACAGTTTTGCAATAAGCACTGAGGAGTAGTGCAGCAGAATTTTTACCTCAAAGAAAGGTCAAACAGGTGCGATCCAAAATGAGTGAAATTGTACTTCAGCAAGAATTAGTAGGCTGAATGTTGTGCAGTCCTTGTGAATGGGAACAGAGGCAGGGAATGGGTATAAAATCAGGACAGGAGAAGTCGGACAGGAAGTCCAATATTGTGATGTCCCATCCCGAATTGCTCAATAGTGGCTAGTGGCAAAGATGGAGGGCGGAGTTCAGATGGCATCACGGCGGGCAGGTTATTAAGGTATTTAAGAGGCTATTGACAGTGATTTTATTCATGGCTTTAAATTTTATTAACGGTGTACAGGATTCATGGGGCTTCATGTGCCTCGCCTGCTTCAAGTAGGTGCAGACAGGAGCTCATTGCTAGGTCAAGGGGAGGCCATCGGGAGAGGTGGCATTGGCTGCCAGGCAGTGTGGAGAAGGGCGAGCATCAGGCATCATCTGAAGAGTGGGGGCATAGGTCCTAGAATGGCAGGGGTGCCATTCCAAGGGAACAATGGGCAAGTGCCATCCCGTCAGAGGTGACAAATGGGGGAATGGGGGGGCGCTTCTGGCAGTGAAGGCCATTACTTAGGCAGAGGCCACCTATCATGGGCCTCATTCATCCAGGCTTTGGGGACCCCATTGTAGTGGATGTACAGCAGAGTGGGAGGGAAGGTCAGGCACCTGCAGTGGCACTGCCATAGGAGGGTCAGCAGTGACCTCCAGTTGGTGGGGAAGAGCGCAGAGGCAAAAGACAGGTGGCTTCCCCACACAGAAGGAGGTATCCTCCAGAGAGGGTCAACGGGTCAAGGCGCAATTACCTGCAGATGTTCAAGATTTGGTGCCAATGAAGGCTCCGCCTCTCGAGGGAGTCTGTCACTGACCTATGCGCTCTGATGCAGGATGAGCTGAGCTTCAGGGAACTTGGTGGAAATCCAATGCCAGTGATACTAAAGATCACCATGGCACTGGACTTCTGCGCCTTGGGATCATTCCAGGCATCCAGAGTGGACATTTTTTTTAGAGATACAGCACTGAAACAGGCCCTTCGGCCCACCGAGTCTGTGCTGACCATCAACTACCCATTTATACTAATCCTACACTAATCCCATATTCCTACTACATCCCCAACTGTCCCTATATTTCCCTACCACCTACCTATACTAGGGGCAATTTATAGTGGCCAATTTACCTACCAACCTGCAAGTCTTTTTGGCTGTGGGAGGAAACCGGAGCATCCGGAGGAAACCCACGCAGACACAGGGAGAACTTGCAAACTCCACACAGGCAGTCCCCAGAATTGAACCCGGGTCGCTGGAGCTGTGAGGCTGCGGTGCTAACCACTGCGCCACTGGGATCTCACAGTAAGCGGTACATCGGCGCCTCAAGGAGGTCACCAATGCCCTTTTCAGGAGGGCCAGTGACTATGTGCACTTCCACACAGATCCCAACTCACAAGCTGAGAGGGCCATCAGGTTTGGGCCATCACTGAATTTCCCCAGGTGCAGGGTGTCATCGACTGCACATATGTGGCCATCAAGGCTCCAGAACACCAGTCAGCGGTCTTCATCAACAGGAAGGGCTTCCACTCCCTCAATTTACAACTGGTCTGCAGCCATCACAGAAAGATCCTGCAGGTCTGTCCCATGAAGTTGTAATGACGTCTACCTTTTGAGACAGTCCCAGGTGCCAGAACTTTTCTGGCCTCCCTTGCGCCTACAATGGATCCTTAGAGCAAGGGCTGCCCACTGAGGACATGGCTACTGAAGCCTGTGAGGAACCCACGCACAGATGCAGAGGAGAGTTACAACCCCTACGACGGGACAATGTAAGCTACCATAGAGCAGGCCATTGGTCTGCTGAAGATGAAATTCAGGTGTCTAGATGCTCCTTTGGAGCCCTTCAGTATGCCCTGGCGAGGGTCTCACATCTTGTGGTGGTCTGCTGTGCACAGCACAACCTGGCGCCACAGAGGAGGGAGGTGTTGAACAATGAGGAATGCGAGTTGCATGAGGCTTCCTCGGACAATGAGAATGCAGAGGAGGAAGCTGGTCAACAGGAGAGACACCATGAAATACGTGCAAGGGAGGCTTGCAATGCTTTTATACATTTGTATTTCCTTTAATCCTTACTGCCAGTTGTATGTTGACCACTAAAGATTAACCTTTATGCTGCTCTGTTGTTGCCTTCTTTCCTTCAGGAAACAAATACACATTGATCAGCTGCACAGCGCTGAGCTGGCAAGGCTCCAGATTGGACCCCTGGCAGCATGCTGCCTCACCTCAAGCCTCTGGGTTGATACAAGGGGCCAAAGGCCTTATGGAAGAGGAAGCAGATCTTGATGGGTTTTTAAAAAAACTTTAATGACCGCAACAGCAGACACTAGCCTTTTCATTTACAACACACAATCACCCATGAAAACCCGAGGTGCTCTTCTTCATTCTTTTGCATGCACTCCTACATGGCGACCCCGCACCTCATAGCTTTGCTTGGCTGGCCGCCACTGGACTGTGTGCGGCCGAGCGCTACTGGCCCCAACGCGGTACGCGCCCGCTTCCAGTCCTGATGGGGGGATCGGCGTCTGCCAAACAGTATTCATCCCTGGGTCTTAAGTAGAGGATGGAAGAATGGTGTAGCAAAAAAATTACTTGAGGCATAAACAGAGTTTATTCATGTTAGCTATGCTGTGAAATGCTGCATCTGAAAAGAGAAAAGGCAGATTGATGTTCCAGCTGTGGATCCTTCATCAGAACTGTATTCCCAACATTCTTTTTCATTTCAGATTTCCAGCATTTTTTTCTTTTTATTTATTCAAATATTAACCAGTTGTGACAAACACAGTCCAAAAAAAAACATATTTCTGGAATACAATCAACCACATATTAAAAGTGCCTTGGTGACATATTCATGCTGGGATTGCTTCTCTCTAAAGCTGTCTCTGATCTCCCCTCTTCCAGCTGTTGTTTATTGCTACAGTTCTGCCTTTCCTTCTATGAGTATCTTGTCTTCAACTCCTATCTGTTGACACCAGAGTAGTCCACAGACAGGGCTGGGGAACTGAAGAGAATTTGGACAACTGAGAAACAGAAACAGAGGGTTAAATGGGACACCCTGCTGCAGACTGCCTATTATGAAAAGGCAGAAAATTGGCTGACTCCCACATTGATCCAGCTGGGAGGTCAGGCCTGCGCAGGATGGTGGGGGTGAGAGAGGAAGAGTGGGAAAGCCCCTCTATGGAGAGGGTCAAGCACGGTCAGGCAGAGGCACACTGCTGTTGTGGGGCCAGAAGAAGCACCTCCACTTTTCCTGCCCTATCATTTTTTTCCAAAATAAATTTTTGGGCCTTTTCTTGAGCACCCACTCTTTAAGAACTGTGGGTTCAATTGTTCAAAGCCTGGTACCAGTGGGCAGATCAGCGAACTCACTACAGACCAGGAATTGAGCTGGGCCCTTCTTGCTGTGTATTAGAACCTAAGAAGCATTGCCATCTAAACATGTTATGTATTGGCAAACATGAAACAAACATTGTAACTTATGGGCAAGCTGTGTATCTGATAGATAGAAATAAAAATTAAATTTCACTGTGTTCCAAAACATTTTCTATTTCTAACAGTCATCTTACTCTGCACTTTTACATTTTTAATTTTTGATCTCCTTTGACTACAATAAATACAGGTTGTACACTAACATTCCTCCATTATGTTGTGATTTGCCTCAACTCTTTCTGGAGGTAATTGGCTGCCATCTTGTAAAATCTGCAGCCACAAAATTGGGCTCCATACTGTCACTGGTTACTGGTGTTGCGGAAGCCCTGAAAGCCTAAAATGGTGTCGGCCACACTCCTAGCGCGGCCCATGTTGCAGACTCCGGCTGCAATATGAACTGATGCTTGTTTAACAAACTTTGTCTGCCCATATGCAAATCAGTCCCAGTTGAACATGTGTTCAGTAACATGGGGGACCCTTAATTAGCATTATTTAAATGGCTAGCATCCAACTTGCAGGTGAGGGGCATTTGACTTAAATTGGAGGCAGACGGAAATGACACTGAACAGAGGTGGCCCTGCTGCACGGCGAGGTGGCCACCTCCTGCCACCCTCCAACAAGAAGACCTCCCTCCTCTCTGCCATGGCCTCCAGCATTAGATTCGGTTGGCATCGATGAAGTGAGGGGCAGCCCTGCCCCAGGTACCAGGCCTCCGGCTCTCCTTCTCTCTGGTGTAGTGGAAGGTTTTGGCACAATCAGCCAAACAGGAAAACAGCAGCCTCAGTGATAGAGCCCCACACTTCATCTGACCCACCTTCACTGCCGCCCCCACTGGCTCGAAACCCATCTCCAGACTAATTAAGTACTTCCCCAGGCAAAAATGCTAACTTTAATCAGTTTCCCACCGGAGGAGGGTTTCTGACCTGAAAACATATCTGGCTCCTGTTTCTTGCCTCCATGGCGAAAATTCAGCCCTAAATTCATTACTTGCTTTAACTTTAAACTTTAACTATCCCTGCTGGCAAAAACCAATTCAAATGGAGCAAGAGACGTCCACTCCTTTCTGCCCTGATCAGGCTGCCTCCTTGCCCCACTCTTACTTTCCTCCTACCCCTCACCACTTACCTGACTTCAGGGGACCGTTCCCGTGGATCCCTAGCATCGGCCTCCTGCCACCCAAACCTTTGCTCCTACCCACTGACCAGGCAGTGATTTCTGATGGGTTCAGGTGGGAGTTGGGGCCTAGATATAAAAATAAGACCCAGGTGTTAAAATCTCTCCAGGCCTTGATAGGCGAGCTTGATGCTTGGCTGGAACCATACAACCCAGGTTAAAATTGGGGTCATAGCTATAGTGCTGTACATATTAAGAAGCAAAGCTGAAGAGTTAAGCAGAAAAGTTGTATAATACTGTCCCTCAAAATAGTAAGATGTTGACTCACAGCTGTAATTTCCCAGATTAGTTAATGATGATACATCATGTCCCACACCACATTGCTTCTGTAATATCCTACAGCTGCATAATGAAGTGAAAGCCAATTATTTACCCAGAGGAAATGAGGCAAGAAAGGCATTTATGAGCTTCTCTCATGGACCTTGCAGCAACCAGTCATTGATAGAAATTTGGGAGAAACTGCTTGATATTTTTCTGAGTAGCGGATGGTGCAATATTTGGGTAGCGAAGAGCATGACATAGGCAACAACAACCAGCAACCCATGGCATTAGACTCCAAACCTGCCAAAGCATGAAGAAAGATAATAGCATGTGACACAACTTTAAGTCATGGGGTTGAATTTTCAGGTCCCGCTGGCGGCAGGTCCAAAGGCAGGAAGTAATGAAAACACTGGTGCAGCCAGCATGCTCGTTTCTCAATGAAATTCCTGGCATTGATGAATTTTACTAGGGTGGGGGGAGGGCAGCTCCAAGGTCTCGCCCAAACAATTAACCACGGTAATTAAGATTATTATAAAGAGCTCAGTGAGAGCTTGTTGAAGGGCACGTTCAGATTTTCACAGAGGCACGTAGGCTGCATGTGGTGTCCAGGACAGACTAGGTGCTTGGAGACAGACACACAGTGAATATACATTGTGACTGCTGGAGACTGAAACCCACCATCATGTCTGGACCAGCCTTGTGGAAAGTATTAGAAAAGCTAATGGCCCCATTCCATGTTAACAGCTACCTTTTCAACCAGTTGGACTAACAATGATCTTTGCAGACATAGTGTTTTCAGACCCAAACTCTGGATAATAGGTGTGACCAAACACCACTTTATCAAGATGAGCAACATTCAAACACCATTGTCTAACAATGGCCACACGTTCAGAAACATTATATTTAAACACCAGGGGAGAGCAACTTTCGTCATTTGATAGGAACCAAGGCCAATAAGGTTTCTTTTTTAAAAAGACTTTTCTGTGCAGAAAGCCAGAGAGCAGAGATAGGTAAGCCAACAGCCAGGAGGACAGCCAAGAAGAGACCCTGCCGAATACCATCTTTAAAAGTTACCAAGAGGCAGAGATGAAAAAAGTGACTTTGGAAAACTCCTTGTATGAGAGATTAAAAACAGAATCTTCGTCAATGGACTGTAACTATGATTTAACCAAAGAAGTCTGCAGCCAACCATCCGTACACCTGAATCTCCCCAAAACTTGACTCCAGTGAAGCAGGAAAAAAGCACTAACAAACCTGCGCTCCCAGGAAAAAAAACAAGTTTTCACAATGAACTCTTCTGAAGAGCACCAAACCTAAATGCATGCTATCTTTTAATCTATCTTTTCTCATTTGTGCGCATGTTATATATATGGGTGAAGTTGTGAATTTTCAGGGTTTTTTGTTTAATAAACATTTCAAGAAAAGCTGTGATTTGTGTTTATTGACTATTAAAATGCCCAAAGGGTTAAAACGTAATTCTAATAAAAACACTGCCTGTGCACAGTTGAGAGGTGAAAAGGGAAACAACCCCTATCATTTCCTACCTGTCCGTAACAAGATGGTTGCAGAGATTTGTGCCTTTGTCACCGATGACCTCACACCTCACATGCCCTGCCAGGAGCCATCAAAGTCACTGTGGCCTTGAACCTTTTCGCTTCTGGCTCCTTCCAAGATTCAGCTGCAGACCTTGGTGTCATCTTGCAAACGGCTGCAAACCACTGCAACTTGCAGGTCACTGATGCTCTATTTGCCAGAGCTGGACAGTGCATTCAATTCCAGATAGATGGGGCTTCACAGGCACAAAGGGAAGTGGGTTTCATCTCCATCACTGAATTCCCCCACATGTAGGGCATCATTGATTGCACCCATGTGGCCATCAAGGCACCAATCAGTGAGATTCATCAACAGTAAGAGCTTCCATTCCCTCAATGTTCAGCTGGTCTATGATCACAACAAAGGTTCTTCCATGTGTGCACTCGCTTTCCTGGCAACTGCCATGACTCCTTCATCCTCTGACAGTCAAGGACCCCAAGGCTCTTCACTCCACCCCCCAAACTCTGTAGTTGGATCCTCAGGGACAAGGGATATCCCTTGAAGAGATGGCTCCTCATCCCTCCACGAGAACCTGAGACAACCAACACTACAACCAAAGCTATGTGGGAGTCTTTCAAACATCAGTTGATTAGTATCCAGGACCAGCATGTTCCTGTGAGGAAGAAGGAAAAGTTTGGCAAGTTTCGGAAACCTTGGATAACGCGGGATATGTGAGCCTAGTCAAAAAGAAAAAGGAAGCATTCGTAAGAGCTGGAAGGCTGGGAACAGACGAAGCCCTTGAGGAATATAAAGACAGTAGGAAGGAACTTAAGCAAGGAGTCAAGAGGGCTAAAAGGGGTCATGAAAAGTCATTGGCAAACAGGATTAAGGAAAATCCCACGTATATAAAGAGCAAGAGGGTAGCCAGGGAAAGAGTTGGCCCACTCAAGGACAGAGGAGGGAATCTAGGTGTGGAGCCAGAGGAAATGGGCGAGGTACTAAATGAGTACTTTGCATCAGTATTCACCAAAGAGAAGGACTTGGTGGATGATGAGCCTAGGGAAGGGAGTGTAGATAGTCTCAGTTATATCATTATCAAAAAGGAGGCGGTGTTGGGTGTCTTGCAAAGCATTAAGGTAGATAAGTCCCCAGGGCCTGATGGGATCTACCCCAGAATACAGAGGCAAGGGAAGAAATTGCTGGGGTCTTGACAGAAATCTTTGTATCCTCATTGGCTACAGGTGAGGTCCCAGAGGACTGGAGAATAGCCAATGTTGTTCCTTTGTTTAAGAAGGGTAGCAAGGATAATCCAGGAAATTATAGGCCGGTGAGCCTTACGTCAGTGGTAGGGAAATTATTAGAGAGGATTCTTCGGGACAGGATTTACTCTCATTTGGAAACAAATGAACTTATTAGCGAGAGGCAGCATGGTTTTGTGAAGGGGAGGTCGTGTCTCACTAACTTGATTGAGTTTTTTGAGAAAGTGATAAAGATGATTGATGAAGGAAGGGCAGTGGATGTTGGCTATATGGACTTCAGTAAAGGTCCCGTATGGCAGACTGGTACAAAAGGTGAAGTCACACGGGATCAGAGGTGAGCTGGCAAGATGGATACAGAACTGGCTCGGTCATAGAAGACAGAGGGTATCAGTGGATGGGTGTTTTTCTGAATGGAAAGATGTGACTAGTGGTGTTCCGCAGGGATCAGTGCTGGGACCTTTGCTGTTTGTAGTATATATAAATGATTTGGAGGAAAATGTAGCTGGTCTGAATAGTAAGTTTGCGGACGACACAAAGGTTGGTGGAGTTGCGGATAATGATGAGGATTGTCAGAGGATACAGCAGGATATAGATCGGTTGGAGACTTGGGCGGAGAAATGGCAGATGGAGTTTAATCCGGACAAATGTGAGGTAATACATTTTGGAAGGTCTAATGCAGGTGGGAGGTATACAGTAAATGGCAGAAACATTAGGAGTATTGACAGGCAGAGAGATCTGGGCGTACAGGTCCACAGGTCACTGAAAGTGGCAACGCAGGTGGATAAGGTAGTCAAGAAGGCATACGGCATGCTTGCCTTCATCGGTCAGGGCATAGAGTATAAAAATTGGCAAGTCATGCTGCAGCTGTACAGAACTTTAGTTAGCCCACACTTAGAATATTGCATGCAATTCTGGTCGCCACACTACCAGAAGGATGTGGAGGCTTTGGAGAGGGTACAGAAGAGGTTTACCAGGATGTTGCCTGGTCTGGAGGACATTAGCTATGAGGAGAGGTTGAATAAACTCGGATTGTTTTCACTGGAACGACGGAGGTGGAGGGGCGACATGATAGAGGTTTACAAAGTTATGAGCGGCATGGACAGAGTGGATAGTCAGAAGCTTTTTCCCAGGGTGGAAGAGTCAGTTACTAGGGGACATAGGTTTAAGGTGCGAGGGGCAAAGTTTAGAGGGGATGTGCGAGGCAAGTTCTTTACACAGAGGGTGGTGAGTGCCTGGAACTTGCTGCCGGGGGAGGTGGTGGAAGCAGGTACGATAGCGACATTTAAGAGGCATCTTGACAAATACATGAATAGGATGGGAATAGAGGGATACGCTCCCCGGAAGTGCAGAAGGTTTTAGTTTAGGCAGGCATCAAGATCGGCATAGGCTTGGAGGGCCGAATGGCCTGTTCCTGTGCTGTACTGTTCTTTGTTCTTTATTCTTTGTTCTATCTGCTCACTAGGACAACCATTGAGCAGGCAATCGGGCTTCTGAAGATGCAATTCCAGTGCCTGGACCAATGGGGGGCGCCCTGCAGTACAATCCTGTAAGGGTTTTGTTCATTGTGGTGGTCTGCTGTGCTTTTCATAAGGCTCTCCAGAGAGGTGTGGACCTTGAAGAGAGTGAGGCCCTGGAGCAACACAACTCATTGGAGGAAGAGGAGGAGCAGGATGTGGAGGAGGAGGAGGAAGAGGAAACGGAGGTGGAAGATGTGATACACAGAGCTGCACCCTCTGCATAGGGAGGTGGCCAAGCCCAGTGCAGGGCTCAAGGGTCTCGTCAGGATGCAATTAGCATCAGGGATCATCTGCTTCAGGCTTGTTTCAACTGAGCCCCTCTGACCCAGGAGGAAGGCCATGGGTGTGGAACTCACTTTGTGCTAACACTTCCATTGATGATGCAGCCTGGAATAAGTGAACTCTTACCACCAATGAAGGATGCACATTTGCCCAGAGGTTTCACTGTTACCGTACTTGGACCCTTGCTGACTTTCACCACTTCATGCCTCTTTTCTTGCCCCATCATTAATAAAAGAATGCTCCCATGTCTTGCTTGATGTGTCAATAATTACATAGTGCTCATTAAGACAAACAGTCCACAGTTACAGTAGAAGACACTGAGCAACCCACTCAGTGCTTTGTCCGATGCAGTGGCCTCTGCTCTTGGCCATCTCTACCCAGTGCTCCCCTTGTGGCCTCGGAAGAGGTGAGGGCAGCTTCTTGTCCCTGCCTGCAGCTGAGAAGTACGCTTGCTCTTGTCGTGGAGATGACATTGGGGGCACCTCCAGAGACTGTTGTACTGGTGCCAATGCAGGGGCAGCCTCCATCACTGGGTCCTGCTGCATAGATGCTCCCTCAGTCAGAGAGGCTAAGTAGGCTGATGATGATGATGGCATGTGAGGAGTGGCACCCTCATCCTCCTTAGAGACTGCCTTAGCCCTTGGTTGGTGCTCCAGATGGCTGAAGGGGAACACCAGCTGCGGCACAACTGGCATCCCCTCCAAACATCTCTGCGCCATCAGCACAACCGACCGGTCAAGGCTATATAGCGTGTCATACATTCTGTGAACGCCAATGCACAGTTCCTGCATTCACTCCAAGTGCTGCCACTAATGGCTCTCCATGAGGTTGGCCAATTTCTCAATGGAGGAGCTCATGCATTCAAAGCCCTGAATTCCTCCATTCTCGGTCCACAACCCCATACTGCCTCAGGGAGCTCTGACATGCACGAGTGCATCTGTTGTTGCAGATCTAGGTACAGTCTCCCTTCCTGTGACTCCCAAGGCCCTGCATCTGCACCCAGCTGAGCAGGGCTGTGTTTGTCCTCCATCCTCCAAGAGGGACTGCCCACAGCTGCCTCTGTCTCGGAAACCTTCTCCTGCACACTAATGATGCACTCATCATCCAGTGCCACACTATCTATCTGTACACGAGGACCAACCAAGGTGACTGTATCTGCGCTGGCCGAGGGTGTGCTTGTAAGGTGTAACAGTGCTTGTTCTGGAGTGGGGTCTGTCAGCACTTGGCCCGGTAATAATACAGGAGTCGGTCACTTCTCCTGAACGCCAGGACCCGTGGGGGACACAAGAAGAGATCATGAGAACAAGCCTTGGAGGGCAGAGGCCTCTGCAGTGCTGAGGCTTCCCAGTGCAACTATCTTTGGCATGCTGTTGGATATGGTGTAGTGCACTGCACCTGCTTAATGTGCGCATTCCAGTTTGTATTCACCTCTCCACCAGGGATGCTCATCTCTCCTCTGCCAACTTTCTGATCATCAGCAACCCTGGTGATCTCCATGGCTCCCTCTTCCGTGCTGCTGATGACGTGCAGGTAGGGAACCCCTCCTCCTGTCTGGGTCCTTTAATGGGCATTACATGCCTGTTTCTCCTGCAAGGTCCAAAAAGCGAGATCAGGAAATGCTAGTCTCCATGGTCAATGCCAGCAGTTCATGTACATAAGATGCTGCATATCTCAAAGCTAGCAAGCCCCCAGCAGCACTATGACTATGAGCCTTGCTGAGGGGTCAGTATGTGCCCTGGGCACACACTCCTCCCTTGTTCAGCAGCAGCATGTGCCCTGAGGCTGCTCAGCTGGTGTGTCTGCCGGAGAGTGAACACCCAGAGGTCTGTCCTGAGGATCTGCAATTGCACTCACTTTGCCAGAGTGAATAAGATCATTAAGCCTCTTCCTGAACTGGACCCAGTTTCTCCTGATCGCACTTGATCCAGCCTGTTTGGCCTGGGATGGTGGCTGCCTCCTGCCACCCTCCGGGAAGAGGACCTCCCGCCTCTCCCACACTGCCTCGAGGAGGACATTCAGGTCTGTGTCTGTGAAATGAAGGACAGCCTTGCTCCAGGTTCCAGGCCTCTGCCTCTCCTGCTCCATCAGTATCACTGCAAGCAAATTACTGGATAAAACGGCAGCTGCAGTAATGGCTACCACTGTTGGTTTAAATGGGGCACACTGTCCTTCAGTCCCACCTCCATTCTCGCCTCTGTGACTGCTAATTGGCCACCAACCCTGTCTCCAAGCCAATTAAGGGGGTGCACCCACACCCGCCCCCATCAAAATTGGGGCTGGTGACTGCTTCCCCACGGGGGTGGATTCAAGACTTGAAAATGATACTGGCGTCCTTTTGCAATCCTGCAAAAGGAAAATCCTGCCCAGCTTTAAGCATAGAATAGCTTCATATTCCACATTAGTGATTACCAGAAACCTCAAGTAACCATTGCTTTCATAAATACAGAACAGGTCACTTCAGGTAAAGTTCAGTTGAATAAATCATCTTTGTGTTGACCTCTCTGTACAAATTTTCACTATTAATTGTGGATTCCAGTGAAGAACATTTGTTCTACTAACAAATTTCACCAACAGCAGGAAAATCAGGAAACAGAAGAGAGGGAGGAACTCAAGAAAATTACAATCACCAGGGAAGCGGTACTGAGCAAATTGTTGGAGCTGCGGGCTGACAAGTCCTTGGGTCCTGATGGACGTCATCTCAAAAGAAGTGGCTAGTGAGATAGTTGATGCGTTAGTTTTAATTTTCCAAAATTTCCTAGATTCGGGGAAGTGTCCATTAGATCGGAAAATAGCAAATGTAACTCCTTTACTCAAAAAGGGAGACAGAAAGCAGGAAACTACAGGCCAGTTAGCTTAACATCTGTCTCAGGGAAAATGTTAGAAGCTATTATTAAAGATGTTATAGCAGGGCATTTAGAAAAATTCAAGATAATCAGGCAGAGTCAACATGGTTTTGTGAAAGGGAAATCATGTTTAACCAATTTAGAGTCATTGAGTTATATAGCACAGAAACAGGACCTTCGGCCCATCGTGTCCATGCCAGCCATCAAGCACCTATCTACTCTAATCCCATTTTCCAGCACTTGGAGTTCTTTGAAGAAGTAACGTGTGCTGTGGATAAAGGGGAATTGGTGGATGTACTGTACTTAGATTTCCAGAAGGCATTTGATAAGGTGTCACATCAAAGGCTATTGCAGAAAATAAAAGCTCATGGTGTAGGGGGTAACATATTGGCATGGATAGAAGATTGGTTAGCCAACAGGAAACAAAGAGGAGGCATCAATGGGTCATTTTCTGTTTGGCAAGATGTAACAAGTGGTGTGCTGCAAGGACCTATGCTGTGGCCTCAACTTTTTACAATTTATATAAACTATTTGGATGAAGGGACCAAAGGTATGGTTGCTAAATTTGCTGATGACACAAAGATAGGTAGGAAAATAAGTTTTGAAGAGGACATAAGGAGGCTACAAAGGGATATAGATAGGTTAAGTGAGTGGGCAAAGATCTGCCAAATGGAGTATAATGTGGGAAAATGTGAAATTGTCCATTTTGGCCAGAAGAATAAAAAAGAAGCATATTATCTAAACCGTGAAAGATTGCAGAGCTCTAAGTTGGAGAGGAATCTGGGTGTCCTAGTTTATGAATTGCAAAAGGTTAGTATGCAAGTACATCAAGTAATTAGGAAAGCTAATAGAATGTTATCATTTATTGTGAGAGGAATTGAACACACAATTAGGGAGGTTATGCTTCAGTTATGCAGGGCATTGGTGAGACCACATCTGGAGTACTGGGTACAGTATTGGTCTCCTTATTTAAGGAAGGTTGTAAATGCATTGGCCTTAGCAGACTAATACCTGGAATGGGTGGGTTGTCTTATGAGGAAAGGTTGGACAGGCTAGGCTTGTATCTGCTGGAGTTTAGACGAATAAGAGGTGACTTGATTGAAACATAAAAGATTCTGCAGGGTCTTGACAGGGTGGATGTGGAAAGGATGTTTCTTCTTGTCGGGGAATCTAGAACTAGTGGTCACTGTTTAAAAATAAAGGGTCACCCATTTAAGACAGAAATGAGGAGAACTTTTTTCTCTCATAGGTCGTGAATCTTTGGAATTCTCTTCTTCAAAAGGTGGTGGAAGCAGAATCTGAATATTTTTAAGGCAGAGGTAGATAGATTCTTGATAAGCAAGGGGATGAAAGGCTATTGGGGGTAGGCAGGAATGTGGAGTTGAGGTTACAATCAGATCAGCCATGATCTTATTGAATGGCGAACCAGGCTTGAGGGACGAGTGGACTACTCCTGCTCCTAATTTGTATGTTCATATGTATGTTCAACAGTCAGAAATGTTGTTTGATGGTAGCTGATTGCTTTCTATGAGGGAATGAGTTAGGATGGTGTTTGGCAACGATCAGCATTCCCCAGACCACTTTCATTTCCTTCCACTACTTGGAGAAAACACATGACTTACAGGCATCCTATGTGGAAATGTTGAGTTCAGTCCAGTAAACAATTAGGATGCTGTGGATGGCTTTTGGAGACAATGCTGTGAATGTTTGAAGGAAACAGAAGAAACCAGTTTGGGTGGATTCCTGTAAAGTCAGAAGCTTCTTGGACATTTGCCCTAGTCCACAAAATAAAGGATCATTTTTTTGTCCGCGACAACAAGACCTACAGTTAGAGAAGCAGTTAGCTTCTGTCTCAGCTATGACTGTCAACACATAGTTGTGCTTTCTTTTAAGTTAATAGTATCATTATAATGAGGCTAAACCTAAATTAAATATGGATTACTGTGAACAGATGAAACATGTTAAGCAATAACTTCTAGGAGATATTTAACTTATGCAGAGTTAATGATTCAGCGCCACCCATTTACTGTGTACAATCTGGTTACTGTGATGATTTGCAGATATCCAGGTTTTAGAGAAGGTACAGAGGAGGACAACTAAAATGATGCAGGGGATTAGGTTCCTGAACTAGCTGGATTGTCGTGGGAAGTTGGGAATGTTTACATCAGTTAAAAGGTAGCCCAGGGAAGACCTTGTTGAACTTTTCAAGATTAAATAAACTGGACAATTTGGGCTTTTCTCCCCACCACTCTACCTTGGGTTCAGGGCAAAAAACAAGCAGTTTTTATAAACAGATCTGTGCTATACATTATTTGTAACTTATAGCTTTATGTGTACTATGTATGAGATGGCTCGTTGCAGTGCTACAATTATCCATTCACGACAGTGTTAAACACTGGTGTGTGTTCATCATGTGCTTCTGTCTACTCAAAAAAAAGTGGCAGACATCACAGTGTGGGTTTTCCCCTTCTGCACTCCCGAGCTCGTGAATTTCCATCCATTCATTTCTCCCCTGATGTTATCAGACCATAAGAATGACTTTGCAATCCTGACTAAGTTTATGCTAGTGTCATTAACCGCTGAAGCAAAGCTTCCCAACTGCCTAAAGAAATGATCGCCTGCAATCTTACAGGATCAGCTTTTTTCCTTAGTTATTCATCGCTGCCTACATAACTATGGCCTTGTGCAAGGACCTAGCTCAAAATCTAGACACAGGCACAATTTAAAGAGAAGGGTGCACTTAAAACAGCGGTGCTGGATTTTAATAATTTGTTTAGCCTCAGCCAAGAGAAAGAAGGACTGGAAAAAAATGATATAAAATAAAACCCAACACTGAGGCATGATGTGGGGTGTGTGGACAAGTGAAGGTGCAGGACTGCAACTGAGGCCCTGTTCAGTGGCTGCCAAGGTGGACGTGGTGCTACATGAGAGGTGTGAGGAAGTCTGGTCTGCTTGGCACTGCAGAGCACCTCCCCTGAGGGCAACAGTGTTGCTAACCTGGCAGTGGGTGTTGACCTGGGTTCAATGCCGTGCACACTACCTGCAGACCTGGAAACAGACACACACTTTATTGCATCTGGCAAATTCTGCCAGCTGGGCAGGATTAAAATTGTCCCCAAGGAGTCATCAATTTAAAGTTGTCACTAGAAAAGATAAAAAGAAAAATTAGGCAAAATGTAATTGTGCAGTTTTGATGGAGCATGGAATACTTTCCCACTAAGAGTGGTTGAGGCAGAAATCATTGCATCTGTTAAGAGAAAAGCAGATAAATATTTGAAGCAGATAAAGAGGGAGAGAAAGCAGGGCAGTTGAATTAGTTTCAGATTGTATTATGCCAGCAAAGTGTCAGCATAGACACCATGGGCTGAATGGCCTGATTTTGCACTGTAATTTCCTGTGATTTTATAGTCTTCAGAAGGTAACGACTTATTCTGGGTAAATAAAAGCAAAATACTGCGGATGCTGGAAATCTGAAACAAAAACAAGAAATGCTGGATTCACTCAGCAGGTCTGGCAGCATCTGTGGAAAGAGAAGCAGAGTTAACGTTTCGGGTCAGTGACCCTTCTTCGGAACCTTCTTCTTCCGAAGAAGGGTCACTGACCCGAAACGTTAACTCTGCTTCTCTTTCCACAGATGCTGCCAGACCTGCTGAGTGAATCCAGCATTTCTTGTTTTTGTTTCAGACTTATTCTGGGTATTGGCAGCTCTCCCGTGGCCTACTCAGGTGGCCATTCTTGACATGTGATATCAGGCAATGCTAACAGGCTATTTTACCATGAGGGTATCACAGCTGACCCAGTTTCATCCTCATTAAATGCCTTTATATGCATAATTCCCATTAATTTCTTGAATCGCAAGCAGTATTGGGAACACTGGCTGATCTTTCTCCCTCCCTGCCCATCTGTTGCACATTTTTTTATTTGCTCTTGAGATGTCAGTTTCTGACCTGTTCTTGTAGCCACCGTATTTATTTGGCTGGTCTAGTTCAGTTTCTGGTCAACGGTACTGCCCAGGATGTTGACGGTGGGGGATTCAGCGATGGTAATAGTCAGGGGGATATAGTTAAATGCTGATGAAAGGTCACAGACCTGGAACATTAACTCTGCTTCTCTCTCCACAGATGCTGCCTGACCTGCTGAGTATTTCCAGCACTTTCTGTTTTCATTTCAGATTTCCAGCATCCGCAGTATTTTGCTTTTAGTATAGTTAGATTCTCTCTTGTTTGAGATGGCCATTGCCTGGCACTTGTGTGGCGCAAATGTCATTTGCCACTTATCAGCCCAAGCCTGAATGTCGTCCAGGTCTTGCTGCATGCGAGCATGGACTGCTTCACTATCTGCAGAATTGCAAATGGTACTGAATAGTGCGAAATCATCAGCAAACATCCCCACTTCTGACATTGCGTTGAAGGAAGGTCATTGATGAAGCAGCTGAAGATGGTTGGGCCTAGGACACGACCCTGAGTAACACCTGCAGAAATGTTCTGGATGTTCTACTACTAACTCAGTTTCGCGACCACAGAAGATTAAACCTGTCATTTTCTTTAGCTATACAGCTTGCTTCGCGTTTTGAAATTTCTCAGAGATTCTAACTGCTTCTCCTAACTATAGCATCTCCTTCAGACCAATATTATTTTATTTAGAAACCTCTTTTGGCATCTGTAGTTATAAATATAGTTATCTTGATTGTCATCAATCTCAATATTAAGTATCTATTTAGAGAGCTGCATAATAATTGTCCATTTAAATAAACATCACACACCTGACTAGCTATGCCCCAGACCAGACAACCACTGTCTAGTTTCCTTTAACGTAAAAGTAATTGGAACAGTTCCTACAACAGTCAGGGAAATTAGGAAATTCTGCAAAACGTAATATGATCAGGAATAGGCCTTTTATTGCAAACAACAGTTTAACTTGTTTTGAATTTTGTTGTCCTCGAGCTGGCATCAGTGAGACTGACATTCCAGGATGTTCATTACAAGCACTTCAGGCCAGGCTCCTAAACATCTCCAACCGCAGTGTTCCAAATTCTTGCCTTTAGACTTTGTCCTGCTACTTTCCTCGACATACATGCATTCAGAATGATATGAGACTTCAGGCTATTCACTGACAGTCGCTCTGTAACTACAGCCACAGTGACACAAGCACACACTTTGGCTGGAATTTTATTGCCATTTGTGGGATCCCCAGCCGCATTTTTCGGATGTCTGGCAACTAATTAGTTGCTGTCAGGGCTGTCATGCCTTTAAAGGACAGGTGCCTGCCCCCAGGCAGGCCAATTGGAGGGCTGGCAGCTCAACAGTCTCAGCAGCACCACCAGGAGCAATGGCCACCAGTCAGACTGCGTCGGAAAGAGAGGATGGCATGGAAGCAGGCTGCCCCCTCTCAACCAGGCAAGTGGGGTCAGGGGTAGGGTGGGGGGTTGGTGAGGGTGGGGGTGTGTTTGGCAATTGCTGCCAGGGGGGCCCCTCTATGGGCAACAGAGTGCCCAGATGCGAGGGACATCCCAAGCCTGCAGGGAGGCCAGCGGGGATTACCAGGGCCCACCAGCCGCTGGAAAATGCCAGTGATGCCAGGAAGAGGCCATTAATTGGCCACTCAAATGGTTCAACTGGCCTCTGGGTGGGAGGGCTGTCCTTCACCTTCTCCCGCCACTGGTAACATAGCATGGTGGTGGGAGGACAATGGGCACTCTATCCCCAGCCTTCTTTTGCCATTTTACGAGGCCCCCCACCTCCTAACCCATCCCTAGAGGGCTGGTAAAATCCATAATTGATTTTCATAAGCTTCTTTTTTTTATTCATTCCTGAGATGTGGGCGTTGCTGGCCAGGGCAGCATTTATTGCCCATCCCTAATTGCCCTTGAGAAGGTGATGGTGAGCTGCCTTCTTGAACCGCTGCAGTCCATGTGGGGTAGGTACACCCACAGTGCTGTTAGGATGGGAGTTCCAGGATTTTGACCCAGCGACAGTGAAGGAACGGCGATATAGTTCCAAGTCAGGATGGTTTGTGGCTTGGAGGGAAACTTGCAGGTGGTGATGTTCCCATGCATCTGATGCCCTTGTCCTTCTAGCTGGTAGACGTTGCGGGTTTGGAAGGTGCTGTCCAAAGAGCCTTGGTGCGTTGCTGCAGTGCATCTTGTAGATGGTACACACTGCTGCCACTGTGTGTCAGTGGTGGAGGGAGTGAATGTTTGTGAATGGAGTGATTAAACAAGCGGGCTGCTTTGTCCTGGATGGTGTCGAGCTTCTTGAATGTAATTGGTGCTGCACCCATCCAGGCAAGTGCAGAGTATTCCATCACATTCCTGACTTGTGCCTTGTGGGCCGGCATTGGGGAGTCAGGAGGTGAGTTACTCACTGCAGAATTCCCAGCCTCTGACTTGCTCTTGTAGCGATAGTATTTAAATGGCTGGTCCAGTTCAGTTTCTGGTCAATGGTAACCCCTAGGATGTTGATAGTGGGGGATTCAGCGATGGTAATGCCATTGAATGTCAAGGGGAGATGGTTAGATTCTCTCTTGTTGGAGATGGTCATTGCCTGGCACTTGTGTGGCAAGAATGTAACTTGCCACTTATCAGCCCAAGCCTGGATATTGTCCAGTTCTTGCTGCATTTCTACATGGACTGCTTCAGTATCTGAGGAGTCGCAAATGGTGCAATCATCAGTGAACATCCCCACTTCTGACCTTATGATTGAAGGAAGGTCATTGATGAAGCAGCTGAAGATGGTTGGGTCAAGGACACTAACCTGAGGAACACCTGCAGTGACTTCCTGCAACAACCACAATCATCTTCCTTTGTGCTAGGTATGACTCTAACCAGCAGAGAGATTGTCCCCTGATTCCCGTTGACTCCAGTTTTGCTAGGGCTCCTTGATGCCATACTCGGTCAAATGCTGCCTTGATGTCAAGGGCAGTCACTCTCACCTCTTGAGTTCAGCTCTTTTGTCCATGTTTGAATCAAGGCTGTAATGAGGTCAGGAGCTGAGTGGCCCTGGCGGAACCCAAACTGAGCGTCAGTGAGCATGTTATTGCTGAGCAAGTGCCCCTTGATAGCACTGTTGGTGACACCTTTTATCACTTTACTGATGATAGAGAGTAGGCTGATGGGGCGGTAATTGGCCGAGTTGGATTTGTCCTGCTTTTTGTGTACAGGACATAGCTGGACAATTTTCCACATTGCCAGGTAGATGCCAGTGTTGTAGTTGTATTGGAACAGCTTGGCTTGGGGCGTGGCAGGTTCTGGAGCACAGGTCTTCTGTACTATTGCCAGAATGTTGTCAGGGTCCATAGCCTTTGCAGTATCCAGTGCCTTCAGTCATTTCTTGATATCAGGCGGAGTGAATCGAATTGGCTGAAGACTGGCATCTGTGATGCTGGGGTCTTCAGGAGGAGGCCAAGATGAATAATCAACCCGGCAGCTCTGGCTGAAGATTGTTGCAAATGTTTCAGCCTTATCTTTTGCACTGATGTGCTGGGCTCCCCCATCATTGAGAATGGGAATATTTGTGGAGCCACCTCCTCCAGTTAGTTGTTTAATTGCCCACCACCTGGATGTGGCAGGACTGCAGAGCTTAGATCTGATCCTTTGATTATTGGATTGCTTAGCTCTGTCTATCACATACTGCTTAGGCAGTTTGGCACGCAAGTAATCCTCGGTTGTACCTTCACCAGGTTGACACCTCATTTTGAGGTATGCCTGGTGCTGCTCCCGGCATGCACTCCTACACTCTTCATTGAACCAGGGTTGGTCTCCTGGCTTCATGGTAATGGTAGAGTGGGGGACATGCTGGGCCATGAGGTTAACAGATTGTGGTTGAGTACAATTCTGCTGCTGCTGATGGCCCACAGTGCCTCATGGATGCCCAGTTTTGCATTGCATTTGCATTGAAATCTATCCCATTTAGCAGGGTGGTAGTGCTACACAACACGATGAAGGGTATCCTCAATTTGAAGACGGGACTTTGTCTCCACTGTGCGGTGATCACTCCTACAGATGTCATGGACAGATGCATCTGTGGCAGGCAGATTGGTGAGGATGAGGTCAAGTATGTTTTTCCCTCTTGTTGGTTCCCTCACCACCTGCCCCAGATCATTTAGGACTCAGCCAGCTCGGTCAGTAGTGGTGCTACCGAGCTGCTCTTGGTGATGGACAATGAAGTCCCCCACCCAGAGTACATTCTACACCCTTGCCACCCTCAGTGCTTCCTCCAAATGGTGTTCAACATGGAGGAGTACTGATTCATCAGCTGAGGGAGGGCAGTAGGTGATAATCGGCAGGAGGTTTCTTTGCCCATGTTTGACCTGATGCCATGAGACTTCTTGGGGTCCAGAATCGATGTTGAGTACTTCCAGGGCAACTTCCTCCCTACTGTATACCACTGTCCCGCCACCTCTGCTGGGTCTGTCCTGCCGGTGGGACAGGACATACCTGGCAATGGTGATAGCAGTGTCTGGGACATTGTCTGTAAGGTATGATTCCATGAGTATGACAATGTCAGGCTGTTGCTTGACTAGTCTGCGGGACAGCTCTCCCAACTTTGGCACAAGCCCCCAGATGTTAGTGAAGAGAACTTTGCAAGGTAGACAGTGCTGGGTTTGCCATTGTCGTTTCCAGTGCCTAGGTCGATGCCAGGTGGTTCATCCGGTTTCAGTCCTTCTTGACTTTGTAGCATTTTAATACAACTAAGTGGCTTACTAGGCCATTTCAAAGGGTATTTAAGAGTCAACCACATTGCTATGGGTCTGGAGTCACATGTAGGCCAGACCAGGTAAGACAGCAGATTTCCTTCCCTAAAGGGCATTAGTGAACCAGATGGGTTTTTACACCAATCAATAATGGTTTCATGGCCATCATTAGACTAGTTTTTAACTCCAGATTTATTAACTGAATTCAAATTCCACCTTCTGCTGTGGTGGGATTTGAACCCATGTCCCCAGAGCAAGACCCTGGGTCTCTGGGTTACTAGTCCAGTAACAATACCACTATGCCACCGCCTCCCTCATGTATGCTTATTTAGTTTAGTTTAGTTTAGAGATACAGCACTGAAACAGGCCCTTCGGCCCACCGAGTCTGTGCCGACCATCAACCACCCATTTATACTAATCCTATACTAATCCCATATTCCTACCACATCCCCACCTGTCCCTATATTTACCTACCACCTACCTATACTAGTGGCAATTTATAATGGCCAATTTACCTACCAACCTGCAAGTCTTTTGGCTTGTGGGAGGAAACCGGAGCATCCGGAGAAAACCCAGGCAGACACAGGGAGAACTTGCAAACTCCACACAGGCAGTACCCAGAATTGAACCCGGGTCACTGGAGTTGTGAGGCTGCGGTGCTAACCACTGCGTCACTGTGCCGCCCCTCTGGTGGTGATGGTGTTTAATTGTGACCCAAAATGGAAGTACTTTTTATACCCTATGTTCATCCATTTATACACCACTCCCGTGCCGTGTAATCAATTTTCTACTTATCTATTAATAAGCAAAACATTAATTAGTTATATAGCACTTTCCACATGCTCAGGGTGCCCCAAAATGCTGTACTTTTTAAACTGTAGTCACTATGGAGAGCAAATTCAGCTGCCAATACACACTTAAGGTTGTTGAAATGTGGAATTCTCTCCCAAAGGCTTTGGATGCCGGAACAATTGAAATTTTGAAGACAGAGATTGACAGATTTTTATTAGATAATGGTATCAAACAACATGGATCAAATGATGAGTAAATAGAGTTGAGGGACAGATGAGTCACGATCTACTAGAATGGCGGCCCTAGCTCGAGGGGTTGAATACTCCTGCTTCCTATGTGTAGGTTTTGGAGCTCTTACTCTGTTGTGTTTAGGAGACGAGATGAAAATATTGGGACATAAATGAAGACTAGTCTGTACAATGGAACTTTCTGTGCATTGAATCAAGACTGAAGTGTAGTTCCCATACTGGTGTACAGCACAGCCTATTACAGCACCAAGGCAAATGAGCAAGAAGTTCCTCATTTCATCTCAGGCAGGACACCAGGCTTCAGTGCTCCTGTGCTTAGGAGAAGAGGCAAGAATCTTAAGGGTTTCTGCTCCTTATTTTCATCCAATGGCTGCTACTAGAAAGGCAGAGGAGGCTTGACTGCTTAAATAGTTCCCTGTACTCACTATCTCGGCATATACATGCAGAATGACCACTTAGGTCCTACCACCACCTGTGGAGACATACCCCAGCAAGGGTACCATACATGGTGGAGGGAAAATAGGGCAGAAAATATTCAAGTATAAACAGTTTACCACTAAAAACAAAAACATCATTTTACAATTTATGGTTTTGTATTGTATCATAGCATACTTCATCCAAGATGTCTACTGTAAATGCCCAGAATGAGTATAAAGAATCAGTTATGTACTTAGGAGGATGGGTGCACTATTTTGCCATGGATTTGGTGACAGTTTTACTCTTTACTATTACTTTTTCCTGCCCCGTAGTGGCAGGCTTGGAGGCAGAGGGGCCAGGAAAATAGGAGGGGAGCTGTTTTGGGATGGCTCCCTCTTGCATGCCCACCATGGGGATATATCCCAGGAGTGGGCTGGGAAGAGGATCAGTTGCCTACTCCATGGAGGTGGGCAGCCAGTTAGCATCATTAAGGCTCCAATTAGGGGCTATTTTGTGGCGTCACGGCATTTTGCCACCAACAAAGTGGCCTTCCCCCCACCCCGCTGTAAATGTAGGCTGCCATGTCTTTGGAGATGGCCTGCTTCTGGCAGGCCAGGGGACCATCAGTGCCAGTGGCTCCATGAACCAAAGAGGGGGTGGTGTTCATGAAAGACTGCAGTTGCGGCTGAGACTGATCCAGTGGAGGGGTTTCCCCTCCAACCCGATTGGCCTACCAGTCTAGATGTTGGTTACTTAATCACTGATGTGTAGGCCAGCCTGGGCGCCTCTATGTTTAGGTGGCCTCGAGAACCCCGACCTACCTCAGCAGTGTCCACCTTTCCTGGTGAGGCTGCTAAGGCTCCAGAGGTGCTGGCCATCTGATTGGACCTGCAGCATCAAGAGTCCACCCAATTAAGGATGGTGAGCTCAGAGGTAGCCAAATAGCAGGCCGCCTCCTGGAAGATTGCGCCGCTAGTCTTGCAGCCGGCAAGTGCGGCTCAGGACTCCCATTTGACCCCAATATTGGGGTCCCGAAGCCCACAGCAAAATCCAGCCTAACATGTCCTGAAAATAGGCCAGTTCCAGCAGCCCGGAACACTGAGTGGCCCTAAGCAAATTCTTCACTTCCAGTGGTCAGTGTACCAGCATGTTGAAAACAACAGAATGAGAGAATTTGATTTTGTGGGCAATGCAGCTATGTCTTGAGCCAAGCATGTTCCAAAATGACAATCACAGTTCCAATTTGCACATTATACTCTTGCGGTATGTTTGTCCTTTTATAGTAAAATAATTTCCCTCTGCACACAATAATTTGCATTATCAATCAATGCAGTCCAGTCAATTGCTTACTTAACTCAGAGAGTAGGGGAAAAGAGTAAAGCAGATGCATCTCCTTAGACTCCACAAAGTGAAGAGAAACTTGGCACAGTGATTGATTTGGGGCTGGTTCAGCAAACTGCTTGGCTCTTGAAGCCAATGAAAATTTAAAATGCAGCCAAAGTTGATTCCATGTCTCCAGCTTTCTTACCACATATGGTTCCATCTGTGCTGTCTTGTCACTTGCAAAATTATTTTTCACTGAATGTTCTATTTTTCTTTCTATTCACTGTCAATTTTTTTCTTTCCTGAGCTCTGTTTATTTTGGATACAGAACCTTGAGTGGGGATTCGGAGTTATAGTTTAAGTTTTTCTATTTCAATAGTTCACTAACTTGCATTGTGGAGTTATCTTGTCCCCGATATTCACAGAAAGTGGGGAGGATACAGGGGAGCAGACTAGTGGAGGCCCTCCTGATCTAAAAGGCACAGCCTCACTGAAATAATCTGCTGCGAACTCCCACCCAACAGCCAATCAGATTGAGAACGGGAGTTCAAACAAACAGCAGGAGGAATGTTAATAAGGCCCCCTGTCCCTGCCTCGTCTGCCTTTTGTGAAAGCCTCGTAGATGGTCTGATTTCTGTTTGTGAAAATTTAAACAACCAGCAAGAGAGTCAGATTGCGCAATCCTAATGTTTTACCCCCTGAGAACCTTTCTCATCCACCAGGGGCAGTAGTGGCAGGGAGGGATGAGGTTTAAAATCGAGGCCCTAATTTCTAACAATATATGGAGAAACCTCTTTCAGTGCATTCTGGATAACTGTCCACAGTAGGGCTGTCTAAACTGCAACCTGAGGGTTACAAGTGGGTCCCCCAGCTTCTGGCCCCTTCTGTACCTTTATTTCTTACTCACTATTCTGTTTGAATTTAGTGGGCCTGGAGGTTGTTCTTATCACTGTTGCCTCAGCAGATAAATTGTAAATCAGATCTATTAGTAACAACAACTTGAGGTGTATGCAGATTAATAGGAACACGGATTTAAGATTGGTACATGAATCCAGAAGTTCCGTGGTACTAAACTATGCAGGCTTTGAAGATAAAAAAAAGCTTGATCATCCCTTGTCTATAGTGTCATCATGATCACGCATCATCTGCGATTTTGCCTTATACTTTCCACAGGATTTTAGCTTCTGGGAGAAGTTTATATTTATAGAAAAGCAAAATAATCTTATTACAATTTTCATAAAACTGCAATATAAGTTTATTAGGCAAACAATATGCTTCTTTATTTACTTTGGGGATTGAGCAACCATTTGTTTATTGAGTACTAGGGTACTCCTTATCTTCTTGAAATAGTGCCATGTGATCTTGAACATCCACCTGAGCAAACAGACCACTGACACTAGTGATCAGTCTCGTGAGTTTCTCTGAACTGCCTCCGGAGCATGAATGGCCCTCTTGTGTCTAAGTGTTTGGAACTGGATGATGCAATGTAGTCTAATCAGGCCACTATATGGTTTAAACATGATCTCCTCTGATTTTTGCTCTACAGTTTTGACTACCTCATTCAATATCCCACTTGCTTTGTCCACTAAATCTCTAACAACTTCACCATTGTCCACTTACATAATTCATGAGGTACTTACTTTTCACATTATTCTTTCGATGTGTTATACCACACTTCTGAACAATAAATTTTACTTTTCATTGTTTGTTCTCACTTATATATTTTGTCTAACTCGGAAATTGGTCGGGCAGGATCTTCCCTTTCCAGATCCATGTTGACTGCTGTTTACTAGGTCAGAAAAGGACAGGGTAGGCCTTGGCTGCGATGCCTTCCCAAGTCGCCTCTTGTCCCTGTTTTGTGTATATAATGTAGAACAAGCCTTCAACAATTGCTGTCCAGGCTCACACAAAAAGGAATGCCTGCCACTTGTAAATTGTATGCCCGCAACAGTTAATGGGGTTGATGTCTGGGTGCATGTAGTGGAGGCACAAGGTAAACTGATGGAGGTGCAGGCCTCCTTTCAATGCAGCTAGCATGGTGCAAACCGCCAGGGGGTATAGGGGAAACTAAGATTGGGCCACTGGCAGCATTGCAGCGGCCATCAGGTAAGTGAACAGTCCTGCTCCTCATGGTTCCACATTCTGGTGAGTAAATTACCTTTCTGGTGGCAGGTGGTCCCGAAGTCTGAATGCAATTGGTGCTGACGCCAGTTGCCTCAGGGCAAATCAATCTTGGAGTGGGGCCTCAAGCAGGAGTTAGGCCCATTTTGCACATCCAAAGGCCTAATGCCTGTTCCAGGCGTGGGCCCTGGATGCCTGTTATTTCCTGTTCAAATATGGCAGGCACCACATTTCAGGCTGAATTTATTATGGCCGTTTGGAGCGGGAATGGTGGCATGGGGGGACAGAGAATTGCGTCGGAACTGTCCACCCGGAAATCCGGTGTCGTGATGTCGGTTCTGGATTTAGTCAGGGGCAGGAAAGCACCAAGGCAGAATTGCCACGCCAACGCAATGGGAATGTATTTTAAACTGCTGAGTACTTACTTTTAATACTTTTGCATCTAATTCATCGAGATCCAATGGGGGCTTGGGATTAAGTGAACGGCGGGCAGCACTCATGTGCCTTCGGATTCCCGACTGTTAAAAGCTGGTGACACCGAGGTGAGGCTTCAGAGCTGCGACAGGTAGGCAGCCATGTCCAGCATTGCATAGGGGAAGAAGTGGGTGCAGAGGCCATTATCAGCCTGTAATGCTGTGTGCTGTGCAAGGGGGTGGGGGTGCCGGTCAGGGTCTCGGGTGCTCTGCAAGGGGGGGTGCTTGGGTTTGGGTGGCTGTATTGGGTGGCCAAACTGTTGAGTGAGATGTTCGGCTGTCCATACTGCTGGATGAGAGGATTGGCAAGGGTGGGCACTGACGGTCATCAGGGAGTCTGCCAGGAGATGTAGCAAAAGCACAGCTGCCAAGGCAGGGTCATCCCTGCATATAGGTCCATTGATCCCGTGGGTCTCATACACCCTGTCTTTTTGGACCCCTATGCCGGGATGCGGTGCCTCCGACAGAGGAAGGGCCAGGAGGCAGCTGTGCCTTCCAGTGAAGCTCCACAACAAGAGCAGCAGCTGGCCAAGCCAAGAAGGGCCCACCTGCACCAGAGAGTGTACTGGACTTGAATCAGCTACCTCTAAATGTCCTAGCAGCATTGTCAGCGAAGACTACGGCTCTCCAGGGAGGCCATCAGTTACTTATGCACCCTGCTGCAGGATGCGTTGAGACCTATGAGATTTGGTGGTCACCCTATGCCCCGGTCCTGAAGATCACAGTGGCACTTAACGTTTATGCATCTGGATCTTTCCAAAGATCCACGGGGGACATGTGTGGGGCTTCCCAGGCAGCAGCCTACTGCTGCATCCAGGAGGTGGCCAATGCCCTGTTCATGAGGGCTGGTGACTACAAGACCGAACCTGACAGTCAGGCCGAGAGGGCCATCAGATTTGGAGCCATCACTGGATTTCCCCGGGTGCAAGGTGTGATAGATTGCACACATGTGGCCTTCAAGAGTCCAACGGACCAGCCTTCATCAACAGGAAGAACTTCCATTCAATCAATGTTCAACTGGTCTGCAGCCACCGAAAGCATTTCCTACAGGTGTGTGCCCACTTCCCGGGAAGTAGCTGCAATACCTACATACTTTAACATTCCCAGGTGCCACAGCTTTTCAGATCCCTCGTTCGCCTTCAGGGATGGATCCTCAGGGACAAGGGCTATCCACTGAAGACATAGCTACTGACCACCTGTGAGGAACCCTCGCACTGCAGCAGAGGAGAGATACAACACTTGACATGGCTCCACCGGAGCAACCATGGAGCAGGCCATTGGGCTGCTGAAGATGAGATTCCAGTGCCTCGATTGATCTGGTGGAGCCGTACAGTATGCCCCAGTGAGGGTTTTGCGTATCATTGTAGTCTGCTGTGCTCTACATAATCTAGCACTGCAGAGGGGGGCGGCGTTACATGACAATGACATGACTGAACGACACTCATCCACCAATGAGGAGGACAGAGAGGAGAAAGCAGCATTGGATGTAGAACCCCTTGCACAAGAGGGCAGACAGATTGAGCAACGGGCCAAGGAGGCAAGAATCTCATATTTACCCGCTTCCAGCCACCTGATGGCCACTCAGAGCAAAACCAATAAAGACTCACCTCAATGCATACAGTCTGTTGCCTCCCTTTCTATTTGTGTTCTGTGCCTAGCGCCTAGCTGAACTACGCACTATGGCCCATGGGAGATCATATTCAAATGAGGGCTACATTGGCATCCACTAAGGGGGAAGGGTGATGTCAGCAGCTCACAATTAATGCATGATAGAATAATCATTTTTACACAATGAAGGTTAATTGTTTGAACAAAAACAACTTTAAATGATGCAGCACATGATACAATTTCAAACACCCGTGAGCCCCAGGTGTCTCTAGGTGTTTTTCTTTATATGTTTATGAATGCTTCTATGAGGTGTGAACCCATAGCCAGCAGCTAGGCTGGAGGCAGACTGCTGATCAGGCTGGCCCTTGGCCTGTGATGACATCGGCAGCCGTCCTCTGGCTGCCTGAGATTTGGAGGAAGAAACCAAGTTAACGTTTCAGGTCTGTGACCTTTCATTGTGACTAGCGGGAATGGCACCCATTCCAGGTATGCTGCCAGGACCTGCGATGGGCTCACTAAACTAGCCCTTCCTGTGTGTGCACTTCCTGTGTGTCATATTGTGGGCTTAGAAGGTCAGTTAGCACCCTGGAAATGGGAGCTGTACCTTTGAATTTATGAGCAATACTTTTAGAAGAGGAGGGGAACAGGAAATAGAAAGAAAAATATTTTGGACTGCTTTGACTCAGTCTTTTTACATAGCATTTCAAATACACATCAATAAAATCTGCAGAAATTTTCTTCTCCCGATGTTCTTTTAAACAATGACTGTGAAGAATATTCGACAGGATAGAAAAGGTTTCCAGCCATCCATGGACAGAAATGACATGTAACTGATAAAAAAGTATTCCTAATGTACTGCTGCGCAGCCAAAAATCCAGCTTAAAACACTGGCAAAATGAAATTCATTTGACATTAAACTATGGGCCAAATTTTACCATCAGCAGATGGGAGACGTTCACCGACTGAAAAGTCAGTGGCGAACCCACCTCTACCTGGCCTGGGAATCTGGACTGCATTTTGCGGTCCCCAGGCCTTTAATTGGTCTGAGATACGACTTCCACCTCATTGAGGCAGGAAGTTGCACCTAATGGAACTGCTGGCAAATCAGGGAGCTGGAAGCTCTCTGTCCCAGCAGCGCCGCCAGGAGCGGTGGCCACTGCTGGGACTGCAACCCAGCTGAAGACGGAAGATGTCGGGGAGCCCCAGAGAACCGGTAAGTTTTTGCCGGGGGCAATCAGTCGGGCCACAGCGAGGCAAGGGTGGTCGATTGGGGAGATGGGGGGAGGGGGTGTTTTGGGGGTGGTTGGGGCATCAGGAACGGCCCTCCGTCGGGCACAGGGTGCCTGATCATGAGGGCCCCCCACCCCCCAAGCCATCAGAAAGCCACCTGCTTTTGTCAGGCGGCTTCTCTCGGGCCTGGGCTGCCTGACTGGTCAAGGGTAAAATCCCCGTGGCGGCAGGCAGAGGCCCTTAAGTGGCCGTTAAGTGGCCAGGGCCTTGGTTGGCCTGGGGCAGTGCGGCCGTTTTTTGCCACTGCTGCCCTGCGTAAAGTGGCGGTGGAGGCAGGAGTGGGTCGGGAAGGGCCCCTCGAGCCTCCTGTTCCATTTTACGTCACCACCCCACCCCCCACCCCACCACCTTCCCATTCTTCGAGGGGATGTAAAATTCAGCCCTATGTGTTTAATTGTAATAAAGCAGGCATGATGAAAATTGAAACATTTATCCTTTTAGGCTTGCGTATATTTTTATTGCAAGCAGAGTTAAAGTGTTCTTTTCTTACTATTAAAGGACAAATATACTCAGATCATCTGTCCTCCAAAGCAAATCACTTCTGATTTGGTGTTTGATTAAGACGTGTGGAATTATACATGAGGCAAGTGGTAATGGTTTAGCAGATTTGAATAATGGCCTTGCAGCTGCAATTAAAAATCCCTGATGGTGTTTCCGATCCCTATTTTTCAAATGGATCATATTATTCCATTAGCTTATAACACATTTTAGTTTCATATAAACAGGAACTAGGGAATACAAGAAGGCATTGATCTTTTTGTTGCATCTTGAAATAATAGTTTTTTCTTTTGATTTAGAGCTCTGACACCTTATTCAGAGGATTTTGCTTTCTGCAATGTTTACCTGGGAGAGCAGCTCAAGTCATCATCACCATATCCTACGAAAAGAGAATTTCTGCATAACCAAAGGAAAAGAGTGTACCAAGGAATTTAGGAAATTAATTTGAAAACCACAAAAGACTATTTCTTTGGGGGAGAAAGCTGCGAATTCCATTTAGCAAAGTTCCTTTCCACCTCACAGTAAGAATTGTGAAAGGGAAATCATACCCTTGCCAGAATTTTATTTCTGAGATTTGCTATGTAGTATTGTATTTGTAGCCATTGCCTACTTCATTTGCTTTCTTATTTTAATTTGTAAGAATATCCAATAATTAATGTTACTGATACTGTAATTGGCATTTTCACCTGTCTAGAATGGATAGGTACTAAAGCAGGTGAAAGACAAAACTTTGCATCTTAAATTTCTGGTGCTCAGTCAGTCTTTTGTTAGTTTTAATTGATTCAGGCAGCTGAATCTCTATTGTTTATGTTTATCTGTGTGAATGTGAGACACAGGGAGAGAAATTTGTTCACATAATCCAGACTTACATTGATTCCCGGGGGCAGGCAGGCCAGTATCTGCACACACGTCCCATGTGCGTTCTGCAATGGTATCTAGAAGCAGCACTATGTGAATGAATTTCTCTCCCAGAGGCTTAAAGACAGGAATCCTATTCCATAATTCAAATAAAGAGGGAGAGGTCTATATAAAAAAATCTGCATTTGGACATGGTATATGAACAGGAGCTTCTTAACAATAGTTCTTGTTCTTCTTTGGCCTCCTTATCTCGAGAGACAATGGGTAAGTGCCTGGAGGTGGTCAGTGGTGTGTGGAGCAGCGCCTGGAGTGGCTATAAAGGCCAATTCTAGAGTGACAGGCTCTTCCACAGGTATTGCAGAAAAATTTGATTGTCGGGGCTGTTACACAGTTGGCTCTTCCCTTGCGCCTCTGTCTTTTTTCCTGCCAACTGCTAAGTCTCTTCGACTCACCACACTTTAGCCCCGCCTTTATGGCTGTCCGCCAGCTCTGGCGAACGCTGGCAACTGACTCCCACGACTTGTGGTCAATGTCACAGGATTTCATGTCGCGTTTGCAGACGTCTTTAAAGCGGAGACATGGACGGCCGATGGGTCTGATACCAGTGGCGAGCTTGCTGTTCAATGTGTCTTTGGGGATCCTGCCATCTTCCATGCGGCTCACATGGCCAAGCCATCTCAAGCCCTGCTGACTCAGTAGTGTGTTTAAGCTGGGGATGTTGGCCGCCTCGAGGACTTCTGTGTTGGAGATACGGTCCTGCCACCTGATGCCAAGAATTCTCCGGAGGCAGCGAAGATGGAATGAATTGAGACATCGCTCTTGGCTGACATACGTTGTCCGGGCCTCGCTGCCATAGAGCAAGGTACTGAGGACACAGGCTTGATACACTCAGACTTTTGTGTTCCGTGTCAGTGCGCCATTTTCCCACACTCTCTTGGCCAGTCTGGACATAGCAGTGGAAGCCTTTCCCATGCGCTTGTTGATTTCTGCATCTAGAGACAGGTTACTGGTGATAGTTGAGCCTAGGTAGGTGAACTCTTGAACCACTTCCAGAGCGTGGTTGCCAATATTGATGGATGGAGCATTTCTGACATCCTGCCCCATGATGTTCGTTTTCTTGAGGCTGATGGTTAGGCCAAATTCATTGCAGGCAGCCGCAAACTTGTCGATGAGACTCTGCAGGCACTCTTCAGTGTGAGATGTTAAAGCAGCATCGTCAGCAAAGAGGAGTTCCCTGATGAGGACTTTCCGTACTTTGGACTTCACTCTTAGACGGGCAAGGTTTAACAACCTGCCCCCTGATCTTGTGTGGAGGAAAATTCCTTCTTCAGAGGACTTGAACGCATGTGAAAGCAGTAGGGAGAAGAAAATCCCAAAAAGTGTGGGTGTGAGAACACAGCCCTGTTTCACGCCACTCAGGATAGGAAAGGGGTCTGATGAGGAGCCACCATGTTGAATTGTGCCTTTCATATTGTCATGGAATGAGGTGATGATACTCTGTAGCTTTGGTGGGCATCCAATCTTTTCTAGTAGTCTGAAGAGACCACATCTGCTGACGAGGTCAAAGGCTTTGGTGAAATCAATGAAAGCAATGTAGAGGGGCATCTGTTGTTCGCGGCAAGGGAAATGCAAGTTAATTTAATTTTGTCTTAAGTTTGGTATTGTTGATTTTCAGTATAAAATGGATCAGTTTGCTTATTCAATGATTGTAACATTGCCGACTTGAAATTACTTTGGTGACTAATGCAAATTGTTTTTAACCACACTTGTCTAACTTCTTTATCTAAATGATGAAAGTGGAAGAAAGAGAGGGAAAGGATGTGGGGGTGAGCAACAAGGAAGGAAATGTAATGAATATCCATTAGAACTAGAATATCAAAGTGCCAAATGCATTTGTATCTATATTCATGTATGCAATTTACCACAATTAGGTACATTGCTAAATCTGGGGCTCCTGCAATATCTCTCAATGCAAGCAATCTGAAAATAAAGCTTCTGTGTTCATAGAGGAAGAAATCCACCCAATGGAATGCTGTTAAAACGCTGGAAAAATAAACAATGGCCAGAATTTTTCATTGGGCGGAAGGCCACGCCCACTGGCCCAAAAGTGAGCGGCGAGCCCACCTTCGCCGGGCCTGGACAGCAAAGCCGGGATTTGTCGCTCCCCAGGCCTTTAATTGGTCTTGGGTGGGACTTCCACCTCCTTGAGGCAGGAAGTCCTATCTAAATGGAGCTGCCAGCCAATCAGCGGGCCGGCAGCTTTTAGTCCCAGGAGCGCCACCGGGAGCGGTGGCCACTGCTGGGACTACACCCAGCCATCGGAGGCAACAGGAAGGATGGCCCAGGAACTCAGGTAAGTTTGTAGGGCCTCACCGGGGACAATTGGCTGGGCCCTGGCGAGGCAAGGGGGTTTGGTTAGGGGGTGGGGAGAGTGTTGCGCATTGGGGGCGGTTGGGGCTTCAGGGGCAGCCATCTTTGAGGCAACCCCCCCCAGCCCCCCACCCCCACAAGAAGGATCTCTGGGGGTTCCAGAGGCCTTTGCTGTCTGGCCACTGAGGGTAAAAAACCCGCAGCAACAGGAGGAGGCCCTTAAGTGCCGGTTATTTGGCCACTTAAGGGCTTTAATTGTCCTGAGGCGGACAGGCCGTTTCTCACCGCCGCCCAGCATAAAATCGCAGCGGTGGCGGGAGGGGCTCGGGAACAGCATCCCCTCCCCCCCACCCCGCCTCCCACTCAATTTTACGCCCCCGCCCACCACCAGCCTGCTTGTTGGGGACCGTAAAATGCCGGCCAATATTTAAAAAACATCATATCACTCACAGAAGGAAATAATTTATCCTTTTTTCAAAAAAGGAATTAATTTGTATCGCAGAGGCTTTTACTAGAACACAAAACATCACAAAATGACATCAGATGATCACTTTCTCATTTTTTTGAGGTCACTTGCTTCGCTGAATTCAAGCACAGAACAGCTCCAAAGGACTAGCATCCATTTTTCCTGCACTTGGCATTCATTTTACGGAGGTTGTAAGGACACAAACCCCAGGAATATATCTGGAAATGTTTAATGAACACGCAAAGCACAGCACAACATGGATGCTTGAATAGTATCAGTCTTCAGGGGTAAAGTTGGTCATTGGTGGTAGCAAAAAACACACAGCCCATTTTACATCCCGCACAATATTTGATGAAAAAGAAAACTGGCAGGGTGTAAACTGGGCTGCTCGTTTTCTGTCAGCACTGAAGACCAACCTTATCCCCATAACCTCTACCCACAGTTACAAGACAGAGAGCTTCACTTGTTTAAAAGGAAATGTAAACATCGATTTCTGCTGGAACTGGACTCAAGGTTATTCTTGGACTCACGGCAGAGATTCACGACTGCAAGCTAATGTGAGCCTAAATCTGCCGATGAACTCAGCTCTGTCAGGAGGATTACCCTCTGACGTGGCAAATGGGATTGGATGAATTTTTTCCTTACATTGCCAATATGTGGGCACCAAATAATGAATAGCATGCTTTAAAAATCACATGAACAGCAATTCAAAATGGTAATTATATTGTCTGAGGGAAAATTATAACTTGATGCTCTAGTAATTTCATTCTTCTACAGGGTCAGTCTGGAGATTGACAATGGTTGGAGAATAGGATAAGTCGAGGTTTTGCAGAATAATGGTTTCATTTGGGTGCTTAACAGTAATATTCACCAAAAACCATTTGCCACCTACAGCATCACAGTAATCATTACCCGAGTAATATTTGGACATAGGAAACAATTTTAACTTGGAGTGGAATTTGGGCAGACCAGGGTGGTGAAGGGAAGGGAGGGGGTGGCAGAGCAAGCATCATGTCTGCCTCCCACTTCAGCATCGTGAAGCCCAGATGGCATTAACTCCAGCCCTCATCTGCATGCCACCAATAAGCTGCCCACCTCAAACAAGTGAGAAGTAGCAGATTACAAATAGGCAGAAGCAAAGGTTAGGGTGGCAGGAGGTGCCAGCTAGCATCAAAGACTGGCAACAACAACTTATATTTATATAGCACCTTTAACCTAATGAAAATGTCCCAAGGTGTATATTAAAACAAAATATTACACCTAGCCACTTAAGAAGCTATTAGGACAGATGACCAAAAGCTTGTTCAAAGAGGTAGGTTTTAAAGAGTGTCTTGAAGGAGGAAAGTGAGAGAGAGAGGTGTAGGGAGGGAATTCAAGAGCTAAGGACCTAGGCAACAGAAGGCATGTCCACCATTGCTGAAGTAATTAAAATTGGGGATGCTCAGAGGCCAAATTTAGTGGAGTGCAGATAATATCGGAGGGTTGTGGGGCTGGAGTAGATTACAGAGATATGGAGGGGTTAGGCCATGGAGGGATTTGAAAACAAAGTTGAGAATTTTCAAATTGAGGCATTGCTTGACTGGAAGCCAGTGTAGGCACATGGGTGATGGGTGAACGGGACTTGGTGCGAGTTCAGACATAGGCAGCAGAGTTTTGGATGATCTCAAGTTTATGGACTGTAGAATGAGGGAGGCCGGCCAGCAGTGCATTGGAATAGTCAAGTCTAGAGGTAACTAGGTCTGAGATGAGGGCTTCAGCAGCAGATGAGCTGAGGCAGGGGTGAAGTTGGGTGATGTTACTGAGGTGGAAACAGTGTGGATGTGTGGTTAGCAAGCAGGCACTTGGCAACAAAGTGATTTTGGGAGGGTATCAAGGGGGGTGGGGGGGTGGGAGGTGGTGCTAAAAAATTCTAGAGGAGCCAACTTATTGCAATCCCATGACCCAAAAATAAAACTTGTTTTTTGGGATGGAAGCCCCAGCTGCTACGCTCCAGTCAAATGGGTTTCAAATCCCTTACATCTTTACTTTAAAGTGCAAAATAATTCTGCTGTTGTGAAGTGCTGTGAGTCAGGTATTATTCTGCAGCGATGACCCTGTAGCAGTCCTGTGGTAATTTCAGCACCACTTTCAACTATCATTTTTATTATTTGATTGACTCTATAGTATTAAAATAAACGAGAGGTCAGGAATCCTGTCATAAAGCTGCAATTTAATCTTGAAAAATTATATGATGTGCATACATTACTTGTGGTTTGGTCTCATGGTTTGCGTCATCATCTAATCCCCTTGAGTCTTATAACTCAGTGTCAACTGTCTGACCTTCAATATTTAATTAAAATACTGGCCCTGTTTATCTTTCTTCCCTTGTATTCGTGCAAACTCCTGATCTGTCGAAACATAACACAACATCAGGGCAGAAAATCTGTCCCTTCTACTAATGATGACAGTTGTTTTATTTTTACACATGCTCTGCGTTGGGATTCCATGTCCAACCTTGCCCTGCCACTTTTGCAGTCATGCAGCTTTTGTTATGGCAAAGGGAAGAACATTTGTTGGAAAATGTGATCAGAAATTTATAATCGACCTCTCGGTGGAACCTGGGAAAAAGCAGGAATTTGATTGTTTGACTTACCACTTCATTCTCGTGTTCAATCACTTATGCATCACTTCCTACCACAAGCATTGAAATAGGGGAACAACTGACAGCTTGCCAGAGACATTTTCTTTGCATTAGCATTGGAATGTCTGGTGCCTGAAATTCAAAGTGCGCTGTGTGCCCACAGTGTAACAGTTACTTTTACACTCATCCAGAGGAAAGGGATGAACTAAGATCACTGGTTCTCAAGGACAGATTAATTGAGGGGTGTGTGCACAAGCATGTAATCAACTGAAGTTAAGATGTCTATTGTTCATTCAACTTTGCTTTCTCCCAAAAGGATCTTTATTTGACAATTTACTCAATTTTCTAGACAAAGAGACCACTTGATAATGTATCCATTCTCTTGTTCAATTTGAATTGCAGGCTGTTTGGCTAAAGGGCTTATAAAGCCTAGATGATCATACTCTAACGTAACTGTTAGAATTTATATGTCATTCTATACTTATTCCAGAGGCTTAATGTCCATTTCCTGATCTTTTGGGACCAGAAGATATTCTGCTTTCGGTGCCTGGTATCTAATGAGCAATACTTCCCATTTGGTTGAAATTGTCACAGATAAACATTTCTCAGAAGTGACGTAAAGTGCTTCACATACACCATGTGGCATTGAGGTACAGCAACTGTGATCTCATGGGCATAACTGCGCTAATGTAAATGTGGCATATTCTGATCTAGAACAACAACTTGCATTTATATAGCATCTTTAGCATAATAAAACATACCAGGGCTGTTCACAGTAGCATTATCAAACAAGATTTGACACCGAGCCACATAAGGAAATATTGGCAGAGATGGTCAAAGATTTTAAGGAGCATCTTAAAGGAGGAGGGAGAGTTTGAGAGCTTTAGGGAGGGAATTTCAGAACCCAGGACCTAGGCAGAAGAAGGCATGGTGGAGTGATTAAAATCAGGATGTGCAAGAGGACAGAATTGGAGGAGTGCTAAGATCTAGGAGAGCTGTACGGTTGGAGGAGGTTACAGAGGGAGGGAGGGGTGAGGCAATGGAGGGATTTGAAAACAAGGCTGAGATTTTTAAAATTGGATGTCAGGTGTTTTGAAATGTGATAAGGTACTTTGTAAATAAGTCCATTTTACTAGTTGGCAGCAGCAAGTGCCAGGCTTATCGCCTAATATAGGTGTCGTGAAATGAGTAGCCAACACTGAACAAGAGCATTTTCTAAAAGCTGATTTATGGCGATTTGAATATCAGTCAGTAGTTCTATATTCAGTCAATATCTGAAAGCATTAAATCCTTTGCTGGGGTATGGCTTCAAGTCACCTGGTACCTTGCTCAATTACCTATTATTCATGTGGGAGTTGAAATAGTGAATGTTAGTAGGCTTTTCACAGTCAAACTGGATCGTGTTCTCACCTGATATCCACACACATATACTCCCGACAATGTTTAGAAACATAGATGTTAATGCACAGAAAGAAGCCACTGGGAGTAAATTTAAACACCTAAAGTGGGTGGATTTGGGTCAGGTAGGAAGTTAAAATTTTTAAAATGTCAAACCCGAAACCAACCCGCCTTGAACGCATCCACTTTCGGTTTAATGGAGACAGGACTGAGGAAGGGGAACCAATCCACTCCATGGAGGAAGGTCCCTCATCTAAATATTATTATGAGGCTCTGTTCCAGCTTTAACACTGGCCAGCCAGGTTTCACAGGCCTTGAGAAACCCAGCAGCTGAAGGGAGATGAGACCTGCTGGCTGGAACAGGTAAGTGCTTTTCCAGCACTGCTTGAGAGCCAAGAGAACCAGGATCCTCATGCACCTCCCCCATGTCCTCTATTGCTGCCTGTGACCTACTCCAGGTCCCCTTGTGATTTTCTCTATGGCCCCTGCAGAAATCTCCTCCACACTCCCCCAGCGATCTCCTCCACACTCCCCCAGGGATCTCCTCCACACTATCCCAGAGATCTCCTCCACACTCCCCCAGCGATCTCCTCCACACTCCCCCAGAGATCTCCTCCACACTCCCCCAGCGATCTCCTCCACACTCCCCCAGGGATCTCCTCCACACTATCCCAGAGATCTCCTCCACACTACCCCAGAGATCTCCTCCACACTCCCCCAGCGATCTCCTCCACACTCCCCCAGCGATCTCCTCCACACTCCCCCAGGGATCTCCTCCACACTCCCCCAGAGATCTCCTCCACACTCCCCCAGGGATCTCCTACACACCGCTCCCCCCCCCCCCCCAGCAATCACCTCCTCACGCCCCCAGCGATCTCCTCCACACTCCCCCAGCGATCTCCTCCACATGCCCCCAGTGATCTCCTCCATATGCCCCAGGGTTCTCCTCCTCACTCCTCCAGCGATCTCCTCCACATGCCCCCAGTGATCTCCTCCACATGCCCCCAGCGATCTCCTCCACATGCCCCCAGCTATCTCCTCCTCACTCCCCCAGCGATTTAATAGTGCATACTCCTCTCTCTGCTTCACCATTCAATTGAGGGTAATGAGGGGATCTTCTGAGATGTTCAAATACCCACTTCCTCACAAATTGTGTGAAGTATTCACTTGCAAACTGTGCTCTGTTGTCTGACACAATTTTGTCAGGAATACCATGCATTGCAAAGATCTCCTGTGAAGCTCTAATAACAGATTCTGTTGTTGTTGAGTACAATCTGTTCACTTCAATCCATCATAAATAAATTCAATCCTAGACGTTCCCATGGTCTGGTTGGAAATTGTGTAGTTATCAGATGTTCCCTCTGGTCTGGTCTGTGTAACGCACATACCTGGCAATTCAAGATCATATCCTCTATGGTTTTGGCTATTCCTGGCCACCAAACAGATGATTGAGCTCGTGCTCTGCATTTTGTGTGATTCCCATGTGGCCTTGATGAATTCTTGCCAAGATATCTGATCAAAGAGAAATCGGAATGTCTAGTTTGTCATGATATACCAGCAAATCGTCTACAAGTGTGAAGTGTCTCCTGAATTCGAAGAAAATTTTCATCACTTTCCCACTAGGACATTCCTGGGCCAACAATACTGATGTATCTGAATTCATTCCTCATCCTGCTTTTGAGCGTGAATTTCTTGAAGTTGCTGTGTACTTGCCGGTCATTGCAATGCTGTGTACTGTGAATACGACTCTATCTCTTCAACAAAGTTCACATCCTGTGGTGTTGGATGGTTAACAGCTGCTCTTAATAATGTATCTGCGGAAGTTTGCATCTTACCTTGTACATATACCATCTCGTAGGTATATCTCATCAACCTCAATTGGAATCTCTGAATTCTCGGAGGCAAACCTGCAACTTCCTTCTCCTCCACTAAGGAAACCAAGGGTTTGTGGTCTCTCTCAATAACCACTTTCAGGCCAATAATTTAATCTGAAAACTTCTTGCAAGCCCATGTGTCTGCAAGTGCTTCTTTTTCAGTGACAGCATACCTTGTCTCTGCCTTGGACAAAGCTCTAGATGCATAATAGATTGGTCTTCACATCCATTTAGTTGTTCTTGAAATAGGACTGCCCCTAGCCTTGTAGGTGTGGCGTCTACTGCTATCTTAGTCGGTAATGAAGGGTTGTAATGCGCTAATATATCTGGTGAGACTAGCATCTCCTTAATTCTTGTATGTTCCAACACCAGGCTTGATCTTTCTTCAAAAGTTGTCTTAATGATCTGTTACCTGTGCCAAATTGGGTAAAAATTTTGCCAACTGATTCACCATTCCTAGGAATCTTTGGATATGTTGGACTGAAGTTGGGATCAGGAATTCACTAATGGCTCTCATCTTTTGCCATTGTGCCCTTGCTGCTCACAATATGGCCCAAGAAATGAATAAACGTTTTTGAGAATTCACACTTATCATTAAGTGTCAGGGCTTCTTGAAAACGATGTAGAACTGCTTCGACTCTCTGACCATGTTCTTTGACGGATTCCCCATGGACCAGGATGTCATCCATAAGACAAAGTACCCCTTTTAGTCCTTGCAGAATATTGGACTTGGTCCTTTGGAAGATTTCAGGTGCTGATGTTATACCAAATGGTGAATGGTTGAAGCAAAACCTTCCAATAAATATTGTGAGTAATCTTGACCTTTCGTCCAACGGAACCTGCTAAAAACCACTGTTCATGTTGAGTTTTATGAACATTATGCTTTAGGATAGCTTTGCCAGGCTTTTATCCACTGAAGACATCGGATGAGTTTCCCTCACCACTGCTTTGTTAAGCTGTGTTAAGTCCACACAGATGTGAAGAGCACCACTTGGTTTTGGAACCGTAACCATAGGTGAACACCACTCTGTTAGCTTTGTGACTGGAGAAATGACACCCATCCTGTTCATCTCTTCCAGCCCAAGGTCGTCCCAGGCCATAGCTAGCGGTGAAGGGGAGCACGACATAGGAGCACTTGAAAAAGAGTTAAGAAATAACTGTAATTGAATTTGGGCTTCACGTGTGTGAGTTCATTTTTTGTGGCATATGGATGGTATAATGAACTTTTATTAAATGTCATTTTTTGACTATGACTGTCTCAATGCAGTGATAGTTACCACAGCGATATTCATGTATGGGAGGTGGTGACGGAGGGGCTGGTTGGGGTTGACCATGGTGTGTGCGCTGATCAGATGAACCATGGCTGAAGCGCTAAGTGCTGATAGGTTGGTGGTTCTGGGCTTCAGCAGACATGATTAGCTGCAGTGAGCCTGGAATGTTGATGTTTGGTGGACAAGATGGCTGACCTGCTGCAGTTCAGGAGAAACATCGAGGAAAAGAGCTTGCTGAGCCTCCCTAGCACCCAACTCTTGAGACCCACCAAGTGGTGCCCCGGCCAGTCAGGTTGCTGAGGCTCCTCTTTGGCACCTCTACACCCTCCTCGTCTAAGGATGCCTCATGCTCCACCATCTCTTCAGCAGCCAGGGCCTCCCCGTAGGTTATGCAAGGCACCGCAGGCAACCACAATTTGAGATACCCTTGCTAGTGGATACTGAAGGGCGCCGCTCGAGCGGTCCAGGCACCTAAATCTCACCTTCAGCAAACCGATGTTCTGCTCAATTGTGAATCTGGTCGTTGCATGTTTCGTGTTGTAGCATTCCTCTGCCTCGTATGGTGAGTTCCTCACCGGTGCCATCAGCCATCTCTTCAGCAGGTAACCCCTGTTACCAAGTATCCATCCATGCAGGCACACAGGTGAAAAGCATCTAGGAATGTCGCAGAATGTAAGCATGTTACTGCTCCCAGCATAACGAGCACATGCCTACAATACCCTCTGGTGGTCACAGACGAGTTGGACGTTCAGGGACTGAAATCCCTTCTGGTTTATGAAGGCCCCTGGCTGGCCTGTGGGAGCCCTGATGGCCACCTGTGTGCAGTCAATGACTCCTTGCCGCTGAAGCCTCTGCCGCTCTCAGCTTGACTGTCCGCATCGGTTGTAAAGTTGATGCATTGGTTGGCCCTCCTGAAGAGACATTGGTCACAACCTTGATGCAGTGATGTGTGGCTGATTGGGAGATGCCACACGTGTCTCCAGTGGCAGTCTGGAATGAGCCTGAGGCGTAGAAGTTCAGGACAATTGTGATCATTAGAGCCACCAGCACCGGATCACTACCCACACAATTAGAGCTGACCTCCGCCACTATCATGGCACATTCATCGGAGACACTGGCACTCTGACATCAGGAGAAAGGATGTCTGCTGCCAGTACACCCTGCCTACTGGGTAGCCTCATCTCCTCACAGGTCTTTGTGCCCAGTCCACTCTGTGACCATCTGCCCCTCCCCCATCACCAGGCTGCACCTGCAGGTGACCAGCAGGTCGCTGTGTTCTTGGCTGCCTGCCCATCTCTCCCTCCTTCACCAGATCTCCTCCTCGCTGGAGGAACCTCCTCCAGAATGAACGATGCCCATGGCACCTGTGCACTGAATATATAATCTAGTGATTACTGAGGGGAAATGCAATCCTAAACCCCTCTTAGAAATCTCTTTCAAGATGGCCCTGGCAGGAGGACCACTTGCTCAAGTGGGCCTTAGTAAGCCAATGATTTCTGCCCTTCAACTTTCACTCCCCTTTAACATCACTAGCCCGAGTCCTTCAGGGATTGCACCTGCCACTCCGCTGCTGCTGATTTAAAGCTCCTGAGGTGCCATACCACGCATGTGGCTCCTGTGGGTCTTCAAATAACCTTAATTGATCTTTAATTGGCTTTTACCAGATGGAGAGTGGAGTCCCCATATTGCTTGCTGTCCACCACATGTAAAATGGAAATCAAGCATCATGCCATCGGGGCCTGAGTCAACATCATGACACACCATTTTTCGCTTCCTCCCCACCTCCAACGACATCCAAATTTCAAAGGTAAATTTCAACCATTGTACCACTGTATATACATAGCAGAAAAGCTTTCCTAACAGATTTCTGGTGGTGACACTGTCCCTTTAAAATTACAGTCATTCAACTCAGAGCTATGCTTTTTTATATTATTCATTCCTGGGATGTGGGCATCGCTGGCTAGAACAGCATTTATTGCTCATCCCTAATTGCCCTTGAGAAGTTGCTGGTGAGCTGCCTTCTTGGACTGCTGCAGTCCATGTGGGGTAGGTGCACCCACAGTGCTGTTAGGGAGGGAGTTCCAGGATTTTGACCCAGCGACAGTGACAGTGAAGGAACGGTGATATAGTTCCAAGTCAGGATGATGTGTGGCTTGGAGGGGAACTTGCAGGTGGTGCAAAAAAAAGCTATGTGTCTAGGGGTTGTATTGTAGCGAAGAGAGATAATCAATATCATAAATTATATTCATACGTCTACGAGACCCGTGTAAGCAGTAAGCTTAAATATAATACTAATATCAAACAAGGCTGTTTACTGTTTATTTTGACCCTGGGATACAATGCTAAACTCCCTTTACAGCTTCCTCAAAATTCCCTGCAATGTCAACTGAGAAAAACAATTGTTGTTTGTCAGCACCGTGATGTTTTAATTCATCTCAGGTTCTGGCTCTGCTGAAATGGCAGTGTAATTGCCAAACTTGGGGTGTTTTTTTAAAAATCGGAATTACATGCCACCTGGGAACTGGATTAAGATGTTCCTTCTCATTAGACATTATTTTTTACAGTCAACTCAAGCAGATGATTATTCTACATGTGTGGATGGAGTTGAGCTGTTCCCTGAAGTTGGGTGATCAATAGTTAAATAAACTGGTTTTGCAAGTCATTCCTGCTACTGTTTCATCATTTTCAAAGCTCAAGGGCAGTTAATATTTCCTTGTTTGCCATGATTCAGTTAACTCCCCTATGTTGAAATTTAGCTTTGAAAAGAATACATCTATATGCAATCAGCACCCATCCCTAGTTGTGTGGATTTGCACACAGCCTCATTTGTTCTCACTATGTTGAAATACAGGCTCACTGCATAATTTCTTTTACTCTCAACTGGACCTTTGTCAACATTGCAAAGCTATAAGACGTGGATGTGACTCCTGCAGCCCCACTAGAGACGGCACTATGGAAGTCCAGTGCCCTTTTAACGAGAAGGACACTCACGCGGGTGTCAGCTGGGTGGGCCAGGAGCAACTCATTTGGCGCCAGGAGCAACCTCATGTCACACAGTCCTACTGGCTGATGTAACAACAGACTTCCTAATTTGGACCACATAGGACCATTGAGCAAATTTGATGTGTCACTCTCCAAGGATCAAGCACTGAGTTGGAAGATGGGTCTTGCACCAGTGTTATTTAAAGGGCCAGGCACCCAACTTGCAGTTAAGTTGGTTTTAAAAAACTTCTGCAAAATGCCTGCAAGTACTCTGGTGTGTTTCTGGAGATGTTATGGTGAGTTCCTGGGTGTTGCTGCATCCTCACAAGGAGAGTAGAGAATTTGGTGACCTGTCCACAAAAAGGCTGCAACGGGGCCAGCAGTGGCACTTCCTCTGGGTCTGCACCATTACAGGGAGATGGAGCAGAGGCTGCGGAAAGGGCAAGCTCTGCACCATGTCCTCTGCCAACTTGGAGCTGGACTCCTCTATGCTCCTTAACAGTGGCAGGAGTCTGTCTGGCAGGTCAGCACACACACCCAACATCTCAGTGTGCATCCCCATCAGTGCTGTCTGCATGCCACCCCCATCAAGGTCCTCATCTGAGTCCCCTACAGCAGAATCTGTCTGCGACCTTGCCTTCCGGCGAGCTAGCAGCCCGTGACTCACCAGGTGCTGGTCAAAATTCTATATCAGTCTTTACGAAACGTACAGTGCCAGCGTCAGATCAAGTAGGGGGGCCTCTTCATCAGTGGTGTGCTGTTGCCCTCTCTCTCTTCCTCCTTGGACTGCTGTGGCTGGCAAGCGGCAGCTTTTAGGTGTCTGTTAGTGGAAAATTAGAAGGGGAAGGTTAGGGTGAGGGCAGGGGATGGGATGGAAAGCAAGCGGTCCATGTTCACACCAACAGTAGCTCACTCATCATGCCAGATAGCAGGATGAGGATGAGCTGGGAGTTGAGAAGGGACATAAGGCTGATTGTTATCCTCAATGTTCTCAGTGAGGGCAGATTCTATGGGCTCTATTGCAGCCAGCCTCGTGATGCTGAGAGCCATCTCCCCTATACAGCTCAGGAGATGTGGGCATCCTTATCCGATGAAGGGTCACTGACCAGCTGAACAATAGTGTCTCTCCTCTTGCCTACCTCCACCACTAATCCCCCCAGCACCGCATCTGTCACCCTGGAAACCTTTCTCTCTGCCTTGGTGTTGCATTTTTCATGTTTTAAATTGCAGCAATAGTATTCAGTGCAGCTTCCCTTTAAGATGGACAGCCTGCCTTTAAGAGCAGACTGGCTGCACCATGTGCTATTAGCACAATGCAGCTTGGCCCCTGCTGAGTGCAGAGGCAGCCAGATGCTCGGCAGATGTGTGGCCCTGCGCTACAATCATGGTAATGAGGTGATGATGTCGAATTTACATGCTGCCCACCTCCAAAAGAATCACAACTCCTGTGACCGAAAAATGGGGTAAGACAATTTTTATCCCATGGTGTTTATTATATCCCTCAGTTTCATCAAATTACCATTTCCTGATTTACCCAATCTTCACTTTTATGCCCTGGTCCTGTTTTCCATGTGGGTTTCGGCCCTTCACCTGGGTTTCTCAATAGAGATAGGATGCCCTCAGCATCAAACTATTTGACAATGTTTTAATGAGAAAACTAGATGCAGGATAAAGACCGAAGCTGTGAAATTGGATAAGAGCTGAAACCGGGCACAAGGATCGTGATGTATGATTGACCCGTGCCAGTTGCTTCAGATGCAGGCTGTTAAATGTGCTGCTGAGTGGCTGCACACCTGAGCAGGGCCACAAAATCATGAAAGTCTAGCATGGGTCTAAGCTAGCCTGCGCCACTTACAGCCAGCCTGTACCTCTTAAAGGGGAGGTGCATTTTGACTGGAGCAAGCATTGGAAATTATTCTAAGAGTGAGTTTGACCTGGGAAAGACACAGGAGTGGCACATCCAGGCAGACAGAGGGTTCTACAATGCAGTACTGGAGGGCTTGGTACAGGAGGTGGACAGGAGGAGGGAGGTCCTTTACCCATAGGGGACTAGAAGGACCTCCAGACAAACACTGCAAGGGCAGCGGGAACAAATAGATGTCACAGTCATTGCAAACAATGTCACCCCGAGGACCTGGATGCAGTACCACAAAAAGTTTAATGATCTCATACGAGTGGTCAATGTCAGTGAATGCATCTTCAAAAGCTATACCCCACCAACTGCAGCACTAGCTGCAGACACTGCTCGATTCACCACCCACCCTTCACTCACCTACCAACATATCAACCATGACTCGCACCTCACATTTATAGCTTCACCGCATTCACACACTAAGCACAGCAGCAAGCTTCACACCCACATCTCACAGCTTGCACATACTGCCAGCTATTCAAGCATGACAGAAATCTCACCTTAACCCATTGCACTACACTCACTGTCTTACAGGACAAGGTGGTGTATAACCTCAGGCAGCAGCAGCAAATTCTCCAGCCCAAGGGTGATAGAAACTGTTGCACCCATGATAGGGAGCAGGTGATCTGAGCAGACCACTTGAAGGGAAACCCAAGGCCTTCACCAGGTGCCACACCACTCTGTGCAGCCTTCATCATATTTAAGTTGCAGTACTAATCTTCAAGCACTTCCATAAACTCAGCAACAGTCAGTAGAAATCAATCATCAACTAAGCTGAAAATGGTTAATTATGCCTTTACATATAGTGCTTAATGGGGGCCCCTTCCTGTTGCTGAACACATGATCAACTGTGTGACGTTAAGGGAGGGCATCAGCTTGAGGAGTAAGGCCACAAATGGCACTGCTGACCTCAACTCAGTGTTACATGCTGACTGATGTCATGATCTGCCTACTCTGCATATTTCTGGTGCATGGTCCCATCGCTCGTGCTAATGACCTACCCAAAATGGTAACTGCCACAGCCCGTACCAGAACCATGCGCATGCAGCGTGGACAACATTTTGGACCTGAAACGTCACCTGTAGCTCTGGAAATATGGGCAGTACACAAGCAAATTTTGCGGCCCAGTCGTTCAGGTTAAAGACCTATAGTCGATAAGGTGGTTAAGAAGGCATATGGAATTCTTTCCTTTATTAGCCAAGGTATAGAATATAAGAGCAGGGAGGTTATGCTGGAACAGTATAAATCATTAGTTAGGCCACAACTTGAGTACTGTGTGCAGTCTGGTCACCTCATTACAGAAAGGATGTAATTGCACTAGAGAGGGTACAGAGGAGATGTACGAGGATGTTGCCAGGACTGGAAAAATGCAGCTATGAAGAAAAATTGGACAGGCTGGGGTTGTTCTCCTTGGAACAGAGAAGGCTGAGGGGAGATCTGATTGAAATGTACAAAATTGTGAGAGGCCTGGATAGAGTGGAGGTGAAGGGCCTATTCACCTTAGCAGAGAGGCCAGTGACTCGGGGGCATAGATTTAAAGTGATTGGTAGAAAAATTAGAGGGGAGACGAGGAAAGGTTTTTTCAACCAGAGGGTGGTGGGAGTCTGGAACTCACTGCCTGAAAGGGTAGTTGAGGCAGAAACCCTCAACTCATTCAAAAGGAGTCTGAATATGCACTTTAAGTTCCGTAATCTGCAGGGCTACGGACCAAATGCTGGAAGTTGGGGTTAGAATGGGTGGATCTTTTTCAGCCTACACAGACACAATAGGCCAAGTGGCCTCTTTCTGTGCCTTAAACTTTCAAAGATTCCATGTACTTTCAGCACCTATAGTGTAACAGAGAGCCCGACAGCATAGATTGAAGAATTTATGACAGAATTTTAACTGTCAAGAGGAGGTGGGTTCAGGTGTGGATGGGGTGTTAAAATCCTGAAAAGTGGCATTGGGTTAGGAACGTGGTTCTCAGCCGCTCTCTGGAGTTCTGTGATCTTCTGTGAGAAATGGGTTGTATGGAGGAGAGAAGGACAACGTTTGTGGAGGGTGACTGTGAGGCATGGGTGTGAGATGGCACAAAAATGAGGGTGAATGTGAGTGTTGGCTGTTCAGATGGGGATGTGAGGAGAGAGAGGAATGAGTGGAACTACACGGTGTGTTGCTCTGAGGAGTGTTGTGCAGGAGGATGCTGGAAAGTCAGAGTGTGGGGTCGGCACCTGAAAGAGTTATGACACTCACCTTTCCTGCCCTCCCGATGGCTTTGAACCTCTTGGAGCACTGTATCCAGGCTCGAGGGACCACACTCCTACTGCTCACTTCCTTGGCCACTTGGTTTGAGAAGCTGGCCTCTTCCTCCTGTCGTCATCAAATATCACCTGACTTCAGGCTTCAGTCCCTCAGATCTCACAGCAGGATCTCCAGGTAAGAGTCAGGGACCCCGTGGGGGTGGGGCAGGGTGGGGACCTTCTCAACTCCCCTTTCCACTGACAACACAGGAATCTATGTACTGTTCAGCCATTTCAGCCCTGCTGGGGTCCCTTTAATTAGAAATCCTTTCTTTGACAGATTAGGCACTTCATCCCACCCACCCTCTCTGATTGGTCAGGAAACCCAGAAGCGGGATTCTAATCCGTGGCTGAGTTGAGGAGCCACGTCAAAGCCTGTTACTGAATCAGACGGGTTCCTGATGCGCTATCAGCCTCCCCTTTGCGTGCGGGTCTGTTCGGATAAAATTCCACTCAAGGAGTCCACAATTTTGAGGGTCATAGAATAATTTAGGAAGAATGAGAGACTAACGTCAGGGAAGCCTTATGCCGGGGAGTATCAATAAAATGGACAGACAAATTAGGTTCAGAGAAAGATATTATGTTAAAAAAGGATCGTCCATCAGCCAACAAACATTTCCAAGTAGGCCTGTCCAGGAGTGAGAGAGAAGTATTGGATGAGTCTTATTAGGTATAGGAGCAGTATTCAATCCGGGAAGAATGTAAGAAATGCTTCCTGAAATGTTTTTAAATCCATTCATGAGATGTGAGCTTCGCTGGCTAGGTCAGCATTTGTTGCCCATCCCTAATTGCCCTTGAGAAGGTGGTGGTAAGCTGCCTTCTTGAACTGCTGCAGTCCATGTGGTGTAGGTACACCCACAGTGCTGTTAGGGAATTCCAGGAATTTTGCTACTGTCTGCTCGAAAATTATGAAGTAGCAATGGCGTAAAGCCAGCATGATTTGACTTTGAGAAAATAGGTTCAGCAAGATATTTGCATCTTTTAATGTCACCATGTGGAATTATTTATGTTGCTTTGGAAGGACAGATCTAATTTAATTTAATTTTATGCATGTTTTATGGCATTAATCAGCAGAACTTATTCCAAAGCTAAAGTATAGACTGCTTTAGAAAATGTAAGTCATTTACCCCATTCTAATCCATGGCAATAATATGGAGATTGTAATTGTAAGGATTCATTTGAGCCAAGTTAACATTATACTCCTCTAGGTTTTCTGCAGTATTGAGCCCTCAGTATCTGTCATAAGCTTCCCTTTTTTTAATCCTCTCCTTTAAGCCCCTTGACATCCAGGGGACTCGGGATTTGTTAGTCCCACCCTTTTCACTTAGGGAACATACTTACTCTGAACCCTTACGATCTCTTCCTTGAGTGCCTCCCATTGATATGGCACTGATTTACCTTCAAGTCCATTGGTCACAAAAGTAAAAGCCCATGGAATCCAAGGCAAAGTTGCAAATTGGATCCAAAATTGGCTCAGAGGTAGGAAGCAAAGGGTAATGGTCGATGGGTGTTTCGTGACTGGAAGGATGCTTCCAGTCCACTTTGGCTAAATCACATCTCTGGTCAGTAAAATTAGCTATACCCCCAACTGAGAACTTTTATTCCTGATCTATCTTTGTCCTTTTCTAGAACTATCCTAAATCTAACTGAATTATGATCACTTCCACCAAAGTGCTCCCCAACTGACACCCCTTTTACCTGCCCAGCTTCATTCTCTAAAACTAAGTCCAGAATTGCCCCTCTCTTGTTGGGCGAGCTAAGTACTGGCTAAAAAAGTTCTCCTGAATACATTTTAAGAATTCTGTTCCCTCTGTGCCTTTCACACTAATTCTATCACAGTTAATATTTGGGTAGTTGAAATTCCCCACTATTACTGCTCTATTATTTTGTAGTTCTCAGAGATTTGCCTACATATTTGTTTTTCTATCTCCCTCTGACTGTTTGGGGGTCTATAGAACACTCCCAGTAGTGTGATTACCCCTTTTTTGTTCTTCTCTTCAACCCATATGACCTTATTTGATGATCCTTCTACCATATCATCCCTCCTCACAGCTATAATTGTATCTTCAATCAATATTGAGAGCCCCCCTTCTTTTTTATCCCCCTCTCTATCTCGTCTAGGAATGTTGAGTTGCCATTCCTGCCCTTCTTTCAGCCATATCTCAGTAATAGCTATAATATCATACTCCCACATGTCCATATATGCTCTCAGCTCATCTTTCTTATTCCCTTAGACTTCTTGCATTGAATATGCTATTCTGCACTGCCAAACTTCCTTGTTGTCTATTTTCTAGACTTTGTTTCCTCTCCCTTCCAAACACGTTCACTAATTTTCTGCCTTCCATTTCCGACTTTTCGTCTCTGCCTTCTGAATCTACTCTCTGGTTACCATCCCCCAGCCAAACAAATTCAAACCCACCCCAACAGCACTAGCAAAACCCTTCTGTGAGGATATTGGTGCTGGTCCTGATGAGGTGCAATCCGTCCAGTATAATGCAGGTATTTTATAGTTTGATGCAAGATTCGATGGAGCGGACAAAATATGGGCATGGTGGAGCTCTGTATGTCAGGAGCATCTGTGAGGCAAAAGAGGTTGATGCCATACAAAGTAGATAACAGCAAAATAAATTACTCTGGTTAAAGAAGGAACGTGCATTCATTTGGACTGTTCACATCTTCAGTTCAGCCCAATCTGCATTATAGTCAATTAATTATTTTTGAAGTAAGGTCAGTGCTGCTTTGTAGTCAAACACAGCAGCCAATTTACACACTGCAAAGTCCCTCAAACAGCAGTGAAATGAATGATCAGATAATCTGCTTTCAGAGGTGTTGATTGAAGGGTAAGTGTTGGCCAGGACACCAGGAGAATCCCTTCCTCTTCTCTAAATAGTGCCATGAGATTTTTATCTCCATATGCGAGGGTAAAGAGACTCTCAATTAAGGTCTCACCTGAAAGATAACACCTTTGACAGTGCAGCACTCTCTCAGTACTACCCTGTAGAGTTACTGGAGATTGTGTTTGAACTCGGTAGACCTACTGATTCAGAGGCGAGAGAGCTACCATAAAGTAAAGGTTGATGCTTATAATCTCTAATGCATAAAAATCAAATGTAACACTAGTGGATCCCTACAGACAACCTGTTTAGCATAAGGAGGAGGAAAATTTGCTCTATGAAGAGATAGGGAGGGAGGTGAAAACAGTGAAGTAATTATAATGCAAGATTTCAATCAATCTAATATAAGTTGGGAAAACCCCAGTGATTAAGTGTCAGAATTGGTAAATGTAATGCATAGCTGTTTACCGAACTAGCACCTCAAGGAAGTCATGAAAAGCTTTGCATACCTTGATGATATTTGCAAAAGATCCAGACAATAGATACAGCACCCTGGGAGACAGTAATGGCAGCACGGTGGCACAGTGATTAGCACCACAGCCTCACAGCTCCAGGGACTCGGGTTCAATTCTGGGTACTGCCTGTGTGGAGTTTGCAAGTTCTCCCTGTGACTGCGTGGGTTTTCACCGGTTTCCTCCCACAGCCAAAGACTTGCAGGTTGATAGGTAAATTGGCCATTATAAAATGCCCCCAGTGTAGGTAGGTGGTAGGGAATATGGGATTACTGTAGGGTTAGTATAAATGGGTGGTTGTTGGTCGGCACAGACTTGGTGGGCCGAAAGGCCTGTTTCAGTGCTGTATCTCTAAAAATAAATAAAGTTTAATATGATCTGTGAGTTAGAAATACCTATGTCCAGGAGCCATAATTTTTAAAGGAATAAATTCAGTGGAATGAAAGAGCAGCAAAGGCATATAGACGAGGAGAGGTTGTTCAAAAAATATTTCAGTGGAGGACAAGAGGAAAGGTATAATGCTGAAAATGCAGGGTAAGTTCATTCCTCAAACCGGAACAAAGAACAGTGCAGCACAGGAACAGGCCATTCGGCCCTCCAAGCCTGCGCCGATCTTGATGCCTGCCTAAACTAACACCTTCTGCACTTCCGGGGCCCATATCCCTCTATTCCCTTCCTATTCATATATTTGTCAAGATGTCTCTTAAACATCGCTATCGTACCTGCTTCCACCACCTCCCCCGGCAGCAAGTTCCAGGCACTCACCACCCTCTGTGTAAAGAACTTGCCTCGCACATCCCCTCTAAACTTTTCCCCTCGCACCTTAAACCTATGTCCCCTAGTAACTGACTCTTCCACCCTGGGAAAAAGCTTCTGACTATCCACTCTGTCCATGCCGCTCATAACTTTGTAAACCTTTATCATGTCGTTCCTCCACCTCCGTCGTTCCAGTGAAAACAATTTGAGTTTTTCCAACCTCTCCTCATAGCTAATGCCCTCCAGACCAGGCAACATCCTGGTAAACCTCCTCTGTACCCACTCCAAAGCCTCCACGTCCTTCTGGTAGTGTGGCGACCAGAATTGCGCGCAACATTCTAAGTGTGGCCTAACTAAGGTTCTGTACAGCTGCAACATGACTTGCCAATTTTTATACTCTATGCTCCGACCGATGAAGGCAAGCATGCCGTATGCCTTCTTGACTACCTTATCCACCTGCGTTGCCACTTTCAGTGACCTCATCATTATCCGCAACTCCACCAACCTTTGTGTCGTCTGCAAACTTACTAATCAGACCAGCTACATTTTCCTCCAAATCATTTATATATACTACAAACAGCAAAGGTCCCAGCACTGATCCCTGCGGAACACCACTAGTCACATCCCTCCATTCAGAAAAGCACCCATCCACTGTTACCCTCTGTCTTCTATGACTGAGCCAGTTCTGTATCCATCTTGCCAGCTCACCGCTGATCCCGTGTGACTTCACCTTTTGCGCCAGTCTGCCATGCGGGACCTTGTCAAAGGCTTTACTAAAGTCCATATAGACAACATCCACCGCCCTTCCCTCATCAATCATCTTCGTCACTTCCTCAAAAAACTCAATCAAATTAGTAAGACATGACCTCCCCTTCACAAAACCTTGCTGTCTCTCGCTAATAAGTTCGTTTGTTTCCAAATGGGAGTAAATCCTGTCCCGAAGGATCCTCTCTAATAGTTTCCCTACCACTGACGTAAGGCTCACCAGCCTATAATTTCCTGGATTATCCTTACCACCCTTCTTAAACAAAGGAACAACATTGGCTATTCTCCAGTCCTCTGGGACCTCACCTGTAGCCAATGAGGATGCAAAGATTTCTGTCAAGGCCCCAGCAATTTCTTCCCTTGCCTCCCTCAGTATTCTAGCGTAGATCCCATCAGGCCCTGGGGACTTATCTACCTTAATGCTTTGCAAGACACCCAACACCTCCTCCTTTTTGATAATGAGATGACTGAGACTATCTGCATTCCCTTCCCGAGGCTCATCATCCACCAAGTCCTTCTCCTTGGTGAATACAGATGCAAAGTACTCATTTAGCACCTCACCCATTTACTCTGGCTCCACGCATAGATTCCCATCTCTGTCCTTGAGTGGGCCAACCCTTTCCCTGGTTACCCTCTTGCTCTTTATATATGTATAAAAAGCCCCTGGGATTTTCCTTAATCCTGTTTGCCAATAACTTTTCATGACCCCTTTTAGCCCTCCTAACTCCTTGCTTAAGTTCCTTCCTACTGTCTTTATATTCCTCAAGTGCTTCATCTGTTCCTAGCCTTCCAGCCCTTACAAATGCTTCCTTTTTCTTTTTGACTAGGCTCACAATATCCCGTGTTATCCAAGCTTCCCGAAACTTGCCAAACTTGTCTTTCTTCCTCACAGGAAGATGCTGGTCCTGGATTCTAATCAGCTGACGTTTGAAAGACTCCCACATGTCAGATGTTGATTTACCCTCAAACAGCCGCCCCCAATCTAAATTCTTCAGTTCCTGCCTAATATTGTTATAATTAGCCTTCCCCCAATTTAGCACCTTCCCCCAAGGACTACTCTTATCCTTATCCACAAGTACCTTAAAGCTTCTGGAATTATGGTCACTGCTCCCGAAATGCTCCCCTACTGAAACTTCGACCACCTGGCCGGGCACATTCCCCAATACCAGGTCCAGAATGGCCCCATCCCTCGTTGGACTATCTGCATACTGTTTCAAGAAGCCCTCCTGGATGCTCCTCACAAATTCTGCCCCATCCAAGCCCCTGGCACTAAGTGAGTCCCAGTCAATATAGGGGAAGTTAAAATCACCCACCACTACAACCCTGTTACCTTTACATCTTTCCAAAATCGGCCTACATATCTGCTCCTCTACCTCCCGCTGGCTGTTGGAAGGCCTGTAGTAAACCCCCAACAAGCTCAAACTAAATAAATGTGGCCCTAAATTGATTAACAAATTAAAGGTGAGATAAAGAGATAAACAGATCCTGTACAAATCTTGCTGGGAGAAAGGAGAGTGAGTCATTTGAAGGAATACAGGAAAATGTAGAAACACATTAAAGCAGTGATCACATGGGCAGGAGAGCGACCTGGAAGAAAGGATAGTTACTGAGGCTAAGAAAGGGTAAAAAAAATCATTTAGTGCCACAACAGATTAGGAAGGTGCAGTGGTTAGCACTGCAGCCTCACAGCTCCAGTGACCTGGGTTCAATTCTGGGTACTGCCTGTGTGGAGTTTGCAAGTTCTCCCTGTGACTGTGTGGGTTTCCACTGGGTGCTCTGGTTTCCTCCCACAGCCAAAGACCTGCGGGTTGATAGGTAAATTGGCCATTGTAAATTGCCCCTAGTGTAGGTAGGTGGTAGGGGAATTGAGGGGATGTGGTAGGAATATGGGATTAATGTAGGATTAGTATAAATGGGTGGTTGATGGTTGGCACAGACTTGGTGGGCTGAAGGGCCTGTTTCAGTGCTGTATCTCAAAATTAAATTTAATTAATAAATTAAATTTAAAAATCCCCTAGGCATTTCGGCTGTTTAACGTTAGGCCCCTCTGAAAATGTTGATGGGTCGATCGCTCGGGTTAACAGGGCAGTAAAGCCACGTATCCCCTTTCTTGGTCCTCATTACCCTGCTAACACTGATTTTCCCAAGTAACAATTCACTCCAAAGAAGGAACAATGCATGAAATACACTTCTACATAGAAAAGTGGAAGCAAAAAACTCTGGAATCATTTAAGAAATGGTTGAATGCTCCAAATGAAAGAGAGGAGATTTTAGTATCTTTCTGGACAGATAATGTGAATTGGGCTGGATGGCCATCCATATTCGTAATTATGTGGTGATCTTGTGAAGACTGTGCTCCGATCCCCTCACGAACCACTTTGGAAATATAATCCCTTACCTGCAATTGACCTCTGTAAAACACCCAAGAACAGAACTTCAAACATTTGTTTGTCTGCCAGCTTGTTCTTGTCTGTTCAGAATTATAACTGCAATAAAATTCCCTAGTAAAATGAGTTGTGCAATGACAGTATTGTGCTATTGCTGAATCACTCCCTTTGTGTTATATAAATTATAACTTCTTTTGAAAAATTCCCTAATTACTGATGTGATGCTTTTTTTTGTCCTTTCATTATCTAAAACAAATACTGTATTAAACTCAATTATGGCTGGTCTCTCACATTCTCCTCTCCGTAAACTTGAGGTCATCCAAAGCTCTACTGCCCTTGTCTTAACTTGCACCAAGTCCTGTTCCTCTATCATGCCTGTGCATGCTGTCCTGCATTGGCTCCATATTAAGCAACACCCTGATTTTAAAATTTCCAGATACCTCCATGGCCTTGTCCCTCCCTATGACTGTAATCTCCTCCAGTTCCACAACCCTCCAAGATATCTGTGCTCCTCTAATTCGGGCCTCTTGTGCATCCCTGACTTTAATTGCTCCACCATTCTTCAGTTGCCTAGGCCCCAAGCTGCAAAAGACTCTCCCCTACATCTCTCTGCCTCTCCACCTCGCTTTCCTCCCTTAAGACACTCCTTAAAACTTTACCTCTTTGACCAAGCTTTTGGTCATCTGACCTAACATCTCCTTTTGTAGCTCAGTGTCATACTTTCTTTTATAATGTTTTATTACATTAAAGGAGCTATATAAATATAAGTTGTTGTTGTTATTGTTGTGTTTTGTTATTAAATCTTGGGGTATGTTAAAAATCAATCTATCATTGGATATCTAAAAATAAGTTTGGTTTCTTCTATAAAAAGAAATCATGGAAACATTGAAGATGTTGTTTGCTTTATTTCAACTAATTTTTCAAAATGATTCCACTCACCTTCAAGCAATTATCCTCTGTGCCATTCTCACAAGTTTTTCTTGAGTCATAGGCCAGTGTTTGCTGTGCTGTGATCATCAGGTCCTGTTTTTTTCCTGTTTATTAGCAACAACAAGTTGTAGTTATATAGCACCTTTAACATGGTAAAACATTCCAAGGTACTTCACAGGAGCATTATCAAACATGCTTCGACACCAAGGCCGGGATTTAACCCTGGGCGGACGGGAGCCTCACCTGGGGATCCGACCCGTATTTTGCGGGTCAACGGACTTTAATTGGTGTGAGGCGGGACTTCCACCCGCTTGAGCTATGAAGTACCGGGAGCAGTGGCCACTGCTGGGACTACAGCCCAGCTTGAAGAAGTTGTCAGGGAACCCGGAACAAGGGTAAGTTTTGGTTGTCCCGCCGGGGGTGATCGGTTGGCTGTTTTCCGCCGCCGCCGCCACCGCCCAGTGTAAAGTGGTGGCGGAGGTGTGAGCGGGTCGGGAAGGGCTCCCAGAGTTTCCCACTCCATTTTATGCCAGCCCCCGTCATCATCCTGCGCTTTGGGAGGGCGTAAAATTCAGCCCCAAGTCACATAAGGAGATATTATGGCAGATGACCAAAAGCTTGGTAGGTAGGTATTAGGGAGCATCTTACAGAAGGAAAGAGAGGTGGAGAAGTGGAGAGGTTTAACAAGGGAATTCCAGCATTTAGGCCTAGCAGCTGAGGGCACAGCCACCAATGGTGGAGCAATTAAACTCCGGGATGCACAAGAGGCTAGAATTGGAAGAACACAGCAATTTTGGAGGGATGTGGGGCTGGAGGAGATTACAGAGATAGGGAGCAGAAAGACCATGGAGAGATTTGAAAACATGAATGAGAATTTTAAAATCCTGGCGTTACTCAATTGGGAACCAATGCAGGTCAGCGAGCACAGGAGAGATATGCGAATGGGACTTGGTGCAAGTTAGAATATGGGTAGCAGAGTTTTGGATGTGTTTATGTTTGCAGAGGATGGCAGATGGGAGGCCGGGCAGCAGTACATTGGAACAAAGGCATGGATAAGGGTTTCAGCAGCAAACGAGCTGAGACAGGGGTGGAACTGGGCACTGTTAGAGGTGGAAGTAAGTGGACTTAGTGAAGGCATGAATATGTGGCTGGAAGCTCATCTCTGGGTCAAATACAACACCAAGGTTGAGAACCATTTGGTTTAGCAACAGGTAGTTGCCAGGGAGAGGGATGAAGTCAGTGGCTGGGTAACAGAGTTTTTAGTGGTATTAAAATGAATTAGGGGACAAATACAAAACCAGAAAACCCTGGCCCTAAGCTGCTGAAATTCATCACACAAACAGCTGGTGAATTGAAGCAAAAAGCCACCTGGGACTTGCATTCACAACCAACTGATCAGTAAGTTCATTCTAGGTCACCAGATTGCCTTACCTGAGATTTGAAAGAACCAATTTGCTTATAAAGCCAGATTTTGAGATCTTCCAAAGGCAGTGGGAGCTTAGCATCATTGGGCTGCGAAGAGAGAATCAACCAGGGTTCCAACTTGCTGCTGGTTGTGTATTTGTGTAGATGGCATGCTGAACTGTGGTTCATCCAGTGCACAATTTCAGGGTTCACAAATCAATCCTGGCCATTTGGGTTAGGTGCAATAGGGTACCTGACAACCATGAACTCATACCACAACAAGGAGTCAACTTACTCAGCACAGGAGGGGCCAAAGTTAGCAAGGAAATAAATAAACTTTTTTTATTCATTCATTTGTTCAGTAAAAACAATTGGCAACTTGGACTACATGGGCCTAGTTACCTAAACTGGAGATCAGTGTCTCATATGGGAGTAATATGAGAAGGAATTTGCATGCGTATAATTAGGATTTATAAATATAGGTTAAATGCTTTGGTGTTGCATTAGGATTAATTTAGGATTTAAAAGATTTATTTCCAAACTGTACTGACAAAGCAATCATTACTGGCATAACAAAGCTCTTCTACTGGAAGCCTGGAAATAAAGACACCATTTTATTGATCAAATTATTTGCTTCATTTGTTCCAAACTAATTAATAGCATATGTCTTAAACGTTTCACAAATAGTTCTATTTGTAAACCTGTTTTATTTTACACTTCAAGAGTTCTCCAATGGTGGTAAAAGCTTGGAAATGACAGTTGGTGACATTAGCAGATAAATAATTTCATATGACATCCCTCTGCCCACAATTTTAATGCAGGAATTAACTTGGTATTTTAAATGGTTTAATACCATGGGTTAACCGTTTAAATAGCAAACAGATAAATATTGCATGAGTCCGTTAGCATTCATCTGTTAATGTAGGCAACATTAACCATATCAGGATTTGTGCAGGGAGAGGAGAAGAAATAAATCTAATTACTTTTGAATTTTGCTGATAAAATATATTTCATTTACATTTTAGATAGATTTCTACCAGAATTATTATTTTGGGGTACAATACATGAGTAATTTGCAATATGGCAAGTGTAGCATGTTTGGGGATAAACAGGTAACTTTGGTTCCCAAGGTTTTCTACCAATGGAAGTTTGTCTCCATGCCTGGATCTGTTGCAGACCAACTGATAGAAATTGAATCCATAATGAGTCAACAACTCCTTTAACATGGGGCCTCGATTTTGCTCTCAGTGGCAGACGGACACCTTTTACTGTTTACCTTGCATGCAGTTGCTCATAGATATTTTGTGGTCTTGTCAGCGCAGATTTCTACAAATTTTAGGAATACAGGAGCAGGAATAGGCCATTCAGCCCCTCGAGCCTGTTCCGCCATTCAATTAGATCACAGCTGATTATCTACCTGATCGCCACTTTCCCACGCTATCCCCATATCCCTTGATGTCATTAGTATCCAGATATCCATTGATTTCTGTCTCAAATATGCTCAATGATTGAGCTTCCACAGCCTTCTGAGATAGAGAATTCCAAAGATTCACCACCTTCTGAGTGAACAAATTCCTCCTAATCTCATTTTAATTGAATAATTAAATGACTTACCCCTTACCCTGAGACTATGTCCCCTAGTTCTAGACTCACCAGCCAGGGGAAACATCCTATCTGTCATTGCCTGTAAGACTTTTGTAAGTTTCAATGAGATCATCTCTCACTCTTTGAAACTCTAGAGAATACAGGCCCAGTTCCCTCAATCTCTCCTCATAAAACAATCCCACCATCCCAGGGATTCACATCTGATTTACATGGCACCCTCTAAAGGGGATCAATGGTAGCTGTGAGCAGTAAAGTAGCAGCGAGGCTCTTCAACCAATGAGAATAAAGAAGGCTGCATTTGTGACATTGCAACTGCAGAGGGCATACTTCCCACCTATGCGCAGTTGCGGTGCCTGTATTAATATAGCCCACATACCTTAACATACCACAAATTACATACTATGCTTAATCTCCATTAATGTCTTTCCCCATCCCCATTATATTTACAATGTTTAATCCTCATTAATCTATATTCCACTATACCAACACTCATTAATATACTTTCCACTTTATTATATTTTACTCTTAATCCTCAAACCTATAATCAACAATACTCATTTCATGTTATTTTTCCTTCTCAATTTCCTGTCATAAAAATTACTTATGCTGGCTGGTAAGAAAGCCGTATTCCGCTATTCAATGGAATTTTCTGTACTGTAATTGATCAACCTCTAATAATTGATCAAATCTGGCATCAGATTACTGTTTGATCATCTCAAGATTTACTTTCTGCCTAGGACTGATTAAAAACACCAAGTTAAACTTGAGCTTCCCTCGGCACTAATATCATATACCTAACTGATGGGGAAAACTGCGCGTGTGCAGCTGGATGCAATGCAAGGTTAGTGCCTTCAAAGAAGCCTTCAAGTTGGCAACAGGAGATACAGTGATTGAAGAGTTCTCATTGAGACATGCAGACTGCAAACCAGGAAGTAAGAAAAGGAAAATTTACATCATCATATAGGAAGCAAAATAAAAAAATGGGACATACAGGTAGGATTAAGGGAGAAAAATAAGAGAAAGCAGAAAAACTACCAAAATTAATATTTATTTTAAAATCTGCAACATTAATTTTCTTCAGAGGGAATGAAACTCCACACCTGTAAAATTATTTTTTCAGGGCCAGAGGGTTGTTCAACAGTAATTATCACTTATTATTCCATTAAAAACGAATTTATTCCAGAATGCACCAGCCCTAACTTTTCCAGCCTTCTTTTGCACAAGACTAGTGGGCAATTATCCTAAATTCGCAGTATTACAGTGATTTCAGTGCTGAGTCTATCAGCTCGGACTGCAAAGGTTCACCCTGTGGAGGAGCAGAGTATTTCTGACAACAAGATCTGGATTTCTGCTGTCAGCCTTGCTGTTAATATTATAGTAAAATCCAGGCCAGTGCATCATGTGACTACCAGGATAATAGAAGAAAAACTAGATGGGTCATGGTCATTATTCATCTAACAATTTCTATTTCCTATTTGGGAATGGGAAAGGTCAAAAGCCATAGGAAATGTTATACTTTTAGGTTAGTTTGTGAATTTTTAAGATCATTTCTACTAAAGGCAGTGATGAATCATCAATGATTCAGCCCTATCAACTTAATGTAGCTTCTGATTTCAAGATTGACAAAGGTAAATTATTCCTCCTCATTCTTCTCAACCAGTCTGCAACCTTTGACATGGTTAATCGCACCATCCTCCTCCAACGCCTCTCCACTGTCATCCAGCTGGGTGGGACTGCTCTCACTTGGCTCCATTCATATCTACAGAAAATGCTGGAAACACTCACCAGGTCTGGCAGCATCTGTGGAGAAAGAAACGGAGTTAACATTTCAGGTCTGTGAGGTTCTGATGTAAGATCACAATCCTGCAATGTTAACTCCATTTCTCTATCCACAGACGCTGCCAGACCTGCTGAGTGTTTCCAGCATTTTCTGTTTTCAATTCAGATTTCCAGCATCTGCGTTATTTTGTTTTTTCTCCATTCTTATCTATCTAATCGTAGCCAGAGTATCACTTGCAATGGTTTATCTTCCTGCTCCTGCACCGTTACCTCTGGTGTCTCCCAGTGATTTATCCTAGGCCCCCTCCTGTTTATCATCGACATGCTGCCCCATGACGACATCATCCAAAAGTGTCAGATTTTACATGTGCGCTGACGGCACCCAGCTCTACCTCATCATCATGTCTCTCGACTCTTCCATTGTTGCTAATTTGTCAGACTACTTATCTGACATCCTGTACTGGATGAGCAGAAATTTCCTCCAGTTAATTATTGGGAAGATTGAAGCCATTGTTTTCCATCACCGCTCTAAATTCCGTTCTCTAGCTACCAACTCCATTCCTCTCCCTGGAAACTGGCTGAGATTAAACACCTTGGTGTCACATTTGACCCCAAGATGAGCTTCTGACCACATACCCTCACCATCGCTAAGACCACCATTCACCTATTACCCTTGTGCTCGCTGACCTACATTAGCTCCTGGTCAAGCAATGCCTTGATTTTAAAATTCTCATCCTTATTTTCAAATCTCTCCATGGCCTTGCCCCTCCCTATATCTATAATCTCTTCCAGCCCCACAACCCTCAGAGATATCTGCACTCATCTAATTCTGACCCCCAATTTTAATCACTCCCCCTTTGGTGGCCATGTCTTCAGTTGCCTAGGCCCCTGGCTCTGGAATTCCCTCCCTACACATTTCTGCCTCTTTACCTCACTTTCCTCTTTTATGATGCTCCTTAAAACTCCTTATCTGGCTCGTTGTCATATTATTTTGCTCCTGTGAAGTGCCTTCGGATGTGTTATTACTTTAAAGGTGCTATATAAATATAAGTTGTTGTTGCTGTCATTGTCGACTTTCTGTCTCCATTTTCATTGACATTAAAGTTTACTAAAAGATTATATTATTAAAGTAAGGGAAAATGTTTTTTACTCCAACTTTCCCTCTTGGATAACTGCATAGTGGCATTATGAAGAAAGTACAACCATAGCCTAAGTGCTAGCTACTTCCTCAGCTGTGCCCTATTGGGTAAAATGAATATATTGGCTTGTTCATCAGCAATCTCTGCAACAAACTAACCATTCTCAAGAATATGAGACTAAAACACAGGAAAAAGGTGGTCTATAGAAGTGAGGAGCAGACAACAAGCCAAAAAGTAGCTTGCTCGTTTGCGTCCACTTAACCCAGGTTTACTTGTCGGCACAAAGCTGTATTTTAAAAAAAGAACCAACTAACTTGAATGAGACACAGCACTGTACAACTGAAGAGGGCGACTACAAAATGGCCGTTGATTGTACTGGATAATCAGCAGAAGCAGGAACTCTCCTTCGTACCTGCCCCCATGCACGAGTTTAATCAGTGTACTGTCTTTCATGCCATCATATTTCCTGTATCATGCAACTCCAAGAACTGGTCAATTTTAATCTCTGAGGTTTTTTTTAATACAAAATATGCATTTTTTAACATTTATTTGCCAACAGCTATAACTTATATACACTAGACAACTTACACTCTCCATTCCATAGCTATGTTTCTCCATAGCATCGAAACTTTAAGATGGCTATTTCAAGCAGTCAGCAAAGTACAACATAAAACAAGATGCAGGCTATTCCTCCCACCATAAACGAATATCTGGGTCCCTGAAGACAGATTTCTACTGAAATAAGCCAATTATAGTTTATGGAAGTGTAGAACTGCTTACTGGTAACAGATTTCAGTTTTTGTTCATAGATGTACAGCTAATTAAATACCTAAACAGCTGAGTGCAAATGATAGATATATAATTTAGTAATGATCCACTGAAACAATACTTACTTGCAAGAGACTGCTTCATGACAACTGGCATTCAGAAGACATGTTGGTGGAAAGATAATAGACAACAAGACAAAGCCACTGAGTTTCACAAAGTTACACAACACAAAAAATCAATATAAACAGCATGCCAGTTCTCTTTTCAGCAACTTTAAATGATGATAATGTCTGAATAAACTTTCCTTGCCATCAAAATGCAATAACTATTCCACTTGCTTGAGGTGAGGTTTGTGGTGCTGGGACTTGTCACAGTTCTGAAATTGTCTCCTCACTCATGAATTGGGATTCATATTTCAAGCAAATGCCTCTTCAGCGACAAATGAGAATCCCTTAAATTCATCTTGATTGATCATACGGACCAGGGTCTCATCAATCGGTGTCAGTACAGGCTTCTCCGTGGTGAAGTCTCGATCAAAGTTATTTACATCCCTGCTTGTTTTCTGACAGAAAAGAAAAATGAGATACAGTATAAGTGGACTGATCCTATTTGTCATGCATATCTATCTTTAACCAAAAAAACCATTCGACTTTAAATGCCACCCTCCACAGGCTCTGTGTCCAACCGCCTGTTTTAGTTCCAGATCTCCAAGTTAGTTCTGCAGCATAGAAACGACCCATTTCATTACGTTGTCACAGTAGATCTTAGCCTAAATATTTTGAAATATAAATGTTATTTTAACATGAGATTAACTCATTTATTTTAAACTGGTTAATACCAGTGTTAAATAACACCAATCAGAAAACCAAAAGTGAGACTCCATTGAATCAAAAAAATAAAGAAATCATAAGTAATGAAAGTCACATCCTGTCATATTCAGTAAAACTCATGATCGTAATGGGTTACATCTTGGAATGTCCAAAATATCATACTATTGTCAGTTCATCGATGTTCAACATACACAAAGTACTTAACCCGTGTGTATTTTCTAAACATTACATCCTTGATAACCTGCACCTTATGACAGATATTCTAATTCTATCCTTTCTAGATCCCATGTCAAATGTCCATTTGACTATTACACATTTGCAGAGTTATTTGTTATGCATTATAATGATGTCATACCAGCCATTTCTTGTAAATGGAAACAAGAAAAGGTACCGCAAATTGACTAAACAAAATAAAGGCATGAGAATTCATCACAGAACAATACTGCACACGTCATTTCTTTGGAACCTTCGTTTCATGCCACTCATACAGTAACTGGCCCAACACTAATTCAGCTTTATAAATGTCTGAGTGAACTGCAGACATTTATTCTTCCATAGATAATGTAACTTGTATAAATGAACAATAAATCTACAGATCCTTTGAATTAAGAAGCATCCAACCCTCTTATACTTGGATTGACTGTGAATAATAAGCTTTACACATAAAATCATGGTGTGAGAATAGCCCTCAGCTTTAGGCTTATCTGTTCATTCCCTCTGGGCATTAGCAATGCTGTATTTATCTTATAGTATTACTATGGATGGAAACCCTAACTTCAATGTGAATGCTGTGAAATAAATGGGATGGTTCTGTTGATAGAGGAAGGTAGCAAAAAGTATCACCTCCAGGGAGAGCTTATTCCCTCCACTGCTAGCAGCAGCAGAGCAGGAGTAGCAATGTAAATGGTTTCTCCTGGTGATGTGCACGACAGCCGACCGCAGAGACTCAATCTTTCACGGCTGGCGGCTTGAGTAAATGCGGTTATTGGCTGTACAAACTTTCCCTGGTCTGCAACTTTGAAATAACTGTGCACCGCAATATAAACTAGACAGATTCCACATCCCCGGCAGCCAAGTTAAACAGAACTGCTTCTATCTGAAGTGGGTCAGTAAAATATAACTGTAAAATGAGTGTCTGAGGCAAAATGAGCAGAAATGGATAGACTACCATTCTTGGCAAACAATATTGGTGGATCTGCTTCTACATTTTAGCCCTGTAGTCAATATTTTAGAAACTGCAATTTTTCTGAATATAAGTGCTTTGGAGTTTTAAGAAATCGTACAAATGTCTTCATGCAGACAAAACTGCAGGTAAATAAGGTAGAATAGGATATATGTCATTTTAAATACACTCCAGAAAGGTTTATAATGTTGCCTCAACAGTGAAAATGTACACAGTAAATGCTTTTAAATCTTGCTGCCAAAACATAACAGAAATACATTTTATGCTCACTTAAGTGCAAAGTACACCCTGTCAGAAGCAGGAAGCAGTAGCACAGATGAATCATACAGAGATATATTGTGGTAGAACAGAGTGATCTTGCCCACGGTCACCCACAACCAATCTTTCAGTATTTAAAGGCAGTAAGGGAGACAACATAAACTCTTTTTGATCTCAGTAACAGAACTTACAATCCTGGGTTTGAAAGGCGGCTTGACTTTTCGTTGTTCAAGCAAGTCCCATTCAATTCCTTGAAAGAAGGGATGGCTCAGAATGGCCTGCTCCCCACCTTGTGCTGAGACACATCCCAGGCGTTTGTTCGGATTTTTTACCATAAACTGGTGGGAAAAAGAGAGAACCAAATTATTACTCTTCAATTTAAAGACTGGAAGAATTAGAGCTTGGGAACTAGTTAAACATCTCAACCTCCTTCACTTCCCTGCCAACATTTTCTCCTCTTCTTTTCTGAAGGCAGCAACTTATAGCAGGAGCAAATGATTAACTGTCAGCTGCTCTCCAGTATCCCAACTAAATAACTGATCAGAGTTTCTTTTAATATCTTGGCCTTGATCTACTTTTGTTCAATCTATTCTTAGGATCTTTCTTAGATTTAAAAGAAAGAAAGGCTCAAGGCAGTTTGGTATGTTACTGCACTTGTAGTGTGATGCTCAGATCTGCAGATCAAAAAGGCCCCAGTCGTTATGCTTGCTCTGTGCAGTGTTATGACCTGGTGAGAAAGGTGTCTAGGGTTCCCTTTCAGCCTTCACCTGGTCTTACCGTAACAGGGTTTAATTTTAAACACACCGTGTTTTTAGCTCCCCCTTGGTGAATCCTTGTTCACCAATTTCCAATTATAAGGCAAAGAAACCAGCACAAACAGACTTTCTTAGGTTTAAAGAAGAAAAGTTGAAATTTATTAAACTTAAACTCTAATTCGGTTAACGCCTACGGATGCACGACGCACCCACGCTAGCATATTACTGCTACCTGGTGCTCAGGGTCCATTGTGGGTTGAATGTGGCAGGGAATGGTACTTTGTCCTTCCAATCACCATCTGTTAATATGCTGGGGCCTTTTTGCATACGTGATACACACATGCAAATAGAAACAGAAAAGAGCAGAAGAAAAATAAAGTGGAAAACTTGAGGCAATATCTGAGGAGTTTTTGTTACGGTTCTTTGAGCTCACTGTAGAGTCCTTGATTGTAGGTAGATTTTGCTTTTCGTTGGGGCCCAGTATTCTTCTTAAACCTTGTTTGCTGTCAGAGACTTTTCTCTCTTGGGATTCAGAGGCATGTGAGAAAGAGATGGGAGCAGACAGGAGAGATCTTCTCAATCCAGGAGCAAACAGTCTTTCTCTGAGCACAATTCAGAAAAACAGAAAGTTGCCAAGCAGGTTAGTCATGTGACTAACTGGTCTGACCAATCTTGGATTACAGCAGTCTCTGGAATGCCCCTCTTACACACAATACCTGGTGATCAGGGTCCATTGTGGGTTGAATGTGTCAGGGAATGGTCCTTTGTCCTTCCAATCACCATCTGTTAATATGCAGGATAGGCCGATGACAGCCTTCCCAAAAAGAGGAAAGGCCAATTAGGAGCCTCTTCCCACTCTTGCTGGGATCTTACAGGTGGCAGGAAGGGGCCTCTGCCGCACGGGGAGGACGCCTTGTAAAACGAGGTACCTCCCTGCAGGGGTCCCTCCTCCATGGGCATTGTGGTCCACAGAGGGCCACCACTGGGAACCACTTTAGCCCCCGGGACCCCCCTTCCCCTGGATCGAACAACCACACCCCCACACCCCCTTGCCGGAGCCTTCCAGACTGGCTCCGGTGACCCTGCCTCATCCACCTCTGATCTGGGGTTTCACTGCTGAGTCTGGGTCCAGGGCCTCTGCAGTACCAGCGGTGACCACGACTCCCAGTGGCGCTGTCGATACAGCAGAGCTACCAGCCCTCTAATTGGCCAGCAGCTCTTGGAGGCAGGATCCCCATCCTTGCCTCCTAAAATTTTGTATCAAAAAGACTGAAGGATTACGCCAGGGAGGGAGGGGGGCACGAAAAGGTAGAGGCGGGGTTTCCATCACGCTTTCTGCCCAGCGCCAGCAGCCCCGCTTTCAGCACAAAATCCAGCCCAATGAGTACAGTGGGGTATTATGCACAACAGAGTGATAGCCACAGAACCGTACTTTAGTATGAGCCACTACATCAAGGCTGAGGCGTCTTTGAAGGTAGTAATGCTTCTGACAATGAATGCACATGCCCATCAGCAGCAGCACTGAATGCTGGAAATCACCATTTCCTGAGAGTGTAGACTGGCTGGGACCTCAGGCCTCCAATTCGCTTTCTACAAGGACCTTCCCTAATATTAAAATATTATTCTGGTCTTTTGCCAGAAGTCTAAAGTCCTAACAGACAGTTGAAATCAACTGCACATGCCAGCATTGGACTACTCTTAATTTTGCCTCGCAATGGCGGATTTCAGGGCACATGGCAGCCAACACATAAAAAGGGTTTAAAATTAATGCTACAGAGGTGTGCTGTTCTAGAACACTATGTTATTATTTTTGACTCATCCAAATCCACATTATATTCCAACTTTTAAAATCAAATGTTGATGTCAAGTGCTTTCATCAAGTCAACTGGTTAACTGTATTGAAGGAAGATAATGTAACCATTGTTAAAGAAACACTGTAAAATTATAAAAGGAGTGGCCCAGAGGTGAGCTGTCAGCAGCAGCACTGGAACTTAACTTAAACCAGACGTACCGAACAGATATTAATCATAGTTGGCACCATGATGCCCTTCAGGTCTCCAAGTCATTAATCATTCTCCCCTTTGTTTTTGTGAGGCAAGTGGATATTTGGTAATAGAAAAAGAGGATTGTAACAAGTAGTTCTGTCTTGAAGCAATGGGCATACTATCTATACTGCTACATGTGGACATTGAGCTCTGATTAACATCCTATACTTTGAAAGTTGCCTGAAGGACCTAATCTGCAGACTTGTCAAGCCAGTAAATTGTTCTACTGGCAACAATCACACCTACATGAAGCAGGGTGCTGCTCTGGCCTGTTTGTCCAAGACAGTTGGTTATCCTTGATATTTGTTTACAAAACCAGTTATAGATTTCCTTGTTTTCTGACAAAGTGACAGTTTTACCACTCTAATGCATGAAGATTGATTAACAACTGATAAGAGGCTCCCTTGAAAACAAGTATCAATGACCAGGTGTGTCATGTTACAATATTCCTAAAGATTTTTTTTTGTTTTAGAGAAATACAGCACTGAAACAGGCCCTTTGGCCCACCGAGTCTGTGCTGACCATCAACCACCCATTTATACTAATCCTACATTAACCCCATGTCCCCTACCACACCCCACAATTCTCCCACCACCTACCTACACTAGGAGCAATTTACAATGGCCAATTTACCTATCAACCTGCAAGTCTTTGGCTGTCGGAGGAAACTGGAGCACTCAGCGGAAACCCACGCGGTCACAGGGAGAACTTGCAAACTCCACACAGGCAGTACCCAGAACCAAACCCGGGTTGCTGGAGCTATGAGGCTGCGGTGCTAACCACTGCGCCACTGTGCCGCATCAATTATTACAGTTAACGTCATAGCATACAAGGCTACAGGCCAAATGCTGGAAAATGGAATTAGAATAGATAAGTGCTTGATGGCCGGCACAGACACGATGGGCCGAAGGGCCTGTTTCTGTGCCGTATAACTCTATGACTCTAGGGAGATAGATTATTAGAACTGATTGTTGAACCACTACCATATACAGATTACAATGGATAGAACAGACCATTTAAAACTTAAGAAAGATTTTTTAAAAAGGAGCTCAGGAGCAATGAAAGTGTGACAGTTTTACCACTCTAATGCATGAAGATTGAGCAATGAAATTGCTCCTCAATAAATTGGGTCTCTGTAGGTCACCAGCTTTAGATTTGTGAATGTTGTTGATGGTGAGATACCTGAACACCTGTAGTTGATACCACTCCTCTAATATAAATACATGCTGGCTAGCAACAAGTTAAAACTGCAGCATGACAGTTTCCATAACCAAGACCAACTACAAGTCTTCTTGATGGCTAAAGATTATGTACAGAGCAGAAAGAGCAGTTGGAACAGGGTGAGGAGCATCCTAAATATTGAATCTACAGGAATCATTAAGAAAATGAAATACACAAAGAACAGGAGGTTGCAGAGCAGAAGGTGATTAGATTTTACACACATCTGCAAAGTTTGTATTGTTTCTACAATTGAAACTCTATTATTTTTTCTCCTCCAGTTTCTCACAAACACAAACTTCTAATGTGGTTGCTGGATATGAATAATGCTGGAAAGCTGGTGGATTAACTTGCTGACACTCATTTGGGTGAGGCCTGTAGATTTGAATATGGCAAGAGTTTTTTAAAAATGATGTTAAGAGTAGAAATTATCAATAATAACACCAACCTCCTTTCCAGAAGGCCTTGAGTAAGACTGCTGGGCCATCAGCTGCCATGGCCCAGCTTGAGTTTAATCAGATATCTAGGTGTTGTGTTCCAGGAAAGTGAAGGGCAGTCTCAGGCTGCCACTGGCATTCCTCTATGACCTGGATAGCTCTGCTGACATAGCTGAAGGAATCTGTGTCAAGATGGAACAAGCTTGCATGAGAAAGCAAGAATCATCGGGCAAAATTTTCCCAAGCCAGTGGAGGCAGGTTCCAGTGACATTGGGTCAAGATCCCAAAGTGATCCCGCTCTATTCTGACTTTCCCTGGGGCAGCTTCGAAAGTGAGTGGGGAACCCCTTTGGATCTGTCTGGTAAGTCATTAAGTAATTGTTGAAGTTGTTAAGAAGCCAATTATGTTAGCCCAGAATTCTGGATTTCCCAGCTATTGAATTGGTTTCCCAACTTATCAGCAACTCACCAGGGTCAAAGCGGGAACAGCTTCTTCAGTAAAACTTACAGGCTGGGAAGGCTTTGATCAGTTACACTGAAGATCTCCAGCCATAGCCAGGTGAGAGACTGCTGTTCAAAGTACTTCTTCTCTCAGAGTGTGCTCTCATTGCTTGACAGGTGAATGCCAACTTTCTTGGAAGGCACTTCACCTGTCTAGCAATTCACTCACCTTCAGCTGCACTTCACTGCTGCCAGCCTTCACCACAGCATGGGAGCAGCTTCACCTTCCATCTCTGTCTAAGGTCAAGAGAGGCCACATCACAGCCAACAGCTCCAGCTGTAGCAGGAGCAACACCAGCAGCAGTATCAGTTGCCTTCTCCCAAGGCAAAAGCTCCTTCACAGGGAGGATCAGCTTTCTGGACATATCTGAGCATCAGTGCCTCAGGAGGCTCAGGCTCTCAAGGCCGGTTACTGCTGACTTCTGCAGCCTCATGGAACAAGACCTCCTTCCCAGTGGAGCAGGTGGGCATGGATTGCCAATGTCTGACAAGGTGCAGTCTCTCACCTGGCTATGGCTGGAGATCTTCAGTGTAACTGTCACTGGAAGGCCACCCCAGTCTCTGCCTCTCACCGAGTTGTGTGCTCTCTTCTTCGGCAAGAAGAGAAACCAGAAGTATGAGTGCTTGTAAAGGATTGCATATAGAGGAGGGAAGCACAGCTTTTGTGGAGAGTGACTGTGAGGCATAGGTGCGATAGCGCAATAGGCTGAGGGTTAGTGAGAGTGTAGACTGTTCAGATGGGGATGTGAGGTGCCTGCAGTAAAAGGAATAAGTGCAGCTGCAAGGTGTGTTGTTGACATGAGGTGTGCTTTGCAGGAGAATACTAGGCAAGTCAGAGTGTGGGGCTTGGCACCTGAAAGCTGTCTCCAGGTTGCAGGGTCCACACTCCTGCTGCTGACTTCCTCGGTTTTCCATCCACGTCTGCTTGGTTGGAAAGGCTGTCACACAAAATGTGATAAGGCAAACCACTGGCACGCTGAAACAATGCTTCCATTGCCTGGAAATCTCTGTAGGAGCCCGCTTAGCTGAACAGGTATTAGGATTTGTGGTGCCCTCCTGCATGCTGCACAACCTCGCCATCATGAGAGAGGAGTATCTGAGGAGCAGGAGCCTAAGGAGGAGGAAAAAGAGGAAGAGAAAGGGAGGAGGCAACCGAGACAGCCCCTTTCTGCCCACGCCATCCATGAATAAGTCATCCAAGGGCAAACCATGTAAATTCCCTCTGTCCTGACCATCACAGTGCAAAAATAAAAGCCACCACTGAGTACACCTTTCTAACCAAATTTATAAGTGAAATAATGCCATATTGCATACAAAAGTCAACTATTAACCCTTGTGCCTTGGGCAGCGTAGTGGTTAGCACTGCAGTCTCACAGCTCCAGCGACCCGGGTTCAGTGCTGGGTACTGCCTGTGCAGAGATTGCAAGTTCTCCCTGTGACCGTGTGGGTTTCCACCAGGTGCTCCGGTTTCCTCCCACAGCCAAAGACTTGCAGGTTGATTGGTAAATTGGCCATTGTAAATTGCCTCTAGTGTAGGTAGATGGTGGGGATGTGGTAGGGAATATGGGATTAATGTAGGACTGGTATAAATGGGTGGTTGTTGGTCGGCACAGACTTGGTGGGCCGAAGGACCTGTTTCAGTGCTGTATCTCTAAATAAAAAAAAATTGTGCATTCCCTCAGTGTCTTCCTTCAATGTGCCTTTGCCTATTATAGTGCTCTACACAGTCCTAGGCCCAACCATCTTAAGCTGCATCATCGATGACCTTCCCTCTATTATAAGGTCAGAAGTAGGGATGTTCGCTGATGATTGCACAATGTTCAGCACCATGTGCGACTCCTCAGATACTGAAGCAGCCCGCGTCCAGATGCAGCAAGACCCAGACAACATCCGGGCTTGGGTTGCTAAGTAACATTTGTGCCAGTCAATGACAATCTCCAACAAGAGAGAATCTAACTATCTCCCCTTGATGTTCAACAGCATTACGATCGCTGAATCTCCCACTATCAACATCCTGGGGTTACCATTGACCAGAAACTGAACTGGACCAGCCACATAAACGCTGTGACTACAAGAACAGATCAGAGGCTGGGAATCCTGCGGCAAGTAACTCACTTCCTGACTCCCCACTGCCTGTTCTCCATCTGCAAGTCAGGAGTGTAATGGAATACTCTCCACTTGCCTGGATGGGTGCAGCTCCAACAACACTCAAGAAGCTCGACATCATCCAGGACAAAGCAGCCTGCTTTCTTGGCACCCCATCCATAAACATTCACTCCCTTTATCACCAAAGCACAGTGGCAGCAGTGTGTACCATCTACAAGATACACTACAGCAACTCACCAAGTCTCCTTCAACAGCACTTTCCAAACTCACAACCTCTTCCAGCTAGGAGGACAAGGGCAGCAGATGCATGGGAACACCACCACCTGCAAGTTCCCCTCCAAGCCACACACCATCCTGACTTGAAACTAAATCGCCATTCCTTCACTGTGGCTGGGTCAAAATTCTGGAACTTCACATCCCAAGGGCTGCAGCGGTTCAAGAAGGCAGCTCACCACCATCTTCTCAAGGGCAATTAGGGATGGGCAATAAATGTTGACCTTGACAGTGACACCCACATCCCATGAACGAATAATAAAAAATAACTGCTACCGCCAGTGTCATATAAAAGTTGTTGACCCGGATTTTGCAGTTGTAATGACAACAAAACAGTTCAGCATTCGCCGCCAATACAACTGTGAAACTGACAGCAACGTCTGGCATCCACACATGTGCAGTTAATCCAGAAGTTGCTGTCAGTGGTTCCCTGCTCCTCCACAGGGTGCACTGAAGTCCCCATGGATGGAAATCTTCTGAAATCACTTGAATGGATGTGAAATTCCACTTTTTACGCTATTAGTCACACTGTAAAAACACTAGAAAAAGTTATGGGTTGTTGAATGAGGTTTAACTGGATCTTTAATGGCAGATTAATGGCTGGATTTTACCAGCTCTCTGGGGACAGGCTGGGAGGTGGGGGAATGTAAAATAGCGAGGGGAGGCGGAGGGGGGAGGTGCTTGCCTGTTGTGTTCCTGCCATCATGCCAAAGGGGGTGGGGATGTTGGCAGAAGTTCCTCCTACCCAGAGGCCAATTGAGCCACTTAAGGGGTCAATTAAAAACCTCTTCCGGCTGCCGCTACATTTTACCAGCAGCAGCGGTGTGGGGGGAGTGGGGGGGGGGGTGGTGGGTGGGGGTGGTGTGTCCTCCACCACCTGGAGAGACTGCCAGGGAAATCCTGGCAGCCTCTCAGCATGCTTGGTGCAAGGGACCCTCCTATTCGGGTACTCTTTGGCCAATGGAGGCCGCCACCAGCAACAATGGTCACCACCACAGCAAACGGCGCCACCTGCCCTCACCAACTACGCTCCCCCCCAACCTTGTCAGGGCCTGCCTGACAGGCCCCAGTGCCCAACCACCACCCCCCCCCCCCACCCCCCGACTCCACTTAACTGGCTGTGAGGGTGCCATCCATCTGTCGCACCCGTTTCTGCCAGCTGCTCACATGATTTATATTTTATCTTTCTTCATGTATCAAATTAGCGATCCTATCCATTTGGCCTCAAATAGCAATTTATAGAGTGCGGCCAAATGAATGCGCAGAACCATATTTGCATAAATACTTGGCAAATATCAACGTTAGAATAGTGTGCATGTAAAGGCAATTCTCCTCCTGCTTATGGAGCAGTGTTAAGAGTTATTTGGTAAAATAAAATGGCTTTAAAGCTGCCTCATTGCATTGAAGGAGGAAATTCTGCCTGCAAAAAAATGGTGTGGCTGGGTGTCACTCTGCACCACAACACAAACTTCACACCTTACAGCAAATGGACAGGATGAGATGGTTAGATCATAGTGTTCATGCGCACATCACAAGTTTTTTTTTCATGGGAAGTGGGCGTCACTGGCAAGGCCAGCATTTTTTGCCCATCCCAAATTGCCCTTGACAACTGAGTGACTTGCTCGGCCATTTCAGAGGGCAGTTAAGAGTCAACCACATTGCTGTGGGTCTGAAGTCACATGTAGGCCAGACCAGGTAAGGAGAGAAGATTTCCTTCCCTAAAGGATATTAGTGAATCAGATGGGTTTTTACGACAAGCGATGATGGTACTATGGTACTATTACTGAGACTAGCTTTCAATTCCAGATTTTTATTAATTGAATTAAATTTAAATTCCATCAGCTGCCATGGTGGGATTTGAACCAACGTCTCCAGAACATTAGCCTGGACTTCTGGATTACTAGCTCAGTGACATTAACACTATGCCACTGCCTCAGTGTGACTGGATCTTAAAAATGGAGGGAACAGATTTTTGTATCACAGCAGAGATAGCTGGAAATTGCACTGTGATGTGACAACACAACTAGAAACAAGAAACCTTTATTTCTTTACAAGATTAAGCTATCCCTTCAACGTCCAGAGTGATGAACAAGGTTTGATGGATAAACAAAAAGCTGTTGGAAAGTTTTGTTTCACCTATTCCTGTGCAACTCTGTTGAATAAAAATGCTATGAAGAAGAATAAATGTGAAAAGTGGATGGTAATGCCCAGTGTAAAGTGATATGTACATTTAATTCCTCACTCAGGTGAGATATACACTTGCTGTAAGATGGCAATCAGTCAGTATGTATAATTAACTTGATTTTTTCGGAAGGCATTTAATAAAGTTCTGCTTTTGAGGCTTTTAAAGATGCTTAATAGCTCTCTAATGACTAGCAAAGGTAAAAGCACTGCCTGGAGCAGAAGGTCCTGGATTGAAATCCTGGTCTCTGCTTAATTAACTGTTCTTAGCTGTGACAACCATTGGAGTCCTACAAATGACCTAAGGAGTGGAAGAAATTGTCAGAATTCCCACTCTTCTTTGCTATCTAGCACCTTCTACTGAAACTTGGACATTGGGTGAAAATAGGATTAGGCCCAGCAGAGATATCCTCCAAGGATGCACAGCCTCAGCTTACCCATGAAGAATGAGGACTTGTGTGAGGTATTGGAGGGCTGTCTTCACCCAGGGAGATATACCGCAGTGGAGGAAAATAAAGTCTGAAGTACAAGGAATCAACAGCAAATTAACTAGCTGGATTCACATGTGATCTGTCAATAGAAAGCAGAAGTAAGATAGGAAAGGGTTAAGGAACAGTAGGTCGTGGAGAGCTCTTTTGGGGTTCCTACTGTTCACTCATAAAAATCGTGCAAGTTCAGAAATACTGAAGGGGGTATTCTCATGTAATATTTGGTGATGATGCTGAGCTCTGTGACCAAGATACTCTGTGCAAGGGAGATTATGGATTGCTTTCAAAACTAAGTGCATGGGCTAAGAAATGGTAGATGCACATTAATGCGAATGATTACTAAGTAGTGCACATTGTACAGGGAACTAAAATATAGGTGCACAGTGAGTATTGCACATTCACAAAGGTGGAAGAAGTAAAAGGATTTCAGTGTCATTATCAACAATTTATTTGAAGCATTTTAACTTCATATAATTCAGTGGTATAGTTACATTTAGAATACTGACTGTAACTATGGTATCACCTTCATAACACATTGACGTACTGGGGATAGAGAGGAGTACCAACAGTGATTTCAGGGCTTAGGTCTCAATGCTGTGAAGAGATTCAGACAGTTGAATTTATTTTCATTAGAGAAATGAAAATTGAGGGAGAGCCATGATCCATGTCTTTCTAATAGAGATGTTAAAGTACAAACAGCATCAAATAAAATAACAGGTTAAGATTTTTGTTTTTGTTCCCTGTCCATCTCAAACCAAGACAGCACAGAAACTTTTGTAATAAATGTAATTTTAAAATGAAATACCCCAGCCATTGTTTGTTTTGGAACTTAAGTTGTGCAATATTTACTGGATATATGAACAGGTTTACGATCCTGACAAGCAAGGGCAAGTTTCTCAGACTTTAGTTCTGATGTGTACTGATGATATGGAATTTTGAAGAGAGCATGCTGCAACATAGTTACTCACAAACAAGTCTGATCAGTATCAGGGTTTCAGTAGATGAATCATGGAGCACAGTTGAATTTTATAAACTTGAAAGAGGCAGCATTATTTTCTCATCCGAGCTAAAGGAAATGTGCGGTCCAGCTATAGATCTGTTTCCAAATCACAGGATCTGACTACAGTGCTAATACTTTATCTGTGGTGCAATCATCTAAACCTGCAGAGGAACACTTCAGTCAGAGCAGGGACAGAACCTTTTGACCTTCCTTCCCTTGACTTATCACATTACAGTTGCAGCAAGTCCAAAATATGTTTAACTGAACCTAAATGAACCAACTGCAGTTATAAATTATACAACCAATAAAGAAACTAGCCTAAAAATGATTGATTTGAAAAGCCCCATTGTTCACTACATGAGGAGACATGGGCATAAACAGGTGGTATACGGTTCTATTCCACCACAGCCGAGGGATTCCACTGACTCTTGGTGTGCTAAAATGCAAACCAGATGCAAAACTGTAGTATATATAATAGAGCTAACTTTTCAAATTACTTTTCTCTCATGATACAGAGGCATTTAAATGTTAAGGATTTCATTAGCAGCAGCGGGAGAAAAACACAGAATTCGAGCTTAAATGGCACTCACTGTCCCACCAGTATCCCTGTCTAGTTTGGGATTAAAACAAAAATGACTGACAGCCTGCTTCAGTATCAAATTATTATTTTGTGGTACTTTATCCCTTCTATTTATTTATTCATGTCATTGTCTATGTTCTCTTCCCTCCACCTCCTGACCACTCTGGTCTCATGGGTCTTTACAATGCTGTTCTAGGACCAGTTCCTGGATGTGCACAACAGCCACGAGGGTTACTTGTTCTCTGTTTTATTTTCCTAAGGAACCTTATCAGGAACTTATTGTACAGTGCAGTGAATTAGTGTGCTGCACCATTAAGGCACTTTCTTCAGCACTCATTTAAAAGAACATCGTACTCTCTGCTGCAAGGCATGAAGAATGAAGTCTTGTAGCTTTACTGAGGCCAGTCTCAGAAGCATTCCAGTGGAGTTGCTACTTTTTTGTTAAAAGATCTATCAGCTGATTCATATAAAATATAACAGATTCCCTGATGACCCAATGTGTAAAGCAATGCCCAGTGCAGCACTAATCCATATAAACTAGAAAGTGCCAGGTCTGCTTCCTAGTCTGTGATGAATTGAAGAAAAAGGAAAGACTTGCATTTATATAGCACCTTTCACAACCTCAGGATGTCACCAGCACTTCACAGCCAATGAAATACTTTTGAAGTGTGGTTGCGTTGTAAAATAGGAAATGTCAGAAACCAATTTGCACACAGGCAGCAGAAAACAGCACCTCCGACATTGCAAGGCTCCCTCAGTACTGGACTGGAGTGTCAGCCTAGTTTTGTTTTGCTCAAGTCTCAGAAGGGGACTTAACCCACAACTTTGTCAGAGGCAAGAATGTTATCAACTGACCCATGGCTGAATTTGCTGAGCTCAGCCAGGCCATCAAATTAGGGTGCTAAAATTGGGGTCAGTGTTTCTAAATCAGCAAGGGCTGACACTCTTGATTGCTGTATCGGCTGCCCCTGCCACAGTACCAAAATGGCTCTTACCAAAGCCACAATGACCATCCTATGTGACTGTGACAAAGGTCAATTATCCCGCCTCATCTTTTTCGACCTAACTGCAGCCTTGACACGGTTGACCACACCATTCTCCTCACAAAGTCTGTCATCCAGCTGGGTGGGACTGCTTTCACCTGGTTCCATTCTTATCTATTTAACTGCAGTCAGAGTATCACTTGCAATGGCTTCTCTTCCTGCTCCCGCACTGCTGGATCTGGTGTTCCCAAAGTGATCTATCCTTGGTTTCCTCGTATTTCACATCTACATGCTGCTCCTCAATGACATCATCACAAAGGACAGCATTCCCTAGCTACTGACGTCATCCCTCTGCCTAGAAACTGTCTGAGATTAAACCAGACTGCTGGCAATCTTAGCGTCATATATGACCCCGAGATGAGGTTCTAACCACATATCCGTGTCATCACTAAGACCGCCTATTTCCACCTCCGTAACATCACCCAACTTTGTCCCTGCCTCAGCTTATCTGCTGCTGAAACCCTCATTCATGTCTTTGTTACCACTAAAATTGACTATTCCAACGCACTCCTGGCTGGTCTCCCATATTCCACCCTCTGTAACATTGAGGTCATCTAAAAGTGCTTCCTGTGTCTTAACTTGCAGCAAGTTCCTGTGCTCACTGACCTACATTGGCTCCCGATCAGGGAAGGTTCTTGATTTTAAAATTCCCATCCTTGTTTTCAAATCCCTCAAATGGTCTCGCCCTTCCCTATCTCTGTAATCTCCTCCAGCCCCACAACCCTCCAAGATATCTGCGCTCCTCTAATTCTGGCCTCTTGAGCATCCCAATTTTAACTGTTCCGCCATTGGTGGCTGTGCCTTCAGTTGCCTAGGCCCCAAACTCTGGAATTCTCTCCCTGCACCTCCCTGCCTCCCCACCTTGCTTTTCTCCTTCACGATGCTCCTTAAAATAGACCTCTTTGTCCAAGCATTTGGTCAGCTGACCTAATATGTAGCTCATTTTTTTAATAATGTTGTAAAGTGCCTTGGGATGTTTTATTATGTTAAAGGTGCTATATAAATATAAGTTGTTGTTGTTTTTGGAAATTTGTGTGTGGATATCAGGTGAGAGCAGGAACAAACAGCCTGCTGATATCCACTGCCAGTGCTCTGAGCTCCAGATAAAGTTCATGGCTTCAGGAGAGGCAGGAATAAAGTGGAGCGAAACAATTCCTTGGAGCAACAATATTGAGTGGTACATAGCAAGGGTATTTACTAACTGAGTCATTGGGGATAGGGGAAATGTTTCATTCAATGTTTTGGGGTTATTTTAAGATCACAAATAACTTCTTTCTTGCCTACACCACTTTCCTCTTGAGATACAAAAGCAGTGACTCAGCATAGAACAGTGCAGTACCAAAGCCACCTATTGAGAGGTTGGGAATAGGTCTCAACTTACTGCTTTCAGGATGGTCATTGCCCGCTCACTGAGCCAGACTGGGTAAAGGACCTCATCGTTCAGGATGGATTCAAACAGATCATCTTCATTCTCAGCTTCAAATGGTGGCTGACCACACAACATCTCGTACAACAGGACACCAAGTGCCCACCAGTCCACGGAGCAGCCATACTGTAATTCCTGCAAAATCTGTCCAGAAACAAAATTCCTGTCAATCCACCAACTTTCCACACAAATTAACTGGAGACTTCCATATGGTAGAAATGCTTTATTCATATTAAAGGGGATTGTAAACTTTTTTTAAAAAACATACAGATATGATTGATGAGGACGCAGAAAATATACCCTCTGTCCCTTGTGCCAGCCACTTCCATTTGGCTTATTCTGTCTCTTGATCAGCTGCACTATCAAATGTTCTAATGGGTTTAACAGACCTATAACTGTACCATGTGCTCCCTAGGAAACAGGTTGTGAGTTGAATTAGACATGAAATGAACAGCAGCTCTAAAATTATACTTTTATTTGACAGGTTCTAGGTATTTAAGTTAGATTATTAATTATTTGACTGCCATAAGGGCTCATCAAGGCATATCATGCCTTTAAGCACTTTTTAGAATGTATTATTTAGACTGAATGATAGTGTGATACCTGCTTATAACTTTGTCCAAGGTGCCAGGCAGATTGACACCATTGAGTAGACTGACTGGAACAACCAAAGGAAAGTGAAAAAGACCTAAATAAATAAATAAACCAAATGAAGAATGGAAGATCAGGCAGAAGTGTTTGCACTCAGTAACAGAACCTGTCCACCTCCATGGATAAATACTTGACGTGGGGGCTATGGGTAAAGAACGGGGGAGTGGAAATTAGACAACTCTTTCAAAGAGCCAGCACAGACAGGATGGGTGAACTGGCCTCTTTGTGTGATCTATGATTCCATGATCACAAAGGGTGTTTAGTTTCCAACACCCTTGCCTTGGTTGGTGAGTTTGTCAGTTTCTTAGGCTCACTGCTGCACAAAGCAAAGCATGGAGATGAGATGGTGTATATGGGGAGAGGGAGGGAGAATAACATTCTGACATGACTGGCCCTTTTTAGTACTGTTTTATTTTATTTTCTCCCTTTTACCATGTGCCTGCCTTAAACTGGGTTTTTCATGTTTGTGCTTTTGGTGAGGGCTGTTCATTATTCTGTCATTAACACTCTCTGCACTAATGCTTTGTCTTTCACCACACCATTAGCACACTCTCTTTGCCTTTGCCCCATGACGTCCCTGTCAGTTAATCTCTCCGGCCCGCTGTCCTATCACACATCTTCCCTTTTGTTCATTCACACCCCCAACCCCCACCCCCACTTTACTTGCTTAAAACCTATTACATTTCTAACCTTTGCCAACTCAGATGAAAGGCACAGACCTTTAACTCTGCCTCTCTCTCCACAGATGCTTCCAGACCTGCTGAGTATTCCCAGCACTTTCTGTCTTTATTTCAAGAGTTTTGGATGGTCTTAAGTTTATGGAGGGTACAAGATGGGAGGCTGGCAAGGAATGCTTTGGAATAGTCAAGTCTAGTGGTAACAAAGGCAGGGATGAGGGTCTCAGCAGCAGACGAGCTGAGGTAGGGGCGGAGTTGGGTGATATTTTTCAGGTAGAAATAGGAGCCATAGTGATGGCACAGATATGTGGTCAGCAGCTCATCTCAGGGTCAAATAAGACACCAAGGTTGCGACCAGTCTGGTTCAGCCTCAGACAGTGGCCAGGGAGAGGGATGAAGTTGGTGGATAGGAAACAGAGTTTGTGGTGAGGACCTGAGTCACAATAGGCTTTATGAGGAATTTAAGCTTTGCACAGGCCAATCAGAGTCAGGTCACTGATAAAAGTGCTGTACCACAATAACTTAGAAACAGGCAAATGCAACAAAATTCATTTCAGGAACCTGGGTTCAAATTCAGTACAAACTGCTGGGATGAATTTATCCTCTCTTAAACATCTATAAGGGTCCTACTGAAAAAAGTTTGAGTAATTTCAACCTAGGTCCTAAAGCAAAAGGTCCAGAGCACAACATTGCTCATATAATTCAGTAACAACGGGCAATAAACTGGTGACCACTATCAAAGGTCAGCAAAATGGCTCTTTAAGCAAAGTCCTACTTTGGTGTTTTTATGACGGTAAAAGTGCATTTTTTGGGCCAAAGTGGATATAAACCCTTGTTGCCCAATATTTACATTTTTCATCTTACAAATACAACATTCACCAAAAAAAATCTGTGCCCAGCCTGTCAACATTACAGTGAGAACATTGATTGTTATTGGCATGCCTTAACTGATGTGAAGCATCTTTGGGTGTCTTCTGAATTTGTACTAATACTGTATTTTTGTAGATCTGAACCTTTACAGTTAATCAGATAAGGGAAGGCATTCAAGGACCTTATCTTCACATAGAGCTGATAGTTTGGAGTGGATGTCTGTCATGGTGCATAATCGTTTATTGAAGTGGTTTGGAAATGTTGCCATTGGGTACCTGTGGAAATCACCCCAGTCATGTTGCAGACTTTCCCATCACAGTTGAAAAATGATCAAGCTGCTCGTGTGGACAATCATGCTCGTGAAGGTACAATTGTTTCTAAGTTATGAATTGCAACTTTGCTTCTGGTTTCTGCACGTTCCCCAGTTGTCAGGGACAATACTTGTACTGCAAAACCAACATGCCAGTGCTCAAAAGGCATATATGTCAGTGTGTAGCTGTATAGTACAGATCAAAAGGTACCAGGTTTGACGACTGGTAAACACTGAGTTGGCTGATTATAGCCAGGACAGTAGTCGAGGTGCTAAAACTGACCCCTGTGAGCTGATAATGTAGCTTCTGAGGTCCATCACTATTTGAAAATGCACACCATAGACTTATTGGCACATGCGAAACTTCTATATAACATAATGGACTAAACTGTGCTAAGAAGCCTGGGTAATTGATATACTTAGTTCAGATACTTAGGGCACAGTGGCGCAGTGGTTAGCACTGCAGCCTCACAGCTCCAGGGACCCGGGTTCGATTCTGGGTACTGCCTGTGTGGAGTTTGCAAGTTCTCCCTGTGTCTGCGTGGGTTTTCTCCGGGTGCTCCGGTTTCCTCCCACAAGCCAAAAGACTTGCAGGTTGATAGGTAAATTGACCATTATAAATTGTCACTAGTATAGGTAGGTGGTAGGGAAATATAGGGACAGGTGGGGATGTTTGGTAGGAATATGGGATTAGTGTAGGATTAGTATAAATGGGTGGTTGATGGTCGGCACAGACTTGGTGGGCCGAAGGGCCTGTTTCAGTGCTGTATCTCTAATCTAATCTAATCAGATCAATCACAATGTTGAGAACACCAGAATCCTGCACAAAGCTTCAGAACTAGTGGAAAAAGCAAATACAAAGGATTCAACTCGATGTGTGAAGAAAAATCAGTTGATGGACCCAGTCTCAATGGAGTGCTCATTCTCATTCCCAACTGGTTCTCTAACCAAACAGCACACTGGGAAGGATTCTCATTTTCCTTTTACCCACCTCTGGTGCAATGTAGTCAGGTGTACCACAGAAGGTTCCAGTTGTGTAATTATTGTAGATTCCCTCTTTGCACATTCCAAAGTCAGCCAGTTTGCAATGACCGTCAGAATCTAACAGAACGTTATCCAGTTTCAAATCCCTATGAGAGAGGAAAACATAAAATGATACAATTTTGCAAGTTTTAAAATTTCGGTTATAAGTAACAGTGGATCTTACTACCTGTGTGAGTATTTTTATTGAATATTGGGTCTAATGCAAAGGTAATAAAAGGTAAAGAGTTAACTGTTCTCATGCATGACACCTGTTAAGTGTTCTACAATGACCTCAGTGACCGAGAAAAGTGAAAAAGAGATCATGAGCCAGGTTTCCAGTTCCTGAATGCTATCAGTAGCCCTGCCAGCAATGACGAGTGTGTGTACATTGAATGTGTCCAGCTGTGAAGCCCTCCAGGATCAAATATCATTTCAACAATCATTATCCTGACTCACAGATGAAGATCTACTTTTGGGGCAAGGTACCAAAAAGCTATTGGTGCCTATGGTAGAAAACGCCAATAAGAATTAGCATCTTCAGAAGGGGAGGAAAGAAAGAATATTATCTTGGTCTTGTGCATATCAACCCCCAGTGCATTTGAGTGGAAGATCCTGCTGCTACACAACATAACACAGCCGTTCTTCAGTTTTCAACTGGATTTGTTCAGAATTGGATTTATTCCTGTTGAGATAATATCCATGGCTTGGAAAAGCAGTAGGGGGAATACTTCATAGCTCAAATTAGCAGGGGGCACTGTACACATTAGGCGTGATTAGCTTCACGCTTCACATGGTTGTTGTATTTCTTGGCTTTCTCCTGTTGTATTTGTAGTGGGAATTTTTATGAATAGTTTCTTTGCCTTTACCAGTATGTTGGAAATTTGGCTGCAGAACTTTGGCTGCAGAACACATACATCAACAGTAAATGTCACTGCTGCAAGCTTACGGAAACTAACAAGCTAGTCTCTCTTCCAACTTCAGCTGCAAGCAAAACAAAATTGAAATGACAGCAGCTTTCCAGTAAGAGCTACAAGACTGACTTTATTTCTGTGTGCATTCCTTTTAAAGAACTATTCACGAACCAGATAGAAAGTATTTATTTTTGAAAGAAAAGCTGCATTTACATTGCATCTTTCACTTCCACAAGACATGCCAAAAATGATTTACTGCCAACAAATTACTTTTGAAATGTAGTTACTATTGTTATGTAGTCAAATGTGGCAGCCAGTTTGCATTGAGCAAATTCAGTGAAAAAAAAATGCATCCTATCGATCAGTGTAGATAAAAAGAAAAATACATAAATGTTGCAAGTCTGAAATGAAAACCAAAATTACTGGAAAAACAACAGGTCTAACGGTATCTTTCTCTTACAGATGCTGACAGTTTATATGCATTTCTGTTTTTGTCCATCTTCTGTTTTCATCTGATCCATTAAATGTGTTACTAACTATTCAATTGGATTGAGAGGAGAGCATTTTCAAACTTTTACTTAACTGACAGGTTAAGAGGAGGGTTAGTGATGCAGCTGGAAAGACAATTTATACCCATTCTACTCCACTTCTACATACACCACATTCACCATCAAATATGGCCGGTGCAACCAAGTGGAGCAAAGCTTGTGCTTTTCTTTCTTGCACTTCAAAGTATTTCCAGAAATGATGAAACAGAGAGAAGATTACACCGACACAGAGCTTGGGTTTCATGTTCTCATTCAGAGGGTGCAGGGAACTGCATGGCCAGCTTCAGGTTCTACTGGCACAACTAAGATTGGACTGACCCAAAGACTTGGTCCATCCATCTCCAGCTAGGGTTCAGATGCTGGGGTTCAGCTACTCGATGTTCCTACCAGCATTTGGAAGTACTTGGCTATTAGTTGATGATATCGTGAATGGCAAATTGCAGCACAAGGGAAGGACATGTTCCTCCCTTCAATAATTACCCACCCCCACCCCCCGCAAACACCCACACCGCTATGTTCCTGTGGGGAACCTCCCTGCGAGGGAGGTTTAATTAGTATTCTCATAGTAAAAGATCCACTGGGGAAAAAGTGATCATAATACAAATTACTTCCATATTCAGTTTGAAAGTGACATATTCCAGTCCTGAACAAGAATTTTGAACTTAAACAGAACCAATTACATAGGTATGAGGGGAGAGCTGGCTTAGGTTGATTGGGTAAATAGATTAAAATGTATGACAGTAAATAAACAGTGAGAAACATTTAAGGAAATAATTCAAAATGTTCAACAAAAATGCATTCTATTAAAAAACAAAAACTCCGTGAGAAAGATCCATCTAGAGCTAACTAGGGAAGATAAGGATAGTATCAGGTTAAAAGAGACTTATAATGTTGCAAAGAATAGCAATAAACCTGAGGGTTGGGAGTGTTTTAGAAACCAGCAAAGGGTGACCCATAAGTTGATCAAAAGGGAGAAGACAGAATGAAAGTAAATTAGCCAGGAATATAAAAACAGATTGTAAGAGCTTTTATAGGTATATAAAAAGGAAGAGACTAGCTAAAATAAATGTTGGCTCCTTAGAGGCAGAGTCAAGAGAAATTATCATGGGGAATTAGGAAAAGGCAGAGACATTGAATAAATGTTTTGTGTCTGTCTTCAAAGTAGAAGATGCAAATTACATAGCAGATATAGAGGGTAACAAAAGGGCTAATAAGAGTGAGGAACTTAGGTAATTAATATCAGCAGAGAAAAAATATTAGAGATACTTAAGGGACTAAGAGCTGACAAATCCCCAGGACCTGATGGCCTACATCCTAGGGCTCTAAAAGAGGTCGCTACAAATATATGGTTATGATTTTTCAAAATTCCCTAGATTCTAGAATGTTCCCAGTGGATTGGAAGTTAGCAAATGTGCATGTAGAAAGGATGTTTCCTCTTGTGGGAGAATCTAGAACCAGGGGTCATATTTAAAAATAAGCGGCCGCCCATTTAAGACAGAGATGAGGAGAATTTTTTTTTCTCAGAGCGTCGTGAGACTTTGGATGTCTCTTCCTCAAAAGGCAGTGGATGCAGAGTCTTGAAATATTTTTAAGGCAGAGGTAGATAGATTCTTGATAAGCAAGGGGGTGCAAGGTTATCGAGGGTAGGCAGGAATGTGGAGTTGAGGTTACAATTAGATCAGCCATGATCATATTGAATGGCGGAGCAGGCTCGAGGGGCCAAGTGGCCTACTCCTGCTCCTAATTCATATGTTGGTAAGTTTGTATGTAACACCACTATTCAAGAAAAGAGGCAGAGAGAAAACAGTTAGCCTGAAATCAGCCATCGGGAAAATGCTGGAATCTATTATTAAGGAAGTCTTGACAATGCACTTAGAAAATAATAGTATGATCAAACAAAGTCAACATGATTCCATAAAAGGGAAATCGTGTTTAACAAATTTATTAGAGTTTTTTGAGGATTTAACTAGTAAGGTAGATAGATGGGAACCAGCAGATGTGGTATACTTAGATTTTCAGAAGGCATTTGATAAAGTGCCATACAAAAGGCTAATACGCAACATAAGAACGCATGGGGTTGGGGCTAATATATAAGTATCAATAGAGGATTGGTTAATGGACAGGAAGCAGCAAGTGAGGATAAACTGGGTATTTTCAAGTTAGCAGGTTGGAGCTAGTGGATCAGTGCTGGGTCATGAGCTATTTATAATCTATATTAATGCCTTAGACAAAGAGACCAAGAATAATGTATCTAAGGTGCTGACAATACAAAACTAAGTGGGAATGTAAGCTGGGAGGACATCAAGAGGCTGCAAAGACATAAAGACAGGTTAAGTGAATGGGCAACAATTTGGCAGATGGAGTATAATGTTCGGAAGTGTGAAGTAATTCACATTGGTAGTAGGAACAGAAAAGCAGAATATTTTTTAAAAGGCATGAAACTTCTAAATGATGTTCACAGAGCCTTAGGTATACTCGTACAAGGAACACGGAAAGTTAGCATGCAGGTACAGCAAGCAATTAGGAAGGCAAATGGCATGTTGGCCTTTATTGCAAGGGGATAGGAGTACAATAATAGGAAGTCTTACGACAATTGTGCAGGGATTTGGTGTGCCCCCACCTGGAGTACCGTACATAGTTTTGGTTTACATATTTAAGGAGGTGGCACAGCGAAGGTTCACTAGATTGGTTCCTGGGATGAGAGGTTTGTCTTAGGATGAGAGGCTGTGTAAATTGGGCCTATACTCTCTGCAGCTTAGAAGAATAAGAGGTGATCTCATTGAAACAAACAAGATTCTGAAGGAGCTTGACAAGATAGATGCTTTTTTTTATTCATTCATGGGATTTGGGTGTCGCTGGCTAGGCCAGCATTTATTGCCCATCCCTAACTGCCCTTGAAAAGGTGGTGGTGAGCTGCCTTCTTGAACCGCTGCAGTCCATTTGGGGTAGGTACACCCACAGTGCTGTTAGGAAGGGAGTTCCAGGATTTTGACCCAGCGACAGTGAAGGAATGGCAATATAGTTCCAAGTCAGGATGGTGTGTGACTTGGAGGGGAACTTGCAGGTGGTGGTGTTCCCATGTATGTGCTGCCCTTGTCCTTCTAGTTGGTAGAGGTCGCGGATTTGTAAGGTGCTGTCCAAGAAGCCTTGGTGTATTGCTGCAGTGCATCTTGTAGATGGTACACACTGCTGCCACTGTGCGTCGGTGGTGGAGGGAGTGAATGTTTGTAGATGGGGCGCCAATCAAGCGGGCTGCTTTGTCCTGGATGGTGTTGAGCTTCTTGAGTGTTGTTGGAGCTGCACTCATCCAGACAAGTGGAGAGTATTCCATCACACTCCTGACTTGTGCCTTGTTGATGGTGGACAGGCTTTGGGGAGTCAGGAGGTGAGTTATTCGCTGCAGGATTCCTAGCCTCTGACTTGCTCTTGTAGCCATGGTATTTATATGGCTACTCCAGTTCAGTTTCTGGTCAATGGTAGCCCAGAGGATGTTGATAGTGGGGGATTCAGCGATGGTAATGCCATTGAATGTCAAGGGGCGATGGTTAGATTCTCTCTTGTTGGAGATTGTCATTGCCTGGCACTTGTATGGCACGAATATTACTTGCCACTTATCAGCCCAAGCCTGGATATTGTCCAGGTCCTGCTGCATTTCTACACGGACCGCTTCAGTATCTGAGGAGTCACGAATGGTGCTGAACATTGTGCAATCATCAGAAAACATCCCCAATTCTGACCTTATGATTGAAGGAAGATCATTGATGAAGCAGCTGAAGATGGTTGGGCCTAGGACACTACCCTGAGGAACTCCTGCACTGATTTCCTGGAGCTCAGATGATTGACCTCCAACAACCACAACCATCTTCCTTTGCGCTAGGTATGACTCCAGCCAGCGGAGAGTTTTCTCCCTGATTCCCATTGACCTCAGTTTTGCTAGGGCTCTTTGATGCCATACTTGGTCAAATGCTGCCTTGATGTCAAGGGCAGTCACTCTCACCTCACCTGAGATACTGAGAGGTCATTTCCCCTGGCTGGGGAATCAGAACAAGGGGGGCAGTGCCTCAGGATAAGGGGCCAATCATTCATGAGATGAGGAGGAACATCTTCTATCAAAATGTTGTGAATCTTGGGAATTCTCTGCTCCAGAGGGTTGTGGATGCTTCATCGTTGAGTATATTTAAGGCTAAGATAGGCAGATTTTTGGTCTCTCAGGGAATCAAGGGATATGAGGAACAGACAAGAAACTGGAGTTGAGGCAGAAGATCAGCCATGATCAAGGGACCGTATGGTCTACTCCTGCTCTGATTTCTTATGTTCTTATATTCCTGAATGGAGTGCCTCATAGTGTAATACAGTTTGACATGTGCCAGCAGCCCCCAGTACCTTGCCAAAATACGTATCCTTCACAAGCCAGCTCAGACAATGGCAGTGCCTCCCAAAATCACAGTCTTCACCACCTAGAAGACAAGGGGAGAAAGTGCATGGGCACACCTTCATCTCCTAGTTCCTGTCCAAATTATACATCATTCTAACTTGGACATATATCACTGTTCCTTCATCCTGGAACTCCTTACCTAACAGCATTGTGGAGTACATTCACCATACAAACTGCAGTGGTTCAAGAAGGCCCACCACCACCTTTTCAAGGGCACCGAAGGATGTGAAGGATTTGTACAAGTATAAAAGAGATTTACTAGAATGGTTCCAGGGAAGAAGGATTATAGTTGTCGACTGGAGAAGCTGGGGTTCTCTTTAGAGCAGAGAGGGCTAAGGAGAGATTTGGTAGAGGTGTTTAAAATCGTAAAGGGTTTAGATAGAGTAAATAAAGAGAAACTGCTTCCAATGGCTGAAGGGTCGTTAACACAATTGTCTCTGAAACTCAAAAGTGCCACTGACTCAAGCAAAATTAACCTGTGCGACAGAGAATAATGAAGGACACTAGTGACTTCTGCCTCAGATGTTAGAGAAATTTTCACTTAGCAGCAAATTTACTCCATTTTTGATATTTGCCCCATTCATTTTAAGACTACTGAATTCTTTAAAACTGCAAGTCAAGTTAGAAAGAAAGACTTGCATTTATATCATGCTTTTCATGACCACTGGATGTCTCAAAGTACTTCACAAAGTTACATCAAGGGTTTCTGCAGTTCCACTGCACAGAGTGTGGTGTAAAAGATGTTTGGGCATCTAAGTGAAATGCCTGCTCGTTATCTAAAATACTCTTCTGTAGCTTTTCGAAAATTACTATACCTTTGAAGAAAAACTGCCTCAGATAACAAGGCAGGCTGATAAGAGTAGTGCCTTTGATGTAGTCTGCATGGATTTTAGCAAGGTTTTTGACAAGGTTCCACATGGCAGACTGGTCAGAAAAGTAAAAGCCCATGATATCCAAGGGAAAGTGGAAAATTGGATCTAAATTGGCTCAGTGACAGGAGCAAAGGTGATTGACTGGAATTTTTGTGATTGGAAGGCAGTTTTCAGTGGGGTTCAATCTGGAGGAGTGTGCGGTAATGCATTTGGAGAGGGCAAACAAGGCAAGGGAATACACAATAAATGGGAGGATACTGAGAAGTGTAGAGAAACAGAGGAACCTTGGAGTGCATGTTCATAGATCCCTGAAGGTAGCAGGACTGGAAGATAAGGTGGTTAAGTCAACATATAGGATACTTTCCTTCATTAGCCAAGGCATAGAATAAGAACAGGGAGGTAATGCTAGAACTGTACAAAACACTGGTTACACCACAGCTCGAGTACCGCGTACAGTTCTGTCACTGCATTGCAGGAAAGATGTGATTGCAGTACAGAGAGTACACAGGATATGATGAGGATGTTGCCAGGACTGGAGAATTTTAGCTATGAGGAAAGATTGGATAGGCTGGAGTTGTTTTCTTTGTAACAGAGAAGGCTGAGGGGAGATTTAATTGAGGTGTATAAAATTATGAGGGGTCTAGACAGAATGGATAGAAATGACATATTTCCCTTAGCAGAGAAATGGATAACCAGAGGGCATCGATTTAAACCAACTGGTATAAGGATTAGTGAGGAGTTGAGGAGAGATCTTTTCACCTGGAGGGTGGTGGAAGTCTGGAACTCACTACCTGAAAGGGTGGTAAAGGCAGATACTCTGATCACAATTGGAGTACTTGGATATGCACATGAAATGCTGTAAACAGCAGGGCTACAATCAAGAGCTGGTAAGTGGGATTGGGCTGGATAGCTCTTTTATATTCATTGCGGATACAATGGGCTGAAGGGCCTCCTTCAGTCCGCAAATTTCTATGATTCTCTAAAAGTTTCATTCTGAGAACTAATTTACCTATGAGTTCCAGAATTATTTAGTAACAGCAGAAAAGGAAATTCCTGATGGAAAACAATTCCAGAGATAATGACATTTCTGGGCAAAATCTGCTTGCTGTTGACATGACTCAAACTTATTGAAATTCCATTGTTTTTCATTTGACTATGGTATTACCCTTTGAATTCTGCAGCAAGTAACTCACCTCCTGTCTACCCAATGCCTGTCCACCATCTACAAGGCACAAGTCAGGAGTGTGATGGAATACTCTCCACTTGCCTGAATGGGTGCAGCTTTAACAACACTCAAGAAGCTCCGCACCATCCAGAATAAAGCAGCCCCCTTGACTGGCGCCCCATCCACCACCTTAAACATTCACTTCCTTCGCCATCAAAGCACAGTGGCAGCAGTGTGTACCATCTACGAGATGCACTGCAGCAACTCACCAAGGCTTCTTCAAAAGCATCTTCCAAACCCATAACCTTTACCACCTAGAAGGGCAGCAGATCCATGGGAATACCACCACATGCAAGTTCCCCCACAAGTCACACACCATCCTGACTTGGAATTATATCGCCGTTCCTTCACTGTTGTTGGGTCAAAATCCTGGAACTCCATTCCTAACAGCACTGTGGGTGTCCCTACACCCAAGAACTGCAGCGGTCCAAGAAGGCAGCTCACCACCACCTTCTCAAGGACAATTAGGGATGGGCAATAAATGCTGGCCTAGCCAGCAACGCCCACATCCCATGAATTAATAAAAAAACAAAATAAATTTAAAAACTAACCAAATCAGCAGTCATCATTTTACTAATTTTTCTACTACAGCTACTAGAAATGTATTGCAGTGCCTCCCCGAATTATTAAAATACAAATTTAATACATTTGAAACAAATCTAAAAGCTATATATTTAAAATGGCAGGCTCAACTTCATATGAGATTGTGATATAACATACTACCATGGAGGGTTAACAGGAGGAGGATGGGGACTGTGGGACAGAATCACACCACTACTCACGGAGTGGTGTGCTGCCAATCTGGAGTGCAACATTTCCAACCTTAATGTTACAGGAGTGGCTTAGATCAGGTGGTTATGGGTTTTGTGATTCCTGGCAGGATTCCCAGCTTATTTTCATGCCTGTGGAATTCCAAAATGTGAATGTGCTGTATATTGCAACTGAACTTTTTTTTTATTTTTATTTTTTTATTTAGAGATACAGCACTGAAACAGGCCCTTCGGCCCACCGAGTCTGTGCCAACCAACAACCACCCATTTATACTAACCCTACAGTAATCCCATATTCCCTACCACCTACCTACACTAGGGGCAATTTACAACAGCCAATTTACCTATCACCTGCAAGTCTTTTGGATGTGGGAGGAAACCGGAGCACCCAGCGAAAACCCACGCAGACACAGGGAGAACTTGCAAACTCCGCACAGGCAGTACCCAGAATCGAACACGGGTCCCTGGAGCTGTGAGGCTGCGGTGCTAACCACTGTGCCACTGTTACTTAAACAAGTAACGTTGGGTTGGTTTTAAAGAATTCTTTGGCAGAGTAAAATTTTAGCTCGTGTAGTTTTTTTTCTCGAAGGAATTCAACAACTTGGGTTTCAGCCAATTCTCTTTATTAAATTAGCTTATCTTTGATACAATAGAAAGCTAATATATAGCTCATTCTAAATACATTCTGCAGATTAATAAAACATACAATAAACTTATCTCTGATACAATAGAAAGCTAATATATAGCTCATTCTAAATACATTCTGCAGATTAATAAAACATACAATAAACTACTTCAGGTTCTTCATTTATTCATCAAAGTAAGTTTTCAAACTGGACAGGTTAATAGTAGACATTTTGACATTTTATGTGTGTCAGCTGTGGCTCAGTTGGGAGCACTCTTGCTATAAAATCCCAAGCTGCTAGGGTCAAGTCCCACTCCAGGACTTCAGTATAAAAATCAAGGCTGATGCTCCAGTGGAGTACTGAGGGTATGTTGTTGGAGGTGCTGTTTTTTGGATGAGACATTAAACTGAGGCCCTAACTGCCTGCTTTGGTGGCTGTAAAAGGTCCCATGGGGCTCTTTTGAACAAGAGCAGGGGAGTTATCCCTGGTGTCCTGGCCAATGTTTATCCCTCAATCAACATCATAAAAACAGATTATCTGGTCATCATCACATTGCTGTTTGTGGGTGTTTGCTATGTGCAAAATTGGCTGCTGTGTTTCCTACATTACAACAGTGACTGCACTTCAAAAATACTTAATTGGCTGTAATGCACCTTCAGACGTTCGGTGGACATGAGAAGTGCTATATAGAAGTGCAAGTCTTTCTTTCAAGTATTGTTCCAGTAACTTGTATAGTGAATATTTTCTCCACCAATAAAATAAATAAGGCTGCCATGTCAGAAAGCTCATTTTGAAAATTCATACAGATGAAACCTTCTTCCGTTGAGCCTGTTTACCAAGTGTAGGTGGAACCTGAGACAGGATTTGAAGCTGACCTAATGAATTATTGAGAAGCTTGATATAGCTGAAATGCAGTCTTTTCATAGCATTCAAAGTGCCCCAGATCAGCCTTAATATAACTGTGCTCGGTAAATCCACTGCCCTTGGGACTTCAGTTCCATAATCACTACCACAGTTGAAAATGCTCACTTCAGAAACTGCCAGGTTTGAAGGGCAGTCTTTGTAAATTGTACTAAGTTCAATACATGGACATAAAAAGACAACTGGTGTGGGATGAATCTAGGGAATGGGGTTAGATTACCAAGACTGTGGAGCATGTCTCTATTTACCTTTGCAGGGGTTGGGCAGAGAAAGATTTTGCAGAACCTGTTCTCAGCAGACAAAATGAATTGGATAAAGCCACGGTTGTCCGTGACCTTGATGGGCTTTTCCTAGAATTTATTATTATTCCAAGCTTTCTTATGGTCTTAATGGGAGGAATTCTGAAATACTTTGCTTTGTGGTGTGAGGAAGATAAAAGTAACATTAGATACACTAGACAGAGATGCTGTAGATGTAAAGAAAGGAACTTGCATTTATATAGCACTTTTCATGACCGCACAATGTCTCAAAGCGCTTCATAACCAATGCTGTAATTTTGAAGTGTAGTCACTGTTGTAATGTAGGGAAACACAGCAGCCAACTTGCACGTAGCAAGATCCCACAAGCAGTGATATGACAATGACCAGGTAACCAGAATACCAGGAGAGCCCCCCTTGCTCTTCCAATAGTGCTATGGGATCTTTTATGTCCACCTAAGAGGACTGACTGATGTTTGATGTTACATCTCATCTGAAAGATGTAGCCACCAATCAAGAGTGCTTCAGCATTATATCACTTTATGATATTTTGTTTCATTGTTTCTGTAGTCATTATTAGCTGGTCCTACATTCAGATTAAAGAAAAACACATCATTTAGTTCATTCAGATCAATGATCCTTAATAATGTGTCCTATCTTCCGATTAAAAGGGAGCGTGTCATTTAGCTCATTCAGATCAATCCCTCAATTCATTCTGATGTATAAAGCATTATTAATTAAATCCATTAATTGTTCCACCCCAGCAACTGTCATGTTTGTGCAATCTTTTTGAAATGGCAGCTACTAGGTCTGACCCACCTCAGGGTGACCCAATTCACCTTCCAGTTTGCCTTGCAGATTCTCAAAGCTGCTTCCAGTGCTCTAGTCTGATCAAGCTGGGATCAAAGAGGCTTAAATGTAAACTCTGTGACTTACAGATCACACTCTTACAAAGTTAACCTTCACATTGAAAATAAGATTAATGCTGCCGAAGAGTTGTCCAACTCCACAAGGATACTTTTAGCATTCAGATTCTGATATAAAAGTATCAAATCAAAGCTGCACTATAGACTTCTCATACTTCTTCCTGAAAACGTGTTCAGGAATTAAAGCAGTAAAAAAGGCTTGTTTTTTTTTTGCAATGACAGGCAACTTGTTGGAGGAATAAATACTCTCATTGCTATGCCTAGTACCAGCATATACACATTTCAAAAGATCATGGGCTTGATTTTCAGGCCTTGGCGGGGCCAGGGGCAGAGGCAGGCTGGTGCTAAAAGAAAGCACCTCTGGCCTGCGGGCCAGTTCCCCAGCTCCACCCTGCCCCCAGGCCATTTTCATGGAGACAGGATGTAGGGGTAGCAGAGTTACCCGCACGCACGGAGCAGGTAGCTGAGTAATTAAGGGTCACTAAAGGCCAATTAAAGTCGGCCGGCCGGAATTTTTTAATTGGCCTCTAGGTTCCCGTCAGCCCCAGGGGATGGTTTAACTGCCTGGCAGTGGCCCCCCGGTGGCAGACCAAAGGGCCAGCACTCCAGGCAGGCCTTGAGGCCCTCCCTGCCTGCTTGGGTGTAACAGCAGCAGGCCACCTTGTAGAGGGGCTCCCAATAACCCCCCACCCCATGCCACCCTCCAGCTACCCACCCAACAGTGGTCGTCTGGCTGTAAAAGTCATTTTTAGTTTAAATTTCAAAAAGCTGGAGAGAGGCTCCCTCCCATTTTGAAGTGCCCTCTCTCTTACTTATCTTCCATTGCATCCTGCTGCTCCTTTCACGCTAGAAGGCCTCTGATTGGCCCTCCAAATTTGAGACCCTCCGCCCACCAACCTTAATTGGACTGTGAGCCCGCCCTCTGACCATTAATTGACCGCCCTGGGGAAAGTCACAATGAGTGACTGTTTCCCACACAGAGCTGGATCTTGCACTCGTTCGGAGTTCGGGTTTCATGGCTGGGGGGGTGGGGGAGGGGGTGCTGGAGAATTGGAGCAGAACCGCCTGCCACGAACGCCGGGATTCCCAGTTCTGATCTGCCCAAAGAAGGGATAGGCTGACAACAACCTTCCTGCTCAGAGGCCAACTGACGCCCTTATGTGGTCTATTAAGGGCCTCTTCCCACTGCTGCTGGGATCTTACCAGCGGCGGGGGTTGCCTCAATCATGCAGGGAGGGTGCTTTGTAAAACGAGGTGCACTCCCTGCAGGTTTGCGGGGGGTTGGGGGGATGGTTGTGTCCCTCCACTGTGGGTAATCTGTGGCCCACAAAGGAACCCAGTCGGGCACCACTTTACCCCTTGGGACCCCCCCTTCCCCTGGACTACATGACCAAAGCCTCCTCGCTCGCCAAGGCCTTCCGGACTGGCCCCAGCGACCCCACCTCACTTACCTGAGGTCCAGGAATCCAGCACTGGGCCTGGGTCCGAGGCCTCCACAGTACCGGCAATAGCCACCTCTTCCAGTGGTGCTGCCAATACTGCTGAGCTGCCGGCCCTGTGATTGGCCAGCAGCTCTTGGAGGCGGGATTCCTGTCCCTGCAAAGTCTTTAAAGGGACGGGGATCCCACCTCCTGAAACTTTGACCCCGAAAGACCAGAGGATCACTCTGGGGGGGGAGGGGGGTGGCCAAGAAAATGCAGGGGCGAGGTTCGCCCTGCCTTTAAGGCCTGGCGCCAGGAGCACCACCTCCTGCACAAAATCCAACCCACTTCTGATCCACATTTCAGCCTGATAGTGGGGTTCAGAAGCCTGCAGGAAAAATCCAGCCCCATGTTTGTGGTTTTACTACATTTAGCAGTTGAAGCGTTCGTCATTGTTACAAAAGACAACACCTGGACAAATAAAGTGACACCTAAGCTTGTCAAGGGCTAGGAATTCAAAGCTGTTTCACATTATTTGGCTTTCATTGGTTTGAACCAGCAATCAGATGACTGCCAACAAAGTCCAACCCTACTGAGTAAACAAACTCAAGATATATAGTTTAATGTAGAGTGCGACTGCATTAACTAAATCCCACTTTGCATTCCAGTTCATCTGCAGTGAACAACAACTTAAATAGGATCAAATTTTACATTTGTCTTCACCAGCACTACCTTTGACTCCTCCCTTGTGTCTAAATTACCAGACTGCTTGTCAGACATCCAGTACTGAAATTTCCTCTAATTAAATATTTGAAAAACTGCAGCCGTTGTCTTTGGTCTCCGCTACAAACACTGTTTGGTAGCTACTGACTCCATCCCTCTTCCTGGCAACTGTCTCTAAGGCTGAATCAGATTGTTCACAACCTTGGTGTCATATTTGACCCCAAGATGAGCTTCTAACCACATATCCATGCCATTATTAAGACCGCCTATTTTCACCTCCATAATATCGCCTTGCTCCGTTCCTGCCTCAGCTCATGTGCTGCTGAAACACTCATCCATGTCTTTGTTACCTCTCGACTTGACTATTCCAATGCACTCACGGCTGGACTCCCATATTCTACCCCTCATAAACTTGAGATTATCCAAAACTCTGCTGCCCCTGTCCATATTTGCACCAAGTCCTGTTCACCCATCACCCCTGTGCTCGCTGATATACATGGCCTCCCAGTTAAGCTACGCCTCGTTTTTAAAATTTTCATCATTGTTTCCAAATCCCTCCATGGACTCTCCCTCATGCTGTAATCTCCTCCAGCACAACAACCCTCTAACTCTGGCCTCTAATTTTAGCTTCCTGAGCATCCCTGACTTTAATTACTCCATCAGTGGTGACCATGAATTCAGCTGCCAAGGTCCTAAGCTCTGGAATTCCTGCCCTAAACCTCCCTGCCTCCCTACCTCTCCTTCCTCCTTTAAGATGCTCCTTAAAACCTACCCTTTTGACCAAGCTTTTGGTCACCTGCTCTAATATCTAATAATTTTAAGGAAGTGAAGTTGGGGGGGGGGGGGGGTATGGCTGGTGGTGGTGTTGGGGGGGAAAGAGAACAAAAGGGAAGGTGTTTGATAGGGCAGAGGGCAGGAGAGATTAGATAACAAAGCTGTCATGGGACAAAAGCAAAGAGTATGCTAATGCTTGTGGTGAAAGACAAAGCATTAGTCCAGAGAGAGTGTTAATGGCAGAGTAATGAGAAACTCTATTCACATGAGAAAACAGGCACATGGTTAAAAAAAAATTTAAAAATAGAATAGAAAAAAAAGGCCAGTCATGCTTCGAAATTGTTGAATTCAAGGTACAGTGCCTAATTGAAAGATCAGGTGCTGCTCCTTGAGCTTGTGTTGATGTTCACTGGAACACTAGCAGGCCAAGGACAGAAATCTGGGCATGACAGCAAGGGGCTGTGTTGAAATGGCAAGCAACCGGAAGCTCGGGGTCATGCTTTTGGACTGAGCTTTGTTCTTTAATCTCTCCTGCCCTCTGCCCTATCACACACCTTCCCTTTTGTTCTCTTCCCCGCCAACCCCCCCACCCCCTTCACTTGCTTAAAAGCTAATTCTTTTCTAACCTTTGCCATGTCTGATGAAAGGTCACAGGCCTGAAACGTGAACTCTGCTTCTCTCTCCACAGATACTGCCTGATGAGTATTTCCAGCACTTTCTGTTTTTATTTCAGATTTCCAGCCTCTGCAGCATTTTGCTTTTATTCTCTTTTCTATCCCCGGGCCAGGAAGTACATGAGTGTAGACATTGCCTGAGGACAGGATCAGGCTCCACCGCGATGCCTCCCATGGTTAAATGATCTGCCAACATTTACCATCTCACAATTTACTCCACAATGGAGTTTTGTTGAACATCCTTTGATTGCATTGGTGTTGATGTGGTCTGACAAAAATTTGCATAATTGTTTTGCTTGCCTATTTTCCACTCCTCTCCTGAGTTGGCCCATCATCCATTCTTCATGTGTGAGCCTCAACAGCAAAGATCCACTAACTATTGACAGAACAGCAAACAGCCTATTCTGCACTCTCAAAACTTAATCGGATGGACTTTGAGGAGGTGTAATGATAGCAATCAGGAGTTGGCCATGCCCCCCACTCCCCCATTTTCCCAAAACAAATGGTACACAAACCAATTATAGTACTGCAGGATGAGCTCAGCTAACTGTGTAGAGATCAGGATCCCTCTGGCCTTTATAGCTCAGCTGTTCACCAGCTTGACCAACTGAGCCATCCTTTTATTCAACCTTTGGAGCTGGTGTTGACAGTCCAACCAAAAGCTGCACCAATGCTTCAGACCTGTGAAAGTATGTGTAGAAATATAAGCTTTCCACTGGTATAAGGTCACCATGACAAAATTACATTCTGAAGCAAATTCACCCGATTTTCTTGTGCTAAGCTTCATTATTTTTGGTTGCACTCATTGCTGCAAATGTTAACTGAGAGGAGACATCAGAACCAGTAGCAAGATATGGTGAATGTCTCCATTTATGAGATGCCCTAAATCAACTTTGCCTTTATTGTTTCTGTGGTATCAGACCAGATTTTCAAAACATGGTCGGGAACCAGACCTCCGGATAATTTCCAGGTCCCAACGCGCCTCAATTGTATCACTCATGTGACACTATTTTGAAATGTAAATACCCTAATTGGACAGGAGGCAGGTTCAGCCCTCAATGAGTGGCATTGAGCATCTCCAGGAGGTGGGAGCTGTCTGCAGAGCGCGAGTGGCAAAGGCAGACAGCAACCATGATGGGACCTGCTGCTGTCTTGCCGAAGAGAACAGGCAGCTCCTTAGAGGGCCAGCAGCATAAAAGTATAAGAAAGTGTTCAAACATCCAAAACTGAGGTAATGTGCATGATACAGCGCATAATTTTCAACCTCAAATAAAAGTTTCTCTTTGTCCTGTTGTGAACCCGACAGCTGTACACTAACGAGCACCAGACTTTTTGGATTCGCTAGAATCCCATTTGAAAATTACAGTCCTGACCTCCCCAGTCTCTTAACAAGCTCCTCTAGGAGCTTGACTGGCCCTTAACTGGAGGCGAGCGGGTTCCCCGTTCCCTCCTCCCCAACATCACTTTAAAAACTGGAGTCTGTCCCAGAGGTGTCAGGATCCAGAGATGTCCTCCAGGACCGTAATTTTCAAATCGTGTCACAGCCGGCCCCGACCCTGCCTGCATTTGAAAATCCAGCCCTTCCAGTCAGTAACTGGAGTCTCTGTATCTGGCACATTCACAGGAGATTTTTAACACCCAAGGCTAGAGCACATTTACTGGATCGCCTCAGTAACCAGTACAATTACAGATGGTTTGTCATGCAGTGAATATCAGGATCCCTCCTGTGACTGACAGATTTACAGAAAGTTTCTTGGTGCCTTCAATGACTAGTATGTTGAGAGAATGCATCCCTTTGTGTACTACGATGAAGGCCAATTAACTGCAAGAGAAAGCTATTGCTGAAAATAGCACAGTATATATACAACTTACTTACAAACAAACCTCACTGGGCATGAAACACAGAAAGTCCATTATACAGAGAGCAGCAAAGGGAGGAGCAAATTGTTAACATCAAATAGAAGTGCCATATTTCTATAATAGCCAATCCTTCAGACTATCAAGTTACATTCACAAAGGTGCTCATTCACCATGTACAAATGTTTCAACTACTATCGCAATTCATTGCAGAAAAGACCTTGAACTGATCTCAACCGAATGTGTTTAGAAGTGTATTTGTAACAGTGCACAATGTACCAATGTGAAAATGTATTAAACTCACTGTTTCCAATTTCTTTAGCCATGCTGAGCACGTCCACTAAATCTGTTTATCATTTTTGATGCAAATATTTACACATTGGCTGTCTTCGCCACAGTGTACTGGTATGAACAAGCTAGCAACCAGGTGACAGCAGTACACATGACATTTACTAGAAGTTATAATTTTTAGATCAAATGATGTAAGGGTGTGCATTAGGAAGCTCTAACGACTCAAAAAATCTTTAAGTTTCTATAAATCATGAGTATGGAAAGTGATTTATCACAGCACAAACATGTCTGAACAATTTTAACCTACCACTGTAACTTTCCTTCAGCTTCTCCCATCTTACTCACTGGAATTTAAATTTGCATGCCTTTCACTTCATCAAATTTCCAGCCAATTTCTGTTGTAGCTCATCTTACAGTCAGCAAACACTCAGCTCCACCCTACTCACCAACACTGCTTAAAACAAGCATCTGAATGAAAGTGTTAGTGAGCAACATGGAGCAGAATGTTGGCCCCCTGTAAGAATGGCTGGTTACTGTACAATCTTGAAAATCCTTTCACTGTTAGGTAAGTGGAAAGACACTATTGATTAAAATTAAAGTTCAGTGAATAAAGGAAGTGGATCTAATTTTAAACACTGACAGTTACAGTACCAACTCTTACAGTTCGCAAGCAGTCAGCTCCACTTCACTTAGCACTTTCAAAAGGAAGGTAAAAGGCTAGCAGACCCTCTTCACAACAGAAAACAGGACAGTAGGATTAGTTTGGATTGTTTTAATAAAGAACCAACACAAAAAGGATGAGCTTCCCCACTGTAAATTTCGGTTCTTTTATCTGATTCACCATTGAAGCCATAAGATCATTTGAGCCACCTCGTACAATCTTATAATGATGGTGCATGGTTACAAAAAGACACAAATTTCACCCTTACCTATATATAACCTTCTTGCTGTGCAGAAAGATGAGCGCTGATGTAATTTCTGCAGCATAGAACTGGGCTCGCACCTCATCGAATTTCCGCACTTGTTGAATTTGGAACATTAAGTCTCCCCCATTTACATACTCCATCACAAAAAACATCCGGTCCTGCAAGAAGTAACACATAAGGGTCAATATATTATCACTAAACCTACTACCAATGCACAGAAGATGTGGACCACTCTTGCCAAATATGGAGAGATTATAAGAGATGAGCAGAATAAAGGCAAATCAATGAAGGATTAACTTCAGTGTTACAACATCTTCTTTCTTTTTTTTCTTTTGGGCCTCCTTATCTCGAGAGACAATGGATACGTGCCTGGAGGTGGTCAGTGGTTTGTGAAGCAGCGCCTGGAGTGACTATAAAGGCCAATTCTTGAGTGACAGAACAACATAGGTTCGCACCTACAAGCAAAATGGTATCAATCTTCACAGCCAATGATGCAACATCCAAGAATGAATCCTTACTTTTCTCACCCATATTATTCGGGCCCAGCTCTCTTCCGAGATTGGCTTACTAAAATGGAAGCAGGAACTTAGAGGAAGAGCTGCTTTGGAAAATGTTTAAAGCCCAAGGCTTTAAATGACAAATGGAGTTCAATGTGAGGAAGTATGGGGTCATCCATTTTTAATCAAAGAAAGACAAATCTGAATAAATTCTTAATGGTGAGAGACTAGGAGCTGTGGAAGAACAAAGGGATGTAGCTGTCCATGCATATAAATCACTAAACGCTAGTGTACAGGAACAATAAGTAATCAAAAATGCTAACGGAATGTTGACCTTTATCTCAAATGGGCTGGAATTCAAAAGTGAAGAAGTGATACCTCAGTTGTACAGAGTCTTGGACAGACTCCACCTGAAGCACTGCATTGCTTTTAGGTACCAGATCCCAGAAAATATATATTGTCATTGTATGTGGTCCAATTCCTGGGATATTGAATCTGTTTAAGCAATTCACTGCCAGAGTTAAAATGCTTTGATATTTAAATGTAAACATGACTAACAAAGGTTGAGATGGTAGTTACCAATTGTCTTGTTGCATCAGATCAACACTCCTTCTCGTTCATGTAGTTGTCATACAGCCAAAGGGTGAATTCTAGCTTGCTCTGTTTTATGTAATGCGAAACAAACTTGTGCTACTTTGTGAAGCCAAAATATAGAAGAGTATATACAAATTAAATTCTACATACTGAGACATCAATTCCTCTTTCATTATAGCCCAAGTTTGAGGCCTTCCAACAGTTTCTACCTGCCGAGTCTGATTTAATTTGCAACCTATCTGACCCAAATTTAGCGCTATTAAATTCTTCCTGCACTCATTCTTCTTAACCGTATTGTATCCCAAAGTTGCCCTCGCAGCAGTTAACACAGTCCCACATTTCACCTGTTGGATGAAAGATTTTCTGTCCCCCACCAACATTTTTCACAACTCATCTCAAGAAAAGCACCGGCTAGACAGAGAGGGAAGCGTCTTTGAAGATTTCATTTCAATCCATCTTGAGGCTCAGACCAGAAGTTTGGGGGGGTGAAGGAGTGAAAGGGCAGGTTTTCTGTATTACCATATAATCCAATGCCACTTTCAAGTACTGGAGCTCTCTAAATATCAGTGCAAAAGTCAATCCTCACCTTATAGGTGGGTTGATTCCTTGCCCATTCTTCACATATAAACCTCGCCAGTGAGTGTGAGCAGGGTACTTCTCTTGGGGTGTGGATGGGGAGACACACATCACAGTTGAGTCCAAAACTATTCATTAAATTGCTTGGAGCGAACAATCCAATCCTATTCTCATCGGACACTGGAACACTGGTATTTCCAGCAAGAGCTCTGGATAGCAATCAGGAAAGGTAACCCTAGACAAGTCCCCTTCCGAATAAAATGGTGATGAGTTCATCAGTATCATGTCTATTTAGCCTGGGATATTCCAAATCAGTACAGAGACTCATTTATCAATTTTCTGAATCATGGGGCAGTCCTATTTATATCTAGAATGTATGGGGCGGACAGAAATTCCAATGTGTGAAGTAGCACAACTGCTGAGAAGGACGATTCACAAATGTAAATTTACACTTTATGAACTGCTGTCTTTCACCAAAGTGTCTGGTAAACCTTTCGGCAAGAATACAAATTGATTTTCACAGTGTAGCTATGGATGGCTGTTGCTTCTTCTTGTTTTTCTTAAGAAAAGACCTTCAAGTCTATTCAGAGTATAGTTGCTCGTGTGCTCCCATTAATGAATCCTGACTGTAAAAACACTGGAAGGATTCTGCACAATAAGGGTGATTGTACAAAATTGCAAAGGGGTTGTAAAATTATGAGCAAAATGTATAATCATAAAAGTCTTGTAGCAAATTTTGAATAAAATGGGAGCTTGCTGCTGGTCTCAGCCGAGCAATGGGAGGGATGTTACAAGTGGCTTAGCAACCCTTGCGCCCCTGTCTTTTTTCCTGCCAACTGCTAAGTCTCTTCGACTCGCCACACTTTAGCCCCGCCTTTATGGCTGTCCGCCAGCTCTGGCGAATGCTGGCAATTGACTCCCACGACTTGTGATCAATGTCACAGGATTTCATGTCGCGTTTGCAGACGTCTTTAAAGCGGAGACATGGACGGCCAATGGGTCTGATACCAGTGGCGAGCTCGCTGTACAATGTGTCTTTGGGGATCCGGCCATCCTCCATGCGGCTCACATGGCCAAGCCATCTCAAGTGCCGCTGACTCAGTAGGGTGTATAAGCTGGGGATGTTGGCCGCCTTGAGGACTTCTGTGTTGGAGATACGGTCCTGCCACCTGATGCCAAGTATTCTCCGGAGGCAGCGAAGATGGAATGAATTGAGACGACGCTCTTGGCTGACATACGTTGTCCAGGCCTCGCTGCCATAGAGCAAGGTACTGAGGACACAGGCTTGATACACTCGGACTTTTGTGTTCCGTGTCAGTGCGCCATTTCCCCACACTCTCTTGGCCAGTCTGGACATAGCAGTGGAAGCCTTTCCCATGCGCTTGTTGATTTCTGCATCTGGAGACAGGTTACTGGTGATAGTTGATCCTAGGTAGGTGAACTCTTGAACCACTTCCAGAGCATGGTCGCCAATATTGATGGATGGAGCATTTCTGACGTCGACCTACCATTGGATACTTAATATTAAGAACTTTTACAGGACTATTAAGTTCTACCAATATAACACCCAGACCCACCCTGGAAAAAGGGTTAAAAGATAAGGTTTGGAAGGGTTGCAGTTGCAATGGATGGTGGAGAGGAATGCCTGATGGTGGATTCATACTGGCTTCAGACTGACTTCTGACTAACACTCTTAGGTAGTTCAGGGAGACTTTGTGAAGAAGCAAGGCACTGAAAGAAAGTAGAAATAAGAGAAAGAGAATGCTGTTCCATCCTGCCCGACCTTGATCCATACTCGCTACTTGTCACGGACGTATGTTTTTGCTATATAACTAGTGTGTTAGATTCTGTCTTAACTCAGTGATTAAACTCAACATTGCACCATATTGGTTGCAGTCAATCCTGCTTAATTGAAATAATAACGAATTAGTCGATTGATTAGACTGATTGATAACTACAGCAATTCTGCTTAAATAAAAATTTTACAGCAGTTCCAATCCACATCCTTGGATCGGGTTGGTCGCTCGCCTACCTTCCAACCTCAGTTAAAGCTGGAATTGGACGAGTTGGAGGCAGGTTTGGGGTTGGAAACAGATTACTCAATCTTTCATCCTCCAACCAATCCAAAACCACCTGCTTTCTTAAGGTTAAAGTTTCCCCCAGGGAGTCTAACTGATACTGAATGAGCAGTGCATTTTTAAACACAAAGTGGCTTTAGACTATGAAATGCTCTAAAAGAAATAACGGTAGAGGCCGAATCCACTATAGCTTTTAAAATAGAAAGGATAAACATTGAAAAAGAAAAATTTAAGTTGAGTATGGGAAAGGACATAGGAATGGGTTAGCATGGATAGCTCTTTCAGAGAGGCAGAAGGGGGCCATTGGACAGAAAGATTCTATGAGGCACTATTGGACATTTGAGAGATGTGAAAAGGGGTCTTCTCTTTTGATTCTGCAGTATGTTGGGCTTCTGGTGCTGTGGAATCCTCCCTATTAACACTGTGGGACATATTGCACACTTGGTGTATCTGCAGTTGAATGTCATGTTTAGGATTTGAGACCTGGCTGCTGACCTTCTCCTGTTGATTGCAGGTGGTCTATTCTGTCCAGTCATGCAAAACCTGCACTGCTAGATTATATAGGCCGAGCGCTCAGCTTGCAGCTGCTGGGAAGCACAGCAGTATATGAAAAGGATTGGAGAAGAAGTGCCGCTTCATTTACATGGCAGCACAAACACTGAAGTCAGGTCTGCCATCCTAAATCCTCCAAACTGAGGAAACTTCTGAGCAGATGAAGAATTAGCTAAGTTTTTTTCATTCACAAGATGTGAGCATCACTGGTTAGTACAGCATTTATTGGCTATCCTTAATTGCCCTTCAGAAAGTGGTGGTGAACCACCTTCTTGAACTGCTGCAGTCCTTGTGGTGTAGGTAGACCTACAGTGCTTTTTTTTAATTCATTCATGGGATGTGGGCGTCACTGGCCAGGCCAGCATTTATTGCCCATCCCTAATTGCCCTAACTGAGTGGCTTGCTAGGCCATTTCAGAGGGCATGTAAGAGTCAACCACATTGCTGTGGGTCTGGAGTCACATGTAGGCCAGACCAGGTAAGGACAGCAGATTTCCTTCCCTAAAGGACATTAGTGAACCAGATGGGTTTTTATAACAATCGACAATGGTTTCATGGCCATCATTAGACTAGCTTTTTAATTCCAGATTTATTAATTGAATTCAAATTCCACCTTCTGCCGTGGTGGGATTTGAACCCATGTCCCCAGAGCAATACCCTGGGTCTCTGGTCCAGTGACAATACCACTACGCCACCACCTTCCACAAGGTATTAGAGAGGGAGTTCCAGGATTTTGACCCAGCATCAATGAAGGAACAGTGATATAGTTCCAAGTCAGGATGGTGTGTGAATTGGAGGGGAACTTGGAGGTAGTGGTGTTTCCATATACCTGCTGCCCTTGTCCTAGGTGGCAGAAGTCGTGGGTTTGGGAGGTACTGTCAGAGAGGGTTTAGCAAATTGCTGCAGTGCATGCTGTGGATAGTAGGCACTGCAGCCACAGTGTGCCAGTGGTGGAGCGAGTTAACGTTTAAGGTTGTGGATGGGGTGCCAATCAAGCACTGAAAGCGTGAGGTGCAGCCAAATTTACTCAGGATAATGGAGCTGTTTTAGGACCCAAGAAGCTTTGGATTGTCATAAACCATTCATTCATTCTGTTTGATATATCATTTACCAGCAATCTAAGTAATGCAGCAAGGGCGATTGTTCAGAAATGAGGACAAGTTGGAAGGTCAGGGATTGACATCAGAAAGGGGTATAACAGAGGATTACTGCAGTTATGCCAGGACCCTGTTTAACATTGATGATTTCACGTTCCCTACAGACCATGACATGACCATCAGCTCCACTGATTGCACTAAATAATGCAAAGTACACAAACAGACACTGCTCCTGGCTAACAGCCAGAGGAACTTGATCTCTGAGATCAACAAATAATGTCACTGCTGGCAAACAGCCCAACAGACTGGTTAAAAAACAAAAGGGCACAGTTCTTCCTTATTTACACAGGAAGACTAACTGATACAGAATGAGCAGTGCACTGAAAAATTATACTAAGAGGTGCAGCCAGTTCTAATAACATGTACAGCCGACAGGAAATAATAGAGCCTGTCTAATCTGCTTACACTCTTAATTGTGTGTCCTTCCCCTTTTGAAAAGATGCAGTTTCCCATAACCCTGCAATGGAAATGATATAAATGTAACTGTCACTGGATGGTTATTCATCATTCAGGACAATGCACGGAGCTGAATCATTAACAGGAACCATTGTTCACTGAGTGCACATCATCCAGCTACTGCCACATAAGCACTAACTAGATTTAAAACGAAATGGAAATCATTTGATACGATTAAAATCGAACTTTAGTTTGAAAGACAAACCAAGGTGCTTCAATGTGACCAGTACTCTTGATTATAATTGAATCAGACATTAGTTTCAGATCAGTTTTAGTGTGCTTCACTGCACAAGCAATTCACTTGGCCTTTTCGTTAATGTGATCCTACAAAACATTCTATATTTCTGTGGTTATACATTAGTGAGTCATGCACAATAGTCAAACAGCTGAATTGGTGCAGTGCACAGGAAGACTCATTACATGTATTTCAGCGCTTTGAGACATCTTTCACCAGAAATTACTGCACATGCTTCTGGCTTCACACATCTCACCTCCTCCTAACAATCGTAGTATCATCACTAATTTTTCCTCCTCCTCTCTTAAAATAAACCCAGCCAATAGTGGCAATGACAAGTAGTATTTGCACAAGAAAGAAAGAGTCTGCATGAGTGCCTTTCATGACCCCAGGATGTCTTAAAGCACTTTACAGCCAATCAGGCACTTTTGAAGTGTAGTCACTGTTGTAATGTAGGAAAAGGCAGCAGTCAATTTGTGCACAGCAAGGTTGGCTGCCAAACACCTGAAAGACTTGCAGGTTGATAGGTAAATTGGCCATTATAAATTGCCCCTAGTATAGGTAGGTGGTAGGGGACTATAGGGACAGGCGTGGATGTGGTAGGAATGAGGGATTTTTGTAGGATTAGTGTTAATGGTCGGCACAGACTCGGTGGGCCGAAGGGCCTGTTTCAGTGCTGTATCGCTAAATCTAAATCTAAAAAAAAACTGATCACTGCTAACAGCACAATTGAATTCTGCAAAAGGGATCTCAAACTGGTGTTAGGTCCACTATTTGCACATGCAAAGGGCCTAATGCCTGGTTCAGATGCACATGCTGAACGCTTATGGAGGAGCACTTACCAATATGGTCGGGGCTGGATTTCCAGCGCTGAATGAATGCACTCATGCCGCCTGCCATATTAGACCCTTAGTTGCCCATTTTCTGCCTGTAAATTGGGCATATCACAATCCAATTTCTAGGCCAATGTATTTGGAAATATTAACAAGTTTTAAACTTTGGGGTGGATGACAAATGATTTGCAAATATATTGACCTAGGAGCAGAGATGGTCCTATGATGCATATTTTAAATGGGGATTTGAGTTTACATGTTGACTGTGAAGCCCACCAAAATACATTGAGCCTGTATTTACTGAACAGATTATGACCATTACCAACATTTTTTTCAAGAAAGTGCTTTTTCAGAAATTACTCTGAGTAAATCAGTGGCTGGAATACAGACGCCTGATAATTATTGTCTAAATTTGTTTTTCCAGATTGAACCTTTTAATTTTCTGTAAAGAGCTGTTAAAGGCAAGTCAGAAATATTAATTTCCATTTCTGACTTAATTCTAGGTGCTGCATACACAAAATTGAAGGCCGGAACTGGGACAGAAAAGCTGGGCAGCTGTTAGAGCTTAGGTACAAGCTTACCATGATTTTTGCCTACATTATAGTCAGCAATCTGATTAATTTATGAGCTGCATTTTGAAGCAGCTATTTGCATTTGACTGGAGAACAAAATGACCCCTCAACTGACCAATGACCTTATGGGCCCATTATGAAAAATAAAGGTTCTTGAAAGTATTGTGCCTTATTCCAGATGGGAGCAAACAGAATGTAAAACTGATACCTATTTAATATTTTTCCAGTATGGAAAAAACCCTCTATAAAATATCTGATTACAAAAATGATCCTGTTGCCAGAGTAATATATGATAATGTACTACTGCTAACATTATATAGACAAGCCCCAGAAGAGAGAATGATGTAATATTGATGAAATTATGGATTATAATCATACATTTAGATGACAGCCGTGGCTCAGTTGGTAGCACTTGTGCCTCTAAGTCGGAAGTTGTGGGCTCAGGTCCTACTGTAGGGCTTGAGCACAAAAATCAAGGCTGACATTCCAGTGCAGTACTGAGGGAGCACTGCACTGTCAGAGGTGCCATTTTTCAGGTGAGACATTAAACCAAGATGCTGTCTGCCCAGGGCCAGTACTGTGGGAAGTGTGCACCATGGGAGGTGCTGTTTTTAACGAATATACAAACATATGAATTAGGAGCAGAGTAGGCCATTTGGCCCCTCGCACATGCTCCAGCATTCAATAAGATCATGGCTGATCTGTTTGTGTCTCGAATTCCACACTCCCATCTACCCCCAGTAAACTTTGATTCCATTGCCTAACAAGAATCTATCTACCACCACCTTAAAATTATTCAATGACCCCGCCTCCACCACCTTCTGTGGCAGAGAGTTCCAAAGTCGCACAACACTCAGAAAAAATGTCTCCTCATCTCTGTCCTAAAAGGGCGACCCTAATTTTAAAACAGTGTCCCCTAGTTCTGGACACACCTTCAAGAAGAAACATCCTTTCCACATCCACCTTGTCAAGACCGTTCAGGATCATATATACTTCAATCAAGTCTCCCTTCATTCTTCTAAACTCCAGTGAAAACAAGCCCAGTCTGTCCAATATTTCCTCATAAGACAACCCGCTCATTCCAAGTATCAGTCTAGTAAACCTCCTCTGAACCACCTCCAATGCATTCACATCTTTCCTTAAATAAGGAGACCAAAACTGCACACAGTCTTCAAGATGTGATCTCAGCAATGTCTTGTATAACTGAAGCATAACATCCTTACTTTTATTTTCAATTCCACTTGTAATAAAGGATAGCATTCCATTAGCCTTCTTTATTACTTGCTGTACCTGCATACTAATTTTTTGTGCCTCATGCACGAGAACACCTAGATCCCTCTGCACCTCGGAATTCTGCAGTCATTCTCCGTTTAAGAAATACTCTGCTTTTTTATTCTTCCTGCCAAAGTGAACAACTTCACATTTACTCATATTATACTCCATCTGCCAGATTTTTGCCCACTCACTCAACTTATCTGTAGCGGTCTGCAAGCTCCTTGTGTCCTCTTCACAACATACTTTCCTACCCTATCTTTGTGTCAGCTGCAAATTTAGCTACCATGCCATCGCCCCCCTCATCTAATTCATTGATAAAAATTGTAAAAGGTTGAGGCCCCAGCACAGACCTCTGCAGGACTCCACTCGTCACATCCTGCCAATCAGAAAAGGACCCATTTATGCATACTCTCTGTTTTCTGCCAGCCAGCCAATCTTCTATCCGTGCTAATATGTTACCCACTACACCACGAGCTCCTACCTTGCAAAATAACCTTTTATGTGACACCATGTCAAATGCCTGCGGGAAATCCAAGTACAGTACACCAATGGGCTCCCCTTTATCCACGGCACATGTTACTCCTTCAAAGAACTCCAATAAATTGGTTAAACATGATTTCCCTTTCACAAAGCCATGCTGATTATTCCCGATTACCTTGGGTTTTTCTAAGTGCCCAGCTATAGCCTCCTTAATGATCAATTCTAACACCTTCCCCATGACAGACGTCAAGCTAACTGGCCTATAGTTACCTGTTTTCTGCCTCCCTCCCTTCTTGAATAGAGGGGTTATATTTGCTACTTTCCAGTCTGATGGAACCTTTCCAGAATCTAGTGAATTTTGAAAAATTAGCACTAATGCATCTACTACCTCATTACACACCTCTTTTAAGACCCTAGGATGAAGTCCATCAGGACCTGGGAACTTGTCAGCCCGCAGGTCCATCAGTTTGGTCAGTACCGCTTCCCTGGTGATTGTAATTTCACTAAGTTCCTCTCTACCTTCCACCTCCTGATTTACAGCTATTACTGGAATGTTTTTTGTATCCTCTATAGTGAAGACAGAAGCAAAATGTTTGTTCATCCCATCTGCCATTTCCTTATTATTTACTATTAACTCCCCATTCTCACTCTTTACAGGACCAACATTCACTTTACTTACTCTTTTCCTTTTTAAATAACTGTAGAAACTCTTGATATCCGTTTTTACATTTCTAGTTAGCTTCCTCTCATACTCTAATTTCTTTCTCCTGATTAACCTTTTAGTCATTCTCTGCCGCTCTTTATATTCTGACCAAACATCTGACCTGCCACTCATCTTTGCGCAATTATATGCCTTTTCTTAAGTTTGATGCTTTCTTTAACTTCTTTAGTTAACCACGGATGGTGACTTCTCCCCTTAGAATTTTTCTTTGTAGTAGGGATATACTTATCCTGAGTACTCTGAAATATTCCCTTGAATGTCTGCCACTGCTTCTCTATTGATCTATCTCCTAGCCTAGTAACCCAGTTCACTTCAACTAGCTCAGCTTTCATGCCCACATGGTTGCCCTTATTTAAGTTTAAAATACTAGTCTTAGACTCACTCTGCTCTCTTTCAAACTGGATGTAAAATTCAATCATATTGTGATCGCTGCTACCTAGAGGTGCCTTTACTCTGAGATCATTAATTAATTCTGTCACATTACACAATACCAAGTCTAATATAACTTGCTCTCTGGTTGGTTCCAGGATGTGTTGCTCTCAGAAACTATCTCAAAAGCATTCTATGACCTTCTCATCCAGGCTACTATCGCCAAACTGATTTTTCCAGTTTATATGTAGATTACAATCACCCATGATTACTGCCGTCCCTTTATCACAAGCACTCAATATTTCTTCTTGTATACTTTGTCCTACATTATGGTTACTGTTAGGGGGCCTGTAGGCCACTCCCACTCGTGAATTCTTTCCCCTACTATTCCTCATCTCCACCCAAACCTGATCTCCTGAACCAAGGTCATCTCTCACTATTGCACCAATGCCATCCTTGATTAACAGTGCTACCCCTCCACCTTAACCTAGCTTCCTATTTTCTTGAACATCATATACCCCTCAATATTCAGGACTCAATCCTGGTCATCCTGCAGCCATGTCTCCGTATTGGCTATCAGATCATATTTATTTACTTCTATGTGCGCTATCAGTTCCTCTTCTTTGTTATGAATGCTACCTGCATTCAGATACACAGCCTTTAGTTTTGCCTTTTTGTTATCTTTGTAACATCTAGTCTTGACAGTTGGTGTGTTATTAGGTTTTTCCCCTCTGTCCCTTCCTGCCATTCTCTGACCTTCATTTCCCATATTACTATTCTGCTCTCCTGCCTTGACTCTACCCCTTGGTTTGCTACGTCTACCCAGGCTTGATCCCCCACCCCCCTTGTTTAGTTTAAAGCCCTCTCTACTTCCCCAGTTATACGAGTTGCTGGAACACTGGTCCCAGCACGGTTCAGGTGAAGACCATGCCAATGGTACAGCCCCCACTTTCCCCAGTACTGGTGCCAGTGCCCCATGAATCAAAGCCCACTTCTCCCACACCAGTCTTTGAGCCACATATTAATTTCACTAATCTCATGTGCCCTCTGCCACGTGGCTCAGGTAATAATCCAGAGATTATTACCCTTGAGGTTCTGCTCTTCAATTTGATGCCTAGTTCCTCATACTGTCTAAGCAGAAACTCTTTCCTAGTCTTACCTATATCGTTGGTACCTACATGGACCACGACAACTGGATCCTCCCCCTTCCACTCCAAGTTCCTGTCCAGCCCTGAGCAGATGTCCCGAGCTCTGCACCGGACCAGGCAACACAGCCTTCTGGACTCACGCTCTCGGCTGCACAGAAGTGTTAATCCCCCTGACTATACTATCCCCAACTACCACTACATTCCTTTTTGCTCCCCCCCACTTGAATGACTTCCTGTACCACAGTGCCGTGGCCTGTCTGCTCATCTACCTTGCAGGCCTCGCTTTCGTCCACACAGGTTGAGAGCACCTCAAACCTGTTTGGCAATTGCAAAGTCTAAGGCGCCTCCACTACTGTCTGCTGAGTCCCTTTACCTGCCTCACTCACAGTCTCATCCTCCTGTCTCTCACTGCAGACCAAAACAGATGATCCTGTTCTAAGAGGTGTGACCGTCTTCTGGAACAAAACGTCCAGGTATTTCTCCCCCTCCCCTATTTTGCGCAGTGTTTGCAGTTCAGCTTCCAGATCAATAATCCTATTCCAGAATTCCTCTAGCTGCTTACACTTTATGCAGACCTTGGCATCCAAAAGCTCCCACATATCACAGCTGCAACATAACACCTGTCCTGTCATTGTTACTTATGCTATTAGTTAATTCACTTTAATTACTTAATCACTTTCTTAATTAATTCTCTCACTGTTTCCCAATCTATTAAGCTTAACTAGTATTACCAAATAAAAACCTTACAATTTCGAAAATTATCTGAGTTTTCAAAGATAAATGATAAAATACTCACCAACCAATCACCTACCTTGGAGTCAAAGGAAGAAGACTTACCAGCTACTGGAGACTAAAAAGGATAGGAAAAGGAGACCCTCTATTTCCCTCTGCACCAAATTCCAGCTTCACTCTGGCAATGTCTCACTCAGGCGAATGTCTTTTCTCACTGTGTCCCCTCACCCAAAGAGGCATTAAACTGAGCCCCCATCTGCTCTCTTAGGTTAATGTAAAAGATTCTGTGGCAGTTTTTGAAGAGGAGTCCAGGCCAACATTTATATCTCAATTAATGACACTAAAACAAATAATCTAGTTGTTATCTTATTGCTGTTTATGGGAGCTTGCTGTGTGCAAATTGCTGCATTTCTTGCATTACAACACTTGCAAAGTATTTAATTGGCTATAAAGTGCTTTGGGACATGGTGAGGTCATGAAAGATGCAGGATAAATGTTAGTCTTTTTCTGGATTCTGCTCCCTTGCTGTCGAATGCTCTCTGTTTTGCTGCACTCCATTTGCTTCCTGTGACCTCTGACTTCACTCGCCCCCATCACTCCTCTGTCACCCTTTCATGAGGTTGGACTGGTTCCCCCAGCTACTGTTGCTGCTCTCAATCCTCATCTCTGCACAGCTGTTCCTTGGATCAGCCCCCTTATCTGCAGTGATCCTGCTGATTTACCTTTCACCCCTCAAATGGCTCCACTCCCTCTTCACAAATGTCTTACTGCTGGGACTACACCCAGCCATCGGAAGCAACAGGAAGGACAGTCCCGGAACAAGGGCCTGGCCGGGCACAATTGGCTGGGCACCGGCGAGGCAAGGGTGGTTGGTTGAGTGGGGGGGGTGGGGGTGGGGGAAGGAGAGTGTTGTGCATTGGGGGAGGTTGGGGCTTCAGGCATGACCCTCTGTGAGGCACAGGGTGCTCGATCAGGAGGGCCACACCCCAGCCCACAAGAAGGCCACCTGGTTGTACCAGGCGGGGTTCTTGGGGGCTTTGCAATCTGTCCACCAAGGATAAAATACCCGCGGGGGCGGGAGGAGGCCCTTAAGTGGCAGTTAATTGGCCACTTAACGGCCTTGATTGTCCTCGGGCGGGCGGGCCATTTCTCGCCACCGCTGCCCCACGTATAATTGCAGCGGGGGCGGGAGGGGTTCCGGAACAGCCACCACCCCCCGCCTCCCACTCAATTTTACACCCCAAACATACTGCCGCCAGCTCGCTTGTTGGGAAGAGCCGTAAAATTCCGGCCAAGGGGAGAGAAGCAACAAAGAAGAGAAAGAGAAACAGAAGAGAGAATCAGCAACAATAAGACATGAGAGTCATGTAAGAATAGTGCCTATATTCCAACTCGCCATATAAAGAAATTCACAGCTTCAGTTGACAACATTTTTTTAGGAAAATTACTATTGTTTAATAATGACAGCTTGCATTTACAATAGAAAAACATCTCAAGGTGCTTGACAAAGAAGAAAGGAGAGTATGCTGAGCCTGTGTAAAGGTGATCGAGAGCTTGGTTGCAGACATGGGTTTGAGAAGGTTTCTAAAAGTTGGGAGGCAGGTACGCACATGGAGGGGTTTAAGGAGAAGATTGCAGAGTGTAAGCTTGAGGCAGCTGTAGGCTCTACCACCAAAGGAGGTGTATAAGGAGGGAGGAATGTACAAGAGGCCAGAATCAGACAACAAGGAAAAACAATATCTTGAAGATCAGAATACCGAGCAACAGTTAACAAAATCAATATTGATTGAACTTGTGGCATCACATAATTGCAGTTTTAGTCATTGTTATTACTTTAAATGTAATATTTAAAGAAAGACTTGCATTTATATTGCAACTTTCATAACCACTGGACATTTCAAAGTACTTTATAGCCAATGAGGTGTAGTCATTGTTAGAAAACATAGCAGCCAATTTGCACACAGCAAGCTACTACAATCATCAATGTGATAATAACCAGAAAATCTGTTTTTGTGAAGATTATTGAGGGATAAATATTGTCCAGGACACCGGGGATAACTCCCCTCTCTTCTTTGAAATAGTGCACAGGATCTTTTACATCCATTAGAGAGGGCAGATGGGTTTTTATCAGTTTCACGTCTCATCCAAACAACAGAACCTCTGACAGTGCAGCACACCCTCAGTGCTGCACTGCAGTGTCAGCCTTTTACTGCTCAAGTCCTGGAGTGGGAATTGAACCCACAATCTTCTAACTCAGAAGCAAGAATGCTACTAACAGAACCGTAGCTTTAGTCAAGCTAGCTTTAGTAATTAATTATCTATAACATTATTTATTGAAAACTATTTTTGTGAATGATTTTTAAACTATTTGTTACATATTGATATTAAAATTTGATGTCTGCATGCAGTTCTTACTTCTCAAACCTGTGGCCCCATTTATAATGGAAACTGTTTATTTAAATTAGTCATACTATAATTACACCTCCCCCTCTTGCTCTGTAGCATATCAATTTTGCATCTCTCGGTTCCTCGGCTGCACCTTTCACGTCTTCAGTACGTACCAAACTGCTTTGCAGCCAATGAATTAATTTTGAAGTGTAGTCACTGTTGTAATGTCAGGAAACAAAGCAGCAAATTGTGCATAGCAAGAACCCACAAACATTAGTGATGTTGGTTAAAATGCAAGGAACAGCCAATGTTCCAAAAAACTCTACTTCACTTCTCAAACTGCCACAAGCTTTGCTACTTAAATATAAATAATGTAAAAGCATTAAAAAATGGAAAAATATATCAGTTTATAATAAGGACTGATTCAATTTGTAATATATCTATACTACTTGTTGAAAATCTTAGGTCTACATGCTCTGCCTCCTTGCCCTGCTTCACCTGATGACTATGCTTGGTATTGACTCACCCACCCTGGGCAACACCTCAAGCAATCAATCTCATAATTAAGAAGAACTTCATTTCGCAACAGGCCATATAAAGCCCTCTCTCCCCAATGTGTAGTGTAAAATACACTTTTCTGCAGTCTATTCTGACTATCCCAAGAGGTACTAAGAATGAATTCTGGTCAACTTCATGCCTTCATTTCCATCCATTCTTCCCCAGCTATCAGCTTTTAAGATTGATGGATATAGCTGCAGAGCAGCAACAATTTGCACCATAGTATCTTTAAAGTAATAAATCATCCCAAAGTACCAGTGATGAAAACAGACATTAAGCATTGATAGAAGGGCGAGGGAAAATGACTAAAAGCATGGTCAAAGAGATTTGAGGGAGTGAAGGGATTTAGAAGGGAGAGGAAAGAGTACAAACATGGAAAAATTAATCGAATGAAAACAAGAAACAGGAGTAGGCCATTTGGTTAGATGATGCTGATGTGTTCCTCAACTCTATTTACACGCCTTTACTCCATATCCTTCAATACACTTACCCAACAAAAATCTATTGATCTCCATCTTGAAAATAGATTAGAAAATGAAAAACGATAGCAGTAAATTGAATTGTAGCTAGAGTGGGGTTTTAAGATGTCTTACAGCCAGGGATACTGGTTAACTATGATTGAGTAAGTCAAATTCTGATTTTCTGAAATGATATTCCAGGATTTTACTGGTGTTTCTGGGATTACATCCAACCCATCTATTGCTGCTAATTTGGTGGATCATATTTCTAAATTCCACCCACTTTCCAAGAAAATGAAAAACAAGTTGCCTTTTCTGTAATCAGGGTCACTGGGTGATAGTAACTGAATAAATCAAATTCTGTCTTTATTGCAATAGGTTCTTTTGGGGATGATATTCAACAATTTGAATCATTTTCCATGGAAATCAAAAACCAATGGCACATTTGCTTGCTCTCTCTGTTCACCTCTCTCTCTCTCTCTCTCTCTCTCTGTTTACTTCTCTCACACTTTCTGTCTTCATCCTTCTCTTTCATTGTTCATCGTTCTCTCTTTAGCAAGTTTGGAAAAAGTCACTAAAATCCTGTTAGGTTTCTCAAATAAGCCCTTTACTTACACACACACATGCACGCACGCACACACAAGGATTTTATGTAGCCCCCACACACACACCAGGATTTTTCGTAGCCCCCTGAGGCGCTGGTGGGGGGGGAGGCATGGAGCATCGTGATGGGTGGTCAGGGCGCGGAGGCTGCGTTGCCTCCCCGTCACCAAGCAATCTTCCCGGGGGTGGGATAGGCAGACGATGGTCTTCCCATGCAGAGGCCAATTGAAGCCCTTAAGTGACCTATTAACAGCCAATTAAAGGACTCTTTCCACCACCGCTGGGATTTTACCAGCAGTGGGGGTGGGGCCTGCCAGGGGGCCTTGTAACATGAAGCACACCGTGCGGGCTGTCGGGGTGGGGGGAAAACGTCTGAGGAAACCCGCCAGGAACCACCTTACCCTCCTCCCATGGAATGTATGACCATCACCCATCCCCTGTCTCCAGGGCCTTCCGGACTAGCCCTGGCAACCATGCCTCATCTACCTGAGGTCCGGGTCTTCAGCGCTGAGCCTGGGTCCAAGGCCTCTGCGGTACCGGCAGGGGCCACCGCTCCTGGTGGCGCTGCTGATTCTGCCTAGCTGCCAGCCCTGTGATTTTAAAGGAATGGGAATCCAAGCTCCTGAAGGATTTAAAAAGACCGGAGGATCACTCCGCGGGGGCATGAAAAGGGAGAGGTGGGTTTTCTCAGCCTTTTTGGCCTGGCATCGGAAGCCCCGCCTCCAATGCAAAATCCAGCCCACACACACAGTATACAGCACACACACACATACCATATACAGTGCACACACATAGAAAAACACAAAAACACTTAAGAGTATACGGTACACACACTGTATATAGCACCACACATACTGTATACAGCACCACACACAGAGTATATGATATACAGCACACAACAGTGTATACAGTATACAACAGCACATAAAAATACATACAACATACAGCACACACACAGTACACAGTTACAGAGAAACACACAAATGTTAAATTGAGATAGAGAGGGTTCAGATCAAATATGTTCCCACCAAGAAAACGGGTGGAACTCCCAAATCTAGACCCACCCCCGGTTGTCAAAGAGCAGACAGGTTAGGATCAGGCAAAAAAGAACTCAAAACTGCAAAAAGCCTAGTAAAGTAGCGAAAGTGCAGGGGTGGAATTAGGAAAGCAAAGAGTATAAAGCCACAAACATAACATAGAGAGACACTCACACACAGAAGCACACACAGTATATAGCCACGTGCACACACACAAACACACATATTCTGAATTAGCACACAACAAGCAGTGTGCACATTCTACTTTCAAACATACAGTCAGACACAAAATTTTGCTTTTATGTGCAAGTGCAAGAAATACCTATCAATTTATTGGCATACTTTATATCCTGGTCCAGTGTGCATACATGTTGAATGGGATATCACAATTTAGTGCATAGACGTGCAGGTGCAGGTGCATGTTGGTGTTTAGTGTGTGCACATATATGGTGTACATTGCAGTCTATGGTGTATACACACACAGGATTTATATTCCAATCTAGTGCATTCTCTGCACACACATGTTGTATCTTGCAATCTAGTGTATCTGCATTACATATTATTCCTCTTAACAGGTTTAAAGGTGATTATATGTGCGGCGTGCAAGAAGTAATCACTTTCATCCTTCTAATGAGTTTTATTACTCCCTTGGGAATTACATTTCAATAGAATTTTTCCACTATTCTTTCCATTCTGATTTCTTACTAATTTGCAATAATTTATGTGATAACAGCACCTAAAATCACTGCAAGATTCATTACAGAAACTAATTTGCAGTAAACTATTTGACTAACTAAACACAATAATAACCTCTTTTTGGCATTGCACATTTCACTAATTATTACCAGTCTGTGTATAATGTTGATTGTGGTTTCTTCACGTATCATTTAGCAGCATAAACCAGCTGTGCGAAGAGGAATAACCCTGTAATTAAACTAACAAGCAGCAATGTATGTTTGCAGGAAGAGGACACAACTAACCCTGAGCCCACCCTCCACTCAATCCAGAATTGTTCAGAATTGATCCCGCCAAAAATAAAATAGAAACTTATTCTCCTTGGAGAAAGTCATACTCCTCATGGAAAGGGCCAGCAGGTCTTAAAGTTAAGGTTAAGGGTATTAAGGGTTATCCGAACCAAGGTGGGTAGATGAAGTTAATATGCAGATCAGCCATGATCTAATTGAATAGTGAAATAGGCTCAAGGGGCTGAATGGCCTACTCTGATTCTGTACAGTGCTACAATCACGACCTTGACTAATGTTATTTCTCATCCTTCAATCTTTCTACTGATCCTCTGGTAGGCAATAATGTGTGTGCCTGCGTGTTTGTACAAGAGAGAGACACACACAAACACACAATGAGTGGGAATTTGAGAATGCATTTACATAACTCTATAATTTGAATAATACCCATTTTTCATTGGAGAACCACTTACATGGGCAAACCACCAATCATCATTTCTGGGGAAGAAGTGTGTGTGCACAGGATTTGAATTGCTGTTCAAAAGTTACAAAAGTGTTCATTTGTGTGAAAGACCCCTTTTTTGTCATTCTGGTTGGGACTTTTCTCTGTCAGGGGATGATCAGTCTGCACATTATCAGAAGCAAGATGATGTGATTGTCACCCATGGGATTTTGTCACGCAGAGAAACTGTTGTCTGAAGAGAGCTTTGGTACCTTTCAATGTTTCATCAACTATTTTATATTGGCTTCAATTTAATTCAGATTCTGGAGACCAGCCTCCATGCAACTAAATCTGGCTCTCTTATCCTGTCAGCAGATTCGTACATCTATTAAAAACTGGGGGCTGCCAGTTGGCCACTGGGATAAGGGAGCTGGATGTAGTGTTGGAGATACAGGACACTAGCTCATTAACACTGATCCCAGAGACCGAATTAAAACAGGAACAATATAAAAGCACAAAAATATTACAGGGTTGCCCCAGGGTGCTGTTGTTGGAGAAGCACCATAAGGCAAAAATAAAGTGGCCTGGATTTTATGGTAAGAATAATGGTGAGGCTAGCAGTGCTCGCCGTTACTGAGCATTGAAACAGACAGTAACTTGTGGTGACTGAATATGCACAGTTGATATGCAGAAATCAGGAAGTTGCTGTCCTAGTTGCTCTGCTCCTCCAGAAGCTTCACTAGAACGGTATCTAACCCAGAAATTAAACATCAGTTGAAACACATGGAGCATGTGATGTTGCAGGACTTACCCAGTAGTTACCCAAGACAATTGCCAAATAAAGTTAAGGCTTGTCCATTCTAGCGTAAGTAGATTTTTAATGGCGTGCTAAGTCTTAGTTACTGGCAAACAATCTTTATGGCATTGAAAATGAATTTTTACAAGAGTGGGGTCTCATTCCTTCAGCTTTTGATTATTGTTGAAGATTTAAAAAGTTATAGAAAATATACTTTAACTTTTTTCTCTTTCTTTTATCTATCTCTCTTAACCAAATCTCTCTTTCCCTCTTTATTTTGCTTTCTGTATATGATTTGGCATTGAGTTCAGTATTCAGACTTACACTTCCTGGTTTAAACTCTGCATTGCTCATTAAAAATTCTTCAGTCTGATTGGTTACAAGACACAGTTGCTTGTCCTATTTAGACAGGACCCCGATCCCCTGTAGAGGGTGCTGCACTGAAATGGATTTCTAATCACTGCAAGATCCAGTGCAAAATCCTATAGAAAGTCCACGGACAAATGTAATTGCAAGTAATTAATTTTCTCCTGACACAAAATCTGATCAAAATATAAACTCAGAGATAAATCAAACAATCAGGGGTCAGATTCAGCATGACCCAGGGCAACTATCCGGCAACTATATAATGAACCCATTCTTCATTAAAGTATAGTTTTAAAAATGTCAATCTGATGGCCTACTGTATTTTTTCAGAACTTCCTGTTTTTAATATAGTACTCTAAGCCAAACCACTAAATAAGCTCAGTAATGTTACCAGACGCCATCTGTTGTTGGACGCTAGATACTACATAGCAATAACATTGCAAATAGGTCAAGCAGGACAAATGTATAAGAATTGCAGGATTTCACAAATAACCAGGGTTTAATTTTCTCTCCCTCATTCCTCCAACACTACTTCACCTCCTCCCCCAAACATATGATTCACTCCTTCCTTTACAAGCATTCACAATGCAACTGCACTTCTTGGTGGAGCTGCATGATGATCCTCTTGAGCAATTAGGGGAGAGATCTTCTCACTGAACCCAACAAAAACTGCCTCGCTTTTCTTGCTCCCCCTCAAAACCAAGGGAAAGTCAGCAAGCAATCAAGCTTCTGTGGTCCCTTAGCTCCCTTAATCAACAATCATTGCAGCTTTAATATTGAAAATGTCCAAAGAGTTGGACAGAGAAATGGACACCATTCTTTTGAGGGGCAATTGATAGGTGACCAAAAGCATGGTCAAAGAGATAGAATTTGAGAAGACAATTAAAGATGAAGAAAGAAGTAGTAGGGCAGAGCTGTTTAGAGAGGTGAAGAATAGGGGCGAGATGGCTAAAGGCTCTGTCACCAATGGTGGTGCACAGATAGAGGGATGTGCAAAAGACCAGAGTTAGATGACCAAATGGCCATGCCAAGTACCTAAGGTTTGAGGAGGTTACAGAGATCAGCTGCAGCTAGGCTCTGGAGGGAGCTAAAGGTGAGGGCTAGGATTTTAAGTTTGATGCAAATACTTGGGAGCTAGTACAACACAGCAAGGATGAAAATGATAAGTGACCAGAACTTAGTGGGGGAGACAATGTGATAAGAGTTTGGCTGAATTAGAGTTTATGGCTTAAGGTCAAGAGCCTCACAAGGAGGATACTGGAGAGGTTGAGTCTAGAGGTGGCAGAAGCCAGATGAGATGGCACAAGGTAGAGCAGAGGCAGCCAATGTTGTGAGGGTGAAAGGCCTTGGTGACTGCCTTAAACAGGCTACTTGTGCTACACACAGCCTTGTTTCATTATGAATGAGTGCTGAAGATTGGGGGTGGGGGGGGGGGATGCAGAGTGGAAAAGGTGGAAAATGGTGTTCCACTGGGATCAGTGCCAGAGCCACCATTGTTGTTCACCATTTACATAAACAATTTAGACTCAGGAATCTGAAATACTATTTCAAAATGTGTGGACAACACCAAATTCAGGGTGTAGTTAATACAGAGGGAGGACTGTGATAAAATACAGGATGACATTAATAACCTTGTAAAATGGACGTGTAAATGCCAAATTACCTTCAATACAGATAAGTGTGAGATGGTATATTTTGGTAGAAAGAATAAGGAGGCCACATAGTCCCTGGAAAATGAATGTCTGAATGGGGAAGAGGTAGCAGAGGGTTCTGGAGGATACAGATAGACAAATCACTAAAATAATGATGAAGGTTAATAAGGCCATTTAAAAAGAAAAACAGTACTCGGGTTAATTTCCAGAGTGATAGAATTGAAAAGCAGAAAATTATCTAAAACTTGTATAGAACCTTGGTTTGACCACACTTGGAGTACTGTGAACAATTGTTGTCTCCATATTATCAAATGGATATAGAGGCACTGGAGAAAGTGAAAAAAAGATTTACTAGAATGATACTAGAACTGAGAGGTTATACCTATCAGGAAAGATTGAACAGTTTGGGGCCCTCTAGAGTTTTTTTTTAAGATAAACTGTTTTTTTTTACTGTTGGATAGAGTAGATATAGAGAAATGTCTAGTTGCAGGCGAGACCAGATATAAGAACCATCAATATAATATAATCAGTAATGAATCTAATAGAGAATTCAGGAGAAACTATTTTATCCAGAGAGTGATTAGAAAGTGGAACTCATGAGCATTTAAGGTGACTATTACAGATGCACTTAAGGGGAAGCTAGATAAGCACATGAGGGAGAAAGGAATAGAGGGATATGCTGATGGGGTTAGATGAAGTAGGGTGGGAGGAGGCTTGGCATAGACCAGTTGGGCCAAATGGCCTGTTTCTGGGCTGCAAACACTATGTAATGCTTGTCTTTATTCCAATGCCTGATGTATTACTATACCAGAATGTAGGACCGAAATGTGCACACGTTCGATTATCTGCAGGTTTCTATGGGAGTCCCTTTCTTTTATGATGGACAAGAAAGGTTCCACTGGAAAATAATGACATGGTGTGCGAGGTGAGGTGATCACTGGAAACACTTTTTGTAACGCTGGGTCAGGACCTGATTTAATTGATATATACACTGCTTACCGCAGTTTGGAAGCAACAGAAGATCTGTGTGAGGTAGGGGTGGTTTCTGGCCAATGACAGGATCCGTTTTTCAGTCATCGTACACTCCACATCATCATCTTGGAGAATCATGTCTTTCTTCAATATTTTCACAGCGTAAACATCTTCAGTACCTTTTAACTCAGCCAGCATCACCTGGGGTCAGACAGCAAGTTATGAAAGTGACATTTCTGTCTTAATGCAGAACAAATAAAAAAATGGACACTTTCCTCTGAATGGCTAAGTCAGTTAACATGTGTCTGCACTGATTTGGCACAGTTCTTTTAAAAAAGAAACCCTCTATCTTTACCCCTCTTCTCCTGAAGGTGGTGATGAATTGTGTTTTTAATTACACTAGAAACTGTACACCCCTAAATATAAGGGCGATCGAAGTTAAAACTGACCCTGCAGTGGACTGTACCCATATAAATACACTTCCCACAGGATCAGGGATTGGAACCCTCACTATTTTTTCCCCTCAGCACAAGAACGCCAAGACCAATTATAGAGCCCAAAATCAACAGTGGCGTAGTGATAATGTCACTGGCCTAGTTTTTTTTTTATTCATTCACGGGATGTGGGCATCACTGGCCAGGCCAGCATTTATTGCCCATCCCTAATTGCCCTTGAGAAGGTGGTGGTGAGCTGCCTTCTTGAACCGCTGCAGTCCATGTGAGGTAGGTATACCCACAGTGCTGTTAGGAAGGGAGTTCCAGGATTTTGACCCAGCGACAATGAAGGAACGGCGATATAGTTCCAAGTCAGGATGGTGTGTGACTTGGAGGGGAACTTGCAGGTGGTGGTGTTCCCATGTATTTGCTGCCCTTGTCCTTCTAGTTTGTAGAAGTCGCGGGTTTGGAAGGTGCTGTCGAAGGAGCCTTGGTGCATTGCTGCAGTGCATCTTGTAGATGGTACACACTGCTGCCACTGTGCGTCGGTGGTGGAGGGAGTGAATGTTTGTAGATGGGGTGCCAATCAAGCGGGCTGCTTTGTCCTGGATGGTGTCGAGCTTCTTGAGTGTTGTTGGAGCTGCACCCATCCAGGCAAGTGGAGAGTATTCCATCACACTCCTGACCTGTGCCTTGTAGATTGTGGACAGGCTTTGGGAGTCAGGAGGTGAGTTACTCGCCTCAAGATTCCTAGCCTCTGACCTGCTCTTGTAGCCACGGTATTTATATGGCTACTCCAGAGGCTCAGCCTAAAGCCCTGGGGTCACAGGTTCAATTCCCACAGCGCAGCTGGTTCATTAATGTCCTTTCAGGAAGGAAATCTGCTGTCCTTAGCTGGTCTGGACTACATGTGACTCCAGACTCTTAACTGCCCTCTGAAATGGCCTAGCAAGTCACTCAGTTGTCAAGGGCAATTGGGGATGGGAAGCAAATTCTAGTCTTGCAGTGCCACCCACATCCCATGAAAAAGAATGTTTTTAAAAAGTCAGGCTCGGGATTAAACCTCAAACCAGTCTGGCAGCACCTCACATGTCAGCAAACATACCCAAATATCAGGCAAGCGCATCTCAGTCTTTTCAAAAGGACCATATGACAACCTGTTGATTAACCTGTGCTTTTGTTATTGTTCCCAAATATATCACACAGCGCTTCCCTGACTTTTCCACCTCTGCTAACACAGAAATGTTGAGCAAACACTTTCTTGTGTAGATGTTCTTGGTTTAGGACAAAGGAACTTAACTTTCTCTTATAGGCAATTGACTGGGTTGTCTAATGATGACAAAAAGCTGTGTGACAGTGAATGGTTTGGGGGTTCAATATTATTTCCTACAATGGGACAGGCACTCTGCCTCCCTCAGCTAAGACTGCAACCTGTGAATCATGGGCAGGTAGCCAATTTCAACCACTTTGCTGTACTGTATTAATGCTTCATCACACCACACCATCCTTTTGTCATTTGGTTACTTTTGGGAACTCTTGTGATCCTTCAGCCAAACCCAGTTGATTAAATTGCTAATATAAAGGGCGCACAGTAACAAATGGAGCAATCCCAGTTTAGAAGTGGAAGTTAAGGACATTTCCAGGCAGTCTGCAGGGGAATACTTTAATTTGTGTAATGCAACATGATGCTCTCAACAGTGTGGACACGAAGGAAGAACGAGGCTACTGCACACATCTCAAAGATATTATTGATCGCACTTTTACATGTGGGCAAATAGTTGTTCCATCACTGTGTAATACAGTGACATCAGCCAGATGATTCCTACACTGGACTTCCTGGTGCTGACACCGCCTCTATTGTGAGGGGGATAACTATCAGGAGGCAGCCTGGTGTAGACCAATTAAAGGCCTGCTCAGCTCACGAAAAACAAACCCGACAGAACCACAACGGACCTGAGCCCGACCTGGCCCGACTCCCTCCATTTTTTCCCACACCTAATCCGACCCGACCCGACCCGAGCCCAAGCCCGACCTGACCACCGGAATGTTCCCTTCACCTACCTTGCTACTCTCAATCTGCAGGAAGCGGCAGCATGAGCGTGATGACATCATTGAGACGCTCACTCGCTCACTGCGCAGACTCAGAGGTTCCTTCTTTGATGCCCCGGACTCCCAGCTCAGGTAGGTTTTATACTTTTAACACTTCTTGCTGTGTGTGTCCGACCTGGACCCGGCCTGACCCGGACCCAGCCCGACCCGAGCCAAACCGAGCCGAGCCCGAAAGCCGGACCCGGAAGAGTGACCCGACACATGTCGTCGGGTCCCTTCGGGTTCGGGTCGGGTAGCAGGCCTTTAAGGCCAATAACTTTAAACAATGTGTGTAAACTGACTCCTCCAGAAAGAAATTTTAAAAGCTGTAGCTGTTGAAATAAATTCTCCATTTTAGACTCTGTCTTAAAATTCTTTAAAAAAAATGCAAACACTCCTCACCCCCACCACACCAGTCACCACTAAAACTGAATCTGCCAAGAGTTTTTGTGTGTCATTTTTGAATGATGATTCTGCCATTGCTAACAGGGGAGAGCGTTTGACCTTTGTCATTCTCTTTTTTAGAAGTTATTGTTTTGTTTAAGGAGGAAAATGTTAACATATCCAGGGGTCAGGTTCATTGGCGATATACATATTGCTCTCATACTGTTGCGGGGAATATAACTGAATTTCTTCATACATAATAGATCAGTTCATAATTAAGAGAATCAGCAGCAGGCCTGCAGTCATCCTGTTACCCATTAGGTGAACAAACCAGACAGAAAGAAGCATGTGTTGTCGTTTGCTGTGTTCCAGCATGTTACATGGCAGTATGAGGTCATACTTGCTACCATATCTTAAATGTCTCTCAGGTTTTTTAAAGCACAGTGTAATTTACCTTTCCAAAGCTGCCTTTCCCTAGAACACTGATGAACGTGAAATCGTCGATGCCCAGTTTGCGTTGCACTTGCTGGCTGTTACTGTCACTGCTGTCTACTGTTTCACCCGGGGCCTGAGTTTCTTGGTGGTTTGTACGACTTTGTCTCTTTTTCAAGAAAAGGAATAAACAAAGGGTTACTGTAGCCCACAGGGAACTGAATAAGTAAAAAAAAGTAAAACAATTTTTTTTTCAGGGAACAACAGAGGTAGAGTCAAGATTATCAAGTCTGACAGACAGTACTATTTCAGAGAATCATATAGCAAAGAAGGAGGCCATTCGCCCATCACTACTGCACTGGCTCTCTGAAAGAGCTACTAATTAGTTCCCACACCCCGTGCTCTTTCCCCATAGCCTTGCAATTTTTTTCCTTTTTATTTCCTAATACTGTAGTTTGTGCGACTGAGTTCCAGTCAGAGCCCGATTCTTGCAATGTGATACTGACACTAGCGATGTTTCTATAAGCAGAATTTATGTTTGAAAACAAAGAATGCAACAATGGAATTTTGGCACTTCCATTGGAACACAATACACAAGCCTCCTTTAAAGGGGAATATGGAGGAAGAGATATAGATCATAAAATATAGGAGTAAATTTTACAGCGTAGCACTGCTGGTGCAGAGCTTCAAGCAATAGGAGAGCAAATTGGGAATAATGGCTGGAAATTCATGCAACCCAAGAACTGGGAATACTGATCTCCGTGTCCGAGTTCCTGATATGTATTCCCACCAGCACCCCATAATCCCCTCTGCAGTGTTGAGACCACCCTGAGGCACCAACACACAATGCCAAGAGATAATAATTGGAATTGTTCCTTGCTCTGAGTATTTTCACTCCTGTCAGGAGTTTCACAGTGACAGTAATCTGGATGCAGGGATGTTTAAACACGTGCCAGATTTCTAATGGGATTTTGTTCCTTCATTCTACCCATCTCTTCCTTGTCATTCCACTCCCCCAATCTGGTGCACTGTATCCAGTATCCCTTCTGTGCACTATTGTTTGTGCACCTACGCAGCAAGCGGAGAATAATTACACTCATGGAGCAGTCCTAGATAGACATACATACACACAGACAGACACAGACACACAATTAACCACCACAATTCAGTGTGTAGTTTTCTTTCCTCTCCAATGATTGCTTGCTGACCATCCTCCAGTAATCTGCTTACGTGGCCTTTACTCATGCATGAGCCTCAACAGTAAGCTTGGAACATCACAGCTCAGCCCAATCCTGTCCTCACCAGCCACCAGCGGTTTCAGGGCAATGACCTGGTGCAGAAGCCTGGCCATTGCCTCCCTTTCTAACCCAGGATGTCTGATGCCAATTGTAGAAGACTGACTGATACCCCAGTGGAGATCAGCTAACTCAACAACCATTGAATCTGGCTTGATTGGTGCTCTAGTAGAGATCAGCCTCCTCAGCACAGAACAGGGATGGAATGTGGGATATTCTTGGTGTGTGTAGCTTAATCACTCACTGGACAAACTCGCTGAGCCTATGGAGTCTGAAAGCCTTGGTGTATTCAGGACAGCTGTACTTTGTTTCCTGATCCATGGGAATTTACATATAAGGGAGTAACGCCTGGCAGAGGCACATATTAGAAAATTGCGCCATCCATGACTATCATTAAAACAGTTAGAGAATCATGCACCTGAATTTCCAATGTACATTGTCAACAGGCAAGGCTCCCAATGGAAGTGTGGGGTTAGATTAAAAAAAGGTTTACATTTCAATAGCACATTTCACAACCTCAGAATATTCTAAAGCACTTTAGAACCAAAGAAGCACTGTTTGAAGTATCGTTACTGTTGTAATGTAGGAAACACAGCAGCCAAGACAGGACTACACCACATCATTTGTTACAAGTGCAAGTGCCCAACAATCTAAAGTTAGAATTACAGCAGAAGCAGATCAGCAGCATCCTTACCGTCTGCCTTCTCTTTAAAGTGGATATGCCTCCTGCGCTGAGTCCCATCTCTGCCAGCTTCCTGGCGAGTTCCACAGAGTTTACTCCGCAACTCGGGGCTACGTTATTCTCACAGCGAATGTGAATGTTCATTTTGCAAACTGTCAAAAGGAAAGAAAATGATTTTGCATCAGCATTTCATGGAGAACAAATCCCAGTCAGTAACATCAACAACTTAAGACTGCCAAAGGGAAAAAACTTCCCTGCAGAATTCTACATGTCCAGCATACCATGTAACACCTTCACTTAGAATGGCTCCGAATAGGTATACAGGAAATAACACAAGCTCTCCCAGTCACTCTGACTCCATTCAAATAATCATCAGCAGGCAATTGACTCCGTTGATAAAGGAGCCTGTATGACCTAAAATTCTTTTACTGACAGGGCATATATTAAACTGTTCTAATTAAAAGGGACCACACTGTGCTCATTGTCTGTACTAGTGGGGCCACACGACAGGCTTTCCGTTTCATTACCACAATCCTACGATTATGTTGGGGATGGAATTTATCCTGTAGCTGCATTTTATAGGAGGGTTCAAAGTTTGAGTTGTGAAAAGGTGATGGAATGGATTTCTAACTCACATGTTCGATTTATTCCTGACCATAATCTCTTGCAGTCATACTCGTTCTCATTCCAATGACAGCAGGTTGACCAAGAGAACTGCATTTCGGATCAGAAACGAGCCTTTCTATTGGCTCTGTGGGTTGTAACTCTCCACAAAAAGGCCAAAGAAAGTCAAATTAGCGCAAGCATCATCACACAATGAACTGCTCTTTGAAGTGCAGCAATTGTTAGGTAGTCTGCCAGCAACATCAAACAAACTGCAATGAGATGAATCTTGGATGCAGGAGGACTCACATCCCTTCTTCAAATAATGTTCCATGATCCTTTACTGTCCACTTGAACATGACAACAGGACCTTGGTTCAACATCTCATCTAAAGGATGGCATCTCCGACAGTACAGCACTGCTTGGGACTTGGGGTCACGGAGGTCATTTTGACTTTGGTGGTGGTGTAAAATGGCTGATATCAGATCAGCCATAGTCAAAATTAACTTGGAAATGAGTTCTACTGATTGAGTTAAGCTAGCATGCAGAAAAAAATTATTAATTGATTCTATTCATCGTACTGCAATTTAGAAGCACCTTCTGAAAACTGCAGTGAGGAAACAATTCAACACAAATGGAATGGATGCTCTAGGGCTACATTCTCAGTATAGTGGTCAAGTTCTTTGTCTCATCTAATCGTAAACACATATTTTCAGATACCCCCAAATCAACTGAATGTTTATCCTCGCTGTTCTTCCAGCTCCACTCCTTACCCCCTCCTCTGCTAACCTTCTCATCACACTTTGTGTTCCAGAGTGTGAGAAAGACCAAGCCATGCACTTTTTCAAACAAGCCATCAATGGCACTCCTTGCTCCACTCACCATGAAGTGCATTAAAAAGCATTGTGGGCGCCTCTTGCTGGCCAATCCTACTCTCTGTAAATGTACAAACTCTACTTTTGTCTTTTACCTCAGGAGGTAAAGAGAGAGTGCCTTACGGAGCTGGTTACCTTTGCACTGTTTTCCTTGCCTCATCAGCCCATACAGAAGAGAGCCACAATGATCACAGAAAGTTGGCACCTTGTAGTTATGGATGTTGAACTGGTGACGTACGTTGATGCTGAATCTTTGTTCACATACCTGTTAAATACAATTGTCAATTATTTAAGACTGATGCAGACACAGATAAACAAAGAGATAGATTTGCCCTATTTGGAGCCATTTGGAAGACCTGATTTTATTTTCGATCCCACTTCCCATACCCTCTCCCATTAGGGATCTAACTGAGCCACATGGGCAGAACTTTCCACTTCTGGCATCAACCAGGCAATCGGTCACCCATTATACATCCCAGAAAGGAAAGTCAGGCAGGTTGTGTAATCTGATAGTGTCCCTTTTCCGACCCTCTCTTACCCAGACACACTGAAGCTATTTGTCCCCTACAAACTCTGCTGAGATCATGACGCAGTGTTGATTAGGGATGGAACTTGGCACTTTGCTGGGTCTATACAAGCCAGTACTACATCACATGGTGCTTTTAGCCACTGAACATACAGACAGTGGACAATGCCAGTAAAATTCCCATTGGATGAAATGATTTCCCTAGTGCAAATACAAGCCAGAATCATTATTACCTGTCGGTTTTTTGTGTACATGCATTGGCCGGTGCTATTCATTGCACTGCCTTCTAATCTAAGACATCCTTTCCCAGAAGCTCAAAACTGTTTACTCATTATGTTGCTCATCTACGTGAAGAACCATATGGGCAACATTGCTGGTGTGTGTAGGGAAAAACTCGAGCAGGGCGTGATGAAAGAATTCAGAGAGCCAAGAAAGACATTAAGGATGCCTGTCTGACTAAGGTGTGAATGAGTCAGAAACTCTTTCAACTGATGCCTGACAACCCTGTCAAAACTATGGCTTTGACAAAACTTTCTGCCACCACGCTAACTCTTGCAAGAGCTCAGCATCCTCTGCTTTTCTTCCTTAAGCACTGCCTCTACATTTTGTTTTAAATTGAAGGCACTATATAAATATACTATCTATTGTTAGATTATAAGAGGTTGGGATGACCAAGACAAATATGCCAACTTTCCTTTTTTAATACATTATGTTGAATAAACAGGAGTAAGTCCATTCAGTCCCTCAAGCCTATTCCACCATTCAATTAGATCATGGCTGATCTGAATCTTAACTCCATTTATATCCTTGATTCTATATCCCTCAATACCCTTACTTGTCAAAAATCTATCAAACTCAGTTTTGAACTTTTCAATTGCCCTAGCTTCAATAGCTTTTAGGGAGAGACAGTTCCAAATTTTCACCCCCTTTGTGAAAGAAGGGCTTCCTAATATCACCCCTGAACAGCCTATCTCTAATTTTAAGGTAATGCCCCTTGTTCTGGACTGCCACGCCAGAGAAAGTAGTTTCTCTCTATCTTTTTTTTTAATGATTCGTTCGTGGGTTATGGGCATTACTGGTGAGACCTATCAACTCCTTTAATCATTTTAAACACTTGATTTGATTTAATTGAATGAGGAAGGCAGGCATGAATTTTGATCTCAAGTAACTGTCGAACACTACGGTCACACTGCAACAAATACTGGCTCAGAAGCTTCCAGGAGCTATAACATATGAGATCAGTAATAAACTCCAGTAAATGGGACAGTGGATTGAGATATTGCTATTTATATTCTCTGCCACCAGGGGGCACTTGCGATTTACTTATCTGACTGCAATTATGAAACAAGAAGGTGAACAGAGACTTCGAAAATGATTGAAAACTGTCAGGCCCTGGACCAAAAACAATGCTGTGACTCCTGGAAAGAAAATAATTTTGTCCTTGGTTATTTTCTGATTGGGAGGAATTGAACCTCGCGTTAGTTTAGCATGGGCTCCTATCTGTTCCAAAACAACACACAGTGGCGCAGTGGTTAGCACCACAGCCTCACAGCTCCAGCGACCCGGGTTCAAGTCTGGGTACTGCCTGTGTGGAGTTTGCAAGTTCTCCCTGTGAATGCGTGGGTTTCCTCCGGGTGCTCCGGTTTCCTCCCACAAGCCAAAAGACTTGCAGGTTGATAGGTAAATTGGCCGTTATAAATTGCCCCTAGTATAGGTAGGTGGTAGGGGAATATAGGAACAGGTGAGGATGTGGTAGGAATATGGGATTAGTATAAATGGGTGGTTAATGGTCGGCACAGACTCGGTGGGCCGAAGGGCCTGTTTCAGTGCTGTATCTCTAAATCTATCACAGTGCAGCTTGACAGACATCATATATTTTTAGGTTTCGAGTCTTATTGGGCATTAATTAAAATGCTCTGAGGATGCTGTATGAATTACAGAAGTACGCCCACTGACATATGCTTCTGGTGAGGTCTATTCTTTCAATCCACGTTGTCATGTTACACTGAAGGTTATGCCTACCTTCTCTACTCAATTATTTAAAGCTCTCTTCAACTCATTGATTTCCAGGGGTTGTGACAAGCTGAACTGACACAGGACCCATACTAAGGCCCAGAGAACCTGACAGATACTGTGTGACAGAGCTACTCAAACACCAGGGAGTAAAGCATTTTTGTAGAGTCCATCACTTCAGTCATAGACTAGCTCCACATCCACTATTGCAGTCTCCTGAGATTATACATTAAAACATCATCATTGCTACAACAGGGTCAAAATTAATTTGTTCAACATTCCACATTTCAGAAGAAATTGCCCATGGAGGTGATTGTCTCTCATTTTGAGTTTCTAAATTGGCTTTTACTCCAAATATTAAGACAATCCAAACAAAAGATTTCAATTCTGGCTGACTACAATACTTGGTGCATTGATAAGGAAAAGCAGCAGCTGTAACAGGATGGCAAACCCGGATTAAAACATGGAGAGGCTATTCCCATGCAGCCTCAGTGATAGACAAAGCTCTTTTGTGGCATAAGGGGATGCGTTATTTGTGCAGCTAACTCACAACTGAAAATCTCACTTGTTCGTGGTGACAGCACTACAGATACATACAGACACTCATCCATAAGAGACCAAATATTACTAAACACAGAAATTCAGGCCTGCCATTACCTCCTCTTTCTTGTCCTTCTTTATTCTAGGACATGCTGTGACAATTAACTGGTGACAGCGTTTGTGAACGACACAGGTACACACTGTGAAACAAATAGGAGCATAAGTTAACGCTACAAAATGCCCAGTTGAACTGCAGTCTGTCGCTGACAGAGAGGAGTAAATTCAGAATTTTTTTAAAAACACCATATTTTTCATTTTTGTATTTCTTTCAAATATAATGATTAAATTGTTTAGCTCAGTAAAGGCTTCAGTGTTATATAGTAATATTTAGATCAGCCATCCAGGAGTGATGCTGAATGAACACAGGATGAGATTCATTCATTCATCTTAAAGGAGTTTGAAGTCTGCGATCATTTACAACTCTTCACTCATATGGCAGAGTGAGCATCAAATAATGAAGTAGCGGCAAAAACCTCTGGTTAGAAAATTAATAGGTAAATGACTTATCATGACAAAGGGACTTAATTTTAAAATCAACAGACATTTGTCTAAATGCTAAGCAGAAGTTCCCAAATTCCCGAGAACCCAGTGAGCTGGCAGCCCTGTAATTCACTGCCACCTTCAGGAGGGTTTATACTGATCAGCAGAGTTCATTAGGATTCATGAAATAGATAAGTCAGCTATTCAGTTCTGTAAAAATAAGAATGAGCATAAATCCAGATTCCTAATCCAGGTCAATCCGACAATGGTCAATCAGGATCAGATCTCGATTTTTTGTTTATAGCTGGTTCTCATATTTTAAGCAGAGAACTCGACTGGAAATTTGTGCTTTGGCCTGACTGCAGATTAATGTCCATTCTCAGTGTACAGTTTACCTAATCAATCTTGTTAAATTAAAATAAATGGTTACCTTGACACTGGTATCCCTGCTTTCCAAAGATTCCCCTGTGGATGAAAGAAAATGGAAATCACCAGATAGGTTGGTATGAAGACGGCCCATCAATTCATTTCATCTCATCCTACAGTCATCCTCCTATTACAGCTTCAGGCTATTTCTTAAACGAATCCAGTGCCCTAGCCTCAACCACCCTTCCTGGCAACCTGCTCATGTGTTGTTCACCCACTATGTGAAGAAATAATTTCTGAGGTCTGAAGTCTATTGGCTGTAACTGCTGCAGCATTATTTTGGCAATGTGTTAACTTGCTGAAATCCTCTGTTCAGGCGTTTTCCCCAGCTGACACCGTAGGCCGTGGCTGTCAGGATAAGTGAAAGGGATACATAAACCTTCCATTTTATTTCAAATAAACCTTGTTCTTAAGCATTTTTGCCTTTCAAAATGTTTGCAGAAGAGAAACTACTTTTGTGACACAGAAAAATGCTGGAGCAAATACATTTCAATATCAGGGGGTCACCTTGAATAGTCTTTATTTGCATAAGAGCATGAAGTACTGAGTGGATGGAACTCTTGTATGGTAACTTCATTTTCTTGTGAAAAGGGTGATAGATATGGATGGCCCTTGACAAGTGTTCCATTTTTAATGATTTTAACATTTAAACAAAAAGCGCAGCATTTACTTAATGCCTGTATCTTAATACAGGGGCTTCCTACCATATGAATTCCCTGCAGTGGGAGCAGTACGTGGGCTGTCGCAGGTAAGTGGCCATGAACTTATGGTTGTTGACCTGGTGAATCTTTCGCCTCATTGCACCTTGGCGTTTGCGAGAAAATATGCGCTCCTTGAATGCTCTTTCATTGGAATTGCTTTTCACTTGTTCGTCAGGATCTAAGAGGAAGAAATTGTAAAAAGTATATTAAAAAGGGACGTCAAATGCCAAAACCAGGACATCTTACCAGTTGGCTTTACCATGTGCAGTTGCGCCAGGCAAAGGTGCTTTAAACCAGGAGACAACAGGCCTGCTTGCATCATCACTGCCACCAAGAGGTTAAAGGTCATACTGCAGCAGTTTTGCACTGAGCTTCCGACATGACTTCATTTGAACAGCTACTTTCAGTGTTTGGTAGCTTTCCTCAGAATTAGACAAAAGTAAGCTTGATTTTTTTTTCTGATTGCGACGTGACCAGAATGTCATTTTTGATATTTCCAAAATAACCAGTACTAGTAGAAAGATCATGTTAATCTTTACAAAGCATAGCTCAGGTGATAGGTAATCTTAATTAATAGACATCAAGTACTATTTAACACATAGGCATAATAGGTACCATAATCACAAGTGGGTCCTTCATGGGCTCCAAAGGAGCACAATTTTAATGGAAAAGTGTTTGGCAAAAAAAATAGTTGACAAACACGTTAATCACTACGCAGTTTTCTTGACTCCACGCACCCCCCAATTCAGAAAAAGGATTGCCAAACAACTTTTCATTTAGTTGATGCCCTTGAATTCTTTTGCTAGTTTGAAGTGGATCTACCCATAGTGTTTCATAGAAACATAGAAAATAGGAGCAGGAGTAGGCCATTCAGCCCTTCGAGCTGATCATCCAACTCAGTAACCTGTTCCCGCTTTCTCCCCATACCCTTTGATCCCTTTCACCCCAAGAGCTATATCTAACTCCTTCTTGAAAACATACAATGTTTTGGCCTCATCTGCTTTCTGTGCTAGCGAATTCCACAGGTTCACAACTCTCTGGGTGAAGAAATTTCTCCTCATCTCAGTCCTGAAAGGTTTACCCATATCCTTAGACTATGACCCCTGGTTCTGGACTCCCCCACCATTGGGAGCATCCTTCCTGCATCTACCCTGTCAAGTCCTGTTAGAATTTTATAGGTTTCTATGAGATCGATTGGAGAATGGCCTGCAAGGTTGCAGCCTCCCATTCTCCGAGATTGGGACTTCAATCTCATACCTGTTTTGGTTGCTTTTGGAAAGCCAGAAAAAGGAAGAGGATGCCATGGAGATGAAGCTATCCCAGCATTGATAGCAGCAGTTAAAGTAATCTATTAAAACTCATTGCACCTGTAGCTTTAATAGAAGACCATCACTATCGCTATATGGCATCTCCATTGTACATGCCAACTTTGGAAAAGCTGATGAATGGCCTTAACTAAAGTGGCTGTCCTACAAAATCTGACATCTCAAAAAACAACTGAGAAATAGCCCTGAATAAAGCCTTGCGACCAAGGCCACTGCTTCAAGGCAACCAAATAAATTAAATTCCCTTTTATTATATTGAAATTAAGTAATTTGGGATATCATTCTGCAATTCCATTTATTTTTGTGCGAAACCCAATGGTCTCACGTGTGACCCATGAAAAGAATGAAACACAATGGGAATGCAGTGGGACACTAACGGAGATGACTGAAGCTACAGTCATATATGAAGTACATAAAACTTTTTTTTAAATTGTGGTGTATTTACAAATTTCTGAAGAGGGAAAATGCACTCTGATGGTAAAGCAATTTATTTTCTAGGGGAATCTGGGAAAATGAACCCTCCAGGAAAGTTCCTCTGTTGCATCGTGTTCCTTTTACTTGTCTGCATTTTCTGCTTTGCATCAGTGAGCTGGCAACTCAACTTCAAAGATAAAGATGAATTGACATTTCCAACTGAGGTCAAGAACTAAGAGGAAATGGTGCAAATTTTATAGTCATCAGAACAGATTCCCTATCAATAATGCTTGTTTTTATTCTGTAGGGTTTATTAATAACGAAGGTGGTAATACAAAGAACAAAGAACAGTACAGCACAGGAACAGGCCATTCGGCCCTCCAAGCCTGCGCCGATCGTGATGCCTGCCTAAACTGAAACCTTCTGTACTTCCGGGGTCCGTATCCCTCTATTCCCATCCTATTCATGTATTTGTCAAGATGCACCTTAAACGTCTCTATGGCACCTGCTTCCATCACCTCCCCCGGCAACAAGTTCCAGGCACTCACCACCCTCTGTGTAAAGAACTTGCCTCGCACATCCCCTCTAAACTTTGCCCCTCTCAAAACCTATGTCCCCTAGTAACTGACTCTTCAACCCTGGGAAAAAGCTTCTGACTATCCACTCCGTCCATGCCGCTTATAACTTTGTAAACCTCTATCATGTCGCCCCTCCACCTCCGTCGTTCCAGTGAAAACAATCCGAGTTTATCCAACCTCTCCTCATAGCTAATGCCCTCCAGACCAGGCAACATCCTGGTAAACCTCTTCTGTACCCTCTCCAAAGCCTCCACGTCCTTCTGGTAGTGTGGCGACCAGAATTGCACGCAATATTCTAAGTGTGGCCTAACTAAAGTTCTGTACAGCTGCAGCATGACTTGCCTATTTTTATACTCTATGCCCCGACCGATGAAGGCAAGCATGCCGTATGCCTTCTTGACTACCTTATCCACCTGCGTTGCCACTTTCAGTGACCTGTGGACCTGTACGCCCAGATCTCTCTGCCTGTCAATACTCCTAAGGGTTCTGTCATTTACTGTATACTTCCCACCTGCATTTGACCTTCCAAAATGCATTACCTCACATTTGTCCGAATTAAACTCCATCTGCCATTTCTCCGCCCAAGTCTCCAACCGATCTATATCCTGCTGTATCCTCTGACAATCCTCATCACTATCCGCAACTCCTCCAACCTTTGTGTCGTCCGCAAACTTACTAATCAGACCAGCTACATTTTCCTCCAAATCATTTATATATACTACAAACAGCAAAGGTCCCAGCACTGATCCCTGTGGAACACCACTAGTCACATCCCTCCATTCAGAAAAGCATCCTTCCAAAGCTACCCTCTGTCTTCTATGACCAAGCCAGTTCTGTATCCATCTTGCCAACTCCCCTCTGATCCCATGTGACTTCACCTTTTGTATCAGTCTGCCATGAGGGACCTTGTCAAAGGCTTTACTGAAGTCCATATAGATAACATCCACTGCTCTTCCTTCATCAATCATCTTTGTCACTTCCTCAAAAAACTCAATCAAATTAGTGAGACACGACCTCCCCTTCACAAAACCATGCTGCCTCTCGCTAATAAGTCCCTTTGTTTCCAAATGGGAGTAAATCCTGTCCCGAAGAATCCTCTCTAATAATTTCCCTCCCACTGACGTAAGGCTCACCGGCCTATAATTTCCTGAATTATCCTTGCTACCCTTCTTAAACAAAGGAACAACATTGGCTATTCTCCAGTCCTCTGGGACCTCACCTGTAGCCAATGAGGATGCAAAGATTTCTGTCAAGGCCCCAGCAATTTCTTCCCTTGCCTCCCTCAGTATTCTGGGGTAGATCCCATCAGGCCCTGGTGACTTATCTACCTTAATGCTTTGCAAGACACCCAACACCTCCTCCTTTTTGATAATGAGATGACTGAGACTATCTACACTCCCTTCCCTAGGCTCATCATCCACCAAGTCCTTCTCTTTGGTGAATACTGATGCAAAGTACTCATTTAGTACCTCGCCCATTTCCTCTGGCTCCACACACAGATTCCCTTCTCTGTACTTGAGTGGGCCAACCCTTTCCCTGGTTACCCTCTTGCTCTTCATATACGTATAAAAAGCCTTGGGATTTTCCTTAATCCTGTTTGCCAATGACTTCTCATGACCCCTTTTAGCCCTCCTGACTCCTTGCTTAAGTTCCTTCCTACTGTCTTTATATTCCTCAAGGGATTCGTCTGTTCCTAGCCTTCCAGCCCTTATGAATGCTTCCTTTTTCTTTTTGACGAGGCTCACAATATCCCGCGTTATCCAAGATTCCCGAAACGTGCCAAACTTATCCTTCTTCCTCACAGGAACATGCTGGTCCTGGATTCTAATCAACTGACATTTGAAAGACTCCCACATGTCAGATGTTGATTTACCCTCAAACAGCCGCCCCCCAATCTAAATCCTTCAGTTCCTACCTAATATTGTCATAATTAGCCTTCCCCCAATTTAGCACCTTCACCCGAGGACTACTCTTATACAAAACAAGACTTCCTGTATGTCACAAAAAGTGACTGCAATGCGAAGCTTATTACTTACAATCTCCAACAAGCAACATAAAGGAGTGACAACTTATTTTTTTAAAATAAATTTGCTGCACTAGTTTGCAGATGGTGATAAATGTTCACAAGCTGCGAGATACCTTTATGATTTAATTTTAGCTCCCTTTAAGGACAAGGTAGTAGTGCATAATCAACTAATGCAATGCTAATTCTACATGAAAGTTAAGCTTGTTGGAGCAGTTCAGAAATGTATTCAAATCGCAACAGCCAAACAGTTCTCTTAATTACAAGTAAAGTATTTTTATTTGAATTTCCCATTGCTTGGTGTTTCGGTTCTTTATTTCAAGGAAAGAATACTCCTCCACCCCCCACACCCCCACCTCCAACCGACCATAAACTACTCCCAGTTTCCTTTCTGCAGCCTGACAATCACTCAGCTTGGTAAGTATCTACATTAACCTTTCACTCACCATATACTAGAACTTTACCAGAGAAACTAATTCTGAAATATACGTCAAATCTATCATTAATATAGTCAATGCATCACTTCAAATGAGGCACAAACGTCCAAGAGAAGCTAGAAACAATCAGCGATCAGAGCTGCAGGGATAAAACAGCAGATGTTATTTGCAAGCTGGTGAATTGCTCTTTTTTTTTATTATAATGCTTAGTGTTACGATCAGGTGAGAAAGGGGTCTAGGGTTCCCTCTCAGCCTTCACCTGGTCTTACCGTAACAGGGTTTAATTTTAAACACAGTTTTTTTTAGCTCCCCCTTGGCGAATCCCTGTTCCCCACTTTCCAATTATAAGACAAAGAAACTAGCCAGACAGGTCTTCTTAGGTTTAAAGAAAAATGGTTGAACTTCATTAAACTTAAACTCTAATTCGGTTAACGCCTATGGATATGTGACGCGCCTACGCTAGCATGCATAGGCGATACGTACATGCAGATAGAGACAGAAAAGAGCAGAAGAAATAAAGTGGAAAAGTTTGAAGCAATATCTGAAGATGGTTACTGTTCTTCGAGTTTGCTGAAAAGTCATTGATTGTAGGTAGGTCTTGCTTTTCACTGAGGCCCAGTATTCTTCTTAAACCTTGTTCAAGGTAGGAGATTTTTCTCTCTTGAAGTTCATGTGTTCTCAGTGGGTCCAGAAGCTTGTGAGAAAGAGATGGGAGCAGACAGGAGAGGTCTTCTCACTCCAGGAGCAAACAGTTTTTCTTTAGTTCAAACCCTTTGTACAATTCAGAAAAAACCCAGGTTGCCAAGCAGGTTAGTCATGTGACTAGCTGGTCTGACCACGTCTGTTTGTGAATTCTCTTGTCTTAGCCAACCCTGGAATGTCTCTTCTTACACACAATACCTGGTGCTCAAAGTCCATTGTGGGTTAAATTGGAGCAGGGAATAGCCCCTTTGTCCCTTCAAGCACTGTCTGTTAGTATGCAAATGTTTTTTCCAGCCACGGCTGATCTGTTAACAAGTCATTTCCTCGCTCCAGCAACAGTTTAAAATCAATGTTCAGATGATAAAATTAATATGCCTCATTCTTGGCAGGTGGAGGGGTCTGCATGACACTTAGCCAAGGCAACACATGTCCTGCCTGGATGATCTCTGCAATCTTTCAGCACTGCTTTCTAATATCTTCCTCACATTATTGGTTTATAAACATATGAAATTGATGGGCAGGAAATGACTGGCTGGTCCATCAAGCCTGTCCCATACTCTTAATGACCTCAGCATCATGATGAAACTCATCCTCCGCCCATCGCGGCCATGTAATCTCCTGCAAGAGGCAAAGAAACAGAAAAGGCCGTGGGCCAACACGGAAAGAAATACTCTTGAAAATTTCTTTCTGACCCCCTTAAGCCACCAAAAGCAGTCCAGGGGATTACATGGACTAAGTGTTTCACAGGCCATCTGTTACTCAAGAGCATGTATTTTGTCTGCCTGGCCTGAACTATGGCCGGGATTTAATGAAGAGGTGGTGGTGGCCTGCCTCCACTGGCCCTGGAAGCCACGACGTGTTTTGCGTGGCTCAGTCAATTAATTGCCTGACGTTGTGGCTTCCGCCCCTCGGAGGCAGGATGTCCCGACTCCAAGAGCTACCAGCCAATCAGAGGGCTGGCACCTCTTTGATCCCAGCAGTGCCACCGAGAGCGGTGGCCAAAAATTGTGAGTCTGGCTAAAGTGCTGCCAAACTCAGCTGTGGTAGCATTTGGTTAATTTCCCATATTCTGAGATATTATCTACAGTGCTTCAAGCAGAGGGTGCCATAAATATAATGCCTTCAATGCCCCCTCTTCTGCACATGCATTGTAACATTGTGCATGCAGGGAAGAAATAATGCAAAATATATTATGGGACAGTGCAGGATTTGGTAGGGTTTTTTCTAATGACCCTTTTATGCTATCAATGATTCCTTTTACGCTAAGGCTAAATTGCAAAGCATCACTGTTAACCTTGCTCAAACCATGTCAAAAGTAAGTTTTCATGGAATATACTGAGTAAGCATAAGTTGGCTTGAGATAACAATTGTTTAAACCAATCAAGGAAGAGACAATGTTAGGAAGGTGAGGACATACCTGACCAATCTAATGATTGTTCAATCAAGAAAGAAACAAGATAATGTTGTAACATGACCAAATACGGTATGAAAGGGATTTGAAAAGAAGGAAAAAAAGATGCTGGAAGACATCGAGAGCAGTTTGACGAGACACAGAAGAAGCAAGAAGAAGCTGACGAAGACATCGCCTGTGCTACAATAACTCGGGAAGCAAGAACTGAAGTTTGTTATTAATCATCGTCTTTGTTAAGTATTGCATTATTACTGAATAAATCTCACTTCATTCACTGTACTTGTTGCCCTACCTGTATTTGGATTGTGATCCAGTCCATAACCATCTTTACAAATTGGCACTCCAGATGGGACAAAGACTGGATTAAAACTGACCTCAAGTTATGACTTGAGTGAGACCTTGGGTCCAATTGCCTGATCAACCTTTGAACCTGGAGAGGGAAAGCCCGTAAAGGGGGGTGCCGGACTGCTAGCCGGTGGTTCAGATGTTGGAGGCTTAATATTTTTACCATAAGGAGTTAGTGAGAATGTTGGAAAAAACAGTAACTCTGTTGTTTGACGAGAAAATGGATAAGAGTTGTAGTACAGAGGAAGTACAATTCCTCCTATCGGAAGGTTTGACTCAAACGGACTCAAGTGTCTGGTTTGAGGACGTTGCCATGTTTATTCAGAAATGCATCAATCAGAAGAAATTAAAAGCCAATAAAGCTCTCAAGTTGCTTAGTTACGCTGCTGTTCATTGTGTGCAGAGGAATGATGACATTATAAACAAGAAATATCAATATATAGATGAAATTATTAAACAGTAAATGGAAATCCAAACTTTAACTAAATTCAGGAACGTGAAGCTCAAAATACACAGGCAGCCGCTAAGATTCAGCAGCAATGCATCACAGCAGTCCAAGCCAGAAGTGTACTTCAATCTCCGGACGAGACAAGTCGCCAACTCCAGTCAGTTGAACAACAGAATTCCATACTAAGCAACAATTGGATGATATCTGAGGTACCCTATAGGAAGCCTTGGAGTGCCCCCCTCATGAGGCAGATCATAGACAGTACCAACTTACAATTTACAAACTTCAGGGTAATTTAGACTGACAATCGTCTCGGCTGTAACCGTCCAATCCCCATACCAATTAGATCATCAAAATCCAACTTCTATCCCAGTTAGCGTTGTGTCCGAGACCCGATTCTTAGATCGCCAGGGAAATATGACGCCAACCCAAAACCAGTTAAATCCCCTCACCCAAGCCGAACTCCAGGCCTATGTTAACAAATTAGGACCTGTTAAACCTACTTATTGTCCTATCAACTTCAAGAGACATTATGACTCTTGGAAACGATGGCACATCGAACTTGAGGACGCAGATGCAAAGCGTGTCCTTATCGCTGCCCTCGACTTGAAGCTCAAAAGCAATCTTCCCCTTACTGTCATGACATATGTACGTCTACAGTCAATGTAGTCAAAAATATGCAGGAACAATTGGGTATTGATTCAATAGACATAGTGAAGAAATTCCAACAGACTATTCAGGGCCCTACTGAGTCACCGACCTCTTCTAGTCAATGGTTTTACACTGTCAACAAAATGTTGTAAGATTCAGTCTGCCTTATGATGGACTTTAGGCCTCTCTGTCTCTCATGAGACAAACTGGACTAAATTACTCCACTCATCTGAGCAAGCCTGGGCATTAGCTAAACAACAAATCCAATCTAAGAAATTGGTCAATGTTGTTGAAGAGCCTAGAATTGTTCCCACAGCACCTCCTGCTCCCGCTAAACTTATTGGAGCCTGTTACAATTGCAGACGAAACTGTCACACCGCAAAAGAATGCTGGCAGCCGCGGCATCAGTGATCGGCGCGACCTCCAAATAGAAGCGGTCCTCGTGAAGCACCCCACCCCCTTACAGACAACGTGCCCCAAACTTGCTGGAGGCGAAAGTCAACACCCTGGCCAATAATTTGGAGAAAATGGCCACCACCACCTCCAATAATTTGTATAAGTTGTCCACCATCGTGCAGATCTTTATTTCGACTCAGCAAATGGGTCAACCGGTGACCAATGTTCATGTGACTGACCGGCCACATCAGGGACCAAACGGCAGTCTACCTGAAGGGATCAGGCCCCCTCCTGGTCTGAAGTGGGGTTCTAATGCAATGCTAATGGCGAGCAGTGGTTCTAGCTTTGCTGCCTGGGGGCCAATTGCAAGTAATGTTAATTGATACTGGATCCTCTGTTACTACTGTCCACACCCCGCACCTTGACTGCTATGCTGCAGCGGGAAGGGGTTGTTTAACTGTAAGGGCATCACGGGCAATCAATCTGTCACTTACATAGAAGACCATATCTCTTGCTTGTTCGGAAATGTAACGTGGGAAATTGAATCTCCACTTATTATGTGCATGCAGGATGGTCAGGATATTTTGGATGCGCGTGAACGCTGCAATTATCGATCATCATCAAAGTTGTATCTGGTTCAGTATGGGGTGGGGGTAGTGAATTGATCGAAATATCACATGTTCATTCTGTGTTTGCATTTAAGAGGGATTACCTGTTCAATACTTCTACACATTCAGACGAGCGCATCTGTCAGCTCATTCAAAAACATGTCTCTGCCTTTGCCACTCATAAACATGATTGTGGTAAGATTACAGGCCCTGAATCCATTGAGGGTGCACCTCGTTCCCGGCTAAACAGTACCCCATTCCCAAGGAGAGCCACCTCTTCCTTAGAGATCTTGTTAATTCCCTCCTTGATCAGGGTGTTTTACAGCCTGGCACTTTCACAACCAATTCCCTTGTTTGGCCAGTACGGAAGCCAGACGGCTCATGGCGGCTCACCATTGACTACCACTCCCTCAATAAGGTTACGCCAGGTCAAGCTCCCATTGTGAGCAAAGTTTCCACTCTACTCTCCACTATACCATGCCAGGCTAAGATCTTTGACAATAGACATTTCTAATGGTTTCTGAAGCATTCCAGTAGCCAAAGACCAGTACAAATTTGCATTCACCTTTGAGAGCCAGGATCACACATGAACATGCCTGCCCAAGGCCTTCCACAATACTCCTGCTATCTTTCATTCTTGTATGGTTCAGATCCTGTAGGCCTTTTCGAGACCTGAATGTCTCCTTCAATATGTCGATGGCTTCCTGCTCGCCACTGAAATGATCACTGAGCATCTGAGTCTTCTAAACAAACTGTTAACCCTTTTGACTACTGCCGGTCTTCAGGTTAATCTGAAAAAGGTGCAGTTAATCCAAGATGAGGTCACCTTCCTGGGACTATCTGTTTCCCCTCATGTTCTCAGCCCAGACCAACACAAAGTGGCTAACATTAAGAGACTAACCCTGCTAGTGTCAAAAAAACAGCTTTAAGATTTTTCCTGGGACTGGTGGAATATCAATGAAATTTCAGCCCCAACTTCGCAGAGATGGCCAAGCCTTTGTATGAACTGCTCAAGGGGAAGGATGAACAGATACAGGCAGCTTGGGTTTCCAATCACATGTAAACTGTGGAAGCTTTGAGAGAAGCCATTTTCCAGGCTAGCTGTCTGATCGCTCTGGACCCATCCCAGCTGTTTCACCTTGAAGTTTCTTCAACTGAAGCAAGCCTTACCACATTCTGAGTCAGCCAGTGGGGTATTGTCCAAGAGGTAAAGCACACTTATCCTGCTTGTCAGCATCATCTTCTAGTCACCTTCTGGGCCATGAAGCATTTTCCGTATATTACAGGGCTGCACAAGGTCATCCTTCACACACCCCACACGCCACTGAATTTTTTACTCAAACATGGGATTCCCTCATCTCTTCGTAAATAGACTTTAGAATTTCTCCAGTGAGACCTCGATGGGACACCCAGGCAAACCATTTTCCTTCCACTCATGTGCCCCCCATCAATTTCAATGACCATCCTGTTCAGCGTTCAACCCCTCCGGACGCTCCGAATGCGTATATAGAAATTCCATCATCACACCTCTCAGTATGCTGATATTCTTGCACTCCTTCTGGTCGCATGGCAGTTTGGCGTGAATATTTAGTCTGATAGCGCCTATGCCATGAAAACTGTCCTAGCCCTTCCCTTACACCACAAAAATTCCTTCTGGTCATTGGATGGAAAGCCTTTAGTCCATCAGAAATCACTCAGTCTGTTGTGGATAGCGCTACGTCAGAGGTCTGCCCTGTGCCACGTTGGAGAAGTGGCTGCCCATAAACCAGATGGGTCTGCCCATACTCAAGGAAATACTGCTGCTGATGTGGCTGCAAAGGAGGCCGCTGCAGCTGGCGACATGCCACCCCCCCCCCCCCACCCCTTGACCAATGGTCCTGGTGCACCAGTTTCTCTGTTGCATTCTGAGCCTGATTTAGCTGACTTACAGCAGGCCCATGCCCCTTTCTGCACTGTCCTGGCATGGCATAAGCAGGGCCAGCCTTTACCTGCCCCCACATCGTGGGCTGTTGATAACTCAGTCCAGTTGCAAGGGTCATTGTCCCCTCCTCATGATTAGAACATCATCATCTTCTTTCCCCAGTTGTTTGTGTATCTCTTTCTCTTAGTGACAACCTTATTTCCCTGTTTCACTCTCACACAACCGTGGGACATTATTCAGCTGATATTACCCTCGCCAAACTTGCGACGGTAGGATAGTGACCGGGTGTGACTCAAGACAGGCAGGCAGACATTAACCGATGCCTGCCATGTCACGAGGTTAACCCCCACCCAACCTCCCAGCTGCACACACTGTGCGCTCCTCCGGAGCCAACCACCAAAGGTTCTTTGGACCCACATTTAGATGGATTTTGTTGGGCTACTCACTAAATCCCAGGGCAACTATATGTACGTCTTGGTTATTATGGTTCAATATACTAAGTGGATCGAGTCCCTTCCCTGCAGATCTAATACCGTGCTTACTGCTACTAAAATCCTTTTGAGCGAGGTGCTGTGTAGGTGGGTACTACCACTACAAGTGGATAGTGATCAGCAAGCACATTTCACCAGCAACGATTTTTCAGAATTGCAAAAAGCTATTGGATATTAAACACAAACTACACAAATCACACAATCCTCAATCATCAAGGATCGTAGAGAGGGGGATCAGGACATTGAAAAATATGTTGAATAATGGTGTTCAAAACACCTCACTCAATAGATCAACTTATTGCCTATGTCGTCTACACTACATAAAACGATGGAGATATCCCCCTATGAAGCTATGACTGACAGATTAATGAGGATACCGAATCATTTAACCCCCTGGGGATCACATCTCTGACTCTTCAACTTTGCAATGCAGGATGGTTGGAGTGAATGGTACAACACATGAATACTGTAAACAAGTTTGTAGCATGGAATTTGGGAGTCTCAAAGAAAGAAATTAACGAACAATTTGACAAGAGGGTTCAGCCCTCGGAATACCAAGTGGGAGACAGGGTCATGGCAATGAATTATAGTAAAAAGGAACACTCCTATGACCCCAAGTGGAAAGGACCATTCTCTATAGTAGATAAACTGGATCTGGCAGTCTACCTGATCCAATTCCCATTGAAAGAAAGGTGTGATGGATACAAGACAAAATGGCATCACACCAACCAGTTAAAAGAGTAAATACGAAACTTGTCTTGCAGGTCGATGGTAGCTGTAGGCGGAAATGTGTATCCTGATGCTACTGTTCCACCTGACTCTGGCAACTACCCACATTGAAAGGAATGAGCATCTCGCATCTACGTTGCAACTAGAGAAGGAATTTCCCGTCCACTCGGCTTGCTGGTGGAAAGGCGAATAATGTGTCACTACCATCCACCGTGAATATAGGTACGGGATTCTAACCTGTCCCATTAAGAGAGGGACCTTCTGTTTTACTCCAGTGTTACCCGTCAGACACATTGTACAGCGAGCTCGCCACTGGTATCAGACCTACCGGCCGTCCATGTCTCCGCTTTAAAGACGTCTGCAAACGTGACATGAAGTCCTGTAACATTGATCACAAGTCGTGGGAGTCAGTTGCCAGTGATCGCCAGAGCTGGCTGGCAGCCATAAAGGCGGTGCTAAAGTGTGGCGAGTCGAAGAGACTTAGCAGTTGGCAGGAAAAAAGACAGAAGTGCAAGGGGAGAGCCAACTGTGTAACAACCCCGACAACCAATTTTTTCTGCAGCACCTGTGGAAGAGTCTGTCACTCTAGTATTGGCCTTTATAGCCACTCCAGGCGCTGCTCCACAAACCACTGACCACCTCCTGGCGCTTACCCATTGTCTCTCGAGACAAGGAGACCAAAGAAGAAGAAGACCCATCAGAATAGCAACACAACACTTGCTTGACATCTACAACCACCAACAGGTAAACATCACTGTTAGGGATGATTTGAAGGAACAATTGCATCAATATGTGACCAGATTTGGTTATGACATCCCTCCATTGTCTGAACAACTGACAGAACTCCTACAAAGAATCAATGCCTCCAATCAACACTTTTATGTCCTTCAGCAGCAGAATGAGGAGGTTAAGGAAGAAATCCCTGATGTAGGAGATGATGGCCATTGCTGGGACATTGGACTGAATATTGAGACTCCTCCTTGGATTAGGATAATTCCACATGCACTAGTAGCAGTTCAGCTCATTGAGTTGATTGTTTTGATTATATCCATGTGCTATACGCGAAGAACGATTAAGAAGTTAAGGCAACACTTGCTTTTTGCTAATGTAATGGAAATGCAACCACGTGGACAATGTCTACCATTAATTAAGCGATGACTGATGTATAGATTGTGCAAAGAACCAGTGTGGATGCACTTCAACTTTGAGGAGACTGTAGAATTTGGTGGAGTATTTTTCTAATGATCCTTTTATGTTTTTAATGATCCCTTTTACGCTAAAGGTTATATCACAAAGCATCACTGTTAACTTGCTCAAATCATGTCAAAAGTAAATGTTCGTGGAATGTACAGAGTAAGCAGAAGTGAGCTTGAGATAACAATTGTTTAAACTAATCAAGGAAGAGACAAGGTAATGTTGGAACATGACCAAATATGAAAGGGACTCAAAAAGGATAAAAGAAGGACGCTGGAAGACATCAAGAACACAGTTTGAAGAGACACAGAAGAAGCAAGAAGAGGCTGACGAAGACATCGCCTGTGCTACAATAATTCGGGAAGCAAGAACCGAAGTTTGTTGTTAATCACCGCATTTGTTAAGTATTGCATTATTACTTAAGTAATCTCACTTGATTCACTGTACTACCTGTATTTGGGTCACAATCCAGTCCTAAACCATCTTTACAACATATTAAAACGACAAAGAATCAAAGAACCTTTCAGCTAGGGCTCAAACGGCACAACTGAAGCTGAAATCCATGCCCCATTCATCCTTTAGGTAGATAGCTGGTAAATAAGGTACCACCAAATGCCCCTTCTCTCCATAGAGGCTTTTCGAGCCCTCTGCATTACATCTACTGACTATCAATTAAATTTCACCCAAACATGCAGATCTTTTTAATTTGTTCAGCAATTTATTTTTCATTTAAAAAATTCAAGTGCTTGAAATCTTAAAACAGAAACAGTAAATGCTGGAAATGCACAGATCAGTCAGTATCAGTAAAGAGAAAAGACAAGTTAATATATTGAGCCAGATCCATTGTCAGAATATGCTGACAAAAGTTTTCCTCTGAAACACTAACTTGTCTTTTCTATTTACAAATGTTGACTAAGCTGTTGCATATTTCCAACATGTTCTGAATTTATTTTTTATACTCATCAAATCCAAAACAAAACTGGAGGGAACCCATCACCAGTGATAATGTGAGATTCCTTACCTGACCCCCTGAGTCTAATAGTAAACATATTTTGAGGATGTAAATGAAAGGAGTAATATGGTTGTCAGGCTTCACCTAGTTTGTACTTATTGTCCAATATAAACAGAAAAGGCACTTCTGCACATGTGAGAGAGGCTGTTAAGGTGAAAGAACACAGGTAATATGGGTCTGGTAGTGTATTGACTAGAATAGTGGACTAGTGATCAGAGTATGTAAGTTCAAATCCCACCATGTTAGTTTCAGAATTTGAATTCAGTTTAAAATCTGTAAATAAAAGTTTTGAATTAGGAAAAACTAAGATGTCGGATTGACATAAAAAACCTACTGGTTCACTAATTTAGGCGAGGAACTGGCTGTCCTTACCCAATCTGGGCTATATGTTACTCCAGTCCCACGCCAATGTGGTTGACACTTCAATACTGTCCTGATAGCCTAGATTACATGCTTACATCCCAAAGTGGGGCTTAAATCTACAATCCATTGACTCAGGTGTGAGAGTCAGAAGCTACTCAGATACATCAATCTGTTATGAGTACCTTCACCACACAGTGGTTCAAAATGGAAGCCCACCACTACTTTCTCAAGGCAACTAGAAATGGCAATAAATGTCAACAGCACCCACATCCTGTGAATAAATTTTCAAAAAAATACACATGCGCCTGCCTGTGAGCAATGAAAGTGATCAGAAAGTCTTTAAACTGCCCGCCAACACTTTGTGAGCTATCTCTCCTATGCATAGTCTACATCCACACATATGCAGAAGTGATAACTCACAAAGTGATGTAGGGCAATAAAGTGTCCACAAACATGGGTAGTATCATGCAAGTAGCCCAAAATAGAGGGTTGAAATGATCATCGCTCACTCAAAAAGCAAGTGGTAGGCAACTATGCTCCATGTAAACCATTTATCAAAGCGTCTGGGTCAAGAGACAAAACAGTGGGAACGGAAGAGAAAGGATGCAGCTTGTGGATACACCCTCAGTGATATCAGTATAACATGACCACTCCTAGCTCTCAATTCACTTTCAGCTGTTAGTTGGGCTGGCCTTCCATTGTCTTGTGTCTGTGTCTGACTGCAATCCTCAATTTTATAATTAACAATTGGGTGAATCAAATACCTAATTTCATGCTCTTGTTCTTTCACCATGGGGCAGCAGAGTGCACTTCCAAAGCAATAAGAGGCTGGAAAAGGGAGAAGACCTACTGACAAAATAAATATGGCGAGGAAGGCCATTTTCTCATCAGAGGTCATCTATCCAGTATCCATGTATCCTGAAATCATTCCAATTACTGGTCAATCTGCACTGTGATATTCATCAGTCCTAAATTGGCTTTCCATCACTTTCAGCCTACACTCCTTTGTCCTATTGTTTTATCGTACATTGAATTGGTGCTCCATATCCACCTTTTCTGTATCATTAACTATCTTGTTTACCTTTATAAGTTTTTATCTCAGCAATCTCCTTTGGCAGCTAGAAAATCAATTTTTTCCAGTCTTTCCTCACAGTTCAATCCTTGGGCACTGCAGTTAAGTATTGTGGTTATCAGTTTGATTCAGTAGTCACACTCTCACCCCTGAGTTAGAAGGTTGCCTCTAGAACTAGAGCATATAATCTTGATAGACCCTTTGGTGCAGTGTTGAAGAAGGGGTGCCTTGCTGCTATTGAAATTCCTTTAGCCCCATCTTCGGGCCTGAAATGGGAGCAGCATACCACAACAGGGAGGCCTGAGGCTGGCCTGAAATTAATATTAACTGGGCTGGCTTTGGCGCCAACTTCCCAAAGGTAAATCCCAAGTGTTAGTGGGCTTAGGCCTCAGAAACCACATCAGGCCCTGCCCCGACTCTGCTCAATCCAAACACGTTTTTGCAAGGGAGCATAAAACAGGGGTTAGGCCCGTTATTTATACAAGTTCCTAACACCTGTTTTAGGCAGCTGCCTACAAAGACACCTATACAATCACAGCAGAGCCTGTGACACAGGTGCAGGTCAGACTTGGGATATTGTGCCCTGAAATTGGTCTTTTTTGCCCCCTTTTTTGTCCAGAGAATGGTGCACGATGGACCAATTTTTACCCTGCTTTCTTTGGAGGTGACGTTTTTTAAATAAATTTGTCCTTGAGGTCTGGGAAACACTGGCAAGGCTGCATTTATTGGTCATACCTAGTTGCCTCAAGAAGGCAGTGGTGAACTTTTCTGAACTGCTGCAGACCTCTTAGTCATGGTGGTCTCACAATGGTGTTTGGCAGGAAACTCCAGAATATTGACCAGGGATGCCAAAGACTTGCAGGTTGATAGGTTAATTGGCCATTATAAATTGCCCCTAGTATAGGTAGGTGGTAGGGAAATATAGGGACAGGTGGAGATGTGGTAGGAATATGGGATTAGTGTAGGATTAGTATAAAATGGGTGGTTGATGGTCGGCACAGACTCGGTGGGCCGAAGGGCCTGTTTCAGTGCTATATCTCTAAACTAAACTAAACTAAACTAATAGTGATGATATAAATCCACATCATAAGGATGTGTGGCTTGGATGGGAATTGGAGATGCTAGTGTCAGATTGACTGCTGCCATCAGTTGTAGAGGTTGCAAGGAAGGGAGATGCTGTTGACGTTACTTGGGCTTGTACCGAGTAGGTCATACATAGTACAGCCACAATGTGCTGGTGGTACCAATCAAAGTGCTCTGTCCTGGACAGTGTTGAGCCTCTTGAAAGTTGTGGCAGCTGCACCCATTCCAGGAGAGTGGTGAGTATTCCATCACTTTCCTAATGTGAGCCTGTAGATGTTGAATAGCTTGGTGCAATCAGGAGCTGAGCCACTCATTATAGATTTATCTAGCCTTTGCCCTGCTCTTGTAGCCGCAGTGGCTCATCCAGTTAATGCAAGTCTGTCCATCTTTCAGATAAGTCTCTGGCCAATGGTGCCCCCCATGATATTGTTGTTGGGTTCTTGGCAATGGTGGTATTATTGAAGATCAGGAGTGTTGGTGGGTTCTCTTATATTTGTGTTGGCTGTTGCCTAGCACTAACGTGCCCACAACTGTCACCTGTCACTTGTCGGACTGAGCCTTGATGATGTCTAAGTCCTGCTGTAAGCTGGCATGGGCTGCTTTATTATCACAGGAGTTGTGAATGGAGCTGAACACAGTAGAATGGCCAGTAAGCAGCCACATTTCTGCAGAAAAGTCATTGATGAAGAAGCTGAAGGTAGTTGGGATGAGGACAATACCCCGAGGAACTCCTGAAATGTTGGCCTGGGGCTGTGATGATCCCTACTGACTTTAGTTTTTCAAGGGCTCATTTGTACCATATTTGGTTAAATATTGCTGCAATATCGAGAGCAGCTACTCTAGACTCTGCTTTGGCATTCAGCTCTTATAATCAGGGAGGTGATGAGGTCCAGAGGTGCATGTTTCTGGTGGAACCAGAACCAAGTGTTGTTGAGTATGTCATTGGTGAATAGGTATTATTTAATAGACCTATTAATGACTCTTTTCATAACTGTCCTATGATTAAATGGAGGCTGATAGTATAGTAATTAGCCAGGCTAGATTTACCCTGTAGTTTGTGGTTAGATAAACTTGAAGCCATCCAAAACTCTGCTGCTGTCTCCTTACTTGCACCAAGTAAAGGCCTGCTACCCGACCCGAACCCGACAGGACCCGATGACGTGTCGGGTTCGGGTCGGGTCGCTCTTCCGGGTCCGGCTTTCGGACTCGGGTCGGATCGGGCTGGGTCCGGGTCGGACACACACAACACTACCTTTTGCTCTGCTGGGAGGAAAAGGGAAGTTGAGTAAGTAAGCGTCAAAATTTGAAAAGCCTGCCTGAGCTGGGAGTCCGGGATCTCAAGGAAGGAAAGTCTGCGCAGTAAGCAAGTGAGCATCTCTATGATGTCATCGCGCTCATGCTGCAGCTTCCTTCCAGTCCATCAATCCAAAACTGGTAAATACAGTGAGTGCACTATGGTCGGGTCAGGCCGGGTCGGGCTCGGGTCCAATGTGGTTCTGTCGGGTTCGGGTTGGGTTTTTCTTTCCAGACCCGCGCAGGCCTTTAGCACCAAGTCCTGTTTACCTATCATCCCTGTGCTCACCGGCCTACGTTGTCTCCCAGTCAAGCAATGCCTCGATTTTAAAATCCTCATCCTTGTTTTCAAATCCCTCCATGGCTCTGCCCCTCCCTAACTCTGTAATCCCCTTCAGCGGAGATATCAGCACTCATCAAATTCTGGCCTCTTTAGGGTCCCTGATTTTAATCACTCCACCACTGGTGGCTGTGCCTTCAGCTGCTTAGGCACGAGGCTCTGGAATACCCTCCCTATACCCCTCTGCCTCTCTATCTTTCATTAAAACACTCCTTAAAACCTAACTCTTTGACCAAGTTTTTGATCATCTACCCTAACATCGCCTTACGTGGCTCTGTGTCTAATTTGCTTTATAACACTCTTGTGAAGGACCTTTGGATGTTTTATTAGGCTAAAGTTGTTGTTGTAGGACATATCTGACCCATCTTACATATTGTTGGACAGATGTCAGTATCAACGTTGCATTGAACACCTTGGCTAGGGGAACAGTAAGCTCTACAGATCTTCAGCATTACAACCAAGATGTTGTCATGGCCCATATCTCATATATACTCGGCCACTTCTTATTGTCACATAGAGTAAGCCAGATCGGCTGCACCCTGGCTTCTATGATAATGGGGACCAAGCAGAATCATCCACTGTGCACTTTTAGTTGAAGACACCTGCAAACACTTCAGTCTTGTTTGCTGCACTTGTGCTGGACCCAATCATAGTGGAGAATGGGCATTTTCATGGATCCTTCCCCTCTTGGTCACTCATTTGTCTGTCACTGTTCACAATACTAGTGATAGCACAAGAGAGCTTTGCTCTGGTCCATTGGTTGCCGGGGGAATTTAGCTATTATAGCATAATGCTTTTGGTGTTTAACATACAGCTAGCCCTGTGAGGCAGCATCACTAGGTATGTATTTACTGCTCCTTGTACATTCTTCTATCCTCCTGATTTAGCTAGGTTTCATCTCTAGTTTTTTTTTTAGTTTTTTTTTAGAGGTACAGCACTGAAACAGGCCCTTCGGCCCACCGAGTCTGTGCGGACCATCTACCACCCATTTATACTAATCCTACACTAATCCCATATCCCTACCACATCCCCACCTGTCCCTATATTTCCCTACCACCTACCTATACTAGGAGCAATTTATAATGGCCAATTAACCTATCAACCTGCAAGTCTTTGGCATGTGGGAGGAAACCGGAAACCGGAGCACCCGGAGTAAACCCACACAGACACAGGGAGAACTTGCAAACTCCACACAGGCAGTACCCAGAATTGAACCCGGGTCGCTGGAGCTGTGAGGCTGTGGTGCTAACCACTGCGCCACTGTGCCGCCCTCTAGGCTTGATGATGATCGAGGAGTGTGTAAAGCAATGGGCCATAAGGTTACATGCAGTTCTGCTACTGCTGATAACCCACAGCACCTTATATATTCCTAGTTTTGGGCTGCTAGATCTGTCCTGAGTCTATCCTACTTAGCACAGTATTGTGCCACACTACACAAAGGAAGATGTCCTTACTGTGGAGATGAGACATTGACTTCACAAGGCCTGTATGATGGTCATTTTTATCAATGCTATCATGCACAGATGTGTCTATGATAAGTAGGTTAGTGAAAATGAGGTCAAATAGGTTCCTTACTCATACTAAGGCCCCATCTGCCTGTTCAGGTGGACCTAAAAAGATCCCAAAGCTCTGTTTGAACAAGGGCAGAAAGTTTTCCGTGTCTATGCCAACAATGCTCCACCAGCCAACAACAGCAACACAGAGCAACTAATAATGATCTTATTCATTCATTCTGGGGCCTCGCTAGGTGCAAATTGGTTGCTGTGCTTACTTACATAATAGTGACGATTCAAAGAAAAGGGATTCATTGGCTGAGGGCATGAAAGGGGTTTTGTGAACATGAGTTCATTCTTTTTCTTCTCTTCACCTCTTTAGGCCTGAGTGTATCTTGGTGAGCAAAATTTTTTTTAAGTGGTGAATGAAAGTGGTTGTATTTAGATTTTCTATTTGGAGAAATCCATCAACAAAACAGAGTATTACTTAAACAGAGAATGACTGCAGAATTCCGAGGTGTGGAGGGATCTAGGTGTTCTAGCACGAGTCACAAAAAGTTAGTATGCAGGTACAGCAAGTAATAAAGAAGGCTAATGGAATGCTATCCTTTATTACGAAAGGAATTGAAAATAAAGGTAAGTATGTAGTAAGGATGTAATGCTTCAGTTATACAGGGCATTGGTGAGACCACATCTCGAATACTGCGTGCAGTTTTGGTCTCCTTATTTAAAGAAGGATGTGAATGTGTTGGTCCAGAGGAGGTTACTAGATTGATACCTGGGATGAGTGGGTTGTCTTATGAGGAAAGGTTGGACAGACTGGGCTTGTTTTCACTGGAGTTTAGAAGAGTGAGGGGAGACTTGATTGAAGTTTATAAGATCCTGAACAATCTTGACAAGGTGGGTGAGTCCAGAACTAGGGGGCACTGTTTTAAAATTAGGGGTCACCCTTTTAGGACAGAGATGAGGAGAAATTTTTTTCTCTGAGAGGTGTGTGATTTTGGAACTGCCTCAAAAGGTGGTGGAGGCAGGATTATTGAATATTTTTAAGGCGGAGGTAGATAGATTCTCGTTAGGCAAGGGAGTCAAAGATTATCAGGGGTAGATGGGAGTGTGGAATTCGAGTCACAAACAGATCAGTCATGAACTTATTGAATGGCGGAGCAGGCTAGAGGGGCCGAATAGCCTACTTCTGTTCCTAATTTGTATGTTAGTAATATGTGTAATGTCAAAAGTTATAGCATAACTGATAACCCAATAAAGGCAATTATTGTACGTGCAAAATGTTCAGTATTCCAAGTTCATTCACTCATGTAAGTGAATTTTTTTCTCCAAAAATATACTTTATTAATAAAATTTGTAAAAATACATTACAAACAATTCAAATTGGACATTTCATAAAGTGCAATAAAGATGAGTTTATTTCAATACTGAACATGAGGTGCCTCACTACCCTTACCATTTCAGGTTACATTTACAATATACATTTGCATTACATACCAAAAACATTCTCCGGTGCATACAGCCCGAGGGGTTTTACATTGTTCCTGCCCCTCGTTATACCATGGCAAGAGGACCTTACACAGTGGCCTTTCCCCATCAAGCCTTTGTAGCAGCTGCTCCAAGCTTTAGTGCATCCCTCAGCACAAAGTCCTGGACCACAGAATGTGCCAATCTGCAACACTCGGTCATGGACATGTGCCAGTCTGCAACACTCGGTCGTGGACGGTTCTTTGCATTGGAAGACCAGTAGGTTTCAGGCAGACCAAAGTGCGTCTTTCACTGAATTGACGGTCCTCCAGCAGCAGTTGATCTGTGTGTGCGTCCCTGGGAACAGCCCGTAGAGTACTGAGTCCTGCATTACGGAACTGCTTGGGATGAACCAGGACTAAAACCACTGCAGCTCTTTCCACACCTGTTTTGCAAAGGCACATTCCAGAAGGAGGTGGGCAATGGTCTCTTCCCCACTATAGCCGCCTCAAGGATAGCGTGCAGAGGTGGTGAGATTCCTGGCATGCAGGAAGGATCTGACGGGGAGGGCCCTTCTCACCACCAGCCAAGCTATGTCTTGGTGCTTGTTTGAAAGTTCTGGCGATGAGGCATTCTGTCAAATGAGTTTGACAGTCTGAACGAAGAACCATCCGACAGGGTCCACCATCTTCTTTTCCTGCAGGACCTCGAGGATGTTATGTGCGGACCACTGCTTGATGGACTTATGGTCAAAGGTGTTTTCTGAACAAACTTTTCCTAGAGGCACAGTGGTATGGCGCAGTCAAACTGAATGGAGTGTTCCACGGCAGCATGGCCAGACTCATCCTTTGTAACACGGGGGACAGATAGAACCTCAGCATGTAGTGACATGTAGTTTGCATACCGGGGGTCTACACACAGCTTGATGCAGCCGCAGACAAAGGTGGCCATCAGGATGAAGGTGACGTTGGGTACGTTTTATCCCCCTCTATCTAGAAGTTTGAACATCGCGTCCCTGTGGACATGGGTCATTTTTGATCGCCAGATAAAGCGGAATATGGCTCATGTGAGCACCATGACGCAGGAGTGGGATATGAGCCAGATCCCCCTCTCTCCCCCCTCTCTTTCTCTCTCTCTCTCCCCTTCTCTGCCTCCTCTCTCCCTCTCTCGCTCTGCCCCCTCCCTCTCTCGCTCTCTGCCCTCTCCCGCTCTCTGCCCCCTCCCTCCCTCTCACTCGCTCTCTTCCCCCTCCCTCCCTCTCGCTCTCTGCCCCCTCCCTCCCTCTCTCTCGCTCTCTGCCCCCTCCCTCCCTCTCTCTCTCTCTCTGCCCCCTCCCTCCCTCCCCTCTCTCTCGATCTCTGCCCTTTCCCTCCTCTCTCTCGCACTTTCTGCCCTTTCTGTCTCTCTGCCCCCCCTCCTCTCCCCCTCTCTGCCCCTCTCTCTCTCTCTGCCTCCTCTCTCTCTCTCTGCCTCCTCTCTCTCTCTCTCTGCCTCCTCTCGTTCTCTGCCCCCTCCCTCCCTCTCTCTCACTTTCTGCCCTTTCTCTCTCTCTGCCGTCCCCTCTCCTCTCTCTGCCCCCTCCCTCCCTCTCTCGCTCTGCCCCCTCCCTCCCTCCCTCTCTCTTTTGTTCTGCCCCCTCCCTCTCTCTCTCTCTTGCTCTGTCCCCTCCCTCCCTCTCTCTCTTGCTCTGCCCCCTCCCTCCCTCTCTCTCTTGCTCTGCCCCCTCCCTCTCTCGCTCTGCCCCCTCCCTCTCTCATTCTCTGCCCCGCCCTCCCTCTCTCTCGCTTTCTGCCCTTTCTCTCTCTCTGCCCTCCCCTCTCCTCTCTCTCACTCTGCCCCCTCCCCCTCTCTCACTCTGCCCCCTCCCACTCTCGCTCTCTGCCCCCTCCCACTCTCTCGCTCTCCGTCCCCTCCCCATCTCTCGCTCTGCCCCCTCCCCATCTCTCGCTCTGCCCCCTCCCCCCTCTCGCTCTCTGCCGCCTCCCCCTCTCTCGCTCTCTGCCGCCTCCCTCCCTCTCTCATGCTCTCTGCCCCCTCCCTCCCTCTCTCTCGCTCTTTCTGCCTTTTCTCTCTCTCTGACCCCTATTTCCAAACTTTGGGCAGCTCGAGGGTTTCCAGCGGGTTCCAACTTTTTCTTAAAAGCCTGCTAGAAAACCACAAAGTTTAAAGTTCGGAAACCGCTGTTCCCACTCCCAACACCTGTCAACTGTGAAACTGACAGTGTGATTTTTTTTGAAAAGCTGTTCTGGCAGAAGAAGCCAATGGGAAATTTCTCATCTCTGAAATTAACAGTCACAGACTTCAAAATTTTTTTTACCACAGACACTGATTTCCATGTACGGGCCCGTTGCCGATCCTTGCCTTAAATCTGAGTCTTCTGGTTACTGACCCTTCTGCCACTCAAAATAGTTTCTCCTTCTTTATCAAAAGCATTCAAGATTTTGAACATATCTCCCCTTAACCTTCTCTGCCCTAAAGAGAACAAATAAAGCCTCTCTAGTCTCTCCATGTAACTGAAGTCTTTAATTTCTTGTAAATCTCCTCTGCACCATCTCTAGAGGTCTTGACATCCATTCTATAATATAGTGCCCAGAATTGAAGACAGGACCTGAGCAAGGGCCAACCACTGTTTAGTAATTGTATAGCATAACTGACTTGCTTTTGCACTCTGTGTCTCCATTTATAAAGCCAAGGATCCCACCCTACACCTGTGAACATCCTTCTCAACTTGTCCTGAAACTGTCAAAGATTTGTGGCTGTTCCTACACCTCCTTTTAAAATTGTTAATATTGCCTCTTCACATTCTTCCTACAAAAATGGATCATTTCACACAGGTTAAATTTCATCTGCCACATCTCTGCCCATTTCAACAGTCTGTCTATGTCCTCCTGGACTCAGTTACTATCCTCCTCACTGTTTACCACATTTGAGGTTTGTGCCACCTGCAACCTTTGAAATTATGCCCTGTATACTCAAGTCCAGATCATTAATATACATCAAAAAAGCTGCGGTTCCAACACTGACCTCTTTGGGACACCACTGCTCACTTCCCTCCAGTCCGAAAAACAACTGTTCACCACTTATTCTCTGCTTTTATTCATTGGCCAATTTCGTATTCATGCAGCCAAACTCCTTTTGAAAACCCCAATACATAACATTAACTTCAATCCCTTCATCCACCCTCTCTGTTACTGCATCAAAAGGACTCCCATCAACTTATTCAAACACAATTTGCCTCTAACAAATCCATGTTGACTTTCATTTTCTAACCCATACTTTTCGACATCCCAATTAATTTTGTCCCTGATTAATATCTCTAATGGTTTCCCCACCACTGATGTTAGGCTAATTGTTGGTTTAACCCTCTCCTATTTGTTGAACAAGGATGTAACATTTACAATCCTCCACTCCTCTGGCTCCACTCCCATATCAAAGGAGAATCGGGAGATTGTGGCCAGATCCTCCGCAATTTCCACCCTTACTTTCCTCAGTAACCGAGGATGCATCCCATTCGAACTGGGTGATTTTCTACTTTAATTACCTCCTCTTTATTTTTATCCTATCCAATCTTTCTACTACCTCCTTCCTTTACTGTGACTAGTATCTTCTTTAGTGAAGACTTATGCAAAGTAATTCATTTATCTTATGTTACAACAGTGACTACACTTCAAAAGGACTTCATTGGCTCCAAAATGCTGTGAGATATCTTGAGGTTGTGAAAGGCGCTATGTAAATGCAGGTCTTTCTTTTTCTTTCGCTTAGTACTTCAGCTATACCCTCTGCCTTCATAAGATCACCTTTTGGTCCCTAATCGGCCTCTCGGTCTGACAACATTTTTACTATTTATATGTTTAGAAAAGACTTTTGAATTCCATTTTATGTTACCTACTCATCTATTCTCATACATTCTTATTGCCCTTCATATTTTCTTTTTCATTTCTTCCCTGTACTTTTTGTATTCAACTTGGTTCTCTACTGAATTATGAACTCAACATTTATCATAAGCTGCCTTTTATTGATTAATTTTAGTTTCTATATTTTTAGTCATCCAGGGTGCTCTAGCTTTAGATGCCCTTCCTTTCCCTCTCTTGGGAATCTGTCCTTCTCTGTACCAAACTAACTCCTCTTTGAAAGCCCCTCATTTGCTGTTTCCATGCCAATCTTTGATTCCAATCCTCCTGGCCAGATCCCTTTTCAATTCACTGAAATTAGCCCTCCTCTAGTTGAATATTTTCACATTTGATCGTGCCTTGTTCTTTTCCATAACTATTCTAAACCTAATAATATTACGATCATTGTTTCCAAGTACTGTTCCACTGAAACATGCTCCACATGCCCCACTTTATTCCCAAGAACTAAATCCAGCACTGCTGCCTTCCTTGTTGGACTGGAAACATGGGGCTGAATTTTACACCACCCCGACGAGTGGGATGGTGGTGGGGGGAGGGTGGCGTAAAATGGAGCAGGAGGGCCCCAGGAGATCTTCCCAATCCACTCCCGCCTCCAGCTGACGTAGGACAGCAGTGGCACCCTTAAGTGGCCACATACCGGCCACTTAAAGGCCTTTGCCCACCTTCACGCGGATTTTACATGCGGCAAGCGGGCATCCTGGACCGGAGAGAAGCCGCCTGACAAAACCAGGTGGCTCGCGAACGTCCCGGGAGGTGCCCTCATGATCGGGCACCCAGTGACTGAGGGCTACCCCACTACCCCAACCACCCCCAACACCCAACACGCCCCCCATTCCCCCAACCAACCATCCTTGCCTCGCCGGGGGCCGACCGATTACCGTGGGCAAGGCAACCAAAACTTACCTGCCGTCCAGGCTCCATGCCATCACGACTTCTAGCTGGGCTGCAGTCCCAGCATTGGCCACCGCTTCCAGTGGTGCTGCTGGGTCTAGGAGCTGCTGGCCGGCAGCTCCATTAGGCGGGACTTACCACTGCAAGCGGGTGGAAATCCCGCCTCGGAACAACTGAAGTCCGATGACCCGCAAAATACGGGTCAGATCCCCTGGCTCCAGTCTGCCGCGGGTGAAATCCATGCCATGTGCAGGGAAATTCTCTTGTACATATTTCAGGAATTCCTCCTCCTCTTTTTTCTTTATATTGTTACCATCCCAATCTATATTAGGTTAATTTTTTTTATATTTGTTTATGGGATGTGAGTGAGTGTCACTGGCGAGGCCAGTATTTATTGCCCATCCCTAATTGTCCTTGAGAAGGTGGTGATGAGCTGCCTACTTGAACTGCTGCAGTCCTTGGGGTGTAGGTACATCGACAGTACTGTTAGGAAGGGAGTTCCTGGATTTTGACCCAGTGACAGTGAAGGAACGTTGATATAGTTCCAAGTCAGGATGGTGCGTGGCTTGGAGGGGAACTTGCGGGTGGCGCTGTACCCATGCATCTGCTGCCCTTGCCCTTCTAGGTGGTAGAGATCGCGGGTTTGGAAAGTGCTGTTGTAGGAGCCTTGGTGAATTGCTGCAGTGCATCCTGTAGATGGTACACACTGCTGCCACTGTGCGTCGGTGGTGAATGCAGCGAATGTTGAAAGTGAAATTGAATTGAAATCCCCCATTATCACTACTCTACTGTTCTTGCATTTTTATGTAGTTTGCCTGTTTATTCCTCTATCTCCTTCCTACTACTTGGTGGTATTATAGTGTACACCCAGCAGTGTAGTAACTCCTCTGTTGTTCCTTAATTCTAACTTTAGTTCCTGATGACTCATTAAATAAAATTCTAGTAACTGGCTTCATGAATTCAATAGGAGTCATCTTTTTATACTAGTTTTGCAGCCAGGACATTACAAACAGAGTGAAAGAAAGGATCACACAACAGAATTCTGAAAAAGTGCAAGAACTGAAGCAAACTCCAATTTTTCACCACTTAATTCTTTCCAAGTAGACTCTTTCCGATGCAATTAACAATGTTACATTAAATTATACCACAGATAATGCTACATACATTCAGTGCAACTCAAGTTTCTGCAACCTTTTGCACTATTATTAAAAAACTCCCATAAAATTGGCCACAGCCCCAGGGTGAATTAATCACCATTTTCTGTTAATTGTGCTTGCTTGTAGTGAATTGTAATGCTCCCTGCATCCTGCAGAGTGAACTTCCAGGAATTTTGTCCTCTGCTTCAAATCCTCTATAGCGTTGTCCCTCCCTACTTCCATAATCTCCTCCATATCTATGTCCCTGCCTGCACATTCCAGTTTTCTGAGGTCAACCTCCTTCTCATTGTCTGTCCCCTCCACTCCACCTGCAGCTGCTGATTCCACCATCAAGTCCTACCCACTGGTATTTCGTTCTTCAGCATCTTCACCTTACCACCCCCACCCACTTGCTGCTTTCAAAAGCCTCCTTCAGACCCTCCTTCATGGCCCAGCTTTTGTATCCATCCCCTAGCCCACTGGCACTTTTATTTTCCTACTGCCCTGTGAATTAGGCTCTCCTGGCCTCCCACCTTCTACCCTCTGTAAACTTCAGTTTACCCGAAACCATGCTGCCCTGTTATGTGCTTGGCCACTCCTTTAGCTTAATGAATGAAAACCAGTATAAAATGATCAGATTACAAAATCAAATTAACTCATCAGGTTTACAGAACCAAAGTGAGATTGATGAAAGTCAAATGTGCAGTTGATAGCAAAGTGGGGCAGCAGGGGGAGTTGAATCTGAGAAGGCAGCCAGGAATCTATAACATAAGCAAATAAAATATATGTGTAAATGAGCACAACTGTGCAGAAAACATTTAATGCAAAGTGTAAAGTATTGCCTACAGGATGAAAGAAATGGCAGCCATGCATCCTCCACAGCAAAATAGTTAAGGTGAAATTGAAAGATATGCGAGTACTTGTAGATCAGATACTCAAAATGTCAAGCTATGGCTGAACAGCCGTCAGCAAAGCAGATAGTTTTGTCTAGCTCAGCTATGAAAATTAGAGGTGGTTATGCTTGAACTGTACCATGCTCTGGTCAGAGTGCTTCAATGTTACAAGTAAAAGAAAAATACTGCAGATGATAGAAATCTGAAATAAAACCAAAAAGTGCTGGAAATACTCAGCAGGTCTGGCTGCATCTGTGGAGAGAGAAGCAGAGTTGATGTTTCAGGTCAGTGACCTTGCATCTCTCTCCACAGATGCTGTCAGACCCGGAGCATTTCCAGCACTTTTTGGATTTATTATGCTTGAATGTTATGCCTAGTTCTGATCACCATGACACAAGGAAACATTCAAAGCCTGGAGCCAGTGCAGACTGAAACCACAAGACTAATCCCTAACCTCAGTGACTCCGGAGTAATGAGGAAACTGGAGAGAAGTGAGCTTTTCAGGTGACTGAGACGGTATATAGGATCACAAACTGTATTATAGAGGTATATAGGATAACAAATTGTAATGAAAGGCACATCTAGAAAATTATTTTAAATTAAACTGTGATCATTGGATCAGGAAACACAAATTCAAATTCAAAGGCAAATTTAGTAATGATATCAATAAGTTATTCTATACACAAAGATTGTGGAATAACTTCTAGGTAAAATAGTGGAGACAAAACCCCAAGAATTATTTTAAATGCAGCTTTGGGACACTGGGTTTTTTTCTGGATGGATGCAATAGGATGGGACGAAATGCTTTCCTCATCTGTATTTATCACTCCTAATGTTGACCTATTTTATTAGAAATGCCAAGAAATCCATCTCTTGGGAATATTGATGTTTCTGGCTTATAGCCTGTTCCTCCATACACGTCTATGGAAGCTGTAAAATAAACAGGAGCAGCAGACTGATCATTTCAGGCGGATGTAGATGGAATTACTAAATGGTGCTGGAGAAATGGGGTTTTTTCAGTGGGCGGAGGGAGACATAGTGGCAGGAGGAAGACCAAATCAATAAGAAAGATGGTCAGTGATTTTGCCCTCCCACCTCATATCAGATATACACAAATCAAACAGGTGTTGAAGATGGTTGAAAAAGCTGATGCAAGAGCAGAAATGTTCAAGAAATGTCAGTTGTACCCATTATCATCTGCAACTTCCATGATCTACCATGGCCACATTTGTCCAGTGATGGAATGCTGCGATACTGCTGGGAACATTACAAAGAAAAGCCACCTCTTGCTCTTGGATTTAATACAGACCAAATCCACATAAACCAGTGTACTAGATGAAAGGACGACAGTCTCAATGCAGAGCTGCCTATCTACAATATTACACAGCATAGTTGGTGTGCCAGGTCCCTACAATATTTGGACCACAGTAGCAATACTACAGCTGGCTGCAGTTAAGCTGGAGCTCCCTCTGTTAATACTAGAACCATATGAGCTACAACATGTGAGTATCAGCATTTTGTGTCGATCTAAAAAATTCCACACACAATACCAGTGTGAAACTTCACACACTGCAATCCTATCTCTAGATAATGTCACCATCATGAGTTCTGTCCCCGTTTTAAACATAACATTAATGGTCAATTATTGAGCAAGGAATTACTGAGCATGCAATTGACTACATGAACCCAAGACTTGAACAGTTATTCTCCCAATTCTTTGCAAGCTCTTAGCAACTACTGGGGTCAGTTTGGAAACTCTGTCTCTAATTAATATACACTGTTATACCTGTACACTTCCTTTGGAATTCTCCTCCGCGAAACTAGAGATTTACAGTGATGTTTAAAATAAAGTAGCCTTACTCTGATTATTTTCTTATCAAAAAAGTTAAACACCTTGTAAATTTTGGCACTGACCAAGTTGCAAAAAACAACACAGGAGGACCAGAAATAGGAGCTCAGTTCACACTTTGTGAACCAGTGCTCTACGCATTTATTGAGATGCTAGTCTGTCCTCTTATTTTTTCTGCACTTGAATCCAATTTCCAGGGCCATCCAGGTTACAGTGACTGAATAAGACAAACTCTGCTTTCACTACCTGGGATTTGAGATTTTTAATTTGGTGTTTTGAAGATAACATTTTGTTCATTTTTAAGTGAAAACTACCTGGGAATTTCTCCTCAGTGATGTTTTGAAGGCTTGTGTCTGGAGCAGACCTTTGTGAGTTGCTGGTGTTCTGCAGATTCTTACAGGGACACTGGGTTTCTAACATTAATGATTCTTTTCTTTCCAGATATTTGCAAAGAGCTGCATGACCTCACTTACCCTTGTACTACAGTGTAGTGAAGTAAAGTGAATGGAAAATTCCAACATTTAAATTATAAAAGGACTTAAAAATGATGCAATCGCATTACAACACTGGGATGAATGGCAAATGGAATAAATTTTAGACCCATTAATTACAGTGGAACTGAAGTAATTGTCCAATGTTTAAGCAAATATTGCCTTATTAAAAAGGTGGTTATTTACTGTGTTAAACTCAAACTGGATTGTGCTGTAGATAGTGGAAATGAGTGCAAGGGTAAAGTTACCCTTTGCTAGAACATAAAAGATATCCTGTCCAACTGAGAAGGAAAGTCAAGATGCAGCAGAAGATTGAAAAGAAACTTCAGTAGTCACACAATATTTCCATAACTGCATCAAAAGCCTCTGGGCAGATGCATTATCTTACTTAACAATTGGAATCCAGATTGATTCTCAATGCCTAAAGTAATAAGGATACACTCCATTCCTCAAACAAAATTTCACAAAAGTCGCTCAAATGCTATTCTTAATTCTGCAATCTACTGGCTTAAAATTCAAAGCTACTACTAATGGCCCAGAAACCCAGACTAAGATTCTGGTTCAGTTTCGTGGTAGTCAACATGGCTTTAGCTAACAAGTTATAATGAGTTAGAGGTAGAGCCTTATTGGCATTGACATTATACTGTACATGGCAATTTATTTTCCTTGTGTTCAGCTGCTCGTTAAATTAGTTTTTCAGATTTTCAGCAGCTAAAATAATGTCTGCCAACTTGCTCTTTTTCTTCGGGCAGACAGCAACAACATTGATATGCGTCAGCACAAATTTACCTTGTACATTCATCACTGCGATAGGAAATGTCCCTTTTGCTGTGCTTATCATGGGTTTGTCATTCACTGCAAACGTGAGATCCTCCACACTCCAAAACAAGAGCAGGTCTGACTAACAAAAGCTCAGTATCCTGATTAATCCTTTAGCATCCATGAGGCTCTTGGGATTTCAACTGCCTTAAGTTAACATGACATTACAGGCCTCAGAATAGGGCTGTTCACAAGGCTTGAGATACTTGATCAGTAAATAATGGAACTTGGTGTCTGGGTGCAATACGTGTTGCTTATTCTGTACCCATTCAGAAGGGTAAAGAACTGGAGTGAATTCATGGAGAGGCAAATTTAATTAATCTAGGTTAATCTTCCTGCCACATACAATATATCCTAACTTGACTCCAATCAATTAATTTCAGTCCAACCTATGCACCTTGGTACAATTGGAAATTCACTAACAATGCAGTAAGTTGTAAAGCAATATAGAGAGATGGAGATCCATCCCTAATACTGGATAGCACATCAAAGCGGCACTTAAATGTGCATTCAACTCCACAATGGCTACAACTTGGGAAGAAATTGAAACTGATAGATGATGTGTGTTGTATGCTTGGTTAGTCTAGCTAGGAGAGATTACTGATCGGTAAGTTTAACATTAACTCATTTATTACATATTAACTATACAACGTTACATAAGTCTTGTCTGCTGCCATGCTACTTCAAGTTTTTTTCTGATATGATCCCTTATATCATCATAGTGGGAGGTATTACTCATATTATCTCAGACATTTAAGGGCGGCACTGTGGCGCAGTGGTTAGCACCGCAGCCTTACAGCTCCAGTGACCCGGGTTCAATTCTGGGTACTGCCTGTGTGGAGTTTGCAAGTTCTCCCTGTGTCTGCGTGGGTTTCCTCCGGGTGCTCCAGTTTCCTCCCACAAGCCAAAAGACTTGCAGGTTGGTAGGTAAATTGGCCATTATAAATTGCCCCTAGTATAGGTAGGTGGTAGGGAAATATAGGGACAGGTGGGGATGTGGTAAGAATATGGGATTAGTGTAGGATTAGTGTAAATGGGTGGTTGATGGTCGGCACAGACTCGGTGGGCCGAAGGGCCTGTTTCAGCGCTGTATCTCTAAACTAAACTAAACTAAACACATTAACCCTTTCAAACCCTTATACTACAATGTGGAAAGTGGGATTATGATCTAGAACAGTAAACCCTGACATCACGCTGTGACGATGCAAGTCTGTCTTCATTGGGAAAAAGGGCATTTACTGCAACTCCCACTTTCTCACTAACACACAAAAAGACACAGGACACTGAAGGAGGTAGTAACAATAGCAGAACAGGTAAAAGCACCAACAACAGTTCAATACTTAACCTTGCACCATCCAGTGGGTTTCCTTAAATGTAACTAGTTTTTACCATATTCAATTACAGTCTCCAATTTGTTCAGTTTATATGCTGGTGTCTGTCTTCCAACAATGGGATCAAGCTGTGCAGATGCAAATCCTGGGCTGACCTTTGTTTTTCTGTCTCTGCTCAGTATTAATTAAAACATGAACAACATATTTCCAGAGACTAATTTTTAAAAATACAACAGTTGGTCTCTGCATAGTCATTTGTGTGGTACAGTATGAATGATTATGAAGTAAATATTGTTAATTGGTTCACCTATCTGGATAGTGTTTCAAAGGATGTACTAAAAAATGCTGAAATCTTCTTTGATGTTAGAAAACTGAAAAAGTGTATCTGCAACTAGTTTGGGATCAAACTCTCAACAAACGGAAAGTATATGGAGCAATTGTCATTACCAATTTTCTAGATGGACATTAGTCCTAGACCTGTAACCATTACCACATTTAGCCATTTGACAAGTTGGACCTCCAAATAGATTTCTTTCAAAAAATAACATTTTGGAATACAGTATATACAGAATGTAATAATGTAGCATGCTTGGGAGGAAAAAGGTGACTATGGTTTCCATCAGTGGTGCTTTTCTTGTCTCATGTCTGTGCCTGTTGTAAATGCACTGATAGAGATTGATTGCAAAGATTAATCAACAACTCCATTATCATTATATCATGTGACTATAAGGATGGTAGAAGGCAAACTAGACGGACCTTAGGAGTGGCAAAATGAGAAAAGACCTATGTTCCTAAAACTCAAGATGTGCATGAAAATAAAGTGGCAGGATAAAATCAAAAAAATCCCTTTGATGTGGTCGACCATCCTCCTCAAAAACCTCTCCTCCACTGTCGAGCTCAGTGGGACTGTCCTCATATAGCTCCAGTCTTACCTATTCAATCCTAGCCAGAATATCTCCAGCAATGGCTTCACTTTCCACCCCCCAGATCATTACCTCTGGAGTCTGCAAAACATCTATGATTGGCAACATCATCCAAAAACATGGGTCAACTTCCATATGACACTGATGACACCAAACCCTACATCTCCATTATTTCTCTCGATCCCTCCAATGTCTATGTACAGTCCTGAATGAGCTATAATTTCCTGCCATTAAAAATTAGGACAACTTTCGCCGTCTTCTTTAGCACCTGCCACATACTCCATGCCCTTGCCATGGATTTCACCTCTTCCCAGCCACCATCTCAGACTGAACCAAACTGCCTTTCACCTCCAGAACATCACCTGCCTCTAAATTCCCACACCCCCACTTCACTCTCCACTCCCCACCACCACCACTACCCACGCCCCCCCTCCACCCCACTCCTGCCCTCAGTCTCAGCTCATCTGCTGCTGAAATTCTCATTTATGACTTTGCCACTTCCAAACTCAACTATTCCAATGCCCTCCTGGCGTCCCATCTTCCACTCTCTGTCAACCTTAGCTTATCGAAAACTTTGTTCCAAGAATCCTATACTGCACTAAGTTCCATTCACCTATCACTCTTGTCCTTGTTGATCCTGGCTCCTGGCCCCCCTAATATCTGCAAATTAAAATAATCCTCATGTTTCAATCCCATAGGGCCTTGAACCGTCCCTATCATTGTAACAGGCTCCACCCCTACAACCCCCTCAGAGCTCTCCATTCCTCCAACGTTGGCCTCTTGTCCATCACCTCTCCCTTTGCCCCACCATTGGCAGCTGGGCCTGCAGCCATCTTGGCTCCATACTCTGGACCTTCCTCTTTCTCTCCACCTCCCTTTTCTTTTCTAAGACCTTCATAAAATCCCACCTCTTCGAATAAGCTATTATCTACATTTTTGGATCAATATCCTTTTTTTCATTGTTTTGATTACTTCACTGTGAAATGCTTTGGCAGAATTTTCGATGTTATAAGTGCTAAGTAAAAGTTGTTATAGTTGCTATTGTTACATGGGAATTGTGCTACAGAAGATATTTAGATTAACTGTCTCCTTGAAGGCAATTCTTCGGATCATTCGGGAGGCGGAGGGGATTATTGAGAGGAGTTATCGGGAGGCAGTCACACCTCAGGTAAAAGAAGAAGGTAGATGGGTTACCGTCAGGGGAAGGAGAGGGAACCAGCAGGCAGTGCAGGGATCCCCTGTGGCCGTTTCCCTCAACAACAGGTATACCGTTTTGGATACTGTTGGGGGAGACGACTTACCAGGGGTAGGCAATGGGATACAGGTCTCTGGCGCAGAGTCTGTCCCTGTTGCTCAGACGGGAAGGGGTAAGAGGAGCAGAGCATTAGTCATTGGGGACTCCATAGTTAGGGGAACAGATAGGAGGTTTTGTGGGAACGAGAGAGACTCACGGTTGGTGTGTTGCCTCCCAGGTGCCAGGGTACGTGATGTCTCGGATCGTGTTTTTGGGATCCTCAAGGGGGAGGGGGAGCAGCCCCAAGTCGTGGCACACATAGGCACCAACGACATAGGTAGGAAGACAGATGGGGATTTAAGGCAGAAATTCAGGGAGCTAGGGTGGAAGCTTAGAGCGAGAACAAACAGAGTTGTTATCTCTGGGTTGTTGCCCGTGCCACGTGCTAGCGAAGTGAGGAATAGGGAGAGAGAGGAGTTGAACACGTGGCTGCAGGGATGGTGTAGGAGGGAGGGTTTTGGTTTCTTGGATAATTGGGGCTCTTTCTGGGGTAGGTGGGACCTCTACAAACAGGATGGTCTTCACCTGAACCAGAGGGGTACCAATATCCTGGGGGGGAGATTTGCTAGTGCTCTTCGGGGGGGTTTAAACTAATTCAGCAGGGGAATGGGAACCTAAATTGTAGTTCCAGTGTACAGGATGTTGAGAGTAGCGAGGGCAGAGATAAGGTTATAAGGACACAAGAGGGCACTGGCAAGCAAGAGCTTGGTTTAAAATGTGTCTACTTCAACGCCAGGAGCATCCGGAATAAGGTGGGTGAGCTTGCAGCATGGGTTGGTACCTGGGATCTCGATGTTGCGGCCATTTCGGAGACATGGGTAGAGCAGGGACAGGAATGGATGTTGCGGGTTCTGGGATTTAGATGTTTCACTAAGAACAGAGAGGAGGGTAAAAGAGTGGGGGGGTGGTGTGGCATTGTTAATCAAGGAAAGTATTACAGCGGCAGAAATGACGTTTGAGGACTCGTCTACTGAGGTAGTCTGGGCCGAGGTTAGAAACAGGAGAGGTGAGGTCACCCTGTTGGGAGTTTTCTATAGACCTCCAAATAGTTCCAGAGATGTAGAGGAAAGGATAGCAAAGATGATTCTTGACAGGAGCGAGAGTAACAGGGTAGTGGTTATGGGGGACTTTAACTTTCCAAATATTGACTGGAAATACTATAGTTCAAGTACTTTAGATGGGTCTGTTTTTGTCCAGTGTGTGCAGGAGGGTTTTCTGACACAGTATGTGGACAGGCCAACCAGGGGCGATGCCACATTGGATTTGGTACTGGGTAATGAACCCGGCCAGGTGTTAGATTTAGATGTAGGTGAGCACTTTGGTGATAGTGATCACAATTCGGTTAGGTTTACCTTAGCGATGGGCAGGGACAGGCATATACAGCAGGGCAAGAATTATAGCTGGGGGAAAGGAAATTATGATGCGATTAGGCAAGAGTTAGGATGCGCAGGATGGGGAAGGAAACTGCAGGGGATGGGCACAATCGAAATGTGGAGCTTATTCAAGGAGCAGCTACTGCGTGTCCTTGATAAGTATGTACCTGTCAGGCAGGGAGGAAGTTGTCGAGCGAGGGAGCCGTGGTTTACTAAAGAAGTTGAAGAGCTTGTCAAGAGGAAGAAGAAGGCTTATGTTAGGATGAGACGTGAAGGCTCAGTTAGGGCGCTTGAGAGTTACAAGCTAGCCGGGAAGGATCTAAAGGCAGAGATAAGAAGAGCAAGGAGAGGACACGAGAAGTCATTGGCGGATAGGATCAAAGAAAACCCTAAGGCTTTCTATAGGTATATCAGGAATAAAAGAATGACTAGAGATAGGTTAGGGCCAATCAAGGATAGTAGTGGGAAGTTGTGTGTGGAATCGGAGGAGATAGGGGAAGTGTTAAATGAATATTTTTCGTCAGTATTTACAGTGGAGAAAGAAAATGTTGTCGAGGAGAATACTGAGATACAGACTACTAGAAGGAGGAGAAGAGGTGACTTAATAGAGACATATAAGATAATCAGAGGGCTGGACAGGGTGGATAGTGAGAGCCTTTTTCCTCGGATGGTGATGGCAAACACGAGGGGACATAGCTTTAAGTTGAGGGGTGATAGATATAGGACAGATGTCAGAGGTAGTTTCTTTACACAGAGAGTAGTAGGGGCGTGGAACGCCCTGCCTGCAACAGTAGTAGACTCGCCAACTTTAAGGGCATTTAAGTGGTCATTGGATAGACATATGGATGAAAATGGAATAGTGTAGGTCAGATGGTTTCACAGGTCGGCGCAACATCGAGGGCTGAAGGGCCTGTACTGCGCTGTAATGTTCTATGTTCTATGTTCTATGAAAGGATTGAAGTTCATAGCAAAACACTGGCATAAACGCCTCTCTGCTTTTCAGGACCAAATACCTTTAGACTTCTCTCATTTTGTTTTAACTCCATCCAATCTTATACAATACACAAATCCTCTCCTCCATAATCACGCCATTCCCATATTTAAATTTTATCCCCACTTGTTTTACATTACAGTTTTCTTGTTCGGAACTACTTTGCCAACTTCACTTTCATTCATTTAACATGTCTATGTTATTACCACGTCACCCTGACCTATATAATGCAACTTTGCAAGCCCATTGCAACTCTTGTTAATTAAATGCAATGACACAGATGATTTGCTAGTCAAACATGTAACATATAAACAAGCACTTTGAACTGGTCTCAATGAGCACTTATTAATCTAGAAAAGTATTACATGAACAAAACTGGTTTGGCGAGGTTGAAGCTTAGTCAGATGTAGGGCGTTATTTTTCAATATGAAGGCATTTTTGTCTAATGCACTTTGTTTTTAAGTAACCAAAACTGTTCTTTCTTATGGCACAAAGGAAAGGTTAGTCATCTTGCACTATGTCATTATTGTGGGACCAAGTCCAATACTGAGCCACTTTCAAAATGTGCTAAATGCAACACAGTCTGACCACTGGCTCCACCTCAATGGGAACAATGACTTTTCATCTGTCTCATTTCCCTCAGCTCAGCTGAGCAAAGAGTTATCCAGGTTATAAAATGCTCAGTCAGTTAACCATTAGTCTGCCACTTCCAACCAACTTTGGAGAGACAAAGCGAGCCAGTTTGGAATTTGAATTTGCTGTTAGGGAGGGTAGGGGAAAGAGAGTTTTTTCCAGGGAAGTATGCAGAACAAAGTGGGGTTGGAAAAGGGGAATGGGGTGTGAGTGTGAGGGATACAAGGAAGGCCTTATGTTTCAGGCATGTGTTACTGTACTCTCAATCCTTAGCTTCAACATTACACTGAGTTGTTCATTCCAGATACAAAGGATTGAGCTGAGGTTGTTTCTACACCTGCCCATCTGCCAGTCAGTTTTGCTACTAGCTCACTCTCGTGGCTGACCCACAAGTGCCTCTACTCACCCACTTCAAGAACCCAGTTGATACTGCTGACACCTTCCAGCCTACTCCATGCACATCCTGTACCCAATGCTAGTACCAACCCATTCCCACTGTTAATTTTATCTTAATGTATGATTGATTACATTTTTCATTATAATCAACTCACCAAAATGCCAAATCTGGGAGACAAAAGATTGGTATCACACTTAATGGCCAACAGCCTTGGTTTATCAGGAAAATAAAATATAGACTAAAGGCGTGTGCAGAGTTTGAAATAAATAGCAGTTATAACCATATCAGAATGAATGATCAGATCAAGTAGGAAATAGGAAAATGGGGGCTTTCTACTTGCACACTGCTGAAAAGTATGAGAAAATATTTTAAAGAGGAGGGGAGGGTTGGTTTGATTTGTAAGTTTCCACTGTTTGAATATTTCCGGGCTCCTCTTTGCTTCTAATGCCATGATCTTAAGTGGCTCCAAGTATCAGGTTTTGTTCATATCAATATACTGGAAGCAGACGAGAGTGTTCTCCTTCCCTGCAACACTGCTTTGGTCAGCTATGTTTTTTATATGGGTGGTGGAGCCCACATGGTGCCCGAGTTGAAACCAGACACTTGTATGCACTGATGCAAAAATAACATGTTGTATTTTACAGAAACCTGATGACAACCCTACTGCATAATCTTTCTCAAGAAACTCCACACCGATCTTGTTGTTATGTGATTAAGTTGTAAAGTCAGCTTTGCTGGATTTCCCCTTATTGTAAGAGTACACATTTAATTACTTTTATTTTAATTCCATTCATTTATGTGACACAGCAAAGAAAACATTTACAAAGCTGGCTAACTCTCTGTAAGTTCACCAGTATTAATTTCTCCTGTTTTCACTCCACACACCATCCTGAATTGGAACTATATCATCGTTCCTTCACTGTAGCTGGATCAAATCCTGGAACTCCCTTCCTAACAGCACTGTGGGTGTACCTACCTTACATGGACTGAAGTGATTCAAGAAGACAGCTCACCACCACATTCTCAGGGGCAATTAGGGATGGGCAATAAATGCTGGCCTAGCCAGCAACGCCTACATCCCATGAACGAATAAAAAAAAATTAGCCCAATATTTTTTCTGTGTCTGTGGAACCATGTACCTCAGGATCAGTCACTCATATGGGCCTAATACCATAATTGCATCAAAATATGTTAATAGAAGTTCCTCACAGTCAATCTCTGCCATTCTATAACCTACTAATTCAGTAAAACCACCTTAGTTCTCTGCTGTTCTAATTGCAGTCTTTGCCATTTTTCGATATTACCATCACAGTCTTCAAGTTCCTCTTACTGTTGATGCTCTATCTAGATTATTGCTGACTTTCTGAGTGATGGGAGGGATAAAAGCTCCAAGGCTTGCTTGTGATGCCTGAACCCCAAAGCAGTACAGTGGCGCAGTGGTTAGCACCGCAGCCTCACAGCTCCAGGGACCCGGGTTCAATTCTGGGTACTGCCTGTGTGGAGTTTGCAAGTTCTCCCTGTGACTGCGTGGGTTTCCTCCGGGTGCTCCAGTTTCCTCCCACATGCCAAAGACTTGCAGGTGATAGGTTAATTGGCCATTATAAATTGCCCCTAGTATAGGTAGGTGGTAGAGAAATATAGGGACAGGTGGGGATGTGGTAGGAATATGGAATTAGTGTAGGATTAGTATAGTGGGTGGTTGGTGGTCAGCACAGACTCGGTGGGCCGAAGGGCTTGTTTCAGTGCTGTATCTCTAAACTAAACTCAGAAAATTAGTATTAAAAAGTGAAATGCATCAAAACCTTTCATAAATTTTCAAAACTTTTATTAGATCTCTTCTAGTCTTTCTCTCCAATGGTAAAAATTGTCCCAAGTCTCTCCTAATAAGTATATGACACAAAGAAGTGTTTTAGCATGATGAGGGTGATACATGTTCAGACACCGGGGCAAGTGAGTTGCCCAGATATTGCGAAATAGCAATGTGCAGATGTAGACAATAACTCAGACCTGAGGACCGAGAAATTCAGTCAAATTGGGTGAAGCCCAAACCTCTGAAAGAGAAAGAGAGAGAGAGAGAGAGGGATAGCCACATAGAGAGGAAGATAAAGTGGAACAGACAGATATAGGGGGAATTTAACGAAAGACAACAGAGGACCGGATTGTCAAACCCTGCTGAGAGCAGGAACAGCAGTAAATATGATTTGAAGATCCCGTTCTCGGAGGTCAGCACTGGGACCTGCCACCTCTGGAACATGATGCAATTTTCAAAGTGCTGCTGGCAGGGAGGAAATGGGTTGGGTGCTCACTTCCAATTAAGTGCCTGTTGAGCATACTGAAGAGCTCATTTAAAGGCTTGTCAGGAGCAGGAAGCTATTTTTAAAGACTGGGAATGAAGAAAACGCCATGGCAGAAACAAAACAGGGTTGTGAAGATATGCCCCCACCCCCCCCCCCCCCCCCCCCGGTCTCTGTTCCCATCCCAAGGGGGTCCTTTGTGTGTTTGTGTGTGTGTTGTTTCCTAATTTCACTCCTGAAATTACGACTAGCTCAAATTTTTTGAACCTGCCACCTGATCCAGGACTCCCCAGCAAGCAGTAATATTTTCTCTCTATCCACCCTATCTCTTACTCTTAATATCTTAAAAATGTCAATCAAATCATCCTTTAGCCTTCCAAATTCCAAGGAATACAATTCTGGTTTGTTCCATCTCTCCTTGTAATTTAGATCTTTGAGTCCAGGTATTGTTTTGGTAAATCTACACTTCGCTCAGTCCGCAAGCATGACCTCGAGCTTCTGGTTGCTTGCCATTTTAATTTACCAACTTGCTCTCACACCCACATTTCTGTCCTCGGCCAGCTGCAGTGTTCCAGTGAAGTTCCACGCAATCTCGAGGAACAGCACCTCATCTTCGGATTAGTCACTCTACAACCGTCTGGACCCAACATTAAGTTCAATAACTTCAGACTGTGACTACCATTTTGATTTGTACATGGTAAAAAAAAGTCATTTATATATAGCAAAAAACTCAGTGGTCGCAGCACTGACCCTCGGTGAACACCACTGTCTACCATCCTCCAGTCTGAAAAGCCTGGCTCGGGTATAAAATTAAAACTCAACCCGGGCCCGACTCGACAACAGCCAACCCGAAACCGACCCAGGCCAGAGTCCTTTAATTTTTTTAAATGCTCGACCCGACACGAAAATAACAAATATATTAGATTAAATGTAGATTAAAACGAAAACAATACAAAACAAAACAGTACAGTCCAGCCCGACCCGACCCGAGCCCGAACGCTGGACGCAGAATACAGACCCGACCCGAACCCCACACATGTAGTTGGGTATGGTCGGGTTCAGGTCGGGTAGCTAGGTTTTGATGACTTGCTGTTTTCTGTCCATACATCAATTTTTGTATCCAAGTGGACACTGACCCTCTTATTCCATGAGCCTCAATTTTGTTAACCAGCCTTTATATGGTACTTTATCAAACGTTTTCTTAAAATCCATATAAACAACACCCACTGCATTCCCTTCATCAGCCTTTTCAGTTACTTTATTAAAACATTCAATTAGATTGGTCAAGCATGATCTGCCTTTTACAAATCTGTGCTGGCTATCCTTAATTAACTTGAACCTCTCCAAGTGTGTGGGGATTTTTTTACCTGATTATTGTTTCCAAAGCCTTACCCATTACTGATGTTAAACTAACTGATCTGCAGTTGCTATGACTGTCCTTGCATCCTTTCTTGATTAAGGGTATCGCATTTGCCACTCTCCAATCCTATGGCACCTCCCCCCATATGCAGGGAAGATCGGAAGATTGTGGCAAGCTCTTCCATTATCTCCATCCCCACTTCCTTCAGCAACCTGGGATGCAAGCCATCAGACCAGGTAGCATATCAACCCTAAGAATAGCCAAGCTTTTTAGTGCCTCCCCGCTCTCAATTTTTTACCCTATCCATTGCCTCTACGCTCGGCGCTTCTATCAATATTTTGTCAGATTCCACTTCAGTGAACTCTGATATGAAGTACTCATTAAGTATATTAGCCTTGCCCTGCGCCTCGAAGCATACATTATCCTCTTTGTCCCTAATAGGTCCCACTCCACCTCTTACTACCTGCTTACTATTTATATGCCGGTAGAAGATTTTTGGGTTCCCTTTTATGTTGACTGCCATTCTGTTCTCATATTCCCTCTTTGCCAGTTGAATTTTCCTCTTCACCACCCCCACCCCGCCCCCAACCACCCCTCAACTTATTGCGTAAGGCCTCGTTCTCACTTGAAGAATTCACCTGACATTGTTACGACTGAGGTGGGAGGAGTGCACTGTCTTTCTCTAGTTCCACTTCTCCACAGGTCACAACATATATTTTAAATGTTTACCCAGTTACCGATACGGTCAATCATATACTCTATTTTTATCCCAGAACAAAATACACCAACCAGGTTTCTTTAATAAACAACAAAATTATCAGTTTATTATAAAACAAGAGTTATCCAGTAACGAAGCAAAGCATTTCACACAGATTGAAATATTAAAGTTCCCTTTTTAAATACCCCACATACAAACGCTCAGATACACTGGAAAAAATAAAGAAATTCTCTCTGCAGAGGTTTTTTACAAAAAAGACAAAAAAAAATACTTTGGCCAAATACTAGTTAATTCTTGAAGAAAAAAAAAAGATGCTATGTAAGGATGTGAGTTGTCCCTTTTGGTCTGGCATCTGGGTACATAGAGACGGGGTGCACTGGGATCTTTTCAGTAGCAATCTGTTCTGGAGATGTCGAGAAATTGTCTGGTAGGCTTTCCAGGAGAAATGTAGTGTCAGGGGTTTCAGTTATCACACCCTGGATTCGCAGGGTTTTTTTCAAAGTGGTAGAGAAAGAAGAGCTGCCGCACTGGATTTCTCAGGATCTCTTCGAGATAAGCAGGAAAGATGAGCTGGGGGTTTCTTTTCAGCAGTCTCCAAAACCAACTGCTTTTCAACACAGACCACACCCAAGTGAACCAAAACAATATCTCAGAATCCAAACCAACTCCTGACCCTCATAAATCTTGACATGTCACTTTTCTGTAAACATCTCCCCCAAGTCACCAAGGTTTCTGTTGTTTATCTTAAGGCATGTAATATCCAGTAAAGGTTGTTCTCAAACAAAACATCTCAAGTGTCCTTTCAGTGAACTTTCAACAAAAAACAAAGTCCAGCATCTATGAAATCTTCAGTCTTTCAAAATGAATCCATTTCCACAATTTGAGTTCACAAAAAAATTTATTAAAAAAACAGAAGCACTTTCATAACAACATGCATGAAACATCCACTTTTTTTGTTCCATCATAATCTCTATCTCCCTTGTCATCCAAGGAGGCATGTTTCTGGTTCCCTTTCACCTTCGTTGGAATGTACCCAGGCTGTACCTGAAGCATCTCTTCCCTCAAGATAAACCATTGTTTGTATACAGCTCTTCCTGTTAGTCCTTGGTTCTATTCTACCCGAGCTAGATCCCATCTCATCACATTGAATTTAGCCCTCTTTCAATCTAGACGATCTACCTTAATTTTGTTCCTTGCTTTTTTGCATTACGAGGCTAAACCTTATATGATGGCCGCTTTCACCCAAATGCTCCACCACAGACACTTGGTCCACCTCAGTTCCCAGCACCAGGTCCAGAAATACCTCCTTTCTAATTGGGCTGAGAACATACTGATCAAGGAAGTTCTCCTGAACACATTTCAGAGATTCCTCCCCCTCCTTACCCTTTACTCTAAAATTATCCCAAATTATATTTGGGCAATTAAAGTTCCTCCATTATTACCATTCTATAGTTCTTACGTCTACAGCGTCCATAGTTAAGGATAGTTTTGATCATTCAACTGCCTGTATTCCATAGCATAGACAAGAAATCAGCTAAATGGATTATATTATGAATTTGAAGACTTTGCGAAACAGAGATTTTCTTTGCTGTAAGAAAGACAGATGGAAGGAAAGTAAATAACTTGCATTTATATAGTGCTTGTCACAACACAAAGATGTCTCAAAGTGCTTTACAGTCAATTCAATACTTTTTAAACTGTGGTCACTGTTGAAACGCACAGCCAGTTTGTGGACAGCAGGATCCCATAAACATCTTAATCTAGGTGTTGATCGAGGGTTCAATGTTGGCCAGGACACAGGGAAAATGCCCCATTTCCCCTTTGAATTGTGCTATGGGATCTTTTACATCCACTGAGAAGGTAGACAAAGGCCTCAGTTTAACATCTCACCTGAGAGCTGGAACCTCTGACTATACAGCGCTCCCTCAGCACTGCAACAGAGTGACAGCTGAGATTACTTGCTCAAGTGTCTGATCTAGGACTTGAACCTACAACCTTTTGACTCAAAGGAGAGAGTGCTATCCACTGAGTCAGGTCTAACATTCATGTGAAATTCTAACCCTTTAGTTTATCATTTCACACCAAAAAGCAAGCAGAAGGAATCTTCCCCAGAAATGGATTCGAGAAAAGTTATAGACATGGAAATGCATGTGCAGTCACAGCGTCTGAGCATTTAAAAGATTTTCATGAAATTCTTTTCTCTGCTATTTTACTGGAGATAGTAGGATGGTTAAAACAAATATTGATTGTTAAGTGTATCTTGTATTAATATCACACAGCAGAACTTCCAGGCCATAGTCATTAATTTTTTTTACAAAAATCAAATCTTTAATAAGGCCATAATTTCAGCATTTTGGACAGGCCTTGGTCAGATTTTCCAGCTGTAGTATGTCAGTGTACTGAAGCAAGAGGGTCGGAGTGCAGTTCGTGCAACAGTAAGTGGATGTTTACAGTGGTCACGTGCTTTGCAGCCAGTCCTTTCTGAGCAGCGTGTGGTCAGTGGGTGCAGCGAATATGCTATTTATTTTCTTAAAGTGGTTTTCTGACAGGAAGTTGAAGCTTTTACAGGAGCTTAGAACAAAACATTGAGTGCAAAGCAAGTAACACATTTTGAATTATGCTCTTCATACTCAGTGTATACAATATACTACATAACAGTGCAAGATGTTTCCTCACCAGAAATCGAATGGGTGGTGTTTACATACCTTAAACATGACCCTGTTTCGTTAAGTGTACAATCCCAAAAGAATTTTAAATTTCTAATTGTCTAACTACAGCGTCACTTTCAAACTACTTTCTTCTTAGAAATATTTGCAGGCTCTTTCAATAGCTCAGATATGAAATGTACGAAGGACATACAGATCAGAACATGCCAGTTTCAATCCCAGCAAAATTGGCTAATCTGCTCCATGCTAGATAATAGTTTGCACTATGATTATCCTCAGCACACTTGGTTAGGGATCAAATTAAAATAACTCAGTCAGGATTCTCTGTTCTGACGCCTATCAAATGGCACTTGAGAGAAAGCACCCATGTGGACATCACGTAAGGATATGATTGGACTAAATGGTGATGGGTCCTGCCCCCTCAATCAAACAGCTCACGAGCAGTTACTGTCCAGGCTCACAGCCGATGACCACTTGGGAAAAGCACCAGAGAAGTTTTGCTGCTCATGGAATCAGGTCTGATCAGAAATCATTGATTTCAGGAAAAGACAAGGGGAAGAAAAATAGTTTTACGATTTACAGATTGGATTTAGAAGTGTCAACCGAGTCAGAAGATTTCAGGCTCAAAACCCACTCCAAAACTTGAAAACATTATGTAGTGCAGTATAGCGGGTAGGGCTGCCTACTCAAGTACTTAGATGAGACAAGAGATTACATGCGCACAATTCGAAAAACAGGCAAGTTCTTCCGATGTTCTAGCAACATTGTTTCTTCAATCAACAACAGAAAAATTTGGTGTTCATTTCATCATTGCCTATTGCATCTTCTGAGTGAAAAATGACAGCGGCATTTCTCTACATAACAACAAAGTTATTGAATTGTACATCACCCCTGTGCTCACTGACCTACATTAGCTTCTGGTCCAGTATCACCTCGATTTTAAAATTCTCATCCTTGTTTTCAAATCCCTCCCTATCTCTATAATATCTCCAGCCCTGCAGACATCCTCGATCTCTCCTCCAATTCTGGCCTTTTGCGCTTTTCCAATTTTAATTGCTCTACTATTGGCAGCTGTGCCTTCTCCTGCCTGGGTCCCAATCTCTAGATTTCCATCCCTAAGCCTTTCTGCCTTGCTACCTCTCTCTCCTCCTTTAATATGCTCCTTAAAAGTTACTTACTTGACCAAGCTTTTGGTCACCTGTCTCTATGTCCTTTTGTGGGTTTGGTGTCAAATTTTGTTTGTTAATGCTCTTGGGACATTTTACTACATTAAGGGTGTTGTGTAAAATCAAGTTGTTGTTGAAGCACTTTCAAATGCTTCTGAGAAACTTGATAAGGCATTAAATTATTTGCAAGCATTTTGTGCGTGCTTTAATTCATAGTGCGTGTAACTTCACTCTGCTTTCCTGCAAGACTATACGGCCCAAAGCACTGAGCCACTATTCCAATTCTGGCATGTTTAATATCTCACTTACATCATCATCGATATATCAGACTCCACTTACACATAATGTGATTCATCTGGACAACAAGGTAAACTACGAAAAATTATTGTCCCCGTGTTACAGTAATTCATATTCTGCTGGTGGCAGTGGACATGGAATAATTCAAGTAAAACAGTAATTTGCAGCTTGCCCACTAACAATTTACAACAACATATTTTACATCAGAGGTTAGTGAATAAAAAACTGCTGAACATCCACATTGTTTATTTTTAATGCATTTTTAAATATTCAGAATAGCAGCCCCAAAATGGTAACTGACAGCACAGGACGGTCAGTGGTGCTGCCTAGTCAACTGCTTTCAGATGAAATTGTAGATCTTATGGGCATGATTCAAAGAACGGGCAGTTCTTATCATCAGTATAGATCAGCCTGTTGTAACAGGCTTGTAGCATATTTCTCAATGTAATTGCCTTTATTGCAGTTAATAAAATATTACATTAAAATATCATTACTGCCATCAAAACAAGCAAGTGCAACAGTGCATGGTACTGGTTACAAATAGCAAATGTGACCAATGACAATGAAAGCGACAGTGTTCTTGCTGCTCTCCTGTGACTCAACAGTTGAAATGGTCCTTGGAGCTGTTCTCAATTCAGCTTTGTGTGCAGTGACTGTGGGCTGGTTTTTACCTTAGGCAGATGGGAATTCACCACCGATGTAAAAGTCAGTGGCGAGCCCGCTTCCGCCTAGCCCGGGGATCCATCCCGCATTTTACGGGTCCCTGGGCTTTAATTGTCCTGAGGCGGGACTTCCACTCCTTGAGGGAGGACGTCCTGCCTCATTGAGCTGCCGGCCAAAGAGTAAGCCAGCAGCTCTTAGTCCCAGCAGCGCCACTGCTGGGACTGCAGCCCAGCCCATCTGATGGAACCAGGAGACGAAGTAAGTTGGGCTTGCCTCACCAGGGGGGAATCGGTCCTTCCCTGGTGAGGCTGGAGTGGTCGTTTGGTGGGAGGGGGGGACAGCCTTCAATCGGGTACCCTGTGCCCGAATGCCATGGCCCCCCACCCCCACCCGGGGCGCGGAAAGGCCGGCAGCTATTGCTGGGCGGCCTTTCACCTCCCTAGAACGCCCGGTAAAATACCCGTGGAAGTGGGCGAGGGCTCTTAAGTGGCCTCCCGCTCAATCTTATGCTACCTCCACGCCACCATCCGACCCGCTGGGGCGGCGTAAAATTCAGCCCAGTGACGGTGCACCGTGTGCTGTGGCAACAGTCTCCAATGTGCTTAGCTTAAGGTTCCCAGATCTTTTTACTAAAATATTCCTGTGTGCTTTTGTTATGTAATGGTAAATGTAAGCCAAAAATATGCAGATATTGTACTGTACTCATAGTTTTCTCTCAGATAAAAGGAAATAAAAATTGCACATGCTGAAAACAGCAGCTCAGAAACATTAACTCTTCTCTTCACAAATACTATCTAGAATTGCTGTGTATTTCCTGGTTAAAAACATTATTTTCCCCAGCTATGCGCAGCCCATTGCTCCGATTTGGGAGTTCTCATGTCTGCTCAGGAGACTGATACACAGCAGGGAGGGGTGAAGGTTTCTTTGCAGAGCAAATTTTAAGGCATGCATTCCTTTGCATGCAAGGATAATCCCGCGGAGCTCAGAATTGGGGCTACTGTTAGTTTCCAAGGTGGTGACATTTCCAGAATCAAGTATGGGTCAAGAAGCAGCTTGCCTCAGTGTGCTGTCTGATGATTGCTGCTGTGCCTTACCAGAACCCAAGGGCACTCCAAAGAGGTAATAGAGCAGAATAGCAACTAATAAAAAAGTCATCCTGGACATTTCTCTAATAAAACAGCTGACAGCAAATACCAAAAATGACTGTAAAGATCTCATCTTCTTCAGTAATCTGCTTTACAGGAGTCTGAGCATTGCAAAATCCCTTCAAAACTTCAGCAAATGTTAATGGAAGTGGCTACCAGTCTGCTCTTTTGTGATGCAAATTCTAGTCTATAAAAGGGATAAAATGACATAAAACCGACTTTCTGTGGCAATGATGTTTTACACAACTGTCTCCTGGAGAGTTAGTACTATTAAACACATCACTGTGTCGGCAGTTATCTTAAACAAAGGGGGACAAAGTGTAATTATTATTAGCTCAGCTGGTTATGGCTGTGAATAGGTAGGTCATATGTACCAAAAAACCCTGGATCAATTCACAGAAGTGTGGTGTTTACTGGTTTTAGTTTGGACGGTAGTTGTGTGACTACAATTGTTATCAGTGGGGTGAAATTTGACAACCTTTGTCTTGCATTATTGGGCTAGTAATGGACTCAAAATGGGGTTGGTAGCCTTAGTGGCCCTAGGGATTTTTTTAGCTAGTAGTATTGGGAAATCATCATTGTTTATAAATTCTACTTTAAACATGTGGTAAAATTAGAGGTCATCCAAGATGAACATTTCTACTTGTGAATTATCCAGTCAGCATTGCTAGCTCTCTCAGATCGCACAACTGTCCATGACTTTATTTATTTAGAGATACAGCACTGAAACAGGCCCTTCGGCCCACCGAGTCTATGCCGACCAACAACCACCCATTTATACTAACCCTACAGTAATCCCATATTCCCTACCACCTACCTACCTACACGAGGGGCAATTTACAAGGGCCAATTTACCTATCACCTGCAAGTCTTTGGCTGTGGGAGGAAACCGGCGCACCCAGCGAAAACCCACGCGGTCACAGGGAGAACTTGCAAACTCCGCACAGGCAGTACCCAGAATCGAATCCGGGTCTCTGGAGCTGTGAGGCTGCAGTGCTAACCACTGCGCCACTGACTTGGTCTCTGTTTCCTGCCTTTCAATATAAGGAGGGCAATCTCAATACTGTGCATTATCTTTAAATACAGATCTATGACCACTTTCTTCAAGCCACTGTTTTAGCACCATAGAAGTTTTACAGCACAAAAAAGGCTGTTCAGCCCATCATATCTGTGCCTGCTCTTTGTTAGAGCAATCGAACCACCTTGGTCTTTCTTCATACCCCTGTAATCTCCTTTGCTTTCAAATATTTACCCATTTTTCATTTAACTGATGCAGTGGTCTCTTCCTTAATTACTTGCTATGGTAAAGCATTCCATGCTCCAACAATTCTCTGCAAAATTTCTTCTAACCCCTCTCCTCAACAATTTTAAGTTTATGGTTGCTTGTCACTAATCCCTCCCACAGTACCGGCAAATGAAACAGTCTTCCCCAATTACCCCTGACAAAACTACTTAATCTTACTGTTCCAGTGAAAGTAGTCTTGATATCATAACTGAAGTTTGTCATCCCTACTACTGTCCTGATAAATTTATGCTGTGCATTCTCTGTGGTTTAAACGAATCTTCTATAATGAGGTCAAACATGCACAGTATATTAACTAAATCCTAAGTTACAGCCACAGTCTTGTATCGTTGATACTTACCTCTTTGCTCTTGTATTCCATTTTCTTCAATATTTTGTAGTTATTATCAATAGGAACAACATACTTTGATGTATATTGTGCCAGAAGGTGGAATATGTCCAAATTCAAATGGCCCATCTTCAGTTCTCCATTACAGTACGCATGTACACACACAAACTTGTTGCTTAAAATATCTTTTACATCAGGTTACAGAACTAACAAACTTGGGGCTGTAACATTTCTGGTCACTACTGATGTATTCAAATTATCTGCAGAATACAATTTCTTTAAATGACAGTAAATTAAATGATTATCGACTGAAAACTAAACCTTGTTAGGTATTGTGCACTATCTCCTATTTTGTTTCAAAACCAAGGCCTGTGGCTCTTTACGGCTCAGCTTTGTATACCACAAAAAGAAAGTCAAAATGGTGCAGAATGGTTTGTTAATTGACAAGCAGCAAAAGTAGTGCTCAACTCCACAAGTCAGTGTTAGTTGAGCAACAGACTGGGTCTTACCTTCAGAAGTCATCTCCTTCATGTCTATCAGGATATAAAGTTTACCCTCAGGCTCCAAATCAACCTAGCAAAGAAACACATGGAATCATGAGGACAGATAAAAAGCAAAATAATGCAAATGATATCATACACACTCATACATGAACAAACAAACATAATTAAACCTATTCAAGATCAACTCTGCTGACAAGCCCATAGATCAGTAGATCCATAGAAGTTTACAGCACAGAAGGAGGTAATTCAGAACTAATCCCAGTGTCCCACTCTCTTCCCTATAATATTGTATCTTCCTATACTTCAAATATTTATCCACTTTTCCCTATATGCACTGCTCCGTGTTTCCAACAACATTCTAGAAAAGTATTCCATGCTGCAACAACCCTATGTATTAAGAAATTTCTAGTTGCTTTCCTCATTCGCTTAGGTGACAATTTTAAATAGACTAATCCTCATCATTGACTGCCACCCCTCACAACACAACCAAGAAAAAATGAGGACAAATTTCCACAAGAGTTCTCTTGCTCATCTGCCATAACAATGGCAAGAAAGTCCGGAAAAACAGCGTCAATGCCTTTCTTCTGGGGTTTCCGCAGCTCTTTAGCCAAAGTTATTGTGGGTGAGCAGGAAAATCTTACACTCCTTCCATTTTCCTATTCTTGTAACTGTCTCCCACCTTCTTGGTTGTCTTTTGCTCCACAGTGCCACGAAGTTGCTCAGGACCATCCCCCACTGTGTCACAGTTGCTGTCGATATCATATTTGTTCAATACAATGCATCTATTGGACAGTTCTGATAACTTAGGAGTTTATCTGCCGACCTTAAGGATGGTCACCAATTTCTTTTTCTATGCCATCCCTGTGTCCTGAGCTGACTAGCACTGCGTTTTGGGTGACCACTTTCGTGATAACGATCTAGAAACTCCTCATGCTCTCTGATGCTGTGGAATGTAGTCCAATGTTTCTTCAGTACAGTTTTTCTCCTCCAATTTTCCTACGTTTATTGTAATTGTGCTGTCCCTTTTTACACTGAGGGTCCAAGATAGCACACATATCTCACTCCATACAAATCACAATCTACCCTCTGAGGTGGAAATTCATCTCAGGAGGTGGTGTAAAACAGGAGGTATCAGATGACCAAATTTGTTTACCTGCAAATTGTTAAGATTTCTATGGTGTGCATTTTCTTCCTGCAAGCTAAAAAATCTGGACTGAGATATCCTGGATCCTTATACACCAACTATTAGCAACAGCAAAGTGAATTCCGTTTCAAAGTTATGCTTGCTCTTTTCTCCCCTTCATTTTTCTGTCCCAGAGAAAATAGAGGCATTTTTTTCATATAATTGATATATATAATCAAAGGCCAGGAATGCTGCTCAGGGAAGTCACAATTAATGGTTTAGGCAAGGTAAACATGCTAGGATGACGTAATGAAACTACATGACTCAGATGCAGCAGAATGATATAGGTGGAATCTGATCCAATCAAGGTTGACTCAGCAAACAGATATATAGTGAAACAAAAACAAGAAATGCTGGAATCACTCAGCAGGTCTGGCAGCATCTGTGGAAAGAGAAGCAGAGTTAACGTTTCGGGTCAGTGACCCTTCTTCGGAAGGGAAGTGACGTTGTTGTGATTGCCCTTTCAGGTCTAATGACACTCAGTTCAACATTTTAGAGAATACACACACACATTCATGGAGAAATACATTTATTCAGCTGCAGTGAATACGTTGCTGCAGGTTGTTTTTCTTATTACATTTCTGAGACTTGATATCGTATTAACCAGCTCAATAAAAAAGCCCCATTTACTGCAACTGGGTATGATAAGTTCAAGGGAGCCGCATTTAATCCAGCTTAGTGGAGTTCTGATGACACCTCTGCCTGCTTCAGGTAAACAGGATGACAGGTGTTGTAAAATATCATGCCTAAAGCAGCTGATCAAGCCAATCTCTGCTGTTAAGGGATTCCAACAATCCAAACATTGGGATTTAACTGATCTGCTTGGGTCACATGCTATTGTTGGTAATATATCCTCAGGAAGGATATATTGGCCTTGGAGGGAGCACAGCATAGATTTACCAGAATGATACCTGACCTCTAAGCGTTAAATTACAAGGAGAGTTTACACAGACTAGGGCTGTATTCCACGGAATTTAGTAGGTCAAGGGGGGATTCGATCAAAGTTTTCAAATTTAAATTGAACAGACAGGGTAGTAGAGAAAAAACTATTTTGGTTTGTTGGTGTGCCTAGGATTAGGGGGCACAGTTTTGAGAATACGAAATTAGGAACCACTTCTACACACAAGGGGTGGCAGAAGTTTGGAACTCTTTCGCCAATGGCAATTGATGCTAAATCAATTGTTAATTTTGAATCTGAGGTTGATAGATTTTTGTTAACAGAAAGGTATTAGAGTCTCAGAGTTATATACTGCACAGAAGGAGGCCATTTGGCCCATCGGATCCATGACGGCCCTCCACGGAGTAATGCAGTCAGTCCCATATCCCGGCTCGATCCCCGTAGCCCTACAAGTCTATTTCTCTCAGGTGGTCATCCAACTTCCTCTTGAAGTCATTGATCGCCTTTTTAAAAAATATTCATTCATGGGATGTGGGCGTCGCTGGCTAGGCCAGCATTTATTGCCCATCCCTAATTACCCTCTAGAAGGTGGTGGTGAGCTGCCTTCTTGAAGTGCTGCAGTCCATGTGGGGTAGGTATACCCACAGTGTTGTTAGGGAGTTCCAGGATTTTGACCCAGTGATATGGTTCCAAGTCAGGATGGTGTGTGGCTTGGAGGGGATCTTGCAGGTGGTGGTGTTCCCATGCATTTACTGCCCTTGTCCTTCTAGGTGGTAGAGGTCACAGGTTTGGAAGGTGCTGTCTAAGGAGCCTTGGTGAGTTGCTGCAGTGCATCTTGTAGATGATACACACTGCTGCCACTGTGCGATGCTGGTGGAGGGAATGAATGTTTGTGGGCGGCACATTGGCGCAGTGGTTAGCATTGCAGCCTCACAGCTCCAGCGACCCGGGTTCAGTTCTGGGTACTGCCTGTGTGGAGTTTGCAAGTTCTCCCTGTGACCGCGTGGGTTTCTGCCGGGTGCTCCGGTTTCCTCCCACCGCCAAAGACGTGCAGGCTGATAGGTAAATTGGCCATTGTAAATTGCCCATAGTGTAGGTAGGAGAATGGTAGGGAATATGGGATTAATGTAGGAGGGGATGTGGTAGGGAATATGGGATTAATGTCGGATTAGTATAAATGGATGGTTGATGGTTGGCACAGACTCGGTGGGCCGAAGGGCCTGTTTCAGTGCTGTATGACTCTAAAATGAGACTCTAAGAAAATGATGGGGTGCCAATCAAGCAGGCTGCTTTGGCCTGGATGGTGTCGAGCTTCTTGAGTGTTGTTGGAGCTGCACCCATCCAAGCAAGTGGAGAGTATTCCATCACACTCCTGACCTGTGCCTTGTAGATGGTGGACAGGCTTTGGGGAATCAGGAGATGAGTTACTCGTCGCAGGATTCCTAGCCTCTGACCTGCTCTTGTAGCCATGGTATTTATATGGCTTCTCCTGTTCAGTTTCTTGAGAACTAAAGTTATTGAAGCACATTTGGTAACCCCCAGGTGTTGATAGTGGGGGATTCAGTGATCGTAATGCCACTGAATATCAAGGGGAGATGGTTAGATTTGTGAAAGAGTCTCCACTTCTAAAACTCTTGTGGGCGGTGAGTTCCAGGTCATTACCACTTTTTGCGTAAAAAAGTGCTTCCTCATATTGCCTCTGCAACTTTTGCCCAAAACTTTCAATATGTGTCCCCAGTCCTTGTACTATTTGTAAGTGGGAACAATTTTTCCCTGTCTAACTTATCTAAGCCTGTCATAATCTAGTACATTTCTATTAAATCTCACCTTAATCTCCTTTGTGCTTAGGAGAACAAAAGGTTTTTCCAACCTAGCCTTGTAACTAAAATGTTTTATCCCTGGAACTATTCTGGTAAATCACCTCTCCACCCTCTCAAGGACCCTCACATCCTTCCTGAAGTGTGGTGACCAGAACTGGATGCAATACTCCAGTTGAGGCCTAACCAGAGCTTTATAGAGGATCAGCATAACTTCCCTGCTTTTGTACTCAATGCCTCTATTTAGGGATTAAGAGAAAAGGGGAAAAGGCAGGGATGTGCAGTTAGGTCACAGATCAGCTATGATCTCATTGAATGGTTGAACAGGCTTGAGGGGCTAAGTGGCCTGTTCTTGTCTTCCTATGTTTCTTGAGAACTAAGGAAATTGAAGCACATTTGTTAAATAGACCTAGCTAAGTTATAGCCAGATTTACATACACATCTCCTTTCATCTTGTAATGTTATGGGACAAAGAAGAGCCAATGATACATTTGGATAAAAGCCAGCAAAGACAAGAGAAGTACTCATCTCAGTGTCTTTTGTAAATTGGCTAACAGTGCAGCCATATCTTTATACGAAAGCTACTTTACACTGTACCTGTGGTCTGTGATGTTGGCTCAAGTCCAGTATTGATACGGCTAGGTTACGCACTTGTACTTTTCAGTACTGGTTTATTGCTAATTACTAATAAAGAATGAAGACACTTTGCAGCACTTTCCTTAGCAATTTCTTGGATTTGCTAAACAATACACTGTAGCATGTCTGTTGTTTATAACTTTACAAGCAATTTGGTATAAGTGGTCAAGTATGCAAACGATACAGCTACTTATTCCTATTTTAGTTTCAATCTTATGACATTCTCTAGCTTTCTGCAGAAGAAACAAAGCACAACTAAATATCAGGCACGTGACCTTCAAAAGAGAAGTGGAAACAAAAATCCAGAGGCTCACATTATTGGAGGTGTGATTTCTACACAAATTTACTACATTATGCATTATAAAAGGTTAGTTCAATATTTCTAAATAGGTCTGCTGCAAGTATTATTTTCAAATGGGACTCAGTCAAGTCCTTAAGCCTTTTCATTAAACCCTCGATTTTTTTCTTGTCCCAGCTTCCAGCTTTCATTCCATTATTCACATATCTGGGGTCAAGAGTAATAAGTAAAAAAAGTCACAGACGGCTTCTATCCTCTAAACTGTCAGGAGAAATGGTTGACCAACAGATGAAGTTGGAGCACCTTGTGTGCTTTTATTAAGTGTTAAGTCTTAAATGAGTTGCTGTATGCCCATTGCATGGAGCCTTATCAAATTCACTGTTGTGGTTTTTTTCTTCATTTCTGTTTACCATCCTTTAGTAATGGTGTGGCTTTTTCAGTTGTCTATGCTTTCTTTATTTTTGAAATCAACAATTGAAACAAGTAATGTTGTAAGTTTGAAATACTTTTCAAACTGTAGTTTCACTCCTATACAATGCCACTATTGAGTAAGTAATATTGAAATCATTAGACACACATGCCAGTAAAAAGAGTACTTCAGTTCATCAAGTTTACAGGAGGGACAGGCATGACCCAGTATAAAGTACAGATCTGAAGGTCTGTAATGCAAGTACAAAAAAGTGGTGTGCTGACATGAAGTAGCAGGTTTCAGTAATGGTGCTGTAGTCTATGAAGCAACATTGTCAGACAACCAGCCATGATGTTCTAAGTCAGGGGTTCTCAGTCTTTTTGCTTCTGAGGCCCCCCTCCCATGTTATAAAAATTCCATGGATTCCTTGTAGCACAAGTATATTTTCTGTATAAAAATTAGTTTTACAATTAAACGATGTGCCAGCAGAAACACAATGGGCCAATTAGTCTCCTTCTGTGCTTTATGGGCACAATCTTCCACTCTTAAAATATGAGTGGGAGTCAGGGCCCTTCCTGGGTCCTGATCCCACTGTGACTGTCAGGGCACCCGCCTGCAAGATCCGCCAAGTAATTAAGGATAGCGAGTGAGTCCCTGAGGCCTTAGGCCCAATCTGAGCCTTGGAAGGATAGCAGCCCTGCTGCCAGAGGTGGCCTTCTGACAGTGTCAAAGGGGGAATGCGAAGGCACCTCCATTCTGAGGCGCCCTCTGAAGAAGCTATAATTCAATTAAATAAACAGTGACCACAGCTGTGAGGCCACCCATGTAGGGGAAACCCCTCCACAGAGTGGCCGGCGGCAGCAGCCTCCAAGTACCTGCCGGGCTTGGTCCTCAGTGGGGAGGCTATCCACCACTGGGAAGATCCCGGCAGCACGCACAATCAGCCCACAAACGGGCTTTTCATTATGCAGAATTGTTACCTGCCGCTGTCGGGCGGGTTGCCTCTGCCTGAAGCTGACCGGCCTCCAGAAAGATTGCCTGGAGGCTGGAACATGTCAGGCCACTGACCCTGCATGTATTACTTTAAAATTCCTCCCGGCCCTGCCTTGAAGCCCACCCCACAGGACTGGGAAGATTCTGCCCTATGATTATAAGAAAGGCAATCCACCACATTTGTACAGTCTGAGTACAAATGTTATCATCTTTCAAACCATTCAGCTGGAAGAAAACTCCCTCAGTACTTCATGAAGCCATTTATAAAGAGCAGGCATATGACTTTGATACAGAGGCACAGAAACCCCATCCCAGCCCACTAAACATCTCGATAAAATAGAAATGTGTGATGCCGAAACACCACAATATTGGCATGATTTAATAATCATTTTGAATGATTTCCACTGTCAGGCCCCAAAAACTCCAGCAACATTAAATCTAAACAACTGTGTTTATTTTTTTAGAAAGAGTTTATTCCCAAATAATATATAATCTATGCAAAGATTTAATGAATTCTGGCATGTTCAGCACAGGATGTACACATTGGAGATTATTAACTGATCTGCAGCAAAGTCATTTAACCAAATTTATCATCTGTACAGTTTCAAATTCCTAAAATTCACAAGTTTTACTTACAAATCTATGTTCGAAGCAGAAGATTGTGTTAACATGTTTGGCAGGATTCTTAATGGTTGTGTTTATTAAAAAATATGGCAAGCAAGTAATGTCTTTAATAATTTTTCTCTTCTCTGCAAACTGAACTGCCCCAGTGTTATGACGATAAACTGGGTGCATTGTTTGTAATCTGCAACTTTAAACTACCATATGACTATGAAATCTTCTTTTCCAATTAGATAATTATTTAAAACTCCACGCTTTACAGTAATCTCACAATGATAAATTAGGATTACGCTTCTCACGTCTGAAAACTTGCTGAAACACCAGACCAGCTGAACTGAACATCTCAATGTTCAACGCTAATATGAGAACTAAACTGCACAATTCAAAAGTAGGATTGACCATTCAAGGAGGTGGTTTGCAGCTTTAAAGCAGAAAAATATATCTTAATATTTTCGGTATGAATCAATGTTCATAATATCAAGAATCACGATACCATTATTTCAGATGAAATGTGTTTTCGCAGAGGCTGCATCTCCAGAGAGAGATCAAACAGATCACACTACAATGTTTGTCAAACTGCCCCATGAAATCAATACCCCTGACTTTGCAATCCTATTTAAAGCCAGGCAACCTGCTACCACATTACCTGAGCTGACTGGCAAATAACTCCATGGGCATTGGGAAAGTGTGTAGAATTAAAATGAAATGTGTTGCAAAAACACACACAAAACGGCCATGACGGAATGTGTCAGAGTGAAGTGCTCGGTGGCTCCATCTGCATTGCTCACACATTCAGGAATTAATAAGCTGTTTAAAAGAGCGACATTAACTACTCCTTGAAGTCTCTTTCACTGCGTTATGGGATGCTGAAAGGCAAAGTGCGGCCCGATCAGCCACATCATGCCCTTCACCCATGGCTTTGCACATACAGGCCTCTTAGTCTCTTCTGTATACACGCTAAATCTGCCTGAGCCCATCTTATTTGATGGAGGCTGGGGTAGGTTGCACTGGGTTGTCAATGCTTTAAATCCAGCTATCAACAGAAAGGTAATGGGTTTCAAGGAACCAAGCCATCCACAGTGATAATTGAATATAAAGCAATATGAAGTCAACGTGAAATCATTTTAGAAACAATCTGAAGATTTGGCAGACCCCTTGAAACCTTCTCGCAGATCTCCCACCACCCACCTCCATTGAGAACCCCTGTTCTAAGTCACACAATGGAATGCAACATTACCAATCCATTGGGAAGTAGCACAGTACTCATTTTTCCAACACAAATAGAAGCAATAAATCTCTTGCTAGCAATTTAATTTATTTTGTCAGCTTCTCAGAAAATCTTGCTGTTATATGTCTCAGGCTATCAGCGTATATATGAGCTAGAGGGAAGTTTCATCCATCATATTTGTAAACCTAACTATAACAACTAAAGGTTTGTTTTGGGTCAACCTATGTCTGGTTTGGATTATAGTTTTCCTTGCATGGCCGTCCCTGGATTCAGCACGGCATCATTAAATTAGAAATCAAATCTTGTTTTAACGATATGGTGACATGAAAAGTGTAGCTCTGCTGTCTTTTGGTTGGGTAGTATATTGTTAAAATTAAATTTGAATTAAGCAATAGGCACTCTAACTGTCCCGATTGCTGAGAGATAAACTCTCAGGCAGCTAAATTGGATCGCCCCCTAAAGAGAGTGTGGGAATACTTACAGTATTCAGTGTAATGCAGGCAGCACGCCAACTTTGTGCTGTCTGCTCATTTCAATGATTGCTGCATGCAACCAGCACTAACTGCACTGTTCCTTGGTGCATGCATCAGCAGGAGGCCCAAAATTGTAACTTGCTAGTACCAGTTAAAGCTGGTCTGCACTGCTTAAAGCTAGCTTGCATCTATTAAAAGCAAGGTGCATTGTGGATGCAACCATAGCAATATGACTGCGACAATATGTCATTCTGCAACAATAAGTCCTACAGCCAACAAAGGGGCATGCCATAAAAGGGCAAAGTACTGCAGATGCTGGGAATCTGAAATCGAGGGCATGCCATATTAGATTCAGTAATGAGTAATGAGCCAGATTGAGAAAACAGCCTAACAGTACATAAACATCCATCTAATAACGATCATAATATGATAGAGTTCAACGTAGTATTTGAAAAAGAGAAACATGAAACAGTTACTACGATTTGAGATTTAAGTAAGGCTGAATTCATTGGACTGTCCACAATAAACTGGGCAAATTTGGTCACAGGCAAAACAACAGAAGTAGAAGGTGTTCTGTGATACAGCACCAGTTTATATCCCTAAGCCTTGGGTTCTTGGGCCGTAAATGGTCTTGACTGTACTGAAGAATCCACGCATGTCGCGGCTATCAGTGAGTTGCTGTACTTCCTGCACTCTTTCAGTACAGCAGACATCTCAAAACCTTGGAGAGATATCACCAGCGGTGCCTCCACAAGATCCTGCAAATTCAGTGGCAGGACAGGTGCTCCAATATCAGTGTCCTCTCTCAGACCAACATCTGCAGTAGAACTAGTGTGCAACCTTACCCTCCTGTGAGCTGGCACCTACGCTACCCAATACCTCCTGCCTGACTTTTGCACACTTGTACTCAGTGTCTCACCACATGCAGATCCCTCCTCCTTTACTTCTAGCCTTTAAAATACATGGCTTGTCAGTTTCTGAGCAGGTGGCTGCAAGTGTAAGATCAAGTGATGGTCTCAGTTTAGCTTCACTATCTTGTTGCTCTTGCTCCTCTGAGTGGGTTGGTTCCAGCTCTTGGGCCTTTGAAATGAAAAAGGGGCAGGGTTGTACTGCGCTTAGGGGAGAGGACAAAGTAACAAGTGTGTGCTTGCACCATCTGCAACTTCTGAGTGAGAAAAGATTGTGTGATGAGGGAAATGGGATGACGGAAAGAGGATTAGGTATGTAGATGCCCTCATCATTGATCTCCCCAGGCCAGTCAGTGGGTAAGGTTAGTGGTGCAGTTGGTAGGATATGCCATTTGAAGATGAATTCAGTCACCTTGTGAACTCATGTCAGATCTTTGTCAGGGGGAGATCGTGTCTAACAAATTTGATTGAATTTTTCGAGGTGGTAACTAGATGTGTAGATGAGGGTAAAGCAATTGATGTAGTCTACATGGACTTCAGTAAGGCTTTTGATAAGGTCCCGCATGGGAGATTGGTTAAGAAAGTAAGAGCCCATGGGATCCAGGGTAATCTGTCAAATTGGATCCAAAATTGGCTTAGTGGAAGGAGGCAGAGGGTGATGGTCGAGGGTTGTTTTTTGTGAATGGAGGCCTGTGACCAGTGGGATACCACAGGGATCGGTGCTGGGACCCTTACTGTTTGTAGTGAACATTAATGATTTAGACGTGAATATAGGAGGTATGATCAGCAAGTTCACAGATGACACGAAAGCTGTTGTCGTAAATAGTAAGGAGGAAAGACTTAGGCTACAGGATGATATAGATGGGCTGGTAAGATGGGTGGAGCTGTAGCAAATGGAGTTTAATCCTGAGAAGTGTGAGGTGATGCACTAACAAGGCAATGGAATATACAATGGATGGTAGGACCCTAGGGAGTACAGAGGGTCAGAGGGACCTTTGGGTGCTTGTCCATAGATCACTGAAGGCAACAGCACAGGTAGATAAGATGGTCAGGAAAGCATACAGGATACTTGCCTTTATTAGCCGAGGCATAGAATATAAGAGCAGGGAGGTTATGATGGAGCTGTATAAAACACTGATTAGGCCACAGCTGGAGTACTGTGTACAGTTCTGGGCACCACACTATAGGAAGGATGTGACTGCACTGGATAGGGTGCAGAGGAGATTCACCAGGATGTTGCCTGGGCTGGAGCATTTCAGCTATGAACAGAGACTGGATAGGCTAGGGTTGTTTTCCTTAGAGCAGAGAAGGCTGAGGGGGCACCTGATTGAGGTATACAAAATTATGAGGGGCATTGATAGGATAGATGGGAAGAAACCTTTTCCTTTAGCGGAGAGGTCAATAACTAGGGGGCAGAGATTTAAGGTACGGGGAAAAAGGTTTAGAGGGGAGTTGAGAAGTATTTTCACCCAGAGGGTGGTTGGAATCTGGAACACTATCTGAAGAGGTGGTAGAGGTAGGAACACTCATAACATTCAAGAAGTATTTAGATGAACACTTGAAACACCATAATATATAAGGCTACGGGCCAAGTGCCGGGAAATGGGATTAGTTAGGACGGGTGCTTGATGGTCGGTGCAGGTGCGTTGGGCTGATGGGCCTGTTTCTGTGCTGTAAAATTCTAAGAGTCGTAGAGTCATAGAGATCCCCAGTATCGAGACACTGGTCATGGCTAGTCATTTACGTTGGGCGGGTCACATCGTCTGCATGCCTGACACAAGATTCCCAAAACAAGCTTTCTAGTTCAAGCTCCGTCACAGCAAGAGGTTACCAGGAGGGCAGAGGAAACACTACAAGGATGTCCTTTGAGCCTCCCTGAAAATATGTGACATTTCCACCTATTTGTGGGAATCTCTTGCCCAAGACCTCTTCCAAAATGGAGAAGAAGCATCCGCGAAGGTGGTAGCCAGTTCGAACAACGTCTACATGCCCAGGCAACGACTAAGTGCAAACAGCGAAAGCAGCATTCGGAAATTCGAGCATCACATTCACTCAACTCACCAAGCACCACCTGTGGCAGAGTGTGCGGATCCAAAATTGGACAATTCAGTCACCAAAGGATCCACAACCCTGCAGTGGAAGAAAGTCATCCTGGTTCCTGAGGGACTGCCTGAGAAGATACCCCTGAGCACAAGAGCTCTACTTGCCAAAACAAAACGTCATGGACAACTAATGAGATAGGTGGCAACATAAAATGAACAGGAAAAGCATACAAAAATGAAAAGAAAGAATAGCTTCTGGTGAATGGAAAAGATACAAAGAACAGCAAATGGTGACAAAACAGATGGTAAGAGCTACAAAAAGGGAGTGTGAAAAGAAGTTTGCAAGGGATATCAGCACCAACACAGAACACTTTTTAAAATTATATTGGGGGAAAATAGACAGTGATCGGGAGGTCCCTGGAAAAATTATAATGATGATGATGCCAACTAAAATAAGGAAATGGTGGACATGTTGAGTAATTACTTTGGCTGGGATTTTATCCAGGCGACGGGGGTCTCGACCTCTGGCAAAAGCGTCACCGAGAACCCCGCGTCGCCCCTTCTGTGGGAGGCCCGCCGAATCAAGTGCCAATTAGGCACTTAAGGAGGCAGCTGACCTTCCACGGGATCAAAGACCCTGGTGACAAATGTCCTGCCCTTTGAGAGCTGCCGACTAATCAGAGGCCGGCAGCTCTTTACCTGAACAAAGCCACCGTGGAGACAGTGGCTGCTGCCAGTGCAGCACCCACCCCAGGCCCAGGAGCGGCGCTGGACCAAAGCCACAAGTAGGTCAGGGCGGAAGGGGTCTTGTGGGGTGGGGGTCACAGGGGAGGTTGGTGTAAGTGGGGGAGGATGTTGGCAGCAAAGGCCGAGGGGTGGCTAAAAGCAGGCCTTACCCTTCCTGATGCCGGATCCCTCATTCAGGCACTAAGTGCCATTTAACAAGGGACCCCCACCATCCCCAGAGCTGGCAAGAAACCCATACATTCCTGCCGTGCTCGGTTATTTGAAGCAACGGCGGGATGAGGCCCTTAATTGGGCATTATTGTGTGGGGTGGGGGGGGTGGGGTGGAAAGAGAGTGGTGGTGGGGGGGAAAGAGGGAGTGGTGGGGGGGAAAGGGGGGAAGAGTGCGGGGGGAAAAGGGGGGGAAGAGTGCGGGGAGGGGAGAGAGAATGCAGGCGGGGCGAGAGAGTGCGGGGGTGGGGGGAGAGAGAGTGCGGGGGTGGGGGGAGAGAGAGTGCGGGGGTGGGGGGAGAGAGAGTGCGGGGGTGGGGGGAGAGAGAGTGCGGGGGTGGGGGGAGAGAGAGTGCGGGGGTGGGGGGAGAGAGAGTGCGGGGGGGGAGGAGAGAGAGTGCGGGGGGGGAGGAGAGAGAGTGCGGGGGGGGGAAGAGAGAGTGCGGGGGGGGGAAGAGAGAGTGCGGGGGGGGGAAGAGAGAGTGCGGGGGGGGAGAGAGAGTGCGGGGGGGGGAGAAAGAGTGCGGGGGGGGGGAGAGAGAGTGCGGGGGGGGGAGAGAGAGTGCGGGGGGGGAGAGAGAGTGCGGGGGGGGGAGAGAGAGTGCGGGGGGGGGGGAGAGAGAGTGCGGGGGGGGGGGGAGAGAGAGTGCGGGGGGGGAGAGAGAGTGCGGGGGGGGGGAGAGAGAGTGCGGGGGGGGGGGAGAGAGAGTGCGGGGGGGGGGGAGAGAGAGTGCGGGGGGGGGAGAGAGAGTGCGGGGGGGGGGAGAGAGAGTGCGGGGGGGGGGAGAGAGAGTGCGGGGGGGGGGAGAGAGAGTGCGGGGGGGGGGGAGAGAGAGTGCGGGGGGGGGGAGAGAGAGTGCGGGGGGGGGGAGAGAGAGTGCGGGGGGGGGGAGAGAGAGTGCGGGGGGGGGGAGAGAGAGTGCGGGGGGGGGGAGAGAGAGTGCGGGGGGGGGAGAGAGAGTGCGGGGGGGGGAGAGAGAGTGCGGGGGGGGGGAGAGAGAGTGCGGGGGGGGAGAGAGAGTGCGGGGGGGGAGAGAGAGTGCGGGGGGGGAGAGAGAGTGCGGGGGGGGAGAGAGAGTGCGGGGGGGGGGAGAGAGAGTGCGGGGGGGGGAGAGAGAGTGCGGGGGGGGGAGAGAGAGTGCGGGGGGGGAGAGAGAGAGTGCGGGGGGGGGAGAGAGAGTGCGGGGGGGGAGAGAGAGTGCGGGGGGGGGAGAGAGAGTGCGGGGGGGGGAGAGAGAGTGCGGGGGGGGGAGAGAGAGTGCGGGGGGGGGGAGAGAGAGTGCGGGGGGGGGGAGAGAGAGTGCGGGGGGGGAAACAGAGAGTGCGGGGGGGGGAGAGAGAGTGCGGGGGGGGGAGAGAGAGTGCGGGGGGGAAACAGAGAGTGCGGGGGGGGAAACAGAGAGTGCGGGGGGGGAAACAGAGAGTGCGGGGGGGGAAACAGAGAGTGCGGGGGGGGAAACAGAGAGTGCGGGGGAGGAAACAGAGAGTGCGGGGGAGGGAAACAGAGAGTGCGGGGAGGGAAACAGAGAGTGCGGGGGGGGGGGGAACAGAGAGTGCGGGGGTGGGGGGGAACAGAGAGTGCGGGGGGGGGGAACAGAGAGTGCGGGGGGGGGGAACAGAGAGTGCGGGGGGGGGAACAGAGAGTGCGGGGGTGGGGAGGGGAGGGAGAGAACGATGGGAGACTGAGAGAGGGCTGTGTTACACCAATATGTTTTGTTGAGTAATAATTTTCTTTAATCCACTGGCTGGAGATCTGAATTTGTATTTTTTAAAGACATTTTAAAAAGACAAGCTGCCCGCAAAGTCATCCTTCCAGCATAAGATGATCACCTAATTTGCAACACTGTATCCTATACTGCAATGCTTGCGAGGAGACAGACAAAATGTCTGCTAAATCCCCAGCAAGAACCAAGACCCAAGAAGTTTAAAGGAACTACCTGTTCTCTCAGCAAAAAGAAGAAATACTGCTAACTCCTATGTTTGAATCACTGAGTGACTGTCATGTGATAAGCCCCTTGCCATCTGTAATTTTAAGCTGTTTTTTTTCTCTGCAGCAGAGGAGAAGCAACTGGACTCTGACATTTGCAGTCCCTATGTGGGGGTCCCTTTCTCTCTCCATTCCACCTTGAAAGCTTTCAAATCCTGCTTGTCGACTGATTGTAACTGGAGTATGCAGAGATAATCAGAAACCCTGTTGGAATAAATCATCCACAATTGCTGTCACCAAGAGACCCATCGAACCAGTCACCTACGTTTTCAAACTAAAATCCTCAGGACCACTGAATTCAGCAAGAAGCCAGCTGAATCACCAAACTCCATAGACTGTATACCTTTTTTTAAAAAATTGACTCTAACTCAACCAATCTACCTTTGCCCACTCTGTAACCTATTTGTGTGTCTGCAAAGCTCTAGCGTGTGTGAGAGCGAATGTTGATGCATTGTTTATTATTTTATTAGTTTGGTTTGGGTACAATAAAGTTAACCTCTTTCTTTGTTAACTCAAGAAAACCTGTCCGATTGGTTCTTGTTATAATTGTAACAAGAACCAAACACCTACTGAATTGACCAGTAAATCCACTTTAAGAATGAATTAAACCTGTTGTGGTCAACAAAGGAGAGGGAAAAGAGGGAAGCCCTTCGACCCCTCCTCACCCAGAGAGAGCGAGAGAGAGAGAGAGGGGGGAGACAGAGCACATGGATGATGGTGTGGAGGGGGAGCGACGACATGGGGCGGCGAGAGAAAGACAACACGGGGAGACGAAACACAGGGGAGGATGACGGGGGGGGAGAGACCAAAGAGAGAGAGGGGCACAGAGAGAGAGACAGAGAGAAAGAGAGACACACACAGACAGACAGACAGACACAGAGAGCGAGGGAGACAGAACTAACAATCAAGATCACTCCTGACAGATGGACATCTATCTGTAGTACTCCACATCACTGCCCAAGTGTGTGGGCAGACATCGACTACTTGCGCAAGCGGAAAAATGCCAAGTATCTCACTAAATCAGTGTCCAACATAGTGAGAAGAAAGTTAAGGCAATAAATTAGTCTTCTCATTTAAAGCTTCTTCACAAAAATGCATATTTGTTGTTTTGATTAATAGAAAGATAATTTTTTACTGCCTTTATCTTTCCGAAGTTGTCTCACGGGCCCCCTATGAAAGATAAAAACTGTAATGTGGCTCCCCATGCATAAATAAAAGCAAAATACTGCAGTTGCTGGAAATCTGAAATAAAAACTAGAAATGCTGGAAATACTCAGCAGGTCTGGCAGCATCTGTGGAGAGAGAAGCAGAGTTAACATTTCAGGTCAGTGACCGATCAGAACCGTTAATCTCTCTGTCCCTTCCTGTACCATTCTGCTTTTCTGTTTTACATGACTCTTCTGAAGTACTATCTGCTCCATCCTATAAAATTCTCCTGATTTGGAGATCACTGCCCTTTTGTTTGCTGTCCTGTCTTCAGACACATATTACTGGTGAGGTGAGGAGAGAGTGACTGCCTTTGACATCAAGGCAGCATTTGATCAAGTATGGCATCAAGGAGTTCTAGCAAAACTGGAGTCAATGGGAATCAGGGAGGAAAATTCTCTGCTGGCTGGAGTCATACCTAGACAAAGGAAGATGGTTGTGGTTGTTGGAGGTCAGTCATCTCGGTCCCAGGACATCATTGCAGGAGTTCCTCAGTGTCGTGTCCAAGGCCCAACCATCTTCAGCTGCTTCATCAATGACCTTCCCTCCATCATAAGGTCAGAAGTGGGGATGTTTGCTGATGATTGCACAATGTTCAGCATCATTTGTGACTCCTCAGATACTGAAGCAGCCCATGGCCATATGCAGCAAGATCTAGACAACATCCTGGGTGAGGCTGATAAGTGGCAAGTAACATTTCTGCCACACTAGTGCCAGGCAATGGCCATCTCCAACAAGAGAGAATCTAACCATCTCCCCTTGACATTCAAAGGCATTGTCATCGCTGAATCCCCCACTATCTTTTCCTGGGGTCACCATTGACCAGAAGTGGATGGGCACTTGGGACTACGATGTTGTGGCCATCACTGAAACGTGGATAGGTGAGGGGGAGGAATGTTTTTTGGAGGTACCTGGTTATAGATGTTTTCATAAGATTAGGAATGGTGGTAAAAGAGGTGGGGGGGTGGCATTGTTAGTTAGAAATAGTGTAACAACTGCTGAAAGAATTTTCGAGGAGGATCTGCCGACTGAGGCACTGTGGGTTGAGGTCAGGAACAGGAAAGGAGCAGTCACCTTGATGGGAGTTTTCTATAGGCCCCCCAATAGCAGCAGGGAGGTGGAAGAGCAGATTGGGAAACAGATTTTGGAAAGGAGCAGAAGTCACAGGGTAGTAATTATGGGGGATTTCAACTTCCCAAATATTGATTGGCAACTCTTTAGATCGAATAGTTTGGATGGGGTAGTGTTTGTGCAGTATGTCCAGGAAGCTTTTCTGACTCAGTATGTAGACTGCCCGACCAGAGGGGAGGCAATATTGGATTTGGTACTAGGTAATGAACCAGGGCAAGTGATAGAGCTGTTGGTGGGCGAGCACTTTGGAGATAGTGATCACAATTCTGTAGCATTCACTGTGGTAATGGAGAAGGATAGGTATGTGCAACAGGGCAAGGTTTACAATTGGGGGAAGGGTAGATATGATGCTGTCAGGCAGGAACTGAGGAGCATAAGTTGGGAGCATATGCTGGCAGGGAAGGGCACGGTCGAAATGTGGAACTTTTTCAAGGAGCAGATAGTAGGGGCCATTGATAAGCATGTCCCTGTCAGACAGGGAAGGGATGGTCATGTGAGGGAACCGTGGTTGACAAGAGAGGTTGAGAGTCTTGTTAGGAAGAAGAAGGAGGCGTATATAAAGTTGAGGAAAAAGGGCACAGGCATAGCTCTGGAGGGATACAAGATGGCCAGGAAGGATCTGAAGAAAGGGATTAGGAGAGCTAAGAGAGGGCATGAAAAATGCTTGGCGGGTAGGATAAAAGAAAACCCCAAGGCCTTTTACGCGTATGTCAGAAATATGAGGATGACTAGGGGGACCATAGGTCCGGTCAAGGACAATAGCGGGAGACTGTGTGTTGAGCCGGAAGAGATAAGTGAGGTTTTGAATGAGTACTTCTCTTCGGTATTTACGAATGAGAAGGGGTGTATTACTGAAGAGGACGGTGTGAAACAGACTGGTAAGCTCGAGGAAGTGCTCGTTAGGAGGGAAGATGTGTTGGGGTTTTTGAATAACTTGAAGATAGACAAGTCTCCCGGGCCTGACGGGGTATATCCAAGGATGTTATGGGAAGCAAGGGATGAAATTGCAGAGCCGCTGGCAATGATCTTTTCATCTTCTCTGCTGACGGGGGTGGTACCAGGTGATTGGAGGGTGGCAAATGTTGTGCCCCTGTTCAAGAAAGGGAATAGGAACAACCCTGGGAATTACAGGCCAGTTAGTCTTACTTCGGTGGTAGGCAAGTTGATGGAAAAGGTGCTGAGGGATAGGATTTATGAGCATCTGGAAAGACACTGCTTGATTCGGGACAGTCAGCACGGTTTTGTGAGGGGTAGGTCTTGCCTCACAAGCCTGATTGAATTCTTTGAGCAGGTGACCAAGCAAGCGGATGAGGGTAAACCAGTGGATGTGGTGTACATGGATTTTAGTAAGGCATTTGATAAGGTCCCCCATGGTAGACTTATGGAGAAAGTCAGGAGGCATGGGATAGTGGGGAATGTGGCCAGTTGGATTAAGAATTGGCTAACTGATAGAAGGCAGAGAGTGGTCTTAGATGGTAAATACTCAGCCTGGAGCCCAGTTACCAGTGGCGTGCCACAGGGATCAGTTCTGGGTCCTCTCCTGTTTGTGATTTTTGTTAACGACTTGGATGAGGAAGTCGAAGGGTGGGTCAGTAAATTTGCAGATGATACAAAGGTTGGTGGAGTTGTGGATACCGAGGAGGGCTATTGTCGTCTGCAAAGGGACTTGGATAGGTTGCAGTGCTGGGCTGAAAAGTGGCAGATGGAGTTTAACCCTGAAAAGTGTGAGGTCGTCCATTTTGGAAGGACAAACATGAATGCAAAATACTGGGTTAACGGTAGGGTTCTTGGGCATGTGGAGGAGCAGAGAGACCTTGGGGTCTATGTGCATAGATCATTGAAAGTTGCAACTCAAGTGGATAGGGCTGTGAAGAAGGCATATGGGGTGTTAGCGTTCATTAGCAGAGGGATTGAATTTAAGAGCCGTGAGGTGATGATGCAGCTGTACAGGACCTTGGTAAGGCCTCATTTGGAGTACTGTGTGCAGTTCTGGTCGCCTCATTTTAGGAAGGATGTGGAAGCCTTGGAGAGGGTGCAGAGGAGATTTACCAGGATGTTGCCTGGAATGGAGAATAAGTCTTACGAGGAAAGGCTGAACATTCTAGGCCTCTTCTCATTAGAAAGGAGAAGGATGAGGGGTGACATGATAGAGGTTTATAAGATGATCAGGGGAATAGATAGGGTAGACAGTCAGAAACTTTTTCCCCGGGTGGAGCAAAGCGTTACAAGGGGTCATAAATTTAAGGTGAAGGGTGGGAGATATAAGGGGGATGTCAGGGGAAGGTTCTTTACCCAGAGAGTGGTCGAGGCATGGAATGCCTTGCCCGGGGAAGTTGTTGAGTCAGAAACTTTAGGGACTTTCAAAAGGCTTTTGGATAGGTATATGGATAAAGGAGAATGATGGGGTATAGATTAAATTGTCCTTGACAGAGGACAAAGGATCGGCACAACATTGTGGGCCGAAGGGCCTGTTCTGTGCTGTATGTTCTATGTTCTATGTTCTATAAACTGAACTGAACCAACCGTATCAATACTGTGGCTACAAGAGCAGGTCAGAGGCTGGGAATTCTGCGGCGAGTAACTCACCACCAGTCTTCCAATGCCCATCCACCATCTACCAGGCACAATCAGGACTTTGATGGAATACTCTTCACTTGCCTGGATGGGTGCAGCTCCAACAACACTCAAGAAGCTCAACACTATCCAGCTTGATTGGCACTCTATCCACCACCTTCAACATTCACTCCCTCCATCACTGACACACAGTGGCAGCAGTGTGTACCGTATATAAGATGCACTGCAGCAACTCACCAAGGCTCCTCCAACACCACCTTCCAAACCTGTGACCTCTAACACCTAGAAGGACAAGGGCAGTAGATGCATGGGAATACCACCACCTGCAACTCCCCTCCAAGCCACACACCATCCTGACTGGGAACTATATCGCTGTCCCTTCACTGTCGCTGGGGCAAATTCCTGGAACTCCCTTCCTAACAGCACTGTTGATGTACCTACACCCCAAGGACTGCAGTGGTTCACCTTCTCAAGGGCAATTAAGGATGGGCAATAAATGCTGGCCTAGCCAGTGACATCCACATCCCCGAATGATTAAAAAAAAATCAAACAGGTGAAACATTGACCACAGGTTAAATTTTCTTGTGACAACAGCAGTGTGAGAAATGGTCAGTCTTCCTGTTGCTGATTTTTTTTTACTGTCTCAGCTCAATAACCACAATAACAATCCTCTCGAGTTTTATGGTTTATTGGATGAATTTGCACTCGTGACACAATGTGAATCCACATAGGTCATCCGATAAGGTCCATCTATCTACCACCCTGTGACATGGTGTAGCTAGCTCTATTCTGTCAACAAAAGTAATTTGCATTTGCATTGCATACTATTTGACTTGCAGGCTAGCTAGCTAATACAGTTGTGCTACTCTCCATTGATGTTTGTATGCTTAGCTACTTTATTTATAGGAAGAAATGTGTTTTAAATAGGACTGTGTTTTGATGGCATTAGATTGGCTGCACACTTTATATATGCCCCCTTGTCCGTGCTGAGTCAATAATTTTGTTAAATGTCCGTGGTGCAACATGTGGGTGCCTATCCCTGCCAATAAGGTGTCCAGTACAACTTGCCCCACAAGTGGGGGATGCTGCAGACACCATTTTGGAGCTGTAAGGGGCTTTAAGCCCGAACAATGCGTGCTAATGATCCCAATTTCTCGCCCTGGTTCTCTGCCTGTGATGAATTACATCTTAGGTTCGATCACCATTCTGTGCTGGGTTAGTTGATCTCAGATTGGGCAGCATTAGGGGCTCTGAGTGCCTGAAGTGCTCATGGATTAAGGTTCCTGCTACTGATCAATATTGAATGACCCCTGTTGTAAGCACTGTGATGTACTCCACAGTCTGATAGCTTAACTGCCACATTCATACACTTTGGCAAGGCACCAGAGAGTGTTCAATGCCCATGAAAACATGTCCCACTTGCAGTGTCAGTGTCTTTGAGAGATAAGAGGAGAGAAGAAGGGAATTGGACATAAATGTAACTGGAGTTAGAATACAGACTTCAGGCCTGATTTTTCTTCCAGGGTCGGGCAATGGATCTGACTGTTTCCGGGTCTTGATCCGGAGGGGAAAGCAGTCACAGCCCCTGATTTTCACAGGGGCAGGCTGCAATTTGGCTGGAGGGTGGGTTGGGTGGCCAATTAGCAGCCACAGGGGCGAAAATGGAGGTGGTACAGAAAAACAGCAGGCCTGATTTAAACCGACCATAGCTGCCATTAGCGTGGCTGCTGTTTCAGTGAATCAATTGTTGCGATACTGATGGAGCAGGAAAGGCAGAGGGTTGGAAGGTGGGGCAGGGCTGCTCCTCACTTTGCTGATGCTGACCTGGAGGTCCTTGCAGAGGCAGTGAGGGTGAGGAGGGACATCCTCTTTCCAATGGGTGGCAGGAGAAGGCCACCCTCCCAGACCAAACAGGCCTGGATCGAGGTGGTGGAGACTGCATTCAGATGGAGTATGATCAAGAGGAACTGGCTGCAGTGCAGGAAGAGATTCAATGACCTTCTTCGCTCTGGCAAGGTGAGTGTAATGCCAGACCCTCCTGACAGGCCTTTGGTTATTCAATCTCCAGCAGACACACCAACCGAGGAGCCTGAGGGTGTACGCTGTTCTTGAACATGGAACGAGTATGTGCCCAGGGTACTTACTGACCTCTCAGCATGTCTCAGAGCCCTAATGCTGTTGAGGATCAGCCAGCACTGATACCTAGTTTCTAATGTTGAGGATTCATTGGCATTGGCCATAGCGGCCAGCAGTGCCTTTTCTCTCTCTCTTTTGTCCTTGCAGGATAAACAGGATCACAATGCCCACAAAAGGGCCCAGTCAGGAGGAGGGTCCCCATCCTTCACATGGTTTGCCCACAAAAGTGAGAGGAAGTGGAGACAATGACTTCAAAAGGAAACTGGATGGCCACCTGAAGGAAATAGATTTTCATGGCTACGGGGAGGAAGTGGGGAAATGGGACTGACTGAATAGTTCTGTGGAGTGCCAGCATGCTGTCAGATGGACCAAATGTCCTCTTCTGTGCCGTAAATTACTCTATGCACCACCATGGAAGAGGCAAAACAGGAGATCACGGGGCTGCTGACCACGAGCAATTTGGGGAAGGAGAGATGGGTATCCCTGGTGGAGACTGTGAATAGAAACTGGAATGCGTGGATTAAGGGGGTGCATTGCACTCCAGCCCATGCGACAGCATGTCAATGATTCAGCTGCATTGGAAAACCTTAGCACTGCAGAGGCTTCTGCTCTACAAGGCTGGTTCTCATGATCTTGTTCTGTGTCTCACACAGCTTCAAACATTGAGGTGAAAGGACAGATTACTGTTTCCGCACAGGACCATGCACTGCCAAAGCAGTCCCCAGAGCAAGCACCAACACACCTTACAAGCACACCTTCCATCAGCTCAGAGACAGTCATCTCAGTGGGTCCTCGAGCACACATGGATAGGGTGGCACTGGGTGATGAGCACGTCATGAGTGTGCAGGAGGAGGAGAGAGAGTCAGAGGCAGCTGTGGGCAGTCTCCCTCAGGGGATGGAGGACAGACACAGCCATTCTCAGTTGGGCACAGATGCGGAGCCTCAGGAGTCAGAAGAAAGGAGGCTCTACTTAGACCAGCAGCGACAGATGTGTTCCCACGTGTCAAAGTTCCTGGACGCAGTGCAGAGTCATGGGCTGAGAATGGACGAGTCCATTCAGTTCATGTGCACCACCATGGTTCAGGGCCTTGAGTGCATCAGCTCCTCCACTGAGA